>NC_079463.1:17337785-17943756 GCF_026250575.1 Diorhabda carinulata
CATCCAGAATTGCTTATTTTTATTTTTTTATTTTATAAAAATATTGAATAGCTGAACAAATTTTTTGGCTGATTTTGATAATACTAAGAAAAAAATAACTATTAAAGAGTCTCCTCGGGCTATTACAAGCGGGCTAAATACAGACAGACGAAAAAGGACCCAAACAAACAATATTGATGATAGTTATCCAACTGCAAATCTTCGTTATGCTTAAAAAATCGTAGGAAGAAGAATTTTCATTAGTTTATTGATCTTAAAGATGAAAGAAGAATCCGTGATGCTAATACAAAGATGGGTAGTTCTTTAATAATGATATGCGAGACCACATCCGTATTGAGTGATTTCAAAAGAGATGGGAATGCCATAGAGCATGCTTGGGATAAAATACCATTAGCGAGCATGATCCTCGACCTGAATATTAGCTGTTGTTGAAACATTCCTTTTCATTAAATCCCTTGAAGAATTCCTTTGTTTTATTCTTTTATTTCAGCACTTTATCTAATTTTCATTATTCAAAGAGATGAGAAACGATTTTATGATTTTTGGTATTCAACAGTTAACAAATATATTCTCTTGTACCATAAAATTTTGTTTCAGCTTTTAAAATCTGATTAAATAAATATTCTTAACTCTATCAATATCTTCAACTTTTGAACAGCTGTTCATTTTCAATTTTTTTGAATGTATTTGAATACAAATTCAGCATGTTTTGAAATTGATTACAATTGTTCAATAACGTCTTATTAGAACAAAGTTGAATTATTTACATGAGACATTTTGTATCTTAGATTTCAATTTGTTGCAATTTGCCATCGTAACAAGAAATATTTTTTCATATTCCATATACGGTATTCCACTAGTTCCTCGTGAAAGTCGTATGCAGGTCACCACCTTCTGTACTTTGAAACGCACAACCCAAATATTCTGTCGTAGATAAAGGTTTTTAGGCCCACTCCAACTTAAAGATTTGATAAAACTCGAACCTCGTTTTGAAAAGTAAATACATGTACAGAAGAACAACAAACTCTCTACAACAGTTTCACATTTTTGAGTCATCCTGTATTTCATTCTGCCAAATTTGAACAATGTGGCTCTTCTTTTAGATTGAATTGGCCCATAACTTATACCGAAACCTAAAAACTCTGAACTGTATAGTTTTTGTACTATTTAAATGTTGTTTATGAAACTTCCACCTATGAACCATTTGATTAGGGCCCTTAATGATACTTGCTGTGTCTAGCTGATTTTCATAATATGCTGATATAAATGCATCAAGCTATTCGACGCCATTTAAAGAAGAAACATGGAGTTTCACTTTCGAAACAGGATAACTCCTTCTTTGAAATTGATAAGCCTTAAGAAGTAGCGGTAAACGACTTGAAACTCTATCCATTTGCCGATTTTTCAATAAAATAGGGTCCTATTACGAATCCACTTGGAATGCTCCCATCTACGTTTACAGACCACCTAGTCTGACCGCGAAATGAAAATTTGTTGTAGAACAAATAATGTAAATTTGTGACTGTTCGCATATCTACTTTCATGAATTGTCCACTCGTAACCGAGTAACACAGCTGCTATTTTTTGCAAGAAGTTCTCTCCTCAGAATAATTTTATCGTGTCTTTGTAATTGCAATAAGCAGTAACTGATACTTTGGGACTCTCATATTGGTGGGAATTTTATCCAAGCAAAGGGTAACATCGTAATTTTCAGTCTGGTTTAGGGGACCAGACGAGAGAGTATTATGCCATCCTGATGAGATCATAACAAGGTCGAAACTAGTCGGTGGCTATACCTCTCTCCTTGCAATTGCGAAACATTGAGATGTCTGTCTCGATTGTCGGTCGATCGGCATCAAGCTCTTCGTTGTGGATGTAATTCAATGTTCGG
The DNA here is from genome assembly GCF_026250575.1 of Diorhabda carinulata. Taxonomy (NCBI): domain Eukaryota; kingdom Metazoa; phylum Arthropoda; class Insecta; order Coleoptera; family Chrysomelidae; genus Diorhabda; species Diorhabda carinulata. The sequence goes on from NC_079463.1 coordinate 17,339,677, forward strand.
CGTGGTATTAGCTAGGAAAGTGCAAAATGACTTACAGACAAATCTAAATGATTAACGAGTAATGTCAAACTAATAATACATTGTTTTTAAATCTCACGGTATCACGGTATTTCCACACTTGTAATCTCCTTTTTAATAAATAAAAGTTCAGAAATGCATTTTCAATATAAAAACGATTCCTTCTTTTCCATTGATAATTTGAAGTCGTCAATACTATATATTATAAGAGGGATAAGTACTGGAGACGATAGTTGACGTTTCCGTCTGACTGAAAACATATTTTCGCTGAATTTTTAGCATTTGTAAAAAATATACTTCGACACTAACTTAGCACGAATGATGCATGTAGAATTTCACTTTTCAAAAACATACCTTGCTGTTGGAAATAATAAAAAATAGTTGCCTACACACACTTGATGAGTACTTTAATAAAACAAATTCAAATCATTCTGAGTAAGATAGAATCACTGGTGGTCGTGGAGCAGTCTGAAAATTAGCATCAATATTCAATCAACAGTTTCGGACTGGAGAATTGACTGTATTTCTAAAAAATTTTGAGAAATTGGCTCAGTACATCAACAATATTATTATTATTTCTATCATTACCAATCTTGTTAAAATAACATTTGGTTTTAGTTTCAATATCGGATCCATCTCTTACTTCAGAATCCGAATATGCTCCTTCGTCCACCGTATCAGATATGTCAACGTTTGAGTCCTCTCTGCTACAAGCAGCACCAGTTGAAACAAAATATGAACCACAGGATGCAAACAATATATTAGGAACTCTTGAGATGAATATTTCAAATAATATGAAAATTGATGTTTCAAGTGATGAAATCGCTGGTGATTGTCTTGCGGAAAGTACTAAATTAATGTCTGAACAATCTTTGAATGCAATTTTGGGCAGTTATGTTTCTCTTGTCTCAGTGTTTGTTGACATTCCTTAGCATACTTAAATTACCTGATGTCGAGGTTATCTTTTCAAAAAACATCACAAATTCATATTATTGTTGTAATAAGAAATGAGAGCAGAATTCATAATTAAAATAAAACAAAAAGTATTACTTAAAAGCAATAATTTTAATCAAGAAATGAAGTTATCAGACATCCTTCAAACTGTTTTGATAGATATAAGGATTGCCATATACTGGTCTTTATTGTATTAATGATTCACTCATTATTCAAAGCGATTCATATTGAATCATGGAGAGTTTGATGTTATGATATTGATTATGATATTCACTTTTACCTAACTGAACCTAATCATTGTTTTGTTGATTCATTGAGTATCTAATTATTACATTTTATGTCATAGATAATGTAACACTAACGATAATTATACACGCTCACGGCCACCTGGTCAGGTTACGTTAGCTTCGGTTTGTAAAATAGAATTTTCTCAATTTTTCACATTGACTTGTTCAAAAATGGATAATCAACATTTTTGTTCATTTTATTACTTGAAGAAAAAAGATATTAACAATTATTCGTCAATAAGCGTTTACATGAACATCCAAAACCATTATTTTCTGATATTCTCATATCTTCTATAAACACTTGAGAGATTTTTATTGGAATTAGATGATTTTTAGATTTTTTTACAGACGAAAATTATCGACATATTACTTATAACGTTTTGATACGTTGCCTCAGGTGATGAAAAAACAGAATATTATCAAGAGCAACATTGGTGCGACGGAAAATTTTATTTATACTAGTAACTGATATGATTACAACGATAATATTTCATTTTAAGATGAACCGTTGAATTGGCAACGTTGTGCGGATGCCTGAGTGCAAATAATATAGATATACAGAAGCCAGAGTGTCCGCTAAATGGTCAATATATACACGGATGCCAATCTGACCGTTCATTTAATCCTACATATACAAATAAGCGATACCAGAGCCATACAACAGAAACTCTGTGAACTTTAATTTAAAATCCATTCAAATATGGTGTAAATTGCACTCCGGCCCATTTGTGCCTTATGTGATAGCTGATGAAATTCCAAGTCGAATGCACTATCTTTTTTCGATTTGCAAATTGGCATCTGTATATTGGATTCCACTTTACCGCTGATGTCACCTTAACCGCAATTTTAACATGGGGGGATTCCACTTCACGCCGCTAATGTATATATATATATATATATATATATATATATATATATATATATATATATATATATATATATATATGAATTTGAGCTTTTTGATCGACATTTCAAAGGGTATTCAAGTGGAATGAAAAAAAAAACTTTTTGACCCCGATTTCAACCAGATTTTGCGAAGTGTTAAATGATATGAGGATAATATTTGATTATTTTTCACAAGCTTTCAACGAACCTATATTTTCAACATTTTGGCGCAAAACCGAGAAATTTTCGGAATATTGCCTTTATCCCTGTGTATGAGAATGAACAAATTTAATACAATAAGAGATATCGTTGTCTTTACGCCATTAATCGTTTGAGGAAACCTCCAATTCACTCAACAGTTCTATTGCAATTCTTCTTTCCTATACATTCACGTATTTAATGGGGTGGAAGTTGAGAAATTTTGTTTCTCAGAAAAATCAACATAAAAATTCATATTATTCACAGATTAGGAGCTGAAACGTTTTGTTGTAGGAAAATCGAAAGAAGGATATAGGTACTGTCATAGGAAACATAGCAATAAAACACATAGCAATAAAAAATTTAACATTGCTAATGGAGGGCGCCAGTTACACTTGTTTGTGTTGATTAAATCAAAGTAAACTTTTTTTGGGCTAAACTTACAACTAAAATAATAAAAAAATATTAAAAAGCGTTAAATTTTACAAAAAAATTACTCTCTTTGATTCGTGTAACTCAATCGGTTATTGCTCCTAAAATGTTCAATAAATTTTAATTTTTTCGTAAAAAAAATTATTATTCCTTAAATATGTAACAATAACAAATTTGTGAACAAAAATGAAAAACTTCGAAGCAAATGCTCAAAATACCCATCATTTACTTCAATACAATTTATGATCCGCTTTCGTAAACATCTCTTAATATCAAATAATCCTTGTCTATTATTTTTAATTACATCCGCGGCTTCTTCTATTTTCCGTCGCAGTTGTGGAAGAGGAGTAATTTTTTCTTTGTAAACTAATGCCTTCATTTGCGACCAAATTGAAAAATCCAAAATCAGGGCCTCGTGGTGGCCAAGCAAACTCACTTCCACGACCAATCCATCGGTGCGGAAACTGTTCGTTTAAGTATCGACGAACTTGTAAAGAGTAATGTGGTGGTGCTCTGTCGTGCAAAAACCACATATTTTGTCTTAAAGCGAGAGGTATATCCTCTAGTAATTAGTGTAAATGTTCTTGAAGAAAATCTGAATAAAGAGGTCCATTTAAATTGGTAGGCAGTTCAAAAGGACCTATTAAATACCCACATATTACACTACACCAAATGTTAACCTTAAACTCGAGCTGAAAATGTGTTTCCCTCATAGCATGTGGATTTTCAGAATCCCACAAATGATTATTTTTATAATTAATTAATAATTAATAAAAATTTGGGTTAACATTTATTTTATCTTGCAAAAAATGGGCAAATTGTAGACGCTAAGGTAAATCTTGAGTTAATAAATTCTGAACAGGAGTGTAATGATATGGATGCAATTTTTCCGTCTTCAATATTCTAAGAATAGATGATTGGCTTATACCTGTTTGCAGACTTAATCGGCGAGTACTGATGTCTGGATTACAAATAGAAATTAAAATTTCATCTTCTTCATCGGCAGTCATTTTTTTCGTAGCACCGTGCTCAGTTTTAGAGCGTAAAGACCCCGTTTCACCTAAGCGGTTGTAAAGTTTGTAATTGGGTTGTCTTCAATTTGGATATAATTGTAAATATCTTCGAGCCGCAGCTGGACCACTATAATTAGACTGAGCAAACACACAAATCATATCGCGCATATCCCATTTTTGGAAAAATCGTTATGCCTAGGCATTATTTGATAAATGACTATTATACTTGTTAATTACTAAATTGTTAATAAATGGTATACTAATGTATTACTTATTATTATTATCCAATTTTTGCTTCTACATAAACTGTCTAATAGCGTCACAAGCCTACTTGAAAAGAAAGCGGCTTAATTCACGAATGTGATTTTTATATTAAGAGATCTTTACGAAAGCGGATCATAAAGTGTATTGGAGTAAATGGTGGGCATTTCGAGTTTTCTATTTTTGTCTACAAATTTGTTATTGTTACATATTTAAGGAATAATAAAATTTTTTTATGAAAAACTTAAAATTTATTGAACTTTTTAGAAGCAAATAACTCGATAACCGATTGAGTTACACGAATCAAAGAAGAGTAACTTTTTTTGTAGAATTTAATGCTGTTTAAAATTTTTTTATTATTTTAGTTGTAAGTTTAGTCCGACAAACGTTTACTTTGATTCAATTAACACAAACAAGTGTAACTGGCGCCCTCTATTAGCAATGTTAAATTAGAGGACAAATTATGATTCCTCATGCCAAAAAACATGAAAAATTATTGCGAAAATAAAAATTTAAATTTAAACTTTAACGTATCTCGGAAACTAGCAATACTTGCATAAGGCATGTTGAGCAGAATCATCATATTTTGAGGTCTAGAATCTACAGTTCAGAGATTGGACATGCGTAACGAATCACCCTGTATATAAAAATGCATAATATAATTCAATACTTATGACGATTCTCCCATTGCATATATTGTATTGAAATATTACAACGTATTTCCATAAAAAATAATGTTAAATATATTTTACTCACGTAAAACGAAAATCAAACATATTTATTTATCATTTATTCAATCATTTCTATATAGATAACATGTTTTTTATTTACCTTTTTCAAATTTATTGTAGAATTTAATTAGAATGATTCGTAAACATCAATTATTATCCCCATTGTATCAAATAAGTTCTCAAATATTCGTAACACACAGTATATGAATCAAAAATTTCATTTACAGATAAATTAATACCTAAACAAAAATATTTAATTCAATTCAACTTCCTCTATCATCAATTTTTATTTGTCTATGTAATCTTTTATTTGGCAAATTGATTGTTATACTTTGCAGCTAGATATTTTGTATATATGTTGTTAAATATCTGTAGTTGTGTTTGGTTTTTTTTAAAATATATTATTTGGTTAGTTGTATTCAAATCATCATCAAACTTGATCAATACTTTTTTAATATCTATAGAGAATTTATTAACAACTAACAGATGTTAGTAAAGTACTGAAGTAAACTTTTTGATGTAGAACTATCAATTGTTCCAAAAATCCCATTTCATTACTATGATAGTAACTTTATATAATTTTTATAATTGGTAATTTCATTACATAATTGATTATGCTATTGATATAACATATTTTCATTGAAATAATTAATTATAGATGAAAAAGGTTCATTCTGAGGATTCTAAAATAAGATTTACATTGAAATATCATTCCTTTTTTAGAAACTAGATTAGATGATATATATTTCCCTATTGAAATTGATTTTTTCCTCACCATGTCATCTTTAATATGTTGTATAAAGTTAATCATAACTTTATACATAACGTTTTACAGTTATAGTCAGTTATCAACTTATAAAAATATCAATTAATATTATACTCCAATAGTTATATCTCATTTTCAATTGATACTTTAATTTCATTACTGATATCCAGAAAATATCCATTTCTAAAATAATAAACATTTAAACATTTAACATTTTTGTAACATATTAAATTATGTTTCATGACAATGTTTTGTTAAAGTTCTAAACCTCTGTAAGATACAGTTTTCACTTTTAATTATATATGTTTGTGTCTAATGTTCTTAATTTTAGTTCTCTTCTATTCGAAAATTAGTTTTTTCAATAATTTTCAAAAGATAGATAAACATTTACGTTTCACCTTATATTTTGATAGACTTAACATTAATCAAAACGTCAATTTTCATCTATTTTTTAAACATTATTAAAAAAAACTAATTTTGAAAGAGGAGAGAGGTCTTTATCAGTGATAAAGAAAAAGTTGTTTATAATGATAATTATTAACTTTCAAACTGTTTGTTATAATTTTTCATTTTTATTCAATGTTCCAATTATTACCAAACAAGGTTATATTCACAGAACCAAAAATTTTCTCTACTTCTATAATTTGTGAACTCTAATTATTTTTCTTATATAAAATGAATTCTCAAATATTCCTAACATACGATATATGAATCATGTGATGTGTCATGTGAATCATGAAGTGATTAGAAGATTAGACTCTGGTGAACGTCAAACTCTAATTAGTACTTCATTGAATTTGCCAACTTCAACAATAAGGACCATCATGAAGAATAAAGAAAAAATACTGTCATCGGCAACTGCAACTACGTCAAGCTCTGCAACTAGAATTACCCGTTCTAGAAATAATATCATAGAGGAAATGGAAAAACGACTGTCTATATAGATTGACGACGAAATTGACCGCAATATGCCATTAAGCCAATCTATCATAATGGAAAAAGCTAGAAGAATTTTTAATTACATTCAGGCTGAGACAATTGACAAAAGTGAAACTTTCGTTGCTAGTCGAGGATGGTTTAATAGATTTAAACATCGAAATAACCTTCACAACATAAAGATTACAGGAAAAGCAGCAAGTGGTGATACAAAAGCGGAGGCTGAATTTCCAGCGATATTAAAAAAAATAATTGAAGAAGGAAACTATCCTCCAGAATTGGTTTTTAATATTGATGAAACAGGCTTGTTTTGGAAAAGAATTCCGAAACTAACATTTCTATCCCGTGAAGAGAAACGGGCACCAGGATTTAAAGCTTCAAAAGATCGCTTAACCCTTCTACTAGGTGGTAACGCAAGCAGAGATTTTAAATTAAAACCATTACATACTAATTTACCATTCCAAAAACCCAAGAGCGATGAAAGGCATATCTAAATCAACTTTACCTGTAATTTGGGAGTCTAATAAAAAATCATGGATAACTGTGAAAATTTTCCAGGACTGGTTCACTGAACATTTCTGCGTTTGTTAAACGTTATTGCGAAATTGAAAAACTTGAACAAAAAGCACTTCTGTTAATTGATAATGCTCCAAGCCACCCAACACATTTACTATTCAAACTTAACAACATGCAAATGTTTGAAAAAACAGACGGAGAAGAGAACCAGTCCATAAGAAAATTTTGGAAAAACTACAACATCGTGGATGCTATGAAAACATAGGCCTTTCTTGGAATGGGGTAACAGAAAGATCTTTGAAAGGAGTATGGAAGAATATTTGTCCGGATTTAAGTAAGAGCGATGACGTTGGACACTCTGTCGATGTGGATGAAATAGTGGAAGAGATAATGAAATTAACGAAGCAAACCGGTTTTGAAGGGGTAAATGTCGAAGAAATAATTCAAGAAGCAGCGGCTAGTCTTTCTAATGATGCGCTCAAGGAGTTAACTGAACAAGAAGAAAACAAAAATGTTGACAGCAGTGATTCAGAAGAAGAGCAAAAAGAATTTTCGATGGCGTTTGTAAAAAGGAGTTTGTCTACCATAACTGAAATAATGGATCAATTCATTGAAAATGATCCGAATTTTGACAGGAGCTCAAAAGTAAGACGTGGTGTTAGAGATGCTCTATCCGTTTATGAAGAACTTTTAAGAGAACAACGCAAAAGAAAAAGGCAAACAACATTAAATGCTTTTGTCACAAAAAGACAGAACACTGAAAACGCGGAAAGCTAACTAAATATGACTGACTTAGAATTTTATTTGTTTTTTTTTAAGAATATTTGTTTTGTTATTTATATTTTTTTATTTTTGCAAGAAATAATAATGTGATATTAATTTGGGCTTTAAGAAATAAATGTTGGGTTTTATTTTTATTAAAAAAAAACATACTTTTAAAATTTAATACCTAACCAATTTCCTAGCCATCTTCCCCTAACCCCAATATTTATATGTAAAGATAGCCTCGTTTAGCGCTGTTTCGCATTACGCTCTACTTTGATCGAACGTATCCCCCGCGTTAAGCGGGGTCTTACTGTACTTCAATACATAAACAAAGTCAGTCTATATCAATTCCCTCTATCATCAATTTTTATTTGTCTATGTAACTGTTTATTTGACAACTTGTCATTCTTTATTTGTGTTAATGTGGTTAGTCATTTTTCTGTTATTGGAATATTTAGTTTTTGTGTAACAAATATTGTTTGGTGAGTTATCTCGAAATCTTTCCACTTATCACTGTATTCGTTAATAATTTATGAACATTATAAACATCAATAATCGACATCGAAATTATAATTTGCCCGAAAACCGCAGCGAAATAACTGCAGTCTTTCAAGGGGACGAGCCTCCCTTCCAAGTGGATCTAATTTTGTATCCACATAACCCTTCTGCGTCTCAGCTTCATATGAGGCATCACGAATTAAAAAATCTCTCTCCATTGGCAGATCCGATGGTTTACCCACTGTCTATTGTGAGAAAAGACTAAATCGAAATAACAAAACCAAAAGCATTACATTTAGCGAATTTTACAGGTACCGTACACAAATTCGTACTATTCGTACCCTATAATGCTTATCTATTGAGCAAATATCAATGTCATATCAATAACGAAGTGGTAGGTTCCCTCTATACAATGAAATATCTACATAAATATATACAAAAAAGGCTCAGACTCTATAACCCTGCACATAGATGAAGGTAATAATGATGGGAATAGTCGAGCACATTCCCAGCCAACGACTGAATTGCAGCAAACTCCCATGGAAACTTTGGTTATCGATGAAATAAAAAATTATCAAGATTATAGATACGTTAGTACGATGGAAGCGATGTGGAGAATTCTCGAATTTAGAATGCACAATCGCTCCCATTCGGTGTTAGTGTTGTCTGTACACTTACCGGGCGATAGAACAATAATGGTCGAAGAATTAGGAAAAGCCAATAACATTGAAGCGCGTCTGCAATCACGCTCAAAGTTAGAAGCTTACTTTGAATTGAATTCGCACGACGTTGTCGCCCGTACTTACTTGTATCACGAAATTCCTCAACATTACACCTGGAACAATAAAGAATGCAAAGGGCAATCCAGGCGTCAACTAAGTAAGCAGATCGACTGTATGATTGATATATCGCCGCTCGCAGGCCAAATGAAACTTTTTTTCCTCCGACTGCTCTTATCACGAACCAAAGGAAAAAAAATGATGATGACGGTACGACGATTGACACTTTTGAAGAAGCATGCCGTAGAAAAAATTATATTCGTTGAACCGAAGAATTCGAACGAGCTATGAGGGAAGTCATTCTAAAGCAGCACCCACGTAAGCTATTTGCACTCTACTGTTGTATCACAATCGATGAGGGTTTCACGGAATAAAAAGCCATTTGACATCAATTCTATAATAGAGGTGGTGCTGCTTTTAGCCGTGTTCCCGATATTAATAATGATATTAACTGCGATCGTGATTATGATTATGGTGTAAATTACGATAACGATTTACCTATAGCTTAGCGTCGTCGTCATCTTAATAATCAATCTCAAATTGACGACAATTTTCAGTACGATCCTATAGATCTCAACGTCGATCAAAAAAGGATCTTTCTATAAATTGTAAAAGTAGCATAATTTATTTTACGTCGATGGACCTGGAGGAACGGGAAAAACGTTCTTGGATAATTGTCTCTCGAAAGCTATTCAACAATATTTCAATAAAAAAACTATCGCTGTGGCATGGACCCGTATTGCTGCCAATTTATTGATCGGCGGTACTACAGTCCACAAATTACCAATTAATATAACGATTGAAACCATGCCGGGATGGCCTTTGGAATCAGAACAAAGCCTGGCAATACTCAATGAAGTGGCTTTGATCGTTTGGGATGAATCTCCTATGACCCATAAATTAGCTATTGAAGCTGTCGATAGATATTTAAAAGATCTATCTAAAAGTTCTTTACCTTTTAGACAGACTTTACCGGTAATTATAGGGGGCCATAAGACATCGTGAATGCATGTCTCAAACGGAGCGTACTTGGTCTTCGTTTAGTACTTCCCATCTCAGTATCAATATAAGAGCTAGACATTACGATGAGAATTACGAAGAATTAGGTCTGTCCTATTAATGCCGCCGTTAATGACATTAATAAAATGATCCTTGATAGGATGCTGGAAAATGAGGTTAAAGTCTACTATAGCGTAGACGAATATTGTTAAAATTAATGTTTAAAATAATTTTTTATTATGTTAAAATAAGTCGAAAACGTGGCAACTCCGCCCAACATAAAGTTTTTTCTATTTTTGTATTAATTAGAAATGTGTTGTTGTTATATCGCCATTAAAACCCAACTAACACATGTTTTAATATTATTAATAAATAATACAGTCCACACATCAACAATTAGTTTATTTGAACCAGCAAAGAATTTTAAACATTTTGGTCTTCGATCCAGATAAATATAAGATAGAAAAATATCTAAACAGTGTAAAAACTATCTGGAATTTAACAACAATCGAGTGTGTCCAGTGGCCCAGAGAAGAGGCGAAGAAAAATATCGAGCGAAGTAACAAGCGATAGTGACTAACTGACTGAACGACTGCAATTCAGGTACTTTTTCCATACAATTCCTATTTTATTCTATTTTTTCCTTTATCTTAGGATCATTTGTTCTATTTAATCAGAAAATGGTCGAAACTCTTCAATAAACTATTGAAAATTGATTCAATTATTTTAATAAAAATTACAATTTAAATGTGTTAAGACAATTTTAGCGGTATTTTACATCGCAACAAGATATGCGACGTATTTTTCTTACAATTTTCAATTGAACAGTTTATAATAATACAATTTATTTTCTATTCAGTCTAGGCAATTTATAATACAATTTCATTAGTTTGATTTATAAAAATCACATGCAATTATTTTAAAAGATACAAATTACTACTTTACTTACAATTTTAAGCCTAGTAAGAAGGTACAATCAATGTTAAGCAATTGAAGTAGCTATTTCATCACAATTAAGGTGCAATTTGCTGTCGTAGGTTATTTTTTGATAATAAATTACAATTTAAACTGCAATAATGCCCCCAATAGAGAATATTGACCTCACAATTTTATTCCGTAAAAGAGGTACAATTAAACAAAAACTTTCATTATTAGAAAAATTCATAGATAAAATTAACGAATCAGTTCCAGGATTTAATGAAATACAAATGCGATACGACAATAACTTAAATTTATTAGATGAATTTGACAAAATCCAATCGATTCTAGAGTCTGAATGTAAAGAGGATGACTTAGATGAACAATTCAATGAACGCGATACATTTCAAGATAGATATTATGCTGCTTTTGATTTTTTGAAACAATTTATACAAACTTTACAACCACGTCTAGATACAAGCGTTGAACAAAATTCAAATTCAGTTAACAACATTTCGTCGAATAATTTTGATCCTCTTCAGAATGTTTTATTACCAAAGTTAAAATTACCTAGCTTTGATGGAGAGTTTCGTCATTGGCTTCAATTTAAAACCAATTTTAAAACTATCATATGTGACAATACAAATTTGAATGAGAATCAAAAATTTCAGTTTTTAAAGGCGTCTCTAGAAGGGTACGCTTCTCGATTTATTGAAGGTTTAGACAGTACAGACAAACCATTTGAAAGAGCTTGGAACCTTTTAGGTGAAAGATTTGATAAAAAACAATTCTTAATCGATAGCCATTTCAAGTCTATTCTAAGTGTGCAAAATATTGTTAGAGAAAATTATATACAATTCCGTAAGTTATTAGATGAAATTTCTAAACATTTAACATCGCTAGAAGGCTTAGAGTTAACTAAAGATATTTTATACGACTCCTTTATTATTTATATTGTGGCCAATAAATTGGACAAAAATACGATTCGTGACTGGAAAGAAATGAAATATCATTCTGAATTACCAACTTTGGACGAATTTATGAATTTCTTGACATTTTCTGACATTTTACAATGTTTGGACGAGTCTCAACAATCAACTAAATCCATAGGCAATTTAAGTAAGAATAAGAACAATCCAGTACATATGCTTTTATCAACAAATAAATCATTGTCCTGTAATTATTGTAAACAAGCTCATACAATTGATAAGTGTCCTCGGTTTTTAGCTTTAAATGTTGATACAAGAATTCATAAAATTAAAAATTTGCACTTATGCGAAAATTGTTTACTTGCAGGTCATGATAAACAAAATTGTAAACACGGCAAATGTACAATATGCAAAAGGAAGCACAATACACTGCTTCACAAACAATATAATGTAGTACCCCCGGCAAATAATCCTTCTAATGAACCAACAACTTCGATGAATGTAGTTGTAAACCACAATAATTCAAACACGATTTTAAAAGCGGAAACTTTCGCCAATTCACTGTTATCTACCGTCTCATGTCAAATTAAAGATAACCAAGGCAATTTTCATCAAATAAGAGCACTGCTGGATTGTGGAGCTCAATCCAATATAATAACTGAAAGGCTATGTAGTTTACTAAATATACCATTGTTACCTACCAATGTCTCAATTTCTGGAATAGGTAAATCTGTATCTTATATAAATAAAAAATGTTCTATTTCTCTTTATTCTTGCGTTAATGATCATGAATATACAATTTCATGTTTAGTCGTCCCTGTAATAACTGGTAATATTCCATTTGCTTATTTTAATCCTAGTACATCAAAGATACCGGAACATGTTCAATTATCTGATCCCAGTTTTGAATATCCACAAGAAGTCGATTTATTGTTGGGCGCCAATATATTTTGGGATTTGTTATTAAACGAAAAAATAAAATTGGGAAATAATATGTTAGTTAACACTGTATTTGGATGGATAGTAACAGGTGCGCTTCCAATTGATAATAATAAAACAATCATGTGTAACCTTTCAAGTCATATTCCTGAAGATGACCAGTTAAAGAAATTCTGGGAAATTGAAGAAATAAAAGGTAGTAATCAATTTTTATCTCAAGACGATATTGTGTGTGAGTCTTTATTTAACGAAAATACTTTCCGCATAGAAAACGGTCAGTTTGTAGTAAAATTCCCGTTAAAACAATCCCCAGAACTATTGGGCAGGTCTAAACCCGAAGCAATTAGAAGATTTAAGACATTAGAAAAACGGTTCGCGGATGTTCAATTTAAACAATTATATACCGATTTTATTCAAGAATATGAAACTTTAGGTCATATGACTAAATTAACTATTGAACCCGATGGAATTAAATACTTTTTACCACATCATGGTATTTTAAAAGAAATGAGTACGACAACTCGTTTACGCGTAGTTTTTGATGGAAGCTGTAAGACGTCTACAGGGTGGTCGCTTAACGATCTACAATATATCGGCCCTAAAGTTCAGAATGACATTATAAACATTCTTTTACGATTCAGAACATATAAATTCGTGGTTTCCGCTGACATATCAAAAATGTATCGTCAAATTCTCATAGATCGAGAGCATAGACCTTTACAACAGATACTATGGCGTGATAACCCCAAAAGTAACTTTTGCACTTATCACTTGAATACAGTTAGATATGGAACTCGATCAGCTCCATATCTGGCTATTAAGTGTATTAAGACGCTAGCGGAACACAATATGAATCAATACCCCAAAGCCTGTGAAACAATACTAAAGGACATGTACGTGGACGATTTGTTGACCGGTTCTAACGATTTAATAGAATTACAAAAATTATGCAAAGACATATATGATGTCTTATCATCCGCTAATTTCATTTTAAGAAAGTGGATTTCTAATAATTTTCAAGTAGTTTGTGACTTCAAAGATAACAATATCTCAAATGCAATTTTAGATATAGGTGATAAAGAAAGTTGTAAAACTTTGGGAATCCAATGGGACAATAAAAATGACATTCTAAAATATACAATTAAACAATTTACCCATCAAAACACAATTACTAAACGTCACATTCTTTCAATTATTGCTCAAATTTACGATCCTTTGGGGTTATTGAGCCCTTCAATAGTTATTGCAAAATTAATAATACAGAAATTATGGTCCCTACACATTAGATGGGATGAGCCTATTCCACAAGATATAGAACAAACTTGGTATCGATTTCAGAATGAACTTAGCAGTTTAAATCAATTATCTATTCCTAGAAATGCTATTTATTTAAACTATGTACTTACAGATGTCCATTGCTTCTGCGATGCATCGAGAGATGCATATTCATGTTGCATATACTTACGTAGTGTTGACGATAGCGGAAATTATAACGTTCAATTACTATGTGCCAAAACCAAAGTGTCGCCACTGAAGACAATAACAATTCCAAAACTTGAATTGTGTACTTGTCTTCTAGGAGCACAACTAGTAAATACTGTAGTCAATGCCCTCAATTTAAAAAATATTCATTATTGTTTGTGGTCCGATTCTCAAGTCGCCCTATGTTGGATTAACACGGAACCCAATTTATTACAGACCTTTGTTGCTAATCGCGTATCTAAAATACAATCTCTCACGAACATTGAAAATTGGAGGTATGTTAGTACTAAGGAAAACCCTGCAGATTTAGCATCTCGAGGTATAATGCCTAAAATGCTGATGTCAAGTGCAATTTGGTGGAAAGGACCTCAATTTTTATTGTTACAATCATCAGATTGGCCAATTACTAATTTTTCAATTTCTAAACACGATCTCCCAGAACTAAGAAAATCTAAAACTATTTTGGTCATATCATAACATACAAAAATTTGTGATTTATTTACAAAATTCTCTTGTTTACAACGATTAAAAAGAGTCACAGCATATTGTATGCGTTTTGTCAATAATGCACGAAAGTCTGATACCAAAGTTATTGGCCCATTATCAGTTGAAGAATTGGAAAACACCAATACTATTTTAATTAAATTATCTCAAATGGAATCATTTTCCGAGGAGCTAGAATTACTTCGTAAAAACAAGCAATTAGATGCTTAACATGAATTTGCCTCATTAGCGCTCTTTATTGATGAGAAAGGAATCATCAGAGTTGGGGGACGATTAAAAAATACTTACTTACCATTTAACATCAAACATCCAATCTAACTCTCAAGTAAACACAATTTTACCAAGCTAATTTTTAATCATAAACATAGTCAATTGTTACACCCAGGACCACAACTACTATTAAGTTCGGTTCGACAATTCTACTGGCCTGTTGGTGGTTCTATATTAGCCAAACAAACAGTGAGAAATTGCGTGAATTGTTTCAAGTTCAATCCTATTCCATTTTCCTGTCCAATGTCAAACCTACCGAATGAAAGAATTAGGCCTACGCTTCCATTTGAAGTGACCGGAGTTGATTATGCCGGCCCATTCTATATTTTGAACAAACCAGGTAAATGAGCTAAACTTAATAAATGTTATTTGGCTATTTTCGTTTGTTTTTGCACTAAGGCAATACATTGCGAAATAGTAACTGATTTAACTTCCAACAATTTATTAGCATGCTTAAAACGCTTTGTATCTAGACGAGGTGTTCCCAAAATAATATATTCCAATAACGGAACTACATTTCACGGCACTAACAACTTATTGAAAGATCTTAGTAAATTTTTATTTAACAATCAGGCCTCTATTGTTAATTCTAATCTAATATACAATGGAAGTTTATTCCTCCGTACACCCCAAATCATGGCGGATTGTGGAAAGCAGCCGTTAAAAGTTGCAAATTTCATTTGAAGCGAGCTCTTATTAATAATAATGTGACTTACGAAGAAATGTGCACCTTAGTGATACAAATCGAAGGTATATTAAACTCTCGACCATTGTTTGCGCAATCAAATGACCCTAATGACTTGTCACCCATTACACCATCCCATTTCTTAATAGGTCAAGTTCTGACCTCCTCAGTTGCTGAAGTCCAAACCCATAAGGGACTAATTATTCGTTCCATCAGACATTTGTGTCCATTACCAAGACAAGAAGACATAGACAATTAAATCGATTTATTGCAATCTTAATACAGTGATAGACTTTGTAAACAGGTATATATTATCAAGTAAATTTCTACAATAAGCTGTTTTGAAGGCATCCCTTCAAAGAGGGGGCTATTATGTTAAAATTAATCTTTAAAATAATTTTTTATTATGTTAAAATAAGTCGAAAACGTGGCAACGCCGCCCAACATAAAGTTTTTTCTATTTTTGTATTAATTAGAAATGTGTTGTTGTTATATCGCCATTAAAACCCAACTAACACATGTTTTAATATTATTAATAAATAATACAGTCCACACATCAACAATTAGTTTATTTGAACCAGCAAAGAATTTTAAACAAATATAAAAGGAAAGAAGATGACGATTTTCACGTGACCACCGATCTTACGATTTTCACGTGACCACCGATCTTACGATTTTCACGTGATCACCGATCTTCTTATTTAGATCAATTGTGCTGCTTTACCCCCGCACGAATTGAAATTAAGAATCAGCTCTATTGTTATGCTTGTTCGTAATATTGATATCGAAGATGTAACGAAACTAGGGTACGAATTATATCTTTGGGGGATCATATTATCGAGTGTGAAATTCTGACTGGGGTTAATATCGGACGTAAAGTCCTATTGCCTCAAATAAGAATGATTTCTCGCGATCCTATGCTCCCGAAAGATATAATTCGCACGCAATTTCCTGTTCGGCTTGTTTATGGTATTACCATAAACAAATCTCAAGGTCAATCATTGACGTAAGCCGTAGTCTACTTAAACGGCCCCTGTTTTACCCACGGTCAGTTGTATGTTGCATTTTCGCGTGTCGGCTCCGCTGATAATGTTCATATATTGGTGAACGAAGGTACCAACAAGGTTTGTTCAAGTTTCGTGGTAGACGATGTTTTACTAGAAACGTTGTTTACTTCGAAATTCTAGATTCCTTGAATCGAAATGACAATCGTACCGATAATCGAATTGATAATGTGGCCGTTGACAGGAAACGTCTTCGAATTAATTTGAAATCGACGACAACGACATTATCAAACGACGTAGAGTTCATAACATTATTGATTTAGGTGATGATTTGGTTGATGATAACGATAGTGATTATGATTTAATAACTTTCACAAAAGTCGATTTTGTGAAAGTTATCTTAGTCAAAAAATAATCACCGCCAGAGATAGTTGACTAGTTTGTCAACAACGTATAAGGCCAATCCCTTTGCCTGAATTATGTGTTAACTAGGAACGCCACAATAAAAGGTGCCAGTCTTGTAATTGTACTCTGACTTGTTAACTGTCATCCGTATATTTAAATGTATAAGAAAGTAATTTTTCCCGAGTTTTGAATTTTCAAGACAATTTTGATTATGGATCTCTCTGAAGCAGGTAAGTGAGAGAATATTTATCATTTTTTAGCAATAATTAGATCGTTTATGAATTAGTTAGACTATAACGGAACGTATAAAATTTGTTTGTGTTTTTAATGTAAAATTACGAGAAAGAAAGGCCTGATTTTATAAAAAAAACTTGCTCTGCAATTGGTAACGTCTCATTTAGAAAGAAGGTCGAAAAATCCAAAGATAAACAGAAAATTGCGAAGTATTTTTGAGATTCTAGGTAAAACAAGTACTGAAAGTCTACCGGAAATTAGAGTGGAAACGTTAAAAAAAGAAAAAACTATTCCCTTTGCTCACAGGAAAAAAAAAGAGAAAAACGGTGTATCTTTGTTACAACTGCCAAAATCCTATTTGCCTAGAGTGTGCGAAAAAAATGTCTCCAGATTGTGCGTCAAATTGATGATTTTTAGGCATTGTCATTTTTTTCAGTTTTAATGTTATGAACTTAGTTTTTGGATATATTTTAATTTGACTCTTTCTGTATACAGAATAATAATAAATTCATTAAAAATTTGAGTATTTTATTTTTTGTTTCGAATGTTTAAACGATAATATTAAAATAATGAACATTTTAAACTCCGTTAATAAATTTCGGTCCCCACCAAAGTTTGTATTTTTATTTGATTTCTAAACATAATTTTCATATCAATAAATGTATAAAATACATATTTAAATAATTAATAAAAAAAATCCATAAATTAAAATTATATCCTACATTTATAATAAGCGTCTCTGAGACTTAAGGTTAGTGAAAACGTTACATATTTGGTAGGTTAGTAGTTAAGGGTTAAAATATAGTATTTTTATAAATAAAAATGATAAATTTGGAATAAAAAGTTTCAAAAGTATTTTAATAAATCTGAAATTTGTGTGTTGTTGACAGTATTAGGAGCTTATATTTATAATGGCAGACATTTTCTCCGGCAGACAGCAAAACTTTACCTACAGCGCGAGCATATGTATGTATATGAAGCGTGCAATACGTGAGGAACAAGTATGTTTTTTCTCATTTTATTCTCCATAATATAATGCTACGCATTCACTCTAATTCTGTTCTTTATTTCCAAGGTCAAACTAGGAACCAAATCCGAGCGTTGAGACCTTCGCTTTTGAATAGACACACCTGGCGTAACGGTTTTCTGTCAGATAATTTTAGTTTATTTCGCAGCGTTGACAGAGCTACATGTTGTGAGCGTGATAGAATACTTAATATTTTTTAATTTCATTTTCTTTTAAATATTTGAATATACAGTTTTTTATGGAAAATGTTTGGTGAAATGTCTAGTGACATAAAGTGTGTGTTTTGTAACTTGCAAAAAAAAATGAAAAATTCAATTTATTCACGGACAAAACTTTAAAAAATTGTCAAAGTATTTTACATCAACGAAAAATTTATAAACTTAAATACAGTGAAGTTGATCTTCCTACTGAGATATATGATTTGGGTTATTATGATCGCAGTTGATATAGTTCATTTACGGCATTGAAAAAAAATATTATGATACTGAATCGTCATCTACTCAACAGTCATCAACATCAATCGATATGTCTTCGGTGTCTGATTCTGTGTCGCAGGTTCCGTGTAATGAAGACGTCAGTTCATCGGTAGTTGGTGAAACTTAAAAAGATGATAATAATGCACAAGTTGATACACTATTAGAACAAGAAATTGGCGGCACTACTGAATCGGTAAACTCGCCATCAATAAGTATGGGTAATGTATGCTTCTTTTGTGGCAAAAAAAAACAAAAAATTTCGAGGAAAAATATTAGCTTTGCATACTTCTGAAAAAGAAAAATTTCGAAAAAGCGTCTTTGAAAATCTAAAGATTGATACCGATTACTATTCGGAAATAGATGATAAACAGCGAGATATTGATAGTGACAAAGTATATTATCATCATTCATATCGATATGACTTCCGGAACAAGCAAACAACATCAAACAAAAATCCTGAGCCTACTTCGTGGCATACTTCTCGAGAAACTCATCAAATTACTTTTGAAGAAATACAGGCAATGATTGAAGATTTTGTAATTTCAAAAGGAAATTGTTATTTTCTTCCTTATTTACATAAGCAGTATATAGAGTTATTTAAAGAATTAAATGGCGACTTGGAAGAAACATCAAGCACAGAAGTTCCATCACAATACCTGGAAGACAAAATTCGTAAAAATTTTGCTGGTAAAATTCAAATTCTACACTGAGGTCATAAAAAAATAATTGCACCTATAGGAATCACTACGATTGATGAATCTTTGTTCATCAATTTGAAAGAACAATATATTTTACAATCTGCAGCATCTATTTAGCACAATGGAATAATGAAAATTGAAAAATCTAAACTTCCGGACTATAACCAGTCAGCGATTAATACAAGGTGAATGTTCCGTGCCATCAACAGTATCAGAATTTGCAGCTTCAATTATAGGAGGTTATCGTCGCAACCATCGAAACTGTGACGGTTTTAAACGTCACGTCAATTTATTATCTCATGATTTGATATATATGACTGGATAATAGAAATGTAAAAACTTCAAAGCACATCTGCTTAGGTATTACTTTAAAAAGTCTCACTAAGCTGTTTATAAAAAAAGTGATTTTCGTTCTAACTGTACAGTGACCATGTTTTCAAAACCTAAACCTTCGAATTCAAAAGGAGAGAAACGATAACACGTAACACTGACTCTCAATCAAAAACTAGAAATCATCAAACGGCTAGAAAAAGGCGAGAATAGAAATGTTTTTATGAATGAGTTTAATATTGGCTCATCAACTATTTATGACATTAAAAAACAAAAAGATGAACTAATGAAGTTTGCTTTTCAATCGGTAACAAAGGAAAAATTGGCTTCTAGACAAACATTAAGAAAACCAAAACTGGAATAGCTAGGTAGTGTGTTGTTCAAATGGTTTAGTGCAGTACGTTCTGAAGGAAAGCCGGTAACAGGGCCAATGATTGTTGAAAAGGCAAAGAAATTCATCCAAGATTTAGGAGTTGCTGAATGTGAATGTAATTATTCTGATGGTTGGCTCAGAAACTTTAAGTTTCGGCATGGAATTCGAAGACTTGATGTAACTGGAGAAACCCTTTCAGCAAACCAAAACACTGCAGAAAAATACAGAGACGAGTTTGAGAAAATCGTGGCTGATAATGATTTAACACCTGAACAGATTTACAATGCTGATGAAACAGGGCTATTGAGGCGATGTTTACCAACATCTACACTAGCTGGGGGAGGAGAAAAAGCAACTAAGGGTTTTAAAAAAAAATAAAGACAGATTAATCGTTTTGCTACGTGCTAATGCGTTTGGAAACCACCGAGTGACCCCTTTTGTGATAGGTAAATCTGCAAAACCCAGGGCTTTTACGAATGTTACACACTTGCCCGTGAAATACGATGCTCAATCAAATGCGTGGATAACTGCCGCCCTCTTTAAAGACTGGTTTTTTCACCACTTTGTGCCTGAGGTCAAGGAATCCTTCAAAAGCCTTGGTCTACCAGAAGATACTAAAGCCATCCTTCTTTTGGACAATTGCAAATCCCATCCGCCAGTAGATGAGTTAGTTTCTGAAAATATTGTTGCTACTCTGCTCCCACCTAACGTAACATCTTTGATTCAACCCATGGACCAAGGGGATATTCAAAATTTTAAATGCTTTTTTAGAAGGTCTTTTATTCAAGGCCTGTTAAATGCCGACTGTGACTTGACTGATTTTCAAAAAAGTTTACAGTAAAAGATGCCGTCTATGCTATTGCATAGTCTTGGAACCAGGTAAAAAATACAACACTCCAAAAATGCTGGAGAAACCTTTGGCCAGCTGCAAACCCTGCATCTAACCTAACTCTACAGACTGATGTGGAAGAAAACCATCAAGACGCTCTGACCAAAGTTTTGTATGTCGTTAGAAGTACTGACAATCCCTTGAAAATCTGCCTGAAGATGAGGTAGAGGAGTGGCTTTTAATCGACGAGAATGAGCCTGTTGAACAAGAACTAACCGATGAGGACATTATCAATATTGTAGTAAACCCTCAGCCTACTCAAAATCTTGAAAAAAATGACTCAGATGACGAAACGGAAGAAAAGGAAAAAATCAGCTGGGCAGAAGCTGCAGAATCACTAAATAAGTTTATCTCTTTTGCTGAGGCTTGTAATAGCTACAGTGCTTCAGAAATTATTGATTTCCATATCATTAGAAATAAATTTTATACTAAACGCCAAAAGTCAAGGAAATAAAAAGACATTCGTGACTTTTTTAAATCTAAGTGAAATATGTTTTAAAATAAACTTTGTTGTATGTATTTGCATACTGTATTTTTAGTTTAATTATTAACCTAATTGTTGTTATAATTACCGCCCGATCGATCGGAATTTTCGGTAGTCCGGCACCGAGCCGGTCCCGAACGTGCCGGATTATCGGACTTCTACTGTACAAAAACTGGAAAAGATACTCTTCACTATACAGTGGGTATAATATATCAAAATATTGATCCTACCAGTCCAATAAATATAGTAAATCCACCTGAAACATTCACAAACAACCGTCGAAGACGAACTTACGAAGGTGCAGAACGAAAGATGAGCTGTGGTTTCCTACCAGAATCCCCGGAGGAAAACCCTGAAAACGACATAGCAGCAGCATATTACATCAGAATATTTTCAATCGAATAGATTGTACTTGGATGTTTAGTCATGTTCTAGGGTTATCAAATATTCCCATATGGGTAGGGTTTAATAGTTAAGTAATGCATCCATTAATGCATCTCAACAAAATTTAGTTCCTATGTTTATATTATTTTAGTTTGAATTTTCTTAGTTGTATAGTCACGGACATGCAGATTCAATGGATATAAAGGTGAGTGCTGTATATATATAACATACGCTCGTGCTGTAATTAAAGTTTTGCTGTCTGCCGGACTATTACAACCGGAGAAAATGTCTGCCATTATGAATATAAGCTCCTAATACTGTCAACAATAACATATTACAATTTCATATTTGTTAAAATACTTCTGAATTTTTTTTTTCGAATTATCAAAAGCGTCTGCCGTGACTTCACACCCATTATAATTGTCTGCCATTATCATTTTTTATTTATAAAAATACTATATTTTAACATATCTTAATGGCAGCTTTGTTAAAATACTTTTAAAATTCAGGTATTTTTGTTTCACGTACCGGAATATGTCCAGAGGTTATTAATAAAGATAAAAATCTTGCAACAAGTATGGCATATGATAATTATGACCGATTTGTTGATACCAAGGATGAAAAAGACACTGTTCATGATACAGTTGGAATAATGTATCAAAATATTGACCCCAATCTCATAGACGACAATGTAGAAGAACAGAATGAAGAATAAACTGTAGTTAGCTGACCTAGAAGACGATAGTTCGCAGAAATTGATGTTGAGTTACCACAATGGGATAAAAAACTCAAAATTATTAATATTTAAGCTGAAAGTGAAAAGCAGAATATTATAATCGTGCATGGGAGTCTTTACAATCGGATTGATATTTTTATGCTAAGTCATGCTTTGGGATTGTTATATACCCCTGTGTGGACTGGTTTTAACAGTAGAATAATGACAGATGACATTCCACGACAATTGATTTCGTATTTGACTTCGATTAATTACTCACCAACAAACAATGCTGTTGTTTTGGCAACTATGCAACAATGCATGTCAGCCTTGCAAGAGTTGAATCAAGGATACATGCTACTTATGATTTAGCTATTGCAAAGATTGCACTACAAATTCAAGCAACAAAGTGATACCTTTGAAAAATTATTCATACACTCCGTTTCATATAATGATATCATATTTCAAGGCAATAGAGGAAAGTTGTAATGATTGTGGTTTATGAACCATCATGGTTTAAAGGCAAACATTTTAATCGCTGTAAAAGATTACATCCAATGATGGCTTTAGGATTACAAATAATGCATTTTAGATCTTTTCTAACAAATAAAAATATCCAAATTTCTAAAGATATCATAGAAGAGATTGAACAACTACAGAGTTGTCAGACACATTCATTTTTCATTCACAATGAATGCTTGAAAGAGCTCTGTAATGATTATGCTATTTACGAGCAACAAACATTAAATGGTGAGAACTTTATCAACTGATTTCATCAATATGTTAATCCCTTCAGCACAGATTTCGCTTGATCAATTATTTAACAGAAGTTCCGGGAACGCTGCATCATCTCAAGTGGAAGAATTTCTCCTAAATATCCAAAATATTGGTGAAGAGGTACAAACATGTTTTATATCTGAATGTGCATCTGATCCGATAAAGATTAGAGAAAGCCATCAAGAAGACACCACTACACAATTTCTCAAGTCTACTTGTAAATAAAAAGTCTGTTAAAATTGGAGGTGAACAGCAAGAGATCCAGTTACAGCGAGATTTATTCGGACGTTTGTTGACAATTCGATGGATCACCAAATTGATGTTCTCCAAATTTTAGCCTATCCAATATCTCCTGTACCTCTCGCTTTATGTCATCTAGATCGTGGTTTTTATAAAACTGGATTGATGGATTTTTTATTCTGCATTCTATGAAAGAAGTTCCCAAAACATTCGGAAGTATTTCTAAGAAATTTTTGAAAATCGTATCAAAATATTCCGCTCGAGGAATTGATGTAATATTTGGTCAATATTTGTTTCCATCAATGAAGATATCTACGTCACGGATCATCATTGATTGATTACACAATATTGGGGCCTGAACAGGTGCGACCATAAGATTTTGTGAAAGAATTGAAGAATACTAAATTTAAGGAAGCTTTGGTAGATTTTTTTACCAATCACTGGTGTACTGAGGAAATGAGATCATATTTAGGTAACCGACAGATTTTTTTAAATTTCCGAAATTGTCAATCATATCAAGTTGTTGATGACAAAATTCAATTGTCATTCACATGAAGAAGCTGATACAATGATTATCTATCATGCCTGCAAATTCACTGAACAGTCAAATATTTTTATTGGAGCCTCTGATACCGATATTTTAATTATAATGATTGGGAATATGAAACAATTACAAGATTCTAATTCTAATATTTGGATGCTCAATGTTACAGGAAAAGACCTTTCACTTTGCTGAAAAAAAATATAGAATTCCAGCAAGCATTTGCCACTCTAAGTGGAGAAAATTTAAATGAAGATCAGTTAAACGAGGTGTTTAAAATTATTCAGTTAAGTTTATCTGTCAGCTCTACAATGCAAAAAATCAATGGACGTTGACGATGGAAGGTACCAACTTTTCATCAGTAATTATAAACTTTTAGATGTTAATGAAAATTTTAGCAAGAAAATACACAATTTTGATGCAAGCTCAATACCGCCGTGTAAGAGTGAACTTTACCAACAATTCCTAATAGCACATTATATTTCAACAGTTTGGAAAAATGCTGACAAAAAGCAACCTACCACGTTGGACCCATTGGAGTATGGTTGGATAAAACAAGACAATAAATTTGTATTCAAAAGGTTTGAAGGAGACCAACTTCCAGCTTCTGTGAGTGACTCAATGACCCTAATCCCTGGTAAGTTTATAATGATTAATTCTTCACCGAATATATTTGAATCAAGGAACCCATTACTTTTATTCTACAATTTACGTTTTATTTTTACAGAACCCGATTCCAAGGATGATGAAGAGGAGTAAGATAACGTCATATGTGACTCCGACGATGACGAATGAAGATTAAAATCAACGGAAAAAAATATATATTTTGTACTACATGATTTATTTTTTCAATTTATTTTTATTAATTGTGTTTTAAATGAATAAAAAAATAATATAAATGTTTGAATGATTATTTGTTATCTACAGTCAACCTCAATATTTGAGATTCTTTTGAAATGTATTTACTTTTTTATTATTAAACTTATAAATTTTATTCCACAATTTACAAAATTCAATATTAATTACTAGAAAAACATTGATAAAGCTAATCATTGATGTAAGACACAGAATGTTATACATATACATCTGACCGAGAAGTAGCTAAGTCTTGTTATCTGCTGGAGTGTGTACTCAATGAAAACGTCTGCCGTGGCGAATATAGGTTTTCAAGACCCTAATAAACAAAATATATTAATGGCAGATCTGTTCAACTACTTTTGCAATTTTATTTTTTATTACTTTCATACATTGTTATTTTGCAATAATAATAATATATTTTTACATTTCTAAACGGCAGGTGTGGTCAAATTAATTTAAAATTGGCTAAAAATCACTACCTGTCTTACCTGAGCGCCCGCCGCGTCCACCACTCTGGGCTTAGTGAGTCCACATCTCATGTATGGTAGGTATGGGGCGGTACAAAAACCAAAGTCTGGTAAAATACATACAGGTAGCTTTTCACTAGCTCTTAGACTATATTACATTTGGCCTACAAAACACCAGTGAAGAAGTGGCAAGTAAGGGAAGAAAAGGACAAATTAATTGTAAAAGAAAGGAAGGCTTATATTCAAAAACAGATGAGAGACAAAATGGGACTTATTGTAGATATCCCTAAACCTGATTTCGACAACACAAGTCGAAGATTCTTTACAGATCCAATGTTACCAGCACCAAGGTGATTTTGGAAACTATTTCTAGTGGTCATCGTATCCATATTGAAAAATTTGCAGAATATACAACAAATACAGCTTAATTGTATGTCCAGTTGTATGGTTGGCATCCTATGATACCAACTTTGCACAAGTACATGGGCCAATTATCGTGCAGCATCCTGTTTTGCCTATAGGGCAATTATCAGAAGCAGTCGAAGCCAGAAATAAGAGCTTTTGTGATTACCGATAAAGATATTTGAGAAAATGTTCGAGAGAAGCTGGCAATTTAGATGTCATAAATAGGCTACTTACTTCAGATCCTCTCATAACTGAATTGAGTCCGGTACCTAGAAAAAAATCTAAATCCTTCCTAAAAGAAACCTTAGACACGCTTCCACCCCCTGAACAGAAATATAACTTTCCTGACATTGTGGAGCAAAATATTTCTTCAAATGAAGAAGATGAGTCATTTAACGAAGATGAGTAATCTGACAAAGAGGAGTCATCTGATAAAGAAGGAATGGACACAAATGATGAAGTAACATCAGTAGAAGAAAACTAATCGGTAAACATTGATAGTTAATTTTATTTATAAAAATAGAAGTATTATACATTAATAAATATTTATTTATTTAAAACAACAAAACGGTTTGATATTTGAGAAACATAGAATAACAATGATCCAACTCCTCTTTTTTTTTCAAATATACGCTCTCTACTGACTAACATGTATCTTTCAGTCTATCTCCCTATTGCGATTTTTTAGCAAAAGATGTGTTGTTCATGAGAAGGGTGTCAAAATAAAAAAAATATTCGGAATAAAAATGGGACAAGTCCGGGCATGCGTAAATTTCAGGATAATAATGGTACATGTCAGGAGTTGGACCACTTTTATCCTTAAACTTGTTACTATCGTCTGGAAGTCGTATGTTTACTTACAAGTATGTTTAGGTAAAGATTAATATTTCGTGATGGATCGTGCAAATATTAGTGATTTTTCTGATTTTAGTGAATCTGAGTCCGAATATTGTCCAAGTTCGAAATTTATTTTTATTTTTATATTTATTTTTATTTTATATTTATTTTTATTTTATATTTAGACTACACTCCATTTGTAAAGAGTGTAGAGTAATAAATCAACCCCTCTCCTGGCCACCATAGCCGTAGTCACATTTAGGAATAATTTATTATTTTATTTTATTATGGAGTGGATGTTTAAGTGGTCCAAAGTCTTGGTCAGGAAATCCAAAGATTTACATCTATGAAGATTACAAATATGCAATCCGAAGGAAAGTCCACTCATTTTACTGTAAAAAGAAAATTCCAACGATTGATATAATTTTGGCGTCCTTTTTTGAAAACGGATGGCCACCAATCAGAAGAAATAAGCTTTGGCAGGTTCTACATGAACTAAATTTTTGTTAGGAAAAACAACGTAAAAATTCATATTTAAAAGATTCCTAAGAAATCGTGTGTTGGAGGTCTTATTTTTGGACGATTACGAAACTCCTGGAGGAAGCCCAATAAACATTTTTTGTTATATAACAGTTGCCTTAAATATTATATCACCTCATTAAATAACTTAATGAACTTATGATAGTGACCGTAATATTTCTGTTACTCGTATAAACCCCTTAAAGAGCTTAAATGGGGAGTATATAAAGGTTACGGAAAACTTAGTTAGTAACGCTATATAAACTTAGGTGTTTTAACCGAAAGTAACGAAAACATTTTGGAAACTACTATATAACTACTTAAAAATCCACGGTTGGAGCCTTTTAGTGGTCAAATGTAGCGTTATATATGTTACTGTTACCCTTATAAACATTGCCTATAATGGTTTTGATAATATTTCTGTTACTCTTCTTCCTGTCAAATATATATTTTCTCTCACTTGGACACACATTTTCGTTGTTAACTTTATTACATCTCTCTTTTTCTTATTGCGTTATGTTCGATTATTATCAGCAAAATAAAAATTTATAAGATGGCAGATAAATATATATATATATATATATATATATATATATATACATATATATATATATATATATATATATATATATATATATATATATATATATACATACCATATATAACATAACAAACACTTAAGGTACTGTTCTATTAAGTTTAAGTATTTCTTTTAGTATATAATATTTGAGTTCACATTTCCATTTAATTTAGTTTTATGAGTGTAATTATGAGTATGAATGAATGAATGAATGTTTGTAAAATAAAATAATTGTAATAGCTAGTTAAGAAATTGTATATTTTGAATATTTTATTCATTATAAAGAACAGACCCGGTCTTAAAACTATTATAATCTGACCTTATAACCATAACAATTTATCGCAATAAAATTTTTTAATTTGACCTCACAATATAATACCCTGAGAATAAAAAAAATAATAATAACATAATAAAATAAAGAAATTCAAATAATTATTAATGGCGCCCAAATTAAAATCTGATTTTATTTAAAATAAAATTTATAAAAATAAATATTACACACTATAATACCATAACAATTTGGCGCCCAACGTGGGGCATATATAAAAATTGGGCATAAAAAAAATTGGACATAACAAAATTTGGCATTGAAGAGTTTACAGTAATAACAAATTTAAACAAGAAAAATGGAAAAAGGAATGACACTCAGAGATGGGAAACAAATAAGA
The DNA here is from genome assembly GCF_026250575.1 of Diorhabda carinulata. Lineage (NCBI taxonomy): Eukaryota > Metazoa > Arthropoda > Insecta > Coleoptera > Chrysomelidae > Diorhabda > Diorhabda carinulata. Next base: position 17,368,353 of record NC_079463.1, read on the forward strand.
GCAGAAGGAGGATCAGATGAAGAAGAAAGGAGACATGGAATGGGTGATTTCTAAGTACATTATATGGAACAAGACCTTAATGAAGAAACAGAGAGAACTGAAACAGAAGAAATGATAGAAAATCAAACAGCAGAAAATTCACAGAAAAAGAAAGAGAGGATGGATATAATGAGTATGTTCCAGATTATGATAAAAAAAATGGATGAATCTAAAGAAGAAATAAAACGAGAAATGAATACAAATAGTCAAAGAATGGAAGAGAAAATAGAAGATATGAGAAATCAATTGGAAGAAGTAAGAAGCTATGCCGAAAACAAAATACAAGAGACAAAACAAGAAATTCGAGATGAAATGTTAGGAAGATTAATGGAAGTGGAAGAAATACAATCTAGAGAAATGGAAAATATTAAGAAAAATGAAAATGAATTAAAAATGGAAATAGGTGGGAATAGTAAGAAAATAGAAATAAATACTGAGAAGATAAAGAAATTAGATAGAGAAATAATGAAAACGAATAAAAATATACAAGATATGGAGGAAGAGATGAACAAAGAAATAAAAATGAATTTTAAGATAGCAGAAGAAGAGAATTATAAAACAAAAAGGGAATTTAAAATGGAAATAAAGAACATACAAGGAAAAATAGAACAAATTGAGAAAAAAGGAATGAGTATGGAATATGTTGGAGGAGTAAAAACAATTTATGGAGCAACTAGTCAAAAATTTGACGGAAATATTAAAAAACTGCAGCCAAAAATATTCATAAGAATTTTGAAAAATCGAATAAGAGGAATAAATAATATTGAAGACATAAAGGAAATAATAAGAGATCATTTAGAAAATCATGCGTTAATATGGTTTTCTGCCAGGGAAAAAGATATGTCGGAATTTCAAGATTTTGAAACGGCATTTTTACAATATTTCTGGGGGGAAAATACTCAATCAACCATCAGGGAACAATTATATTTCGGAAAGTTTGATGAAAATAGAAGCCATAGTTTGAACAATTATGCAATCCAACTACATGCGATGACACAATATCTGGAACCACCAATCCCTGAGGAGGAAATCGTTTTGTTCATAGCAAGGCATTTCAAGGCAGAATTGGTTAAGACCATTGCAATACAAAATATAAGAAAATTGGATCAATTATCTATGTATCTACAAAGAGTAGAGAGAAATTTGATCAGACATGAAAATTCACAACAAAATATAAGAACAAATTATAGAAACAATGAAAATAATCAGAGAAACAACAATCAAAATAACAATTGGACAAATAATAGATTTAATAATAATAGAAATTATAATAATAATGCACAAATTAATAATAACAATAATTATAATAACAATAATTACAATAACAGAAACTACAATACTAATACTAACAATAGAAACAACAATGATTCATACAGACAAAATAATTATAATGACAGGAACAATAGACAATATAGAGGACTGGAGAGTAGAAATTCTGAAGGAAATATGCAAAGAGGAAATGGAGATCAAGAGACAAGAAGAGTAAATTTTCAAAGAATCAATCAAGATAGAAGAAATAGATCAGAAAGCAGAGATGATGATGTAACAAATATAAATGAGACAAGATTACATACAGCATAAATATATAGGGAAAATACAAGACAGACAACTGAACAAATAAATGACAATGAAAATTTTTAAATACGCACACATCAAATAAACAAAATCTATATATTTGTAAATATGAAAATCCAAATGAATTTATAAAAATAAATGAAAATATAGACACAGATGGGAATAATAGTTTAATTATTATAAATGGGCTAATTAACAATTTAGAAGCTAAATTACTTATTGATACTGGATCAGAAGCATCAATGATTAATAAAAATTTTGTTGATAAATTAAATATTCCTACAAATAAAATTATTAAAATCCCAAAAATAAATTTAATAGGTGCTAATTCAAAGAAAATATGTGAAATTAATAGATTAATAAATATAAACGCAAATATTAAGGGAAAAGAATTTAATTTACAAGTATTAATTGCTCCAGATATTGAGACAGAAATAATAATAGGATATGATGAGCTAGAAAAACATAAAGCCATAATAGATATTGAAGAAAGAAGATTAAAATTGGATGGAACATGGATTAACTTTGAAATAATAGCTTTTTATGGAAGAAGGTAAAGTAGTTAATAATATGTACAAGGAAGAATTGAATAAAAATTATGATGATGAAGAAGAAGGGGAAGATGAAGTTATAATGGATTGTCCAGAGGAAAGAAAAGAAGAAATAAAAATGTTAATGAATAAATATAATAATTTATTTTCAAAGGAAAATAGAATTGCGAAAGATTATGTACATAAAATAGAAGTCAATGAAGATATTAAGAATTTCAAAGCTAAAACTTATCCTATTCCATACAAGTATAAAGATCAAGTGAGAAAATGCATAAAAGAACTATTGGAAAATAAAATAATAGAAAGAAGCAACTCACTATTAATCCTATTGTTGTGGTATTAAAAAAGAATGGAGAATTGAGACTTTGTTTAGATGCAAGAAATATAAATAAATTTTCAAAACCTCAATATGAAGCACCTATGTCAGTTGAATCTATTTTGGGACGTATAACAAGAAACATCTATATTTTCCAAGACTAGACTTAAAACATAGTTTTTGGTTGATTCCTTTACATAAGGATAGTCGGGATTTTACAGCTTTTTCCATAGACGGAGAAATCTATAGATTTTGTGTTGTGCCATTTGGTGTACAAAGTGCATGTAGTTCATTAGTAAGGGCACTAAATAAAATATTAAATAAGTATGAATCATTTGTTCTTCATTATGTGGATGACATTTTGATTTCTTCCAAAAATATAAAAGAACATCATTTTCATCTTGAGACTATTTTGAAAGATCTTGATTCTGCAGGCTTAAAATTAAATAAAGAAAAATGTGAATTTTTTAAAAATGAGATAATATATTTGGGATACAAAATAAATCAAAATGTTATACAATTAGATCCTCAAAGAATAAAGATAATTCAAGAATATGCTAGACCTAAAAATTTAAAGACTTTAAGAGGCTTCTTAGGAATGCTAAATTATTATAAAATGTTAATGAATAAGTTAGGGGATTTGAAGAGACAAAATGATGAATTACAGAAAAAGTTGGAACTGAAAGATATTGAAATGCGAGAACAGCATAAACTATTCCAAATACAATTAAAAGACAAATTACATGAAATTTTATCTCCAATATTTACACCTGGCCAGATAAGGAAGTTGTTACATCCTAAACAAAAAAATGTAAAGTGGTCCAGCGAAGACATTGCCTCGGCCAAAGCTTTAAGAAGTGTTAGCCCTAAGGGTTATAGATATTTGCGGAAAAAGGCTACCCACTACCTGGGTTAAGTACGTTGAGAAAAAGGGCTGCTAAAGTGAACATTGACGAGGGAATTGTTGAATCAATTTTATTGTCTATGAAAGACAAAGCAAAAAACATGTCAGCACGAGAAAAAATTTGTGTTTTATGTTTTGATGAAATTCATATATCTCAAAACATTGAGATTGACAAAAAAAAAGAAAAACGCGTTGGGCCTCATAAGACTGTTCAAGTTGGAATGGTCCGAGGCTTATTTTCGAACTGGAAACAACCGATCTACTTTGCTTATGACCAACCTCTATCAGACGATATAGTTTTAGACGTGATAGAAGATCTTCATGAAGCTGGCTATACTGTATGTGCTTTAACAACTGACATGGGCCCAAGTAACTTGGGTCTTTGGAGCTCTTTAAAAATCAATTAAGATAGTGAAGAAAATTGTCACTTTACTCACCCATGTGACGATTCACTGAAAGTCTTTGTTTTCGCAGATGCCCCGCATCTGTTAAAACTCATTCGAAACAACTTTTTTGATAGTGGCTTTAACATAAAACGTAAATTGATAACAAAAGATAGTTTGGAAAGATTAGTCGCTGTTAACAACAAAGACTACAAAATTGCTTATAAACTAGAACAAAAACATTTGGATGTGAAAGGGTCGGAACGACAAAAAGTGTCTTTCGCTGCTCGTGTCTTCTCCAATACAACCGCTGAGGCTGTAAGGTATTGTGGCATTAATAGCTATTTGGATAAACCAGGCAATGACTGACTATGAGGAGTGTGCGGATATGTTATCATTGGGAAATAGCTGGTTTGATGTGATGAACTCTAAAAGAAAATACAGTAGCAATCCAAATGCTTCTAGTTACGGACTTGATTTACCTCGTCAAGATGCTATTTTAAATAATATGACTGAATTTATGAAGAATATGCGAGTCGGAGCTCATCAATCACTTTTACCTTTTCAAAAAGGAATAATTGTTTCAAATACGTCTTTACAGCAATTATTACCTTATTTGCAAGAGAAATATGGACAACAATTTGAGGTTTCTTATATTATGACGAGAAGATTAAATCAAGATGTCTTGGAAAATTTCTTTTCCTATTTACGAGCAATGGGCGCAACTCACGATAAGCCTTCGTCATTACAGTTCAAATATCGTTTTAGATGGTACGTTTTAGGTAAACATAATGAAGATATGATAATTGAAAAGTGTAATGTTGAAAATGATGAAGATGCGACGTTGGTTGATATTGAGGATGCTCAGTTACATTTTGATACTTCGATGGGTTCAGTAGACGAAATCATTAACGCAGGAGAAGACGATGAAGAGGTTGACTTTGTGCTTAGTACAAATGATCCAGGTATATTACTCAATGTTTAATCATAATATCCTTGTATGGTTTGTTATCAACCATATTAAACAGTTTCGGCTGGAGGAATTTGAAATTATAATTATCTATAAATTCACAGTCGTATTAAAACTAATTATATGAAGTTAGAATTATCGTAAGTACATAGTACGTGAAAACGTGAAACATATTTAAGTAAAGTTATTTTTTATACAACCAGTAATCGTGTTTTACTTAGATTTATTTAAACGTTCAAGTTGTTATTGATATTAATTATTCTACAGAATGCAGCTGCCTGTATTACGATTTTTTAATGTTCATTTTGAATTTCATTTTTAAAATAACATTATTTTTTCTTAGATGATGATGCATCGATTGACGCTCAAGAGTTAGTTGAGCAAATTATCGAACAAGAAGGTCTCGTCTATGTAGCTGGATACGTTGCTCATAGGTTTCGAACTAAATATCCTTTCCTTGGTAAACCAACTGAAACTATGCCTCTTACCGATCCTCCTACCTGGATAGCCCACATTTCTCGAGGAAAACTACTTTATCCTAGCCAAAACTTGTTGAATGCCTCTTATGTGTTAGAAATTATTTTTAATGAGTTTCACGGTAATTTTTTATCGAACGAAGATCTTATTTTCACCAAACTTGCTAAGAAAGTCAACGATAAAACGCCAATTGAGTTTAAAACACCAATGGACGCTTTAATGTGCCTAGTTGGGACTAGAACGTATGTAAAGAAAAATATAATTTTCTTTTGCGTGTTATTTTGCCGCACGTCACATAAAGTCCGTTTGTGACAGATGATCTGTCACTGTCATCGATGGGAAGCAGGGCATAACCTCGAATGTCGGGTTGTGTGATTGTGTGCTGGAAAACAATTTCATCTTTAAGTTTATTTTAATTTGTGATTTTGGAACAGACATTGTTAATAATAACATTAAATGTCGTTTCTTTTCTTACAGGTATGAAATATTTGTTTAGTACTAAATAGGTGCATACTTTTGTTTCATGTAATTTTTAGTTTACATGTTAATAACAATAAATCGCTTTTCTTACAGAGAAACCTAATTGTGTTTGATTGACTGTGTCACCAAAACCACAGATATATTGGAAATTGTCTTATAAAACGACATTTATTGTCAACAAAATGGAAAAGTTGAAGTTTACTTTTCAAGTGAAACCAACAAACTATAGTCAAACTATATCGCCATAACCGCAATTGTGACTGAAGATGAAAAATATTTCCTTATTCCTGAAGAATTCCAAGCTATTTCACAGCACACATATATTCAAACTTCGAAAACCTTTGTCACAGTGAAAAATACATTAAAAAAAAGACATCAAACTAGAAGTGTTTGGATAAAAACAACAGAGGATATATTAAAAACAAATGTTGATGAGGATGGCAATATGATTTTTCAGAACCAATTTCTAGAGGAAACTACCAAAGAACAATTGACTGTCGTAAGCAAAACGTGTTCAGAAGATCCTATAGCCAAAATTTTAGAGAAATTAATAGAAAACCAGGAGAAAAAAGAAAAACAAAGCATAAAGAAGCTAGCTGACAAGTTTGTAATTGAAAAATTTGATGGAAAGAGTTCAAATGCAAATCAGTGGATGGAAGTATTTGAAAAAGAATGTGAAAGGTTCAATGTATTAAAAGACGAAGAAAGAATTGAAATCTTTAGATTATTTCTTGAAAAATCGTGCACTGATTGGTATTCTTCCATGATAATCAAACTTACCTTACATTCCGAGTGGTTACAATGGAAATCGAGCTTTATACAGACTTATGCAAATAAAGGTTGGACTACTAGCAAGTATGCTTTATCGTTCAAATATCAATATGGATCTTTATTAGAATATGCAGTTAAAAAAGAAAAACTTTTACTAGAAGTAAAAAAAACAATAGATGAAGGGACACTTATTGATATAATTGCCGCCGGCTTACCAGATTTTATAACTGATCGAATCAACAAGGAAGAAATTTTACATACTAAAGACTTGTTTAGTGAACTTGGAAAATTAGAACATTTGGTTGCAAAGAAAAAAAATATTAAAAAAAAAGACGATACCAAGCAAGTAAAAGAAAAATGTAGTATTTGTGAAAAATTAAAAAAGGGTGTACGCTATCATTCAGAAGATTCCTGTTGGTTTAGAACAAAATCAGATACAGAAAAGGATAAAAAGCAAATAAAGCTCGTTAACAATTCAGAATTGGAATGTGAATTGCAGTGTGAAAATCAAAAAAACTAATAGTGCCTCCATTGATCAAAGTCAAATTAGTACTCAATAAGAATGTTGAAGTTTTTGGGATCTATGACTCAGGCTCTAATGTCTCATTGATAAATTCAAGATTGTTAAAAATAAATAATAAGGAAACCAGTCACTACAACAATACTAATTTGAAAACGATTAATGGCGTTAAAAAGGCAAATGGCATAATTACAATAGATATAGCCATTTTTGATGTGGAAAAGAAAATGAATGTTTTTGTAATAGACAAGGAAAATTTCGATTATGACTTCTTATTGGGACTAGATTGTATAAAAGAGTTTTACCTAGTTCAAAATGCAAACTTAGAAATTAGTCAGAAAATACCCATACAAAGAAGTGGAACAGTTTCTAAGGAAACAGATTCAGATATAATTTCTATAAAAATAAAATCTGATAATTTAATAAACTTCAATGAAGGCATATGTGGAAAAGACTTTCAAATTTGTATTAATCATCTAGACTTTGAAAAACAGGCATTGATTGATGAATTAATATCAAAAAATAAGTCAGTATTTGCAAAGGACAAATTTGACATAGGAAAGGTAACGGATTATGAATCACACATAGACCTGTTAACAGAAAAATATTGTAGTAAACGTCCATATCGTTGCACAATTGAAGACAAGAAAGAAATTGAGAATCAAATTGCAAAATTATTGGAAAAAAATATAATAGAAGAATCATATAGCCCATTCGCAGCACCGGTCACATTAGCATATAAAAGAGAAGAAGATAAAAAATCAAGATTGTGCATTGATTTTCGAGACTTAAATAAAATAGTTGTGCCTCAGTCACAGCCATTCCCTCTTATTGAAGACCTAATATTAAAGACAAGGGACTGCAAGTTTTTCTCAACACTAGACCTAAATTCAGCGTTTTGGTCTATACCTTTGCGTGTAACTGACAGATACAAAACTGCATTTGTGACACAGGAGGGGCACTACCAATGGACCTGCTTACCATTTGGATTAAAAACATCTCCAGCTATATTCCAGAGAATAATGTGCAATATCATACGGAAGCACAAGCTGGAAGAGTTTACGGTATGTTTTATCGATGATATTTTGCTATTTTCAAAATCATTTTCGGATCATGTAAGGCATCTAGAACAACTCTTTCAAGCAATTAAAAGTGAAGGTTTGAAACTAAAATTCTCTAAATGCACATTTGCAGCGGATACAGTCAAATACTTGGGTCATGTGATACAAAATAATTCAGTTAGACCGTTGAAAGACAATTTAATATCAATAAAAAATTTCCCGATTCCAAAGAATCAGAAAAATGTGAGGCAATTCCTGGGAAAGATAAACTTTTATCATAAGTATGTGCCAAATATAGCAATAAAGTTGGAACCATTACATAACCTTTTAAAAAAAGGACAAACCTTTAACTGGACCGAAGCATGCCAAGAGTCATTTGATGAAATGAAACAAATATTATGTTCTCAACCGGTATTGACAATCTTTGATCCAAACCTACCTATTCACATATACACAGATGCCAGTATACTAGGAGTAGGAGCAATACTAAAACAGCCACAAGGAAATAATGAAGAAAAACCAGTAGCATATTTTTCTAAAAAGTTAAATGAAGTCCAAAAAAGAAAGAAAGCTATATATCTGGAATGCCTGGCAGTCAAAGAATGTGTAAAGTATTGGCAACATCTATTAATGGGTAGGAAATTCATTGTCTTTTCAGATCACAAGCCATTAGAGAACATGAACATAAGGTCTAACTGACGAAGAACTAGGCGATTTAACATATTACTTATCATAATATGATTTCCAAATTAAATATTCTCCAGGAAGATACAACACTGAAGCTGTTTGCCTGAGCAGGAACCCAGTGCTTGATCCAAATGAAAACCTAGAGGATCAGTTGAAAGTAGTGAATACAATAACACTAGAAGATATCTTAAAAGATCAAATTAAAAATGAATATATACAATGCAGAAAAGGAAAGTTAGTAAAAAGAAATAATGTTTACTACAAGCAAGTAAAGAAAAAGGAAAAAATCATTATATCAGAGGAATTGAGCATAGAACTCATGAAAAATGTACATACAGATCTAGGCCACATAGGAATTAAACAGATGCAGAAAATGATTAGCTCAGTGTATGCAGCAGAAAATATGACTAAAAACATAAAATTAATCTGTGAGGGTTGTATAGTATGTTTAAAGAATAAATCAAGAGGACATAATAAATATGGACTGATGTCTCATTTGGGTCCTGCTCCAAAACCTTTTCAGATATGCTCTATTGACACCATATGAGGTTTCGGAGGTTCCAGATCAACGAAGAGATATTTACACCTTTTATCAGATCATTTCACCCGATATGCATATATTCTAACATCAAGTACCCAAAATGCAAATGACTTCATAAAGCTGATAAAGAATTGTGATAACATTGAATTGATATTATCAGACCAATACCCAGGTATCAACTCTAAGGAATTCAAGAGATTTTTGGATGAAAATAATATTCCCATAATTTTTACAGCAGTGAACTCTCCTTTCTCAAACGGCTTAAACGAGAGATTAAATCAAACATTGGTCAATAAAATAAGGTGCAGGATGAAAGAACATGACAAGAAAAAAGCATGGACATCTGTAGCTCACAGTTGTGTACAAAAATACAATGAAACGGAACACACTGTTACTGGATATGCTCCAAAGTACCTACTTTATGGCACAGATGTCACGATTTTGCCAAATGAGCTGAAACAAAAGAAGTCTGACTACGATTTAATCCAGGCCAGAGAAAAGGCACTAGAAAATACAATCAAATCACATAATAACAACAAGACAATTTATGACAAAAACAGAAAAAATATAGACTTCAAAGTTGGTGATACTGTTTTTGTAGAAAATGGAAACAAACTCAATAGGAAGAAGCTAGATGAATTGAGACTTGGACCCTACAAAATCATAGAAAAAATTTCAAACTCAATCTTCAAGATAAGCACTGACCATAGAAGATCAGAGTCAAACTTTTTCCACATCTCGAAGCTAACGCCAGCTCCTGCCTACTTTTGAAGGCATGCATGTGAAAATATAGTCTCCTATCTTTGCTGGGAGGGGAGATGTAAAGAAAAATATAATTTTCTTTTGCGTGTTATTTTGCCATACGTCACATAAAGTCCGTTTGTGACAGATGATCTGTCACTGTCATCGATGGGAAGCAGGGCATAACCTCGAATGTCGGGTTGTGTGATTGTGTGCTGGAAAACAATTTCATCTTTAAGTTTATTTTAATTTGTGATTTTGGAACAGACATTGTTAATAATAACATTAAATGTCGTTTCTTTTCTTACAGGTATGAAATATTTGTTTAGTACTAAATAGGTGCATACTTTTGTTTCATGTAATTTTTAGTTTACATGTTAATAACAATAAATCGCTTTTCTTACAGAGAAACACAATTGTGTTTGATTGACTGTGTCACCAAAACCACAGATATATTGGAAATTGTCTTATACGTATATTAGGTTGAAAGAATTAAATAAATTGAGACAGCAATCAAACCCAAAAATTTGATCATCTGCGAGAACTACAGCAACACGAAAACACATAACTTGATCAATTTTATCAGTTTTGTCGATACTCAAATGTTTCTCTGTTGATAATTTTATTTATTACTTAGTTGTTGTAATAAAAAATTGTTTGCAAAAATCTAAAACGTATATGAATTTATTCTCACTCCAAAAAAAACCAATTATTTTTATGTTTTATATAATATAATATAATATATAATATATATTTATATATTCTTTAACAGAATAACAGAAACCTATCTTTATAATTTTTACACAAACACATATTTATTTTGTTCATTTTATTTACAATAGTTTCAGTTATATCATCTTAAAACATTTAATTCAGATTCAAATTTTATCTTTTCTTAGTTCAAACATTGATCCACACGATAAAAAAAAATAAACATATTAAATGAATGTAATTGCATCATCATAGCATCCAGTATTCAATTTCGCGCAAAGTCATGTGATTGGCTGATTTCCAATATGGCGGCATTTTGGAAGTTTTATTCATTGGTCGTGTGCAAGAACACACCTTGTCTCTATTACACCATGGGTTATACAAGATCATAACAAGTGATTTTTAGGTTTCCATTATTTATAAAATTACTATACAATGATTTCGCCATGATTGTTTACTCAAATGGAAAGGGACGATTCATTATGTCTTCAAAAAACGAAAATTAAACTTATTTGAACAGCATGGAATCCAAAATTAATATCACCCTGTTAAATAGTGGTTACACGAATATCTTTGGCCACATTATTTAGCGTCTATGTTAAAAATAAAATAAAAAATTATTTTTTTTATGAAATAAAATTATTTATTGTTGGATATTTGAAAGGCCCGTGCGTTTTTTCAAGGCACGTTTTCTGGACACGTGTAATAGCCGTAAACGCTGTACTGTTATTAAATAGCTATAACATTATGACATCACAACTATGGTGACCAATCATGGCGCGTTTTTTATTTAAATTTCATCAATTTTTAATTGTTTATAATTAATTGAAAAAAAAATTTTTTATGTTTTTTGCATTGAATATCAATATTATTAATAATAAAGTTTTAAAATACATAAAAAAAATCAATAATCTTTTTTTTCAAAAACCCAATTAGGCGTTTTTAGTATTGCAGTGACTTAAATTTCATGAGGGAAACGGTTTTTACTGCTAACATGGACAAGATGCCTTGAAAAAACGCACGGGCCTTTCAAATATCCAACAATAAATCATTTTATTTTAAAATACATTTGAATGTATTTTAAAATTGTGCAAACTAAAGAGCCGGGGCACAAGTTGCCATCTTTAACAATTGTGCCTGCAGCTTGGGACAAGGATGGCACTCTTTTCTGGCCCCCTGTCCAAAAGAAAAGGCTTACTCCCAAATTAATATGTGACGGCAATTCGAGGCCCCAATCAGATTAGGTGCCTCAGCCCTGTATCAGAAAAAGGCACCTGTTTTCATCGTATGAAGCTGCCGATTTAGAATTAACAGCAATGGAGCAGAAAAGTGACTGTGAGACTGTTGATAACTTGGAAGAAACCATGTTAGCAGGAAGAATAAAGAGAAAAGAAATCGGATGAGTTCGGCAAAGCGATTTCAATTACCTTTTTGAAGAGTGTAAGGTAAATATTTAAGTTGTGTAGACTTTCGCAGATTGCAAATCTTTTTTTTAACAGGCCTTCTTTGAATTTCCGAACATTAATATTATTATGCAGGCTTTTATCCAAAACTGATCCCACTGCATACTAAAAACAATCAGTGCTTTTCGGTGTTACAAATTAAGATGTAAGAGGGTGTACATCAGAGCTTTACTCTATTACCTACTTAAAAGTGGTTACTTGCATGTGTGGATCTCTAAACCTACCAAAAATTTAAGTTTCTTGGATGTTTACTAAAACAATTTACCTAAACTTAGGGCTTACTAACTTACTACAAACTTAACAAAATTCCAAACTTTTTAACTTCCTCAACTAAATGTGAAAGATTGTGCACATTGCTAGTAATATATTCTTCTCCATATATTTCTTTATACTTTTCTATATAATGCAGAAGCAATTGATGGGCTAAGTTAACATATTGGGTGTAAAAGTTTGACGAGCATATTGTAATAGCACAAAAAATTACTAGAAAATGCTCATATACATCATAAGGTAAATATTCTTTAATATCACAATACCAATGTAGTGAAATAACGTACGATATTCGAGGCCGTTTCAGTGAGGAAGGCAATCCAGGCCTCTAACGGCACGATGAATTTCTAGAGGCATTTTGCAGCCGAGTAGAAATGTTGATATTTTGTGGGTATCTCTAGCAGACCATTTCATTTTAAAGTTACGGAAGCTACCATCTCTCCAACCCAATAAACATCGTTTTATTATTCCAAGATTTATAAGGTGAAGACTATCTGCAACTGGAAAGTCGTCGACCATATTTATAGGGCGCTCTTCTAGCGGTGTATAAGTCTTATGATGTAAATCATATTGCCTAGTTCGACATCCTTCATCAGTTCTTTTGGGACATTCAACTCGTGGAAAAATATTACAGTGAGTTACATACGAATATTCACCCACAGTTGTGCATTTGTTACATCTGTGTTAACCATTAAAATTGGCAATTCCTAAAATATATACTAGCATGTTCATTTAAATGAATAAAAAAGGTGCGTCATGCACACTTACCCTTAATAAAATCTCTGGCTGGAGAGTCTGCTATAAAGCTTCTTATTCTAACTTTTAAAATCTGACCATTTTCTAATACAATGCATTTTTCAAAATTGCTTTTGCTTCATCAACAAAAGGTGTCAAAAATTCTGCAGTATTGGATGGCTTGCCTTTCCCGTGATATATTCCAATTACCATAGGTCGTAATTTAGAAATTTCAGTAATGTTGAATAAAATGGGCCAAAATTCGTCCCTTGAACTTTTGTTAATTGGTAAACCATCCATACTTAAGTTGATTGAAATATCTGAAAAAGTCAGCAGACTCTGATAACACTGCTTGGTTAAACAATATTCAAGACCTTGATGCCAGTAGTAACCATCGCCCTCTGGTTGTAGTAGAATATTTGTAGGAGTCTCCAGTAATGTTCTCGGATCCACCGGTAAAATGTTTGGTAAACGATTATTAATTATTCTTATCACTTCCTTCAAAGCCCCATGTGTTATATTAAATTCGCAACCCCATTTTTTTAAATCATCTTAACTGTTCATTTTTTGTGCACTCTAAATCCTCCTCGGAGAGAGGAGACAAATCATCATCCTCAGAAAGTTCTGTCAACCACTTATTAAGTCTGCATTTGGCGGTAGTGCAGTCATTCAAGGGCCGAAGATCATTTTCTGCCGTCGTTGGCGTTGGACTGCTATCATTTTGTTCTGTAATTTGAGGGATATCTGGTGGCGGAAAAAATTTATTATTTATCTGTCTAACAGTAGCAGTTACCGGTACACAATCTACGATTCGTTTAAAATTTTTTGTCACTTTCCGCCGAAACGCAGAGCTGTGCTTTATTTTTTTCCAATTTTGTAACATAGCGATATTTTACAATAATAAATTAATGTTTATTACACTACTGCTGCTCACAAACAACTGGTGTTAGTACTGTTAGTATTAACTTTGTATCTTAATAATATATTCTTATTCGACAATCGACCCGGCAACCATTTTGTCAATCGTCCTCTGTAATAAGTTTATATATAAGAGCAATTGATTTTACTTAAGGTAACCGATGTATATAAAAGAAATGGTAGTCCCTAACTTGGTTACCAAAAGTTTTTTAATAGGATATACAAACACTAATAATCCCCAATTTTTTTAATTGTGTTTAGAAACACTATTATATAACTCAGAGCCTATATAGTTATATAATTTAGGTAACGGAAAACCTTATATAAATTTGTTATAAACACAACCACAACCACTGAGGCTGTAAGCTATTGCGGCTTGAATGGCTATTTGGATAAGCCAGGCGCTGACTATGAAGAGTGTTCGGATATGTTATCATTGGAAAATAACTGGTTTGATATGATGAACTCTAAAAGAAAATATAGTAGCAATCCAAATGCTTCTAGTTACGGATTTTTTTTACCTCGTCAAGACGCTATTTTAAATAACATGACTGAATTTATGCAAAATATGCGAGTCCTTACTCACAGACCACTTTTACCTTTCAAAAAGGGATAATTGTATCAAATAGGTCTTTACAATAATTATAACCTTACTTTCAAGAAAAATACGGACAATTTCAAATTTTTTATATAATGACCAGAAGATTAAATCAAGATGTCTTGGAAAACTTTTTTTTCTTATTTAAGAGCAATGGGTGCAACTTACGATAAGCCGTCAGCATTACAGTTTAAATATCGTTTTAGATGGTAGGTTTTAAGTAAACACAACGACGATATGATAATTGAAAATTCTAATGTTGAAAACGATGAAGATGCGACATTGGTTGATATTGAAGATGCTCAGTCGCATTTTTACTTCGATAGGTTTATTAGACGATATTATTAATGCAGGAGAAGAGGTTGAATTTGTGCTTAGGGAAAGTATAAATAATAGTAGTAGTAATAGATGATCCAGGTATATCAATCTATGTTTAATCGCAGTAGTTTTGTGGTTTGTTCTAATACATATTAAACAGTTTCGACCGGGCGAAATAATAATTTACTATGTATACATTCGCAGAAAAATTCAGACTAATTATATTGTATGAGAGTTATCGTAAGTAGTACGTAAAAAAATGAAACATTGAAGTAAGGTTATTTTATGTACAACCAGTAATCGAGTTATATTCAAACATTGAAGGTTTTATTGATATTAGTTCTATTCAAACATTCAGAGTTTCAATGATATTGATTATTCTAGAGAATGAAGCTGCGTGTATTATGCTTTTTTTTATTCCAATTTCGATTTTACAATAACTTGTATTTACTTTTCTCTTAGATGATAGTGCTACGATTGACGCTCAAGAGTTAGTTGAGCAAATTATCAAACAAGAAGGCCTCGTCTATGTAGCTGGCTACGTTGCTCATCGGTTTCGAACTAAATATCCTTTCCTTGGTAAACCAACTGAAACTATGTTATAACTGAAATCCTTCCTTTGGCGAGCCTACTGGAACTATACCTCGTTCCGATCCTCCTACTTAGATAACTCATGTCTCTCGAGGAAATCTTCTTTATCCTTGCCAAAGTTTGTTAAATGCCTCTCATGTATTAGAAATTATTTTTAACAAGTTTCATAGTAATTTTTATCAAACGAAGATTTTATTTTTACCACAGTTGCAAAGGAAGTCAACGATAACACTCCATTAGAATTTAAAATACCTATGGACGCTTTAATGTGCTTAATTAGGACTAGAACCTATATTAGATTAAGAGAATGGAATAAATTGAGACAGCAATCAAACCCTCAAACCCAACTATTCGATCATCTGCGAGAACTGCAGCATCTCGAAAATACATAACTTAACCCATTCCCTGCCGTGGGCCCCATTTGGGGATCGCGGGTGTTTTAGTGATTAACAGTTGGCAGCATTATTTATTCGGTTACAGTAACCTCTCATATTAATACACATACAGTTAGTGAAGAATTAGTGCACTTGTTGATTCTACTTTTTTACTTTGAATACTTGAAATTTAATTTTGAAATCTTTAAGTCCGAAGCAAGTGAGTACAATTTATGCAATCTTATGTATTAAAAAAATTTATGACTTCCATTCCGAATCCGTTAAGGCGTTCTACCCAACCGATTTGATTAATTTTTTTTTCAATGAAAGGTATTGATGCACAGATCAGCCATCAACCATCGGATTTCATCTAATTTTCACCATTCTCAAGTTATACTCAAATGCGATTTCCCCCTGTACATTACTTATGGGAGTTTTTCACATACACACGTTCTATCCTCAATATAACAATATCTATTGAAGATAGAGACTTCGTTTTGGTTTAAAAACACTCGCTGAAACACCTTCTTTCTTATGACACTTAAATCTGTTGAGTTGGAGAGGAGCTAGGCGCGGACATTCAATATGGAGTTTTGGATTTTTGTAGGTTTTTGGCAATTTTTCTACATTCAAAGATCTATATCTCAGGTTCTAATATATCTACAGAGTTTGCTCTTTTCTATTACAATGATTTCTTTTTTTTATAAAAAAGGACTTATCGCACTTCCACAGCAAATAGTTTTGCTGGGAAACTTTTATTGAAGTGTTTAAAAGCATCACTGACTAGCCGTGTCAGCATTTAGGCGTGGTTCAGTAAAAAACAACAATGTAACGCGCAATCAACGACTGAATCCGAATACGTGAGTGCGGCTATGGCGGTAAAAGACTTAATTTGGTTAAAGAGCATCATCAGTGAAGTTTAGAAAATGTAGAAAATCCATTGTTATGTATCGATAATCAAAGCGCACTTAAGTTGATAAAGAACCCAGAATTTCATGCTCGTACAAAACATATTGATGTTAAGTATCATTTTGTTAGGGATGTATATGCTAAGGACGAATTTGATGTCATTTATGTACCTAGTGATAAACAGGTTGCTGATATTATGACGAAGCCATTACCAAAACCTAAATTTGTGAAGTTGTTTTCGGAAATTGGTTTAATTCGAAATAATAGTTTATAGACTGGGTGAGTTGGTTAGTTAGTTATACTTTTAGGGAGAGTATTGAAGTGTTTAAAAGCATCACTGACTAGCCGTGTCAGCATTTAGGCTGAAATACGAGTTTTTTGTCATCGATACGTTTGTTGACCGTTTTTATACCTACTGTTTAGTTTTTCGTTTATGTGTATGTTTTGCTAACGATAAGAATGACGCTCTGTTCTTGTTTAAAGAGGTCTAAAAAGTGTATCGTATTTTTACTAGAGTCAGTCGTTTATTTGCTTTTCTTGTAAACGTTCGAGTTACGAGTTTTAATTAAAGTATTCAGTTTTCACGAGTTTATTATTTACTTCACCTGATCCACTTAAAAATTTTACAACAACTTTCACCTCCACTGCGGGTTCCTGCGTCGCGGTGTGGCTCGGACGGATTGTATGTCCTCTGTTAGTCGCTTTTATCTGAACTCCGCTCATTAGTCATTATGGCACCATTAACAAATATTTCTTCATAGTGATGAGCTGCCTTTCTTGTGATTCCTTCTTTTCTGTTTTGCTCCCTACGTCTTCCTTCCCCTGCTGCATGCAGGGATGAGGAGTTCGGGTCTATCTATTATCTTCTAGTGTTGCTGTGTGTTTGGACCTCTTTGTCTACTGTCCTGTTCCTTTCTTTTTAGAATTTTTTCCACCATACTCTCAACAACTTTCCATTTAAAATCTGCTTCCATCATGATCTGCACTATATTTTCTGGTCGTAACTCAGCTCTTACTGTTATTTCAGACAAGTTTCTAATATCCGCCCACGCAGGACATCTGAAAATTGTGTGCTCTGCATTATCTATCTCCGAGCTACAGTATAGGCAGAGGTCATTTTCAGCTTTACCTATTCTCCTAACATAACTTTGGAAGGAGCCATGGGCTGTCATTGTTTGGGTCAAATAGTATCCAATTTCACCACAGGATCTCTCACACCACGGCGTAATATCTGGTAGCAGTTTGTGAAGCCACACGTCCTTGTCGCTGGCGTTCCATCTATATTGCCATTTCTGTACCGTTTCTTTTCGAAGAAAAGCTGCTGTCATTCCTATCGCTCTTGATCTCTCTTCAACTAGAAGATCTATAGGTATTATTCGTGCAAGTATTCTTGCAGCCTCGGTTGAGATAGTACGATAGCCCCTGCATATTCTCAGCGCTACTCTTCTTTGTACTCGGCTGGCTACGGTGTTATATTTGTTAGGTTAGGTTGTTAATATATAATATAATATAATAGTATAGAATCCGCCACGCACCCCAGAATCCTCCTTTTTGATTCACATGGGCCTCCCATATTAGGCATTAGACGACTGAGAGCAGAAACTGTAACGTTCGCCTTGTTACTCACATATCTGAGGTGCTCAGTGAACTTGAACCTTCTGTCTATGATTACACCTAGGTATTTCACATGGTTCTTTGGGTGAATGGCGAGACCTCCGATCTTAAGTTCTATTGGGCCATGACGTTTCTTCCCAACTATCATCACAGCTTTTGTTTTCTCGGAAGCTATCTTAAGTCCAACTGACCTCATCCAAGCTTCTATATCTTCCAGAGCATTATTACACCTTTCCATTCTGTTTTGGCTTTGATCATGACAGCGAGATCATCTGCATAGGCCACTGTCGATACTCCTTCCATTAGTCCTAAGTTTAAAACCCCATCATAGATAATGTTCCACAGCAATGGGCCCATAACACTACCTTGTGGCACTCCAGCTGTAATGTGTACCTTCTCTATACAGAGAGACCTGCTAGAAAGGTAACAGCTCACCATTCTTAGGATGTAAGGAGATATGTCCCTCCTCTCTAGTTCACCTATTATTTACTGCCAGTTTGCTGTGTTAAACGCATTTTGAACATCCACTGTAACAAGTGCACACAATTGTCTATTTCTAAAGGTCTTCCGCAGCTCTTCTCTCGCAAAATTGCAAACACTTTCTATGGCATTTACTGTAGACACACCCTTTCGAAAACCAAATTGCCTGTTGGAAAGATTTTGCTTGTGTTCAAGCTCTTTGCGTATCCTTTCAGATAGTAAGTGTTCTAGGAGTTTCCCTAAGATGTCCAGTAAGCATAAGGGTCTAAAGGATGATGGGCTAGGCCCGTCCTTATTAGGTTTCCGTAGTAGTACCAGCCTAGCCATTTTCCAGCAAGTAGGGAAGAGGCCCTCTCTAAGAAGCGTGTTGACAATTTTCAGTAAGTATTCGGGTGCTAGTTTTACCACTAGTTTGACTACCTCTGAAGGGATGTCATCTGGACCTGCCGCTTTACTTGGTTTCAATTTATTTGCTACCTCTTTAAGTTCTTCTGTGGTGAACAGATCAAAAGTTCCAGCAACGTACTTCTTCCAAGTAACCTCTTGGTGCTGCGGGAATAAAGCATTTACCACTTCCTTCTTCTTTTCAGGATCTATTTTTGTGTATACTGGGAGCTTTTTTCTTACTATCTTATAGCCCAAACCCCAGATATCAGTGTCTATCTCTTCACATAACTTTTTCCAGTGGAGCTCTTTTGCTTTCTGAATGGCCCTGTTTAACTTTTGTTTTTCCAGTTTATAAGCATTGGTGGCTTCTTCAACCGCCGCTGGTGTGCCATTTCTTCTTTTTCTTTGCATGGCTCTTCGCATCCTGATACATTCTGTTCTCTGTTGAGCTATTTCATTTGACCACCAATATACCTCTCTCCTGCAGGACACCCCAGTTTCTCTTCTTTTCGGAATTGCTTCGTCACATGCTGCTGTAATAGCAGCAACAAAGGCATTTGTGTCCTTGGTTCCATATTTTTCAATATTTTGAATCAGGGACTTTTTAAAGACCGCTTCATCAATCTTACTTAATATCCATCTTCTGCTTCTTTTGGATTTCCCAAGGTGATCTATCGCTGTCGATTTCTCCATTTCTAGGTATACTGGTGGTCACTGAGTGTCTCCTTCTCAAGTACCTCCCATACCTTGACATATTTATTGAGTCTTTATGAGGTGCATGTAATATTTAAGAAAGTCTGCGAGTTTCCTCTTATAAATGTAGGATGCATACCATAATTATGGAGAGTTAAGTTATGCACAGCTATCCACTCTGTCAATAGGCGTCCCCGAAGGTCTTCCCTAGTGGACCCCCACTCTGGTGATTTGGAGTATATAGCAACTATACACTCGAATTTTTTCAACTTCGACCCAGATAAAACCTTGCCCTTGGCCATGACCATTTGTTATGCGCCGCTGAGCTACGATTTGCAGTAGTTTTAGATTGAATTCTTCCGAGCTAGTGCCACCCTGTATTTTGGACAACCGGTGTTTCCTGCTCTGTGACCCGGTTTTTGGCATATAGGGCAGAAGCTTTTGTTAGGACAGTCTTTAGCCTGATGTCCATCTCTTGCACATTTGACGCAGGCTTTACTTCTATCAGGTCCGGTACAGTCTTTCGCCAGATGGTTGTAGCTCCGGCACTTGTAGCAGCTTTTCATGTCTTGTCGTTTCTCTACTCTACAACTCGTTACCCCAATTAAGATTGTCTGCTACGCTCTTGGACGTTTTAAGAGTGGCTATCTGGTATTTTCCAAAGGCTGGTCTTAAGTTGCTCACTACCACTGGAATATTTTCAGTTTTGTCATGTCCCAGTTCCTTCATTACTGCTTCTTGTACCTCATCCGCAGAAGTAACTGAGTCTATACCTCGAATATGTAGAATACTTGGTTTTTCTCCTACTTTCGAATGTACATATTTCTCTCCACATTTGTCTTTAATGCACTCCGTCAGTGTCTGAAAGTTGGTTTCGTTTTTGTCTACTGCAAGCAATAAGTCTCCACTGCGTGTTTGTCTAAGTGTTTTAATATGTACGTTTAGCTTTGCGTCTAAAATTTCGCCTTTGACTCTTTTGAGGAGATCAGCGTAACTTTGGCCTCCACTTCTAACTATGAGTGCATCTGTTTCTCTATTTGGAATTGTCTTGGTATTGTTACCCAGCCCAGGAGTTTGGTTTGGCTGATTGATCTTTTTCTTCGGTATACAAATTACAATCTTCTTAGTTGTATGTCTAAACGAAAACTCCAGCAGCTTCCTCATTTGTTTTACGTCAAAATTGGTAATGCTGGGTATCGCTACCACCTGCCTGGCATGATCCACCATATATGTGCATAGAGTTTGGAACAAACTTACTACGTCACAGTTATCAGTTTTATCCATAGTTAGTTTGTATATATATAGTTATCATAACATACTTCCGCATTTTCTTTCATAAATCTCATTTTTTGGTTAATAAAATTGACTTTCTGATCTGTTGATTCTTGCATGTCAACTAATTCTGGAAATCTATCAGCATACTGCCTGTGTATTCCCTTTTCCATCTTCCCTTCATTTGTCAACAAACACACAGCTAGGTCACAATCTCTTTTGAGTGACAGCGGATTTATCTCCTTTACTTCTGTATTCTGGTATACTTCTTCTGGCCAGTCACTAGCAATGAGATCTTGGAAGTCATCCACATTTGTTGCATTTTCAATTTGCTTCCTGAGATGCAGAGATGCTTCTTTTTGTCTTTCTTCATCAAGATTTGTCTGACATGCTACTGTTCTGAGTTCTTTCTTTGTCGCCCCTGCGAAACTATCTGTCCTGGGCATCTTTTTGTGTCTTTCCTGTACATGTTTTGCATCTGGCTCCTCCACTATGCTCTTTAGAAATTTACTCACTCTGTTTGATGTCAGCTTATTTGCAAAACCCTTCAGTCTGGTTGCCAGATCCTTTATTTCCTTTTTAGTGTTCACGCTATTCTTCACCAAGTTATCCATGTCTGCAAGACCTTTTGCCACTATCATTAGCAGGTTTTGAGTGTATTCTAGCTCGGTTTGATTTGCTCCTGTGTTAATTTCACTTCTTCTCCTCTATCTCACCTTGTTCCACTCTTCAGGTGAACCTTCAGATACAGCAGTGGTGTTCTTCTTATGCTCTTCAGAGAAATCTTCAAAAGTGCTTAGCAGCAAGTCTGCATTTTGGTGTGGTGGAGACCGTCCTACAGAACTTCTTATTTATTTTCTTATTATTTTGAAAAGGGTCCGTTACACCCATCCAGTCCAAGTCTGAGTCCTTTGTTGACGCCCTTTCATTTGAAATTCGTTTCATAAGTTGACCTGCCTCTGTCTGTCCTACCCACCTCTGGCACTGAATAAGATCTGGACCTCGGAGGGGTCCTTGGGATTGAGTCTCTTCTTGTAAAGGGGCTATGTGTGGATATACTTTTTTGGGCCTCTGTGGCCTCCTCACTCTCGCTTCCAGTAGCAATTATGCCCTCAACGGTCTGGTTTACCAACGTGTGAGTGCCGCAGTCGCTGGCTGACGGTCGGGGGGAGCCTGCTCTATCACTTCCGACACCGACCGGTACTGGGGATCCGACCCCCTGCACCGTAACCTGTTCATCTTTTGTTTGTTCCATATCATATGATTCGTTTTGGGGGGCTGCCCCGGGTCCGTGTTCGTAGCCGTGTTGTCATAGAGAAGTTCCATTGGAATAAAGAAAATAGTTAGGAAAGAGAGAGACCCCCAGCCCTCGAAAACCTAATAGCGTCGGGGTCGGAAAAGAGGACTCCACCCAAGACTAGTTGAAGACAGGTGGAAATCCAGCTCGGGTAACCCCGGGATTGCAAATTCCCGTATTCACCAGTTGTGAACCCCTGGGGGGATTACAATGATTTCTGATACTTATTTAATGGATTCGATGCGAGCGAAGCCGCGGGTAAAAGCTAGTAATATAATAATAATATTTTTTATTTTGTTGGGAATTTAATTTTTCTACTCAAGTTTCCATTTACTTTTACCTTCCAATTCAAATAATTTTCAATTTCAAATAAATATTTATAGTAGAATAACAGACGTTTCTTTGACGATCCCCATTTGGGGATTCCGGAAGGTATAGGTACAAATAATATTATTATTCTTTTATTTTAATTATTTTTTATGCTTCTATATATTATTTTATTATTTATATATATCTTCCTCAATTTTTTATTTTTTTTTTCCATTTTTTAGAGATGGGCTCCAAAAAATTTTTCAATTTAGCGGAGCTAAGAGAAGCACTTGATAATGATTCTAATTTTCTTTTGCAATTCGATGACGAAGAATGTGATGTGATTGATATTGTTGAGCTACCTCCAGATAAAGTCGATGTCGTTTCCAATGAAAACTAATTGGAAAACACAATACCTCAAGATGTTGCTGGAACTCTTGAAATTCCGTCCAATCTCTTGGAGGAAGAGATGAACAAAGCAGGTCCTTCAATCCGGTTCAGAAAGCTCCTCAAACCAGTTGGAAGAAGGAACTTTTATCAAGTTGGAAGAAAAACAAACCATTAAAATCTTGGGGGATCATCAAGAAATGCCAAAGAGGTAGAAAAAAATAAAAAATGTTAAAAGGAATGTCTGAGGTTCAAATATTTGAGACATTACTTACGGAAGATATATTGCTACATATATTAAAGCAAAGTGTGACGTATGCTACCCACAATAATCGCCACTCATTCACATTGTTGGTGGACTGTCTTCGAAAGTTCATGGGGTTTCTGATACTGACAGGATACCATTCTCTCCCACGGGAGCAAAAGTATTGGTGCGAGGATGAAGACATAAAATTACCCTGTCTGTGTAAGGAAATGTATACCAAGAAACAGGTACTTAGAAATAAAAAGAAATCTACACCTGAATGATAATTCAAAAATAGATAAAAACCAAAAAAGTTTCAAAATTTCTCCTTTGTTAGAAACAATGAACAATCAGTTCTTACAGTTTGAGGTTTTCGCCAAAAATATAAGCATTGACGAACAAATGATCAGATACTATGGGCATCACTTTTTGAAGCAATTTTTACGTGGTAAGCCGATTCGGTTCGGATTCAAACAATGGGCAATGTGCTTTGCTGAAACTGGATTCTGTTTACATGCAGAGCTTTATGAGGGAAAACAGAACCAAGCTTTCCCAGTTGGAGGTGTTGGAGCCTCTGTTATTCTAAAACACATTTCATTGGTTGACAACCCTACTGATCATGTTTTCTATTTTGATAATTTTTTCACCAGTCATGCACTAATGAAAACTTTAGGAGAAAGGAATATAAGAGCTACAGAAACGTTTCGTTACAACAGAACCAACAAGTGCCCATTCAAAACGGATGAAGAAATGAAAGCAGAAATTCGAGGCACCTTTGATTATAGATTTGATAAAAACAATGATATATTTGCAGTAACTTCAAAAGACAATAATATAGTCAAAGTATTATCAAATCATCAAGGACTTGACCCAATCCATTTTGTATCTCGATATACCAGAACTGACAAAAAGACGGTGGCTGTGCCCTTACCATCGTGCATAAGTAACTATAACAAGTACATGGGCGGTGTGGATAAACTAGATTGGCTGATAAACAAATATAGAATAAAAAAAGTAAGAAATGGTATTTTGCTCTTATAACAAATTTGATAGACATGATTGCTGTAAATGCCCATGTAATTTATGAAATTGCTAATGGAAAAATCCCATTCCTTGACTTCAAGAGGGCTAAAATCAAGAACCTATTTGGCAACGTCTTCAATTTCTGATCCTTAGAGGTTAGGCAGACCAAGCCTTCATAAACTAACCAGTAAACGTGTGCCAGAATATATCCGTAAAAGTGCCAAAAGTGTAATGTTGATACACGTGGATTGTATGCAAAAATAGCATAAATGATTATTTATATTTCAATAGTACTACTTTTTTATTCTTTGATTTTATAACATTTTAAATCATTTTTTAAACCTTTGTATTAGCTTTGTTTGTAATAAATTCATTTCAATCAATACTCTTATTATTCCAACCCTGTACCTGCCATGGTCCCCAAATGGGACTTTTTTGTAAAATTGGTATTTATTTAAAAGACCGATACTAAAAACATATTATATTTACTGATTCTTTATTTTTGTATGGCAATGTTGAGAAAAAAATGATATATTAAATAAAATAAAAGTTGGCAGTTATGAGGTTTTAGCAATGACTACTTGATAATTTAGCGCCATCCACAAGTTCCCCACAATCTGATGAATCCCAGCCTCCCAACTGTGCAGAAATAATTAAAGAAATTCTTCTATCACCTTTAAAGTCACCCATTGCTTATAAGAGGATTCGTAAGGTTTCAAAACTGGTCTTGCATTCCCTTTAACGGTTACTGGAAACTATATGAGAATAGTCAGTGGCGCTTAGAGATGCCAGTTGCTTATCCTTGCCAAAGTAGAGTTTAAGAGGCTTCAATGCTTGCCGCTGATCGTTCTGGTATTCGGACTCATCTTAGAATCAGGTGATGTATGTTTATGTTTATATTTTGTGTTTGGAATTAAAACAGGGTGAGTGGATATTTAATTTATAAGAAAATGTGATTTAAATTAGCGCTATTGTTTATTATGTTAAAAGGTTGCGTGAAGGAGATATATCGAGCTTTGTGAAAAATTAGGTCTACAACTTTGAGGTTAGAATCTGGTTTACAAGGAGTTTTCCTTTTTCTATTTAGAAAATGGAGAGAAGTAATGACACTTTCAACCTGTCTGAATTGGATCAACTCCATGCAGAGCAAATATATGATTTAATCGACGAAATTACTGCTGATATGGCTTTTAACTCTGTGGCCGGTGGGGATAGTGAAGCCGAAGATAATGTTCATTCCACACCTCACACTATCACGTCGATCCAGACGACAAAACAAGCATGACTTGGAAGTTCAGTTTTCAGATTATGATTCGGATGACTCAGTTGCGGACAAGGATTATATACCTGAGAAAAAATATCCAAAAGCAAAATATCCTCTACATGTAAGGTACGAGAAATGCAAAACTCCAGCAGGCTATCGTCACCTATTTCGAGTGATTCCGAGCAAGAGGACTAACAAAGAGGGTAAAAAAGAGAAGGTGGTGTGTCCGCAACCTGTTGCTGAATATAATAAATTCATGGGCGATGTCGATTTGTTCGACCAATATTTATCACCTTACTCCATTTCGTGGTGGCTAACATTTTTTATGTATCTCTTAGACTCCACTATAGTCAATTCATATATAGTGCACAAAACATCAATGGCTGCTACGAAAAAAAAGCTATAACTTATTTACAGTTCCGTTCACAACTAGCAAATGAATTGATTGGTACTTTTTGTAGCAGAAAACGTATGGGCACACCAATTACGGTGAGTAAAAATAAAATGCGTAAAATAGCGGGTCGCTCGATATCCACTGAAAATGTGATAAGGAAAACTAATGTTGGTGGTCGTACTAATTGTGACGCTGTCTACATGGGGCAAACATCTCAGTATTAGACTAATAGACTAATAGACTAAGAGGTCATCAATACGATAAAAAAAAATAGAACTGCATTAACAAACCATGAAATATAAGAAAACATAAATTCAATTATAAGGATTCAAAATTTCTTGAAACGGAATCTAATACACGAAAAAGAGAAATTTTAGAAATGGTTCACATTCATAAGAAAGAAAAAGATATAAATATAAAAATGATAAAAAAGATCTAAATAATTTAAAGTAAAATTTAAAGTTCTATTTTGTGAATTCTAATAAAACTACAAATAAATTAATTGATTACTGCTATATATTTGAAATATAAGAACTAAGGAAAAATTAATTTTTCTTATTAGAACAATGTTCTAGCTTGATTTAATTCTTATTTTGATATTCATATATATATATATATATATATATATATATATATATATATATATATAGCAAGATATAGCAAGATGCATTGACTAAAAATTCAGAGTTCAGGTTCAGAATCATCTATTAGCTTTTAAGATAATAATTTAAAGATAATGCACAGAGCAGCGATGATTCTTCCATGTTGATTCATATGAAAAATAAGATGACAAAAATACTGGTGAGGAGGTTGGTAGATTATTTTGATGAGTTTCTACAGATCATCTATTAACTTAAATTTCTAGTTAACGCGTAGAGCAGAGATGATTCTTCAAAAGGGATTAGTTTCAAATTTGATGTTTCTGTACTATTTTGGCTCATCAATACAATGTTCAGCTCACTGCCATAATTGAATATTCAATTGATAAGTTTTTGTTTTGTCATGAAACTTACAATTGATAAAAAATTTAGATAAATCTATTCTTCAAATTTCCTCTATTGCTGCAGCTTCAGTTATAGTGTACAATTTATATGTCGGTTCCTTTGGTTATATCTGCACTTGAGCTGAAAATTCTCAAGGTACACGAGCGATTAAAACAAAATCAAAAACAGTTCTAGGTATTCTTCAACTGTCTAAGAGCAAAAATCAAAAAGTAATACATGGAAAAATGGAGTCTTCGAAATTTTCTTAACCAGATGCGATTGAAGGTGATCGTCATTTGTGAAAGTTTGACCATTCAAATCAGATGGTGCCAGATCAGGACTGTATGGGGGATGTGCCATCACTTCCCAGCCAAGCTCCAATAGTTTCCCACGAGTTGTCAAGGATGTGTGAGTCCTTGGATTATCATAATGGAACATTAAACCTTTTCGATTAGACATTTCTGGCCGTGTTTCTTTATTGGCTTCATACAGTTTCGTTAATTGTTGTCAGTAAACTTCAGAATTAATTGTTTGGTTCCTTGGAAGCAGCTCAAAAAACACAACATCTTTGTAATCCCACCAAAATGACAGCATGAGCATTTTTTGTTGTTTTCGATGTGGTTGGTGCTAGTTCATCGTGTTTGGACCATGATCGTTTTCAAACCATGTTACTGTACAGGACCCATTTTTCATCACTAGTAATGATTTAGGTACATATCGAAAATGTTGATGTGATTCTCAATTGTTGTGTGCGATACATGTAGTCCCTCCACAACCTCTCGAACAGTTATATGACGATCCCCTTCAATTATGTCTTTCATGGTCATGCCGGCCTGTGCTGCAATTTCTATTGTTTGTAGGCGGTGGTCCCTTTAGAACAATTTCTTCCACTAATTTAATGTTTTTTTGAATAGTCACCGTCACAGAACCTCCCGCACTTGTATCATCTTATAACGATTCGCGTACTCAACGAAATAACTTTCATGTTTTTAATTGTTGAAAATGATTGGCACAAGTCACCTTAAACAGCCTCCATTCTGTTTATGATTTGTGTTGATGTTAATCCAGCTTGACAATGTAATGTTGGGCCATAACGAGGAGTAGAAATTAAACAGCGATTGACTTCACCATTTGTCTATTGTCTTAATAGTTTGGAATTACCTTTTACAATGAATGATGACACATAATATTGGTTCATAATTACGATATAGTTTACCTACGTAGACAGTAAATTGCAATATCACCAAAACATAGGTGACCTGGTTATAAATAATTAACAGTTAGTGTACATAGTTTATACATAGGTAGAGATATAAAAGAATAAAATAATTGACTTAAAGGGCACCACATCTCCCCCCTTTGGAAGAATGGACTTCATTTTGGCCGGTAAATGAAGAACATTCAGTCTCACGGAAAAAAGAAATAAGAGAAATGTGTTGCTGATAACATTAGAAATACAATTCATATTCCACATCTAAATCAACAAAGCAAAAAAGAGAAGCTCGTTTTTTTTTGAAATATTTACTTATGATATAGGGATCCCTTTTTCTAAAACTAAATATTAAATCCCAAAAATAATTGATACCCAAAAATATGTTTCCTAT
The DNA here is from genome assembly GCF_026250575.1 of Diorhabda carinulata. Classification (NCBI taxonomy): domain Eukaryota; kingdom Metazoa; phylum Arthropoda; class Insecta; order Coleoptera; family Chrysomelidae; genus Diorhabda; species Diorhabda carinulata. The sequence continues at coordinate 17,397,207 of NC_079463.1, forward strand.
TCCTACTTAATAAATAGTACTTCCGAATCGCACACTATTTATATATTTATTTGTTCACTATATAATTGCAGCTCAGCTCCCGAAAACAAGTTCGAAGGGTGTATAGTTATGATATATACCGGGGGTCGTATTGTAACAGAAACTATAAAATTCTATCCATTTATCCCAGTCAGTGTGTGTATCGTTAACGTACATCCTAACATACTCGTTGAGTACCCGATGATTTCTTTCACAGCCACCTATACTCTGGGGATGGTACGCGGTGGAGAATTTTTGTTCGATATTAAGTAGTCTGCAAACTTGTTCTAACACTTCGTTTTTGTATTCCGTTCCCATATCAGTTCTTATCTCGCGCAAAGGACGTAAATTAAAATCAAGTTTTCAACTATGGCCCTTGCGATAGTTAAGGCATCTTTATTGGGTACCGGTGTTATGACAACATATTTAGTCAATTCACTTGAGCTGTAACCGCGTAACAATTTCCGTCCGATGTCTTAGGAAATGGTCCTATGGTGTCTATACACGTAGTATCGAATGGCCGTTGGGGCGTCGGTGTGAGTACCATCGGTTCTCTATGGCCAATTTTACTTTTATTCAAGTGACACTTTTGGCATGATTTGACATAGTTGGCTACGTCCTTAGACATATTTTTCCAACGAAACTTAGCTCTAATTTTCTTTAAGAGTCGCTTCTGCCCGCAATGACCACCAAGGAGTGGATGATCATGGTACTCTTCGACAATTTTTTCTTTTTCGGCTTTATTTGTGATAATTGTAGTTTCATCCTATAGTACTATATTTAAATTTTTTAACATAGTTTCGCCCTTTTCTTTAAAATCATTAAATGTGCACATAGTAAATATATGATCCTTAATTTTTAATTTTAATTTCTTAATGTTATTTTTGCTAGCTAGAATTTCAAGCTGAGACAACAATTTCCCTAAAGAAAAGTTGTCGTTAGCAAAATGTATTGTTTCTATAGCGCTGATTTTGTCCTTTTGACCCAGAATAACTCTAAGATAATCTGGCTTAACAGTAAATTTTAAATAAAGGATATTAATCGTTATAAAACTGTCGGTAGTTTGAAACACTTTTGGTCTATTATTTTGTGGGCTAGTTTTTTCGGCCATGGTACAATTTGTATCTGGAGTACTCTTTGTCATTGAACGAGTATAGCGAAAATTTTTGTAGATGTGGCAGAGATGTTTTTAAGATCTTCGAAGTGAATACGAGATAAAGCATCTGCGCCTACGTTATCCTTACCTTTAATGTATTCTACCTCAAAGTCGTACTCTTCAAGTCTAGACGCATACGTGTTAATTTGGAGGAGGGATTTTTCATAGTAAATAAATAAACGAGTGGTTTATGGTCCGATCTTACTAAAAATTTATAGCCAAAAAGACATGGCCTAAAATACTTAATTGCCCAGTGTATAGCAGCCAATTCTTTCTCAATTGTGGCCTTGTTAATTTCGCCTTTTGTAAAAGACCTCGATGCAAAGGCGATTGGTAGTTCGACTCCATTAAAATTTTGTGAAAGAATTGCTCCACAGGCCTGTTTGGAGGCATCCGTGGTTAAGATAAATTGTTTTCCAAAGTCGGGGTATTGCAGAATTTGAGGTTTTAAAAGGTAACTTTTTAGCTTTAAAAAGCAGTTTAGGCACTCTTCGGTCCAAACAAATTTCGAATTCTTTTTTGTTAATTTGTTAAGTGGAACTGCCAACTCGACAAAATTTTTAATAAAGCGACGATAATAATTTAAGAAGGCAATGGACCTTTTGACCTCATCGGCGTTTGTAGGTACTGGGTATTTGTTTATAATTTCGAATTTTGACTTGTCGGGTAAAATTCCATCGCTTGTAATAGTATGACCTAGATAAGAAACATTATTTTAAAAGAATTTACATTTGTTTGGGTTTAACTTAAGACAATATTTTCTGCATAAATCAAAAACATTTTTCAAGTTACTAAGGTGATGACTTACAGAACAGCCTATTACAATGAGGTCATCCTTGTAAAGGAAGGCTTTCTCTGGGGTTATTCCCAAAAATGCTATGCTCATCATACGAACAAATGAGTTGGGAGACACCTTTAGACCGAAAGGTAACCTGGTAAATCTGAATGATCCCGCATTTGTACTAAATGAAGTGATGTCGCGAGAATTTTCTTGTATTGGAACTTGATGAAAATCGGCTTTTAAGTCTAAAGTGCTGAAATATTTTGCCCTTCCTAACTGATCTAGAATATCATCTATCCTTGGTAAAGGAAACTTATCAGCCACTAATTTTTTATTGAGCAACCTGTAGTCCACAACTAGTCGCCATTTTTTATCTCCGTTATCAGATCTTTTGGGCACTAGTAAAATGGGACTATTGTAATTGGAAATAGAGGGTTCGATAATCGAGTCTTTTAACATTTTTGAAATTTGTTTATTTACCTCTGAAATTTGAGAGTGAGGCATTCTATAATTTTTAACATAAACTGGACTTTGGTCAGTTAATTTAAATTGCTGTTTATAAAAATTATTAATTGTTAGACTATCATTCTCCAAACAAAAAATATCGTTATATTCCTGACATAGATTTACTGTTTCGGCTTTTGCAAAGTCAGGGATTTCACTACTGTGATACATGTAATATGTTAAAATTTTGCAGATTTTCAGTTTCGATTTTAAAGTTTTTAATTGTCGTATTCAAGACTTTAACAAATGGGCTGTTCGGGGACGCAATACTGCTGGCTATAAAAACTCCAGGGGCCAATTCTTGGTTTGAGATAACTACGTCCGATTTTAGATTACATAATTGCTCTGCTTTTCTTATAACTTCGCAACGAGGTGTCGTCGTATCGTCATATGGGCTATTAAAAATTGGCAAAATTATTTGGTTACTATGAATCTGCAACGAAATAGTCCAATTTTCGTAGTCTAGTATACATTTATATTTAATAATGAAGTCCCTTTCTAGTATACCATCTACAGGGATTGGAAAATCATTTTCAACTACATGAAAAATATGATATACCGAGAAGCCGTTAAGAAAAACTTTTGTACTGGTGGATGCAATGGAACTTGTATAGCCTTTGGTAACCCCTTTTATTCGGATATTATTTGTCCTATTGACTATTTGCTCAGGTTTAATTTTGTCTCTTTTGAAGATAGATATGTCCGCCCCTGTGTCAATAAGCAAAGTAATATCACGGTTACCTGTTATTTGGGTTTTAATAACTACGAAATTAGAAAGTGAGAGGTCCACGTTAAATATATTCACTGATTCCCCAAGGGACCCTGTTGGGGAAACTCAATGTTTTCCTGCTGAAACCTAGAGCCGTCAGGTTCTCCTTCATATGCTCTAATATATCTACCGCCTGTTCCTCTCGCTCTAGAATAACTACGGTTAAATCTATTACTATTACTCCTAAAGTTTCTGCTATATTGGTTGTTGTTAGTATAAGATTGATCGTGAGATTGTCTATTTTGATGGCCACGAAAACAACTATTCTGCGAAACCCTTGAACTCCTACGATTATTGTTATAGTGTCCTGAAAACTGACCCCTAAAATTTTGCCGTTCCATGTATAGAACACTAGCGTTATCTTGAACATCTATTCCTACGAATTTAGTTAGTACTTCACGAGTGTTAGAAAAAGTGCCTGCTTCCATTATTAATTTGACTTTTTCGGACCTAGTATTAGATTTAATAGCTTTGACGACCGCATCAGTGCAATATATTTCTGCTGTATCAGCGGGTACTCCACTAATGTAAGCTCTTCTTAAACTACCTATCAACATTTCAATTTCTTCGGCGTATTTAACATTATCTTTATTTGTTTTAGGTTAAGAAGTTTAGAGTTAACTGATTTCGAGCTTTCGGTTTTTATACTGTCTTTTAAGTTTTAGTATAATTTGGGTTAAGGTCGCATCGTTGTCGGTAATTAAGTCTCTAGCTCTACCGCTAAGTTTTGTTTTGACGTAAGCCACTGCATTTGCCTCGTGACCTGTCGAATTTGCATTGAGTAGTGATAGCGCATCTAAAAATGTCTGTAGCTTGTCTGCACTTCCGTCAAATTCATTCGATACTAGTTTACTAGCTAAGTTAAAAAAATCGATAATTGAAGTAGACATTTTTAAGTCTTTTAAGTCTCTGTCAGGCGTCAAGTCTTGATCTGAGTCACTATCTTCTGAGTCAAATTCAATAGTTTTGTCTTTTATTTCGGGGTTTATACATTCAAGGCAAGAGCTAGGGATTTTATAATTTATACGTAAAACTTGAAATGATCTAACTACCCTATCTCTAACGGTTGTAAATAGTTTCAATACTAACTGTTTTTGTTTATCATCCAATGACGGGAATATTTTCTTTACTATCTCAATGAATGTATTATAGTTATAAATTAAATTTTGTAAAACTTCGTTTCTTACTCTACTTGATTTGGGGACTAATGTCTTTAAAGTTCTCTTAGATTCATTAATTATGATTGTTTTTATATCGGATAACCTTGTAAAGATCGATTCCCAATCAGAAGGCATAAATTAAAATAATTATATAAATACTACTAAAGCCCAATAAAATAACCTAGCACTACTAACAAACGTAACTAATTTTTAAAAGATACCCAAATTTATTTTAAAACACAGCGTTATTAAATATGTAGCTCAGGCACTAATATTATATCATAAATTTTAATTATTTATATATAGTCTATATTTGTTCAAAAAGAATTCTGAAATGTGATAAATTGTCCATCCGTCAACGTTCCATAAAAAATACTAGAATCACATACCAGCTCCAGCGTTGCGTTGTGTAGCATCTCTTTTTTTTGCCTGGGATTATTACCTAAGTATACTACTACTCCTTGTACGATGTATTGCCACCCCGGTTGCTACTGTTCCACACTCTTCATCTGACACTTCCGTTAAACATCAGAGGTAGTGGCCTGTGATCATAAAACCATACTTTGCAAAATGTCTCGTTTTAAACCTCTGCGGTAACCCTTTCTAAGCTGTAGTCCTACTAAAACTAGCAAACTGAACATAATAACGTACATAAGCACCCTTATGTCAGTGGGCATTTGCAAAAGGTCATCTTCCACAATGAAGTTAGAATTGACTACACCGCTGCTCACTACTTCACTTTCTTTTTAGTACCCATTTCGAATTGGAAAAAGTCACTTAAGTTCACTTTTAACTTTCATCTGAGAACTTTCCCGAACGCGCGTACACTACGACCATCTCAAACGCGTTGGCAGGATCGCCATGTAATGTTGGGCCATAACGAGGGGTAGAAATTAAACAGCGATTGAACTTCACCATTTGTCTATTGTCTTGATAGTTTGGAATTACCTTTTACAATGAACGATGACACATAATATTGGTTCATAACTACGATATAGTTTACCTACGTAGACAGTAAATTGCAATATCACCAAAACATAGGTGACCTGGTTATAAATAATTAAGTTAGTGTACAGGGTGTATACATAGGTAGAGATATAAGAATAAAATAATTGACTTAAAGGGCACCACAACAAGGTAATCGTAAACCTTATATAGGCTTTTTACGTGAAAGAGTGAAAAAAGGTTTTTGTGAACACACACCATTTACAAAATAAGGCCTTAAACTCATGGATAGCACCAACGACGTATATAGGGGGGGGGGGGTTTAAGCCCCCCCCCATAGAACCGTCCATGCATACAATTATTATCATCATTCTTCTACGTAAACAATTATTCAATCTAAAAACTAGACTTAAAGTAAACAAACTTATTTTGAATGCACTTATGTATCAGCATGTAACAAAGGTTTTCCAGAAATTAGAACAGTGATTGACGCAAGTGGCAAGAAAGTGCAAATGATTATGCCACCTTTTCTAGAGAAGAAAAATGAATTTTCAACTCAACAGACATACATTATTGCAAGGGTTAGGATCCACGTTAAAAGAATTATGCGGTTAAGGACTTATCATATATTGCATAAAATTCCACAACATTTGTTCCACTGGATTGACGATATTTTGCATATTTGTTGTGTTTTCGTAAATTTACAGCCTCCAATTATTTCTTATAAAAAAGATCCTGAAAATGAGGGATGAAAACTATTTTATTAATCATGAAAATTGTTCATTAAGTACTTTTGATAATACAAACGATAATTTGTAAGAAATTTTAAATTTATTGTACGCTTTTAATAAAATTAATAATCAAACTTATTGTAATAAACAGTTATATTATGTTGATACTTGATACTTTTGATACTACAACTTGTTGATAACTAACAAATTAGTAACGGATAATAAAATTCTTTTAATATACATTATTGTAACACACAATAACACTTTTTAGCTTTTAGTCACTTGATAAATATTGCTTTTTCAGTAACTAATTATAAAAATACTGTATTGACTTTTACACCACTATACATCATAGAAAATAATTTATTATATCAAAATATTTGCAAGATCATTTCCAGTAAAGCTTCGTTTATCAGATGTACTTTCATCTTCTTTGTTACTAGTATTTAAATTATCAAAGACTTTATTAAAAAGATGTCAAAGTTTCGTCGATGTTCCTCAATTTCTCTCACATGTCCAGCAAGAACAAGATTTTTACCCTTGGTCATAATTTCTGGTTGAAATTTTATTTGATGGCTGAAATCCTGTTTTTATAATAATATCCATTTCTTTGGTTTAACTAAAAATAATGAAAAAATCAATTAATTAAGCAAATATTTCCATATCCCATTGAAAAAACAGTTTAAAGCAACTTAACCTCATATATGTTTACTGCATTCTGTTATATATTTTATCATTATACATACTTGTGTTTTTGGCTTCTCAAGATAATTATAAAATTGTAGTAAGTATTAAATTGTCACATTTATTTTTGACGACTAATTCATTACTATTTATCATACTTTTTTTCCAAAATTTTTCTGTTTACTATTGAAAAACGTAATAAAACATGGTCTGACAGCCTCCCGTAGTTCATATTCACTGTGGCGCTGCAGTCACACTCGGAGCGAATAGGTAACTATACGCAGTATTAGTGGTGACGTCACAATTTGTAACTGTATCTAAACAAACGTATCGTCTATTTAGATACAATAGCTGTGATTTTAGATCAGTTATTATTTCCTTATATTCGAAAAAAAATAAATTATTTTAACTTGTATACATTCACTAGGACGTTTACTAAAGTATATATTCGACTCCAATCAAAACAGGTACGTTTTACCATATAATTTGAATAAAAAGATAAAACTAACCTAACCTCACTATTGTAATCTTGTTAAATATAATTGTTTTAGATAAAATGTACAGTTTGAACTTTTATTTTGCGAAATCAAGTCGTTGTGAATGAAATCAACCTTCCTAAATAATTTCACGGTATATTTAAGAAAATTATAAAATTTCTGAAAAATGTGATTTGTTATACCTACTAAAATATCTGATGAGTTTTCATGAATTTCTATTTATAAGTGGAATTATTCAGAAACAGTTAGTTTCGTTTACAAAAATAACAATTGTTCTAATTCTTTTCTCATGTTTTATATCTAATTTTAGCGTTTTTCATCTAAATAATAATGGTGCAGTGTTGGGCACCTGGCTGTAAGCATTACAATGTCAGAGAGCGTTGTAAGTTTTATAGATTTCCAAAGGATCCAAAAGTAAGAAGCAAATGGATAAAGCTAACAAGGTATATAATGATGAATTTTATAACTGTTTAAAATTTTATTTTTTCACAATATTTGTAGAAGAACAACAGAACCAGGTCCCGGAGCTTTTTTGTGTAGTTGTCATTTTGTAGATGGAAAAAAAGAAAATGGGCCAACCATTTGTTTACACAATGAAGGAAAAATGTTTCACGACCAATATCCCCAGAAAAAGAAAAGACCACTTCAAGATGGGTAGGAGTATGTAGATACCTTTAGTGATTTTTTCATTTCTATTTATTGTTTTATCCATTTGCAGATTGCAAATTGAACCACAAGCATCTACGTCAAAAGAAACAGACGACTTCTCTCAAAGCAACCATGTTATGACAGAAGCAGAAAACTATTTCTTACGACAAAGTCTAGAAAAAGCTACAGGTAGTCTCTCTCACTTATCAGAAACATTCTCCTTTGATCATATTAGGAGTGATAATAACTTGGTCATTTTATATACTGGTTTGCCTACAACAGATGTATTCATGGCTCTGTATCATTTGTTGGAAAAAAATGAAATAAGATATTATTTTAAATGGAAGGTAGAAAAAATGAGAAAAATTGATCAGCTGCTCATGACTTTGATGAAATTGAAACAAAATTTTCCACATCAAGATTTAGCAGTAAGGTTTAATGTTTCACAAGGCACAGTCTCAAATGTTGTAACAACATGGGTGCATGCCTTGCATGAAATTTTATTCAAACAATTCATGTCTGAAATACCAGATAGAAGTAAAAATCAGTTGTGCTTACCAAACTGTTTTAGTAGTTTCACAAATTGTAGAATTATAATAGATTGTACGGAAGTTTATACTTGTATAAATCGCCAAAGTATGTCTTCCCAGAAGTTGACGTACAGCTCATATAAGCATAGAAATACATGCAAAGGATTAGTAGGTGTTGCACCAAATGGTGTAGCTACATTTTTATCATGTTTATATCCAGGTTCAACATCAGACAAAAAAATTGTCAAAGATTGTGGAATCTTAAATCAACTTAAACCTGGAGACTTGGTATTGGCAGATAAAGGATTCCTAATTAAAGATTTGATGCCTCCCGGAGTTCATATTAACATTCCCCCATTTCTTACAACTCCTCAATTTACTACAGAACAAGTTCATCAAACTGAATGCATTGCTCGAGCAAGGATTCATGTGGAGCGTGCTATAAGGAGAATGAAGGTGTTCAATATATTAAATTTAATTCCACATTCTTTGTTGCCACATGCTGATGCTGTGTTTCAGGTAGTAGGGGCTTTAACAAACTTGCAGTATCCTTTAATTAAAGAAGTTGGACAACTTTATTATGAAGGGATTCAAAAGATTGATCATATCGTTAGATTTTGTATAAATAGTTTTTAAGTCTTATGAACCTATTTAACTTGTAAAACATGTTTATCTTTGCATTGTATCAACTTGTCTGTAATATATACATTGTTATTTTAAATCTGTTGTTTTACTTACAAATAAAGTTATTATAGCTAGTTTTATTAAACAGTTCTTTTTACTGAACCTTAATTTTCCCCTTTTTATCAAATGTAAATCATTGGCTTACGATTACATAATTAAGACAGTTTATATGTGTTTTCATATTAATTGAGAAGAATATATGTAGTCACACTTTTGTAAACAAAATGCCTTAAGGGCATTTAATTCCCTTTGCAGGAAATGAATAAAAATTCAGAATTCTGTTAATATTTTATTACGATAAAATAAATGGTATGAATTTTGAAATATAAAATGTTTTTAAAATATTTAAATTTTTTGTCCATTGTTCACTCCTACCAATTCGTACAATGATACAGTCACTTGGTACCCATATTACTAAATAGCACATATCCTTTTCAGCAATATGTGACGCACCTTGTATTTGGTGATAATAGTGATGATTCTCGTTAATTATCATCAAGTTTTCTTCAAAGTAAACTATGTAGTTTTTGTCTTTTAACACTGGTCTCAATTTTCCAACATTTCTGTGTTTGAAGGGACACTTTACTTCAATTAAGCATCTTTCGCTAACAAACCCATCAGGACTAGCACCCAAAAATCCACAATAGTCCATGCAAAATCCGGCTGGATCCACTGATAATCCGGTAATTTTTTGAAATACAGCAATTGCTGTCACTTCATGTTCTTTTCCCCACTTTATCGCTTGTATACCATCCAGCTCGTACCCTTCTAGTAGGCTTGAAAATAAAGATTTTGAGAATTTGTTCCTCCTGCAGGCTGACAGTATAGAGCCAAATTTACTACTAGTTATTCTGTACTTTCTAGCAACTAGCCAATTTTCATTAATTGACTGTCCTCTAGTTATTTGTTCAACTTTATTTATAGTATCGATATCTACTGAGCATTTTAATTTTAAAAATGTCTCTTTGTCAGTAGCCTGTGTATACTCTAGTGAATATAAAATATCTTCAATATTCTTTATTATGCTTGTCAATTGTGATTGCTCAGGCATAAACAGCCATGTAAATCCAACTGGATCAGAGTATCCTAATTCATTCCTAAAATCTGCCATTTCTTGGGTTGATGCTGGTCTCGAAAAAGCCTGATAATTAGAAAATTTTGGTTTGTAGAGATCACTAATCCTCACAATTTTTTCTCCATCGCCAGTAGGTTTGCGCTGATTCCACACACAGGTTTTGTCAGTAACACTGACGTTGTTGTGTACATGAAAACATACAGCTTCCATGTGATGGCATACTGCTTGTCCCCTGGGGCAGGAGCAGGAGGCATCCAATATACCATCCTCGTAATCAATGGAAACCTGAAAAATAACATGATTATGCAAAATAACAACGATCTTTTTGATATGACTTCAAAACTCACCTCAACATTATAAGTTCTATTCTTCATACTGGCTGTAAGTTCACCTCGAAGTAGGGCAGGGGAAACAGCAGGATCGAAAATCATTTTTTTCACATTGCCACTGCTATAAGAGTTTTCACCTCTTTGTAGTTGGGCGATATTGTCCTTAAAAAAGGTTGCTATTGCAGATAATGTTAAAACATGCGTTGATGACACTAGAACAAATAATCAGTATTATTTAATTTGATATATTTCAATATTATTCCAATAGTATACATTAATCCAGTGAGCATAACCTAAAATATAGCTTTTAAAATGAGAAAATACTGTATTTTTTGTCAATTTAAATTATTATAACTATTTTTATTTTATCAAGTGAATACGATTACTTACTTTTTAACAATTTTTTTCCTTTAATAACTCCTATAAAACGCTTAAGTAATCAAAAATCTAGACACAAATGGAAAATAGTATGGCTACCAGGTTTGTTTAGATACAAAGAATGTTTGTGACGTCACACTAATGCCGAGTATTATAAAATGTATAGTAAATATGGTATTATTCATTCATTAAAATAATATCCATAATGAATTACTATTTTAATAGAAACTACATAATAATAGATAAGCTGTTACCTAAGGTATAGTAAAAAAAATAGGAAGTTGATATTTATAAGTTATTTTCTAGTTTTTTTAGATAATTTATTTTATTTATATAGTATATATCAATAATATAAATTGAAATAATTGAAAAATATCGAAAGTTTCATTGAAAATATCCAAAATAATTGAAAATGGAATGGGATTTGTAAATTCCATTATGAAAATTTCAATAAATATTTTAAGACAGACAAATTTCAAAAAATATTATATATTTCAAATTAATTTAAAAGGATAAAATTTTCAAAGATAAAAAATCGTTTCAATAGAACATTTTAATACTTAAAGAAAACTATAACGAAAAATTTAATATCAAAAATCATATTCACAAACCCCAAATGAGAATTTAAGAAGAGTGTAAGTGAATTTTTATATTGTTCCAAAAAAAAATATATAGTAAAATATATATCATAATAATGCTTAGGTATAAACGGAGAAATAACAAAAATATATCGGCTCTAACTGGGGCGTTCTACTTTTCTACCGACAATCTGAGTGATAAATTTTTGATTTTTTAAAAAAATAAAAGTGTATTTCTTTTATAAGATGTATTTTTACATCATTGTCCAGTTATCGAAGAATTCAGAAATGTATAATGCATCGAAGTTTTATTTTATATCTTTTATTTATTTTAAGTTTTATCGGAATAGTAAAAAAAAATAAACACCTCAGTCACAAAAAAAATATATTCATTAGTTATTGTGACAGAGTGTGATAGAGTGGTAGATATTAATAAGCCAACATTTGAACTTAATTTTTTAACATTCTTAATGTTTTTAAATCGACAACAAAACATAATGCTTCTCTTATAATGATACATAATATATTATGTCTTGGTAGAACTTACTATTCTTTGGATCACGTAAAATCAGACTAATTTTCTCTTTTCCTTATTCTACTTTTCAAATACTTCTATTGGTTTATCAAATTCGTAATAAACACGCTTTCCTCTTTTGACTTCTTTAGGATTTGGAATTATTTTTATCAAGTTTTCAAACATCACATCTGATAGATCTGATTTTACTAATTTAAATATTTTTCCAGTGTCATCAACAGTTTTATAAAACATTACCTGAACATCTCCATCTTCATCCACACAACTTTGTGCTACTCCTAAGTAGGTGTACTCGACTTTGTTTTTACTGGGTACTTTTACTAATATATGTGTACTATTTTTTATTAATAATGGGTGGATGTTGTCAACAGACAGGTCATATGAAGTACCCGGTTTTATGTGCACATTTTTTTTTCTGATTAACAAGAGGCTGATCATCTTCATCTTCTGAAGTAGAACAGTCTCATAAAATCTCTTTGTAGGAGCTTTAATTATGTTGGTTATATCAGCCAGTGGTTCTTTTAAATCTGAGGTTGGGTTGTCGTTAACTTCCATCTCATGTTCAGGCAATGGGCGATAAGTCTTCAAATTGTAACAATTACAAAATTTGTGGCAAAAACAACTCAATGTTCGATAGCCTAGCAGATTTCTGAACAACTAGTTGGTGGACGTTCATAGTACCTTTCAGCGGAATAATTTCACTTGGAATTTCCATTAAAATCTGGGCAATATCATCTTTGTCAACAAGAAAAAGCTTTATCTTACTGCGGTCTTTAAATGCTTCATAAAATTGTAAAGCGTTACTAATGTCGTGTCCACTGGCGACGAAATGGTCAGCTAAACGTTTAATAGACCCTCCTATACCATCAGCTGCTCCCTTGCCGTGACCGGACGCAAAAAAATTCCAGGTTGAACTTTCAAATCTGTATTGTTTGAAAAATCTTGTTGCAAAAAGATAAAAATTATTGTTTTGCTTGTACTGTGTTGCTGGTCCATCAGAAAAAAAGTGGACTGTCTTAATATGGGGTAATTCTTTTTGAACCCAATCAAGTACCGGATGTAGGTGAGCCCAAATAGCTGCAGGGCCATGATTAAGATCAGAAGATACAGTACAAAAAGAAGTGATATGTTTGTCCTTTACATACTGCGGTATGCAAAGTCACTTGGTTTCGTGATCCACCGAAATGCACTGATTGAATTTCTTCGTGGTACTTACAGGCGTAGTTTTCACTATAGTCAATATGTAAAGCAATTTCGGTTTCAGTCAATTCATTTATACATTGGCGATAGGATTTATATTGATTTCTAATATTAAATATATGTGATTTAAAAAATTTTAATTCTTTTTCAAATTTACTAATCAAAATTGCAATTGTAAGTTGGTCGGTCTGTTTTATGTTTTTACTGGTTTTAACTTTTTTTCCATTCTTCTCCATAATATCTGTTTTTCTAATCCATTGTATCAATTCAACCAGTTTCTCTTGGTCGATCATATTACCATAATTGAGTTTCTTTGCTTCACATTCAGTGCATTTTCCTTTCATACAAGTTAATGAATTTACATCGCATACAATTTGTGAGATTATCAGATTCATGTCATTTGTTTTGATAACTTTGTTTTTATAAAGAGCAACTTTCATAAACGTAATATTTGCGTGCAGCTTGCACATGCAGGTTTCGCGGCCATCAATACAAGGTGGTACGACATAAAAGGGTTTATGTCCTGCAAAATAACTGTAGTGACATTTAACGTCCGGATTTTCTTTTCGAAATGATAAGTATAGATTTTTCCTTGTGTCCAACAAAATCCGTTTTTGCATCTTTTTTTTATGAAAAGTTATAGTCTTGTTTTTCCCAGCAGTAGCTCGTGACACATCATCCCTGAGATAAAATGTATGAATTTTCCTCTCAATGAAATACTTCTTGGGCTTAATGTATAGTTTTTTGATTTTCTTTTTATACCCAAAGTCTCTTGAAACAGTTTAAGTTTTAGTCCCGAACGTTTAATTGTTGTGTCTTTCTGTAATTCTTTTACATTGTCTTGGAGTTTCATATTTTGCCTATAAATTTTCGATCTGTCTCGTCTAACTTTTTTTCTACCCCTTGCTCTAGCAGTGGATGAGATTGAAGTTAGTGAACAAGATCTAGGACTTAAAGGAAGTAACCTGGGGCTTGAAGGAACAATTGTAGAAGCCGGAGCATTCATTAGAACGTTCTGCAAAGCTTTCTGTTGTTCTCTTCTCTTCTTGTTTCTAACTTGCCATTTTCTTTTCATTTGTCTGTGTTCCCTGTGTCATATCTTTGACTAGCTTTTTGTGAGTATGGTATCTTTCTAAGTCTTTTCGTTTCACTTCTGCAACTTTTTCGAGGTCTTGCTTCTTTTTTTCACGACAACGTCGCCGCCTTTCCACCGCAGATAACGCCATTTTTAATTACCCCGATGATAATACCTTAAATGAATAAAATAATCGATAATGTAATATATAGAACACAAAAAATATTAACTTTTGTAAAAATCAATCAATGCAAAGTTCAAGACAAAAATTATCACTTCGTCACGAATTATGCCACACCGTTTGTGTTTATTTGTGACAGAGGTGCCTTGTGACAGAAGTGTAAAATAATAGTGTTCGAGAATTTTAGCGTTCACAAAATTACAAATTGTTCGTAAAAGTGGGTGAATATGACAGATTTGCTGGGAAATAATAATATTACATATATAAATATTAATTACAATAAAATTTTAAAGTAGTAACTTACGTGACAGAGCGGTCGCCGAATAAACACACGCACCTCTGTTCACTTCCTGCAGGCGAATAACTCGGCTCGCTTCCGGATGGGGCCTCAAGGCGTGAGGCCAAGGGGGAAGAGGAAACCGCTTAGTGTTGAAGGTCAAACAGCTAAGAAGAGTTTTTTGTTTTGCGAAATGCGTGACAGAAGATAGCAAGAAAAAACATACGTAGCCGGACCCAACGATAAAATATTTTTTTGTTTAATAATGTAAACCTTTACGTTTATTATATTCTAATAAATTTAATGATAATATTTCAGAAGTTCAATAAATAATTTTATATTAAAGGATTCTATATGATTTTTTTAAGCAAGATCATTTTGTAACATTAGGCGGCGCAAAGAGACACATTTAATTTGTATGTAAAACACCTCTGTCACACATTTCGAATACTTTGTCACAATGATTTTGTAAAAAGAAAAAAAATAAAAACGAAATTATAGTATTATTATAATCTCTGTATGGTCCAAAAAAATCTTGTGGAAATAAAATTTGAGAAACTGCAATTAATATTACGAACAAGCATAACAATAGTGCCGATTTTTAATTTCAATTCGTGCTGGGGTAAAGCAGCACAATTGATCTAATTAAGAAGATCGGTGGTCACGTGAAAATCGTCATCTTCTTTCCATTTATATTCGTCTACGCTATAGTAGACTTTAACCTCATTTTCCAACATCCTATCAAGGATCATTTCATTAATTAATGTCATTAACGGCGGCATTATTAGGACAGAGACTAGCACGTGTGCCATTTTCTATCGAACTAAAATCGTTTCCATAAACAAAATCAATCAATTGATCGATGTTGGGTACCCGAAGCATATGAGGAATTTCGATGAGATCGTCCGGAAAAATTCCAGAAATTGTCGAATTGGGATGTAGAGTGACGTATTGAATATTACCGTCTCCCAAATTTAACAACCATTCGGCGAAAGTTAGATTACCTAATTCTTCGTAATTCTCATCGTAATGTCTAGCTCTCATTTTGATACTGAGATGGAAAGTACTAAACGAAGACCAAAGTACGCTCCGTTATCTTATGGCCCCCTATAATTACCGGTAAAGTCTGTTTAAAATCTCCACCGAATAAACAACATTTGCCGCCCATCGGTAAAGAACTTTTAGATAGATCTTTTAAATTCATTGAGTATTGCCAGGCTTTGTTCTGATTCCAAAGGCCTTCCCGGCAAGGTTTCAATCGTTATATTAATTGGTAATTTGAAAGCTTTGTGGACTGTAGTACCGCCGATCAATAAATTGGCAGTAATACGGGTCCATGCCACAGCGATAGATTTTTTATTGAAATATTGTTGTAGCTTTCAAAAGACAATTATACAAGAACGTTTTTCCCGTTCCTCCAGGTCCATCGACATAAAATAAACGATGCTACTTCTACAATTTTCAGAAAGATCCTTTTTTGATCGACGTTGAGATCTATAGGGTCGTACTGAAAATTGTCGTCAATTTGATATTGATTATTAAGATGACGACGACGCAAAGCTATAGGTAAATCGTTATCGTAATTCACACCATAATCATAATCACGATCGCAGTTAATATCATTATTAATATCGGGAACAAGGTTAAAAGCAGCACCACCTCATTATTATCGTGGATAGGACGTATACCTAACGTTGCAATAGATAAATTTGGTCTGTTTTTCTTTAATATTTCGTTTATTTCTTTAAAAGCTTCTTCCTCCGATACTAGAGACGTTTCAGATTCACGAAATCGTCAATCATAAATTAACAGAATTGATGTCAAATGGCGTTGTATTTCGTGAAACCCTCATCGATTGTGATACAACAGTAGAGTGCAAATAGCTTACGTGGGTGCTACTTCAGAATGACTTCCCTCATAGCTCGTTCGAATTCTTCGGTTCAACGAATATAATTTTTTCTACGGCATACTTCTTCAAACGTGTCAGTCGTCGTACCGTCATCATCAATTTTTTTTAAATCATCGTACGTTGTCGCTCCTTTGGTTCGTGATAAGAGCAGTCGGAGGAAAAAAAGTTCCATTTGGCCCGGGAGCAACGATATATCAATCATACAGCTGATCTGCTTACTTACTTGATGCCTGGATTGCCATTTGCATTCTTTATTGTTTCAGGTGTAATGTTCGAGGAATTTCGTGATACAAGTAAGTACGAGCGACAACGTCGTGCGAATTCAATTCAAAGTAAGCTTCTAACTTTGAGCGTGATTTCAGACGCGCTTCAATGTTATTGGCTTCTCCTAATTCTTCAAACATTATTGTTCTATCGCCCGGTAAGTGTACAGGCAACACTAACACCGAATGGGAGCGATCGTGCATTCTAAATTCGAGAATTCTCCACATCGCTTCCATCGTACTAACGTATCTATAATCTTGATAATTTTTTATTTCATCGATAACCAAAGTTCCCATCATTATTACCGTCATCGATGTGCAGGGTTATAGAGTCTGAGCCTTTTTGTATATATTTATGTAGATATTTCATTGTATAGAGGGAACTTACCACTTCGATATTAATATGACATTGATATTTGCTCAATAGATAAGCATTATAGGGTACAATTCGTCTATTTGTTACCCGACAACGATTAGCATCTACATAAATAGTCCGACAATTGTCGGGACGTTTGTATTCTGGTCTCTTATTATCACCCATGTGTAGGGAAGTATGGGTTCTATAGGGTTTGGGATAAAATTTTTTACATTGACCATTCATCAAGCATTCGGCGAACATATTTAATTGTCTGCAAGGCGCATTGAAGTGGAAATCTCTGACAAGACCATATAAGATGCGATGCGTATTTCTATCTGTGTATATATGCTTGTACTATAGCATCGACGGTTCGACGTCCAACACTTTGTCATCGGTTTGCATAGTTAAAACTATGTGGGCATGAGGTAAGCCTCGGTTTTTGAAATTCGAAGACGAAGTGGTAGTTTTTAACGACACCAAATATTTGTTTTTGTGTTAGGTCGTCCATTAATTCCAGCAATTTTGCGTGGGATACTCTACAGACCAGATCCGGTCGTATCCGTATCCGTAGTATCCAGATATTGCGTTTTGCTTAATGCTTTTGGTTTTGTTATTTCGATTTAATCTTTTGTCAGAATAGACAGTGGGTAAACCATCGGATCTGCTAATGGAGAGAGATTTTTTAATTCGTGATGCCTCATAAGAGGCTGAGACGCAGAAGGGTTATGTAGATACAAAATTAGATCCATTTCGAAGGGAGGCTCGTCTCCTTGAAAGACTGCAGCTATTTCGATGCGACTTTCGGGCAAATTATAATTTCGACGTCGATTATTGATGTTTTCTTTGGCAACGATACCCACGATTAATCTACGTTCGGAGTCACCGTCTTCATCCAATTGTCGTCGCCGACGTTCTTCGCGCACCATTTCTCCGACGGTTTTATAAGCTTGCATATATTTATTACATGCCCGTAATGATTCTTCTACTATTCTCAAGGTAGCCGGAGACACTCTAGATTGTAAAAATTCGTTACA
The DNA here is from genome assembly GCF_026250575.1 of Diorhabda carinulata. Classification (NCBI taxonomy): domain Eukaryota; kingdom Metazoa; phylum Arthropoda; class Insecta; order Coleoptera; family Chrysomelidae; genus Diorhabda; species Diorhabda carinulata. Next base: position 17,415,506 of record NC_079463.1, read on the forward strand.
ATGTTCGAGCGCCCCTTCGCTATCGAGAAAATAGTAGTGATTCAAAGTGGGATTCCTAAGATCTTGAGATTTCGGTATCCCACCGAGCATATGATAAATTTGTCCGCAAATACTAAAGCACCAATGTCCTTGTTCCCCTCGAAAATCAACACTAGGCTGACTGGTTTTAAAAGAAGCCATCGCAAACAAACTGTTGATCGAACGAATTTCTTGTCTAAACTCTGCCGAAGTTGAGTACAAATTTTTTATTGCCCTTGGCCAATGACTCAAATTTGGCAGAGTGTAGGCCCCGTCCTTGCAACAGCTCAAACGGACGTTTTGGAGATTTTTCTTCTCGCCAGCAAAAAATATAGCATCGCAGTAAGGACACATTTCATTTAGCGGACCTATATGAAATGGATTCTCACCGAGTTGCTCTAATTATTGCGTTGTTTGAGTCATTGCAATACGATGAGTCATTTGTAACAGTACAACAGCGTGTCTGCGACGTCTTTGTCTTTGCTGAGATGATTGTCGAACGGGAATAGAATCAGGAGGTGGCATCAGTTCATTGTCGGACAATTCCGGTTCAATGGAAATTTGTTACTAATCGCAGGAGAAATTATGTTAAGAGAAGTTCGGAACGAATTAGAGGAAGCTTATGAAGGTGAAGTTGAGGAAATAACAAAGGAATCCGGTTCAACGACTGACAAGGAACTACCACTTCTTGAACTCCTTTGAGAACGCGTTTGACGTTTAGTCAAGGGAAATCGAGGAGTCATAGTATTATTTGTCTGATCAGTATATAATCGGACTAAAGATATAGTAAGATAGCGATTTTCTTTGATGGACCTTTTTTTTATATTTTTCTTATATACTAAATTTTGTGAACATGATTTTTAGGTTAGGTGAGGTTAGTTGGTTAGGTGGAGTTTAATGGAGTAGAATTTTTATACATTTTGTTCTTTAAAAATCTGAGAGATATGCATAAATTACACTTAGTTTCTAAAAATTAACGTTTTTTGTAGTTTTTCTTCAGTTGTCAAAGCTTTGGCAGATTCACAATTCATATTTTTTTAAGTTTTTAAATAGTTCTAAATATTGAGAGGTTTGCCCTACGTAGACAGCGTCACAATTAGTACGAGGAATTTGCTATATAAAATAATTTCTTCTGTTTTTTGGTGTTTTAAATTTTAATTTAATGAAATATTTAGATCATGTATCATGTATTTTATGGATTATACTAATATCATATTTATTGAAATAATTCGATAAATATTGAGAAAGTCCTTGCACATATGGCGAGAAAAAATATTTTAGAGTCCGGCTCTGGCAACCGTAACGTTAACAGTGAAAGTGTCAGTTCCTATAAAAATAACTCTTTTTCGATAGTTATCATAGTCCTAAAATCTATGAAACTATATATAGAATCGTTTAGAAGTGTTCTTAACTCAGAGACATTACTGTAAGTAGAATCTCATACATTCATACTAAAGCAGTGAATTTGTTACACACTGCGCTATCAATTTTACACCGCACCGGTTTGGAAGAAGAATTCACAAAAAAAAACCAGCTCTTATCAACTTGATATGAAGTGGCCTGTGCCAAAACAGGTCCGCACTCTAGAATCAAAGCGGAAATATTTCTAAAATTAATGATGCAAAATACAAATGTTAGGACTTCTGACTACAGAAGCTCTCAGAATATAAACCCTACAAAAACATACTCATCTATACTTAGTCAACCACAATTTCCTCCAAAACATCAAGCAATTGTTTTTCCAGCTGTTGATAACCTGAAAATTCAAGATTACCTGATATCACTTGGAGTACTAATCGGTCCAAAAAATATACTACATACTACATACATCGAGGCTATCAAACAATATAATATGCATGTACCTCGCAAATGAAGATACTGTAGACCGCTGTTCAGTTTCCCCAGTATGCCTGCGGAAAAGTGCGTATCGGCAACGCCGCTTAATAAGAGCTTCTTGGCGAGGCCACCTATTAAAAAAGTGCGAACGAGTGCAAAAAGAGATTCGATTGTTTTCCGTACTGAAACGTAGTAGTTGGTAACGTTATGTTATTAATACAGTTTTGATTATAACCTTAGAAAATATAGCTGATTTTTAGTAGATGTAAAATTGGGTTTGATTTCAAGTAAAAGAATATCAGTCCTAAACATTGGTAGCAGAGCGTGGTTGCCTACTAAAAATCCAAGTAGAATCGAAGTTCGGGGTTATAATTACCACGTGCAAGCATCGAAAACGGTTCCCGGCAGCCGTTGGCGTTCTATATTGTGTGAGCCAGTTGCCCAGTGGAATATTGGACAGTAGACGAAGAGAGAAAAGCGACCAGAAACAAAGTGAGTTCTTATTTAATCTTATAATCCTTTGGTTCGTTAATGTTGAATTGCTTTCATATAGGCTTATAGATTAGAAATTTAACTAACAAGATTTAAATAATTATTTATCGTTACAATGTCGGAATTAGCGACTTCAATAAAAAAAGAGGTACAATAAAGTCAAAATTAACACATTTTTCAAAGGTTTTAAGTAATTTATTAAATTCAGAAACAGTTACGGAGGATGATGTAATGCAAATTGTGGAAAGAGTCGAAGCTTTAAAGGAGGTTAAACTTGAGTTCGAAGATATACAGGGTAATATTGAAAAATTAACGGAAGCTGCGGATTTAGGTAATCAATTAGAATTACGGCATAAATTCGAGGATGAATATTTTAAACAAATAACGTTAGCAAAACGATTTTTGCGTGAACACGAAATTAAATCGAGTCCGAGTGATTCAACAAGTAGTTCGGAAAATAGTCCCGAAATTCAAACAAATGAGCATTTACAATCATTAAATAATGTTAGGTTACCAACAATAAATCTTTCAAAATACAGTGGCGTGTATCAGAACTGGCTAGAATTCAGAGACACTTTCTATTCGTTAATTCATGAAAATAAATCAGTCAGTAATATTCAAAAGTTTCACTATCTCAGAGCATCACTAGAAGGAGAGGCGGCTCTCGTCATAAAATCACTAGAGATATCAACGGCAAACTATGAGGTAGCGTGGAATGCATTATTAGATCGGTATGATAATAACAAGTTGCTAATTCACAATCATGTCAAATGATTATTTAACGGTGAATCGGTAATGAAGAAATCTGCTAGCGGACTGAGAAAACTTATAGATGATTTTTCTAAAAATTTGCGGGCACTGAGTCAATTGAATCAACCAGTATCGGAGTGGGATACATTACTTGTTTTTTTGATTTCTACAAAATTGGATAATAGCACTTTGCGCGAGTGGGAAAATGTTAAATCAGATATAGAAAACCCTACTTTTAAAGATATAAAGGATTTTTTAAAGTCAAGAGCCGATATGCTAGAAATGATAGCACAGAATCAAACAGACAAGCGTAGAATTTCCAGCTCCAATACTAGGTCATTTTTAGTAACAGATAATCAAATTCGTACTCCAGTTTGTGTTTTATGCGAAGGGAATCATTATATTCATAATTGTCAGCAGTTCCTTAAGCTTTCGATAGAAGAACGCGAAGGTAAAGCAAAAGCATTGAAATTATGCACTAACTGTCTGAAAACGGGTCATTATAGTAAGGTATGCCGACGTGGCACATGTATTAAATGTCATGGGAAACACAATACATTATTGCACAGGGAACGTAGCGCATGGTCGGCATCAGAGCAATCTAATGAAGTAACGGGAAAAACGCAAAATCCGACAACAGATCAGCAACAACAAAATTCTGTAGTACTGTCTGCGTGTTGTTCTGTTAACCACGTATTTCTTTCAACGGCATACGTCCAGGTTTCAGATAACGACGGTAACTTTCATATTGCGCGGGCGTTGTTAGACAGTGGCGCGCAGTCAAGTTTCATGACTAAAGATTTATGCAAGCGATTAAAGTTAAAAACTCATAAAGCAAATATCACGGTTAAAGGCTTGAATAATATTTCGTCAAATGTTAAATTCAAATGTGAAGTGGGATTGAAATCCCTCTATAACGATTATTGTTGTGCTAAGTGGTTTTTTGTTATCGATAAAATATCCGAAAATATGCCAGCGGTAAATGTTGATGTTTCAAAGCTAAATGTGCCCGACCACATAAATTTAGCAGACCCAACCTTTTTCAAATCAAGCAAAATCGAAATTTTGATAGGAGCAGACATATTCCCATCATTGACAAGATTCTTAATTTTAGCCTTCCAAAAACAGACCTAGATGACCCCAACACCTTTCGAGAAAGAATTTTCAGAAATACTCCAATTTTTAAGCACTTGGACGATAATAATTTACTGTCTCCTAATTCTTCTATGTTTATACTGAGCCCTTAAAATAATTCGACGCAAGAAACCAATCCAAGAAAATCAATCCGAAGATGTTCACCTTCCTTAGTTGCACCCCACGGAAGCTGAAACTTCAGGAGGAAGGAGTTATGGCACTCATTTTCAAGAACCCCATATAGAAGAAGTTGACGACACTATAAAATTTCGCTTATCATAACATTCACATTATTTATAAATAAAAAGGACATCTTAGTTAGTCATTCAATTAGTTGTCATATAATTAAATGTAAATTTTATTGTCGGGAATTATCTAAGTGTAAAGTAGTAAATAAAGTTTTTAAACAATTGATTTTCCACCTTCGGTGATTTATTTTGCTATTCGAAATATTGAACATATTATGGATAGAACTATTTGATAAATAATTGTAAAATATATGAGCTATGTCTTGATTTTCACTAGATGAAGTATTTATTTTTTAAATAATGAAAATTTCTTTTCTGTACAATTTGGATGACGAAGAAACCATTCAAGATAATCAGTCATGAAGTATGTAATGAGTTCCAATCTAAGACAAAAATAACTTTTTTACATAATAGAATGAAATTAAATTGTTAACATTGTTAATGGCGGATTAGTAAAATTATTGGAATCTAGGGAAATATTTCAGTTTAGGATCGCAATTTGGGCTAATTTGTGAATACATTAATTTTATATTCTTGCTAATTTTAGCAGAAAGTTATTGAGTTTACTCAATTCTAGTACAATAATGAAATAATATGCAGATTCGGAGAGAAAAGGTTTTTTCTCCATTGTCATTTCACAGCGGTAGATACCCTTAGAAACGCCGAATTCTGTTTCAATAGCTCAAATCAAAGCTTTATTACTCGCCTTATATGATCAAGAAAAATGAGGTATATTTTTTCTATGACAGTACCTATATCCTTCTTTCGATTTTCCTACAACAAAACGTTTCAGCTCCTAATCTGTGAATAATATGAATTTTTATGTTGATTTTTTTGAGAAAAAATATTTCTCTACTTCCACCTCATTAAATACGTGAATCTGTAGGAAAGAAGAATTGCAATAGAACTGTTGAGTGAATTGGAGGTTTCCTCAATCGATTAATGGCGTAAAGACAACGATATCTTTTATAGTATTAAATTTGTTCATTCTCATACACAGGGATAACGGCAATATTCCGAAAATTTCTCGGTTTTGCGCCAAAATATTGAAAATATTGGTTCGTTTGAAAGCATGTGAAAAATAATCAAATATTATCCCCATATCATTCAACACTTATGTGCAAAATCTGGTTGAAATCCGAGTCAAAAGGTTTTTTTTCATTCCACAGGAATACCCTTTGAAATGTCAATCAAAAAGCTCAAATTCACATCTTTATAACTCGCCTTGCAAAATCAAGGAAAAGAAGATATATTTTTTCTACGATAGTAACTATGTTCTTCTTCCGATTTTCCCTCATTACCACTTTTCAGCTGCTGATCTGTAGATAATATGAATTTTTATGTGGATTTTTTTGTCTCTACCTTCACCCTGTATAATACGCGTATGTATTGGAATGAAAAATTGCAATGGCACTAATGAGTGATATGGAGGTTTCCTTAATCGATTGATGCCATAAATACCATGATACCTCTCATACTTCCGAATTTATTCAATTTTATACACAAGAATGACAACAATATCCCGAACATCATCTCGAGAATTTCTTGGTTTTGTTTCAAAATATAGGAAATAAGGTTTTGTATCGAAAGTATGCTGGAAATAATTGGATATCATGTATTCGTTGTTGGGGATTCTCAAAAACATATATATCAGTTATTGAATCGAATCATGTGATATTTATGAAAATGCAATTTCCGTTCCTAAAGCTCAAATTCAGAGCTTCATAACTCGCCTTGTATAATCGGAATGTGAGCAGATATATTTTCCCTATGACAGTACCTCCGATATCCTTCAGATTCAATAATAAGAAAACGCCTCAATTATAAAAGTGTGGAAATTATTAAATTTTTTGGTTTTATTTCCAAGAAAAAAAAATAGAATGATTAATCGACTTATTATTTTCAGCTCAATGGATTTATTATGAATATACATTGTTACTATTATACTAAATTCAAATTTCAAATTTTTTTGTTTTATATTTAAGTTTAAGTTACTCTCTTTTAATTTTTGGAAGATTTTCTTTAAATTGACGATATGCTCCTGAAGGGATGCAAAGAACACAATTATATCGTCCATATAGACGAAGCAGATTTTGTTTATATATTCTCGTAGGTCATTATCCATTACTCTTTGGAAGATTGAAGGTCCGTTCTTTGTTCCAAATGGCATACGAAGGTATTCAAAATGACCGTTCTCGACACTGAAAGCTGTTTTCTTGATAACATCCGGATGCATCTCTATCTCATGAAATCCACTAGCTTAATCGAGAGTTGAGAAGAATTGACATCGGCCAAATTTGTCGAGAATGTCAGTTATGTTGGGAATAGGGTAACGATCATCTATGGTTTTAGGAGCAGATAGGAAAGGCTCTTTAACAATGTATTCTGAAAAAAAAACTTTCTGCTATTTCGGGGTTAATGAATGATCTGGTAGTAGCACCTGTGTCAATTAAGAGTTTCAAAGGTGGTTTCATAGTTTTAATATAAAGAAGATCAGTTCTGTCATAGATTTAATGTAGTTCTATATGATTGTTCGATTTGAGGCGAAAATTTTCTTGTTGAGTATTTTCGCAGTTTTTGTCCTTTGTATCTTCTAAGGTTTGTTCATTGTCATAGAAAAATTCGGGGTTATTTTCTTTTGGGATTTATCTAGATTATATAATTCTTTTGATATAAAGTTTTGTTGAGGGAGATATTGGTTTCTAGGAGTTTGATTTCAATATACTGATGTGGAAGGTCGATTTATAGAGTAATTTGAAATTCCGCTCATAGGAATAGGTCTTTGAAGGTTATTCTGTGGTTTTCTAAAAGTATTGTTTGAAATTCTACTCCGAAAATCGCATCTCCAGGTTCAATATTTAGCGATTCCTGGCACCCTCATAAAGTGAGGGAACTCAGTAATAGTTAATTAAATGTCAAAATTCCAGCAAAACCAAATTTTCAAATCCACTTCGGAATTTTTTCCCACGAATTTTCCCCCTTAACCCCCTAAAATTTTGTTCATGGGATTATAGATATTTTTTTTCTCCCCAAAACCTACTTTCCATTTTTTCGCTATCGTTTAACATAAATAAGTTGCACATCCCCAATTGAGGTTCTCCGAAAATTCCGACATTTGGCTCCATCTAGACCCCCCAAAAAGGGAAGTTATTTCAAAAATTTGGATATTTTTGGATTGAGAAAAATCAGGTCTCTCGCGCTAAGCTAAAAATTTTCCGAAATTCGGAAAAAAATTTTCGGGAGATTTACTTTTCAATTTTTCCCCGTAAATTTTTTCAAATGAAAAAATCGGCTTATACATTCTATACATTGTACAGACTTTTCTCTATTCAAATCATTTTTCAATTTTTCTCTAGCTCGAATTATAAAAAAATGCCCTAGGACATTTTTTGGGGGGAACTATTTTTTTTCGTTAGCTGAAATACTCGAATAGAGGCATTTCGAACATCCCGTATTCGTAGCTATCTCTAGCTCTGAGCAATCCAAATCACCTATGAGAAGGGGGTGAGGGGAAATTTTTGGTACTAAATTTTTTTCTCCAATTTCGATTCTCCATCCATCTTTGTGATTATTTTCATCAGCTAGCAGTAGATGAACAACGTATGCACGACTACAGAAATAGGGAAAACCGTGTGTTAGAGAGAGAGCAGCGAGACAATGTGTAAGAGAGAGAGAGAGAGACTTCGTTTTTGCGCATGCGTAAAGTTTCGTTGCGATGAGCGGGAGCGCTGATATACCAGGTCGGTTAAAAGACTTTGGGTTTTAAAAAATTATATATACCATTATTATTCGCTAATCTTGTAACATAAAAGTATAACGTATAAATAAAAAGAGATTTTTTGCCAATGTAAGGTATCACGCACGTAATCGAGACAGATTCGTTGCGATGATATACCAGGTCGGTTAAAAGTCTTTGGGTTTTTTAAAAATTATATATTCCGTTATTAATGTGATTGGAAATTAGTTTTTTGAGGATAGCAGAAGAGTGAAGATCATGTTAATCATTATACTAGCTGCAGTACTATGCGTTGTCGACCAACAGTATGCTATGAAGTATTTACAACCGTTCGGGTACGCAAATGAAAATGATTTGACTAAACTTGAGGATTATTTGTTGAGTTTTCAAGAAAGATATAATATCCCTGCAACGGGAGAATTAGATGAAAATACAATTCAACTTCTAAATAGACCAAGATGTAATGTAAGTGAAGCAGCTTCCGACGATGATCATTCTTTTAGAATTAAATCAAAATGGTCAAAATTTGATTTGAAATGGTATTTCCCTCAGGCAACTCCAGAATATCTTAAAGTAACCAAAAAGGCTTTTGAAGTGTGGAGTAACAGTTTAAAGTTTAAATTTGAATTAATACACAAAATACGGCCTTATGCTCCCGATATATCTATTACAGTTGTACGGGGAAAGCACTATTTTCGAGCAAATTGCCAAGGTAGAGGTGAGTGCTCCAGTACATTTGATGGGCCCGGAAAGGTGTTGGCACATGCTTATTTCCCAAAAGGCAACAGTAGTATAGAGCTTCATATTGATGCTGATGAGAAGTGGGATTTAAGTTTAGATGGATCAAGTTCAGAAGATCAGACTAGCCTACTTATGGTATTAATTCATGAAATTGGGCATATTTTAGGAATTACTCACAGTGATATTGAGACAGCAATAATGTATCCATGGTATCAATTCAACATTGCTCCTAAATTGGATGAGGATGATAAAATGGCCCTTGAAGCTCTTTATGGACCAATCAATACATATGTAAATAATCCTTTCAAACCCACATCAGCGCTGCCACCGACTACAAAGACACTTGCACATCAACCAAATGAACCGGATAAAAATTTATGCGACATAACACCGGAGTATATGTTCATTGCCATGGCTGGTGAATTTGAAAATTACCATTTATATATTATTAATGAAAATTCCCTATGGAAAATTGATTTGAATTCGAAACTTATTCCCTCGCAACCAGAAATACTCGATGATTATTTACCTGAAGAAGTGGGTCCCATAATTCAGATTTTTCAAAGTTCTTCAGATAATTTAATAGCAGTCAATGACCGTAAATACTATGTAGCAGATTTTCCCGCTCTACAAATACTTGAGGAAAATAATTTAATTATACCTAAGAATTCTCAAATAAACACAATGTTTCAAAGCAATCATGGGAAAATATATGTATTTTATAATAACAGTAATTATATTGAATTTGACAAGAACTTGAAAACTGTTCGGAATAGAGGACAAATAAAAGATATTTTCCCTGGACTACCCACAGATGTTACAGGAGCATTCCAGTACATTGACGGACACATGTACTTTTTCAAAAACACCACATACTACAAATATAATGAGTTTACCAAAAAACTTGTTGCAGCCGGACCCTTTAATTGGAACGTGTTCGATATTCCATGTCCAAATGGAGACCTTTTAAATCATCTCAAAATTTTATTAACAAAAATAATTTCTTTTTATCAATGATGTTGTATATTTTGAAATAAACTCTTATTAAATTTTTTTTTTTTGGAAATTCCCGAATGCCAATCTTAAGATAACTTTTACCTATTAATAAGAAATTTTTTGATAACGCAGGAAATTGATAAGAATATTTCTAAACCAAATGGACCACATGTACAGGAAATAGTGAAAATTTATTAGAATACTAGGAAACCATATGGACCACATTTACAGGAAATTACAAAATTACAAAATTGCCGCAAATAAAATATTTTTTCTAGAACATTCTATCACAATCGTATGGAGATAGTGGCATGAGTATAAATAAGATGTTGCATTGTGTTGGAGCCAGTCTCTTCCACTGCCAGCAAGAGAAAAACCAGCTCTGAAGAACAAATACTAGTATCTGTTAAAATTGTGCCTTAACAAAAAATGTAAGTATTTTTTTTTCTTGTGGGTTACGCGCTCTCTCTCTTTTCAGATGGGTTTAAAAAAAATTAACGTAACGTCTCTAATTACAGAGAGAAAACCAATAACAAAAATACAAGATCTACCTTTGAATACTCTGAGGGCTATAAAGAAGGCAAAAATAGTCAATTCCAAATTCGGAGAATCAGTTTTATTGGATTTAGATACAGAAGTAGTGTTTTTACCGCAAAGAGTCACAAGTGTCTACAAACCAGTCATTGAAGAATTTGAAAAGGAAAAATACGGAATTATATTCAAGGGATTAGTGGATGTTGGAAAAAATCAACGGCTAGCGTCATTTGAAATTGAGGAACTATAGACGTGCCTAAGACACACACACAGAGAGAGAGGTGAGTACCATGAATATTGTAAAAAAATCTGAAAATTTACTGCAAGTCATTAAAAATGTCAGAAAAATATTGTTTAATAAGATAACGGATAGAGATGTGGAAATTTGGTTGAATCGATTGAAAAAACAAATTAAAGTATGTAATTTGACAATTAAAAAAGGAGGACTGCATCTAGGTACAATTAGGAAATTACAAACATACATAGGACATTTCAAACATTTTAAACAACTTATTTCAAATAGGAATTTAGGTATGGGGCTGAATAATAAACTGAAAATTAGGGTTAAATGGGAAAATGTAGCTTCTGCATTTACAAGAAGAATTAAAACCGGACTTATAGTAAATTTATATCATAAGGACTTAACGCAATTTTTAAATGATTGTCAAATAATTTTTAAAAATAAAATAAGGGAAATTTTTAGGAAAAAATATTCTGTTGTTAAAGTTTATGTTTGTTTTTGTGGAGAGTTCATTAAAAAATCTGGTGAAAATGAAATTTCTAGTTTCTATTATTTTATGACTAAAAATTCTATTATCGATGTATCGACCGATATAGAGCGATGGTTTTTCGAGAACGTCAAAGATAAAATTAATTTTAAATTATCAGAATTTCAAGAGAGGGACTCTGGTTTTGCATTAAGTAAAATTATTTCTTTAGAAGTAAATATCAATAAATTTGAAATTGGAAACGGCTCATCTTATATTAAACTTCCAGAACCTATTCAAAAAAAGCAAGGGTGCATAAACATTAAAAATTCTGACCAAGCATGTTTTTATTGGTCAATTGTTAGTGCTTTGTACCCAGCCAAAAATCATAAAGAACTCACTTTCTCATATCCATATTATAGCACAGTCTTGAATACACAAGACTTGGAAGCTCCGATGCCCCTGCATCAAATTTCAAAGTTTGAAAAATCTAATAACATTTCCGTCAATGTCTATGCCTTGGATTTAATTGAAATAAATAATAAAAAACCATTTTACAAAGTATATCCAGTAAGACTTGCTAAATCAATACACGAGAAACATGTAAATCTTTTATTAATTCAAAATACATATTTTCCAAAGCTAAACGATTATGAAGCACCTCCTATAGATAATGACAATTCAGAAATCACATATCACTACTGCTGGATCAAAGATTTGTCACGTTTAATTAATAGTCAGTTAAGTAAAACTACATATAAAAATTTTATTTGCAATCGCTGCATAAATTATTTCAGTAGTGAAAGTAAATTGAATGTCCACTTGAAATTATGCTCTGAATTAAATAATTATAAAATGTCTTTTCCAAAATATGAATCTGTTAGTTTTAGAAATTATATATATAAACAAACTACGCCTTTTGTAGTTTATGCCGACTTTGAGTGCATGCTAGAACAATTTACAGATAAAACACAGCTTCATAATAAGACAAATAAATATCAAAAACATATAGCATATAGTGCTGGTTACTATGTAAAATGTAGCTACAACGAAGACTTGAGTTTTTTCAAGAGCTACAGAGGTAGAGATTGCATGGATTGGTTTGCAAATGAATTATCGAATTTAGCTGAAAGTATTAAATCAGAAATTAAAACTATTACACCTATGGAAGAAAAACCAGATTTACGTGTGGCAACAATGTGTCACATATGTGAAAAGGGTTTTTCCTCTACAGATATCATTGTTAGAGATCACGATCATTTTACGGGGAAGTTTAGAAATTTTGCACATCAAGCATGCAATTTAAATTTCAAAAAACTGTTTGTTGTACCTACAGTTTTCCATAACTTAAGTAACTACGATAGCCATTTCATCATTTCGGAATTAAGTAAAAGAGGAAACATCAGTTTACTCCCCATAAATAAAGAAAAATACATTTCATTTACACTTAACGATTCAGATACAAATATAAAATTTCGATTCATAGATTCACTGAGGTTTTTGGGTGCTTCCTTGGAAGAATTGGCTGCTACATTGAATGATAATGATTTAAAAATTTCCAAAAGAGAATTTAGTAATTTAAGTGTCGAACAATTTGAATTAATAGCCAAAAAAGGGGTTTTCTGTTACGATTTTATAGATAGTTGGGAAAAATTAAATACTTGTGAACTACCACCAATAGAGGCATTTTATAATAAATTGGAGGATAAAAATATCAGTATTGAGAAGTATTCTCATGCTCATGCAGTGTGGAAATCATTTGATATTGAAAATTTGGGTCAGTATTCTGATCTGTACTTAAAGACCGATGTTTTACTTTTATCAGATGTTTTCGAACAATTTCGAAGAAAATGTTCAATTACTTATGGTTTAGACCCTGCATGGTACTATACAATGCCTGGATATACTTGGGACTGTATGTTGAAATATGTAGGATGTAAATTAGAGTTATTGCATGACGTAGACATGATCATGTTTATCGAGAAAGCAATTCGAGGAGGAATTTCGGTTTGTAACAGTAGATTATCGAATGCTAACAATAAGTACATGCCTGAATATGATTCTACAAAACCCTCAAAGTACTTACTCTACCTGGACGTCAATAATTTATACGGGTGGGCTATGTGTGAACCATTACCATACGGAGGATTTGAATGGTTTGATAATGAAAATTTTGATGTTATGTCTGTGGCAGATAATTCTTCCGTAGGATATATATTACAAGTAGACTTGGAGTATCCACATGAATTACATGATCTTCACAGAGATTTTCCATTTGCTCCCGAACACCGCAAGCCTGTAGGCTCAAATTATTCCAAATTAATGACAACGCTTTATTGTAAAAAAGAATACACAATTCACTATCGTAATTTAAAACAAATGTTAGCCAACGGTTTGAAAATTAAAAAGATACATAAAATTCTGAAATTCAATCAATCTGCATGGCTGCGGCCCTATATCGAACTAAATACTCGTTTGAGGGCTGCAGCTACCAATGACTTTGAGAAAAATTTATATAAAGTGGCAAATAATGCTGTGTTTGGAAAGACGATGGAAAATATACGGAAGCACCGAATTGTAAAACTTGTTAAAACCTGGAATGGTCGATACGGCGCCAAAAATTTGATATCTAGTGTTAGGTTTCATAGTCGAACAGTTTTTAATGAAAACCTAATTGCAGTAGAACTCACTAAATCAGAATTGGTTTTCAATTAGCCTCTTTATGTTGGACAGTTTTGGATTTGTCGAAGCTGTGTATGTATCAATTCCATTATGATTACATGATTCCGAAATTGGGTATTGATAGATGTAAATTAATGTACATGGACACAGACAGTTTTGTGTATGAGCTCATCTGTGATGATGCATATGAGGAGGTGCTAAAAGCTGATTTAACAAAATTCGATACTTCAGATTACCCCATCAATAATAACTATAATATTCCACAAAACAAAGGCCAAATTATGACTCATTTTGCAGGCTTGAGGTCTAAAATGTATTCTTTTAAAGTTCAATCAGGTGCAATAGTAAAAAAGGCAAAAGGAGTTCGATATAATGTAGTAAAAAACAAAATAAATTTTGAAGATTATGTAAACTGTTTAAATGATTTCAAAGAAAAAAATATTACTCAACGCTGTATTAGGTCATATGCTCATAACGTATATAGCATAGAACAGGCAAAAATTGCGCTAAGTCCTCATGACGATAAAAGATATTTGATTACCAATAGTTATGATACGCTGCCGTGGGGTCATTATAGTATTCCAGACTTACTCTCTTGTAGATAATGAACTCCTCAACATTAATGGAATTATGCATCATAAAAATTTGTGAAACGATAAAGTCAGCAGCCGATTTCGCAGAGCAATCCCCTCTTCCTCGGAAATTGACCGAAAAAATTGTGAAAAAATTTCCTGTTTACAAATGGAATGCGATGATAAAAGAGGCTGAGAGTAATCCAAATTCTTCATCCATTGGAATAGAATATATTGACTATAATAAAGAAATACCGTTATATTTAAGAAACACTATATTAAGTAAAACAAATTGGGGAGATATGTTTGAAGAATCTACTTACTGCGTATGGTCTAGTGGATATTGGCTTCCACAATATCGTATAAATGTTTGTAAATCATGTTATTTTGTATTTAGAACGGTCCATAAATATTTAAAAAAGAACATTTTTGTTAATTATGATCACTGTCATGAAGTATTTGATGGTGACGAAATTGTTGAATGTGTATATCAAGAAATGTCCTATTGGTGTCAGAGTTGTTTTAACAAAGTCTTATTCATGATAAAATCACATGAGTCCTGTATTAATAATTTACATGAGATGCCTAGAAATAATCGTTTTGATGATTCTGATATAGACAGTGACATTGATACTTTTGAGGCCGCTATGCAGTAAAAACAATATTCATGGAATGCATATCTCTCTCTCTCTCTCTCTCATAAATGTAGAATATTATCGTTTTCTTATTATAAAATTATTCCTGTGTTTTTGCGGTATTATGAACGGTGGCGGTTCATAATGCCACATCAAAAAATATGTTTTATCATAGTTTTTTTTTTAGTATGCGTTTTAGGTGATTTATATGAGCGTTGTTAGTGTTAGACATAAGTCTGTGCCCAACAGGGCTTTATTAGAAATGTATTTTTATTTTTTTCTTTCCACTGGTCATTGTGATGTCATCCTTCATGTATAGTGTTATACTATGACAGTCACGAGAGTAATAAAGAGTTTCAGCGATAATGTGAGCTTTTATTTAAGAAAAGCAGTAAAAACAATATTCATGGAATGTATCTCTCTCTCATAAATGTAGAATATTGTCGTTTTCTTACAATAAAATTATTTTTAAAATTCTTGTGTTTTTGTTAGTTTCCAATATATCTTTATGTAATAGCAGTAAAACAATATTCATGAAATGTATCTCTCTTGTTGCGTCAAACGTCACATCGTTACGTCAAACGTCACGTCGTTAAGTCAAACGTCAAGTGCTGCGTCAAACGATCATCAAACGTGTCTACGTATGAGAATGTTCTCTTTCGTAATATGTCTTCAGAAGAGTACAGACGTCGAATTGAAGAGTTTATTAATAGCATTGGTGAATTAAAGAAAGATATTGCTTTCTATGGAGATAAAAGTGAGGTTATGAAACAAATGCAGAATCTTAGTTTATTTGATAAGAAAGTGACGTGGAGCAGTCTTCACTGGGGGGTGCCTGAAGAGGTCCATCAGTTGGCCCGTAGACTGCCGCAAACTACTTATCCGTTAAGACGTATTCAACCTACACCATGTTCAACAGAACAGAAGGGGATATAAAAAATGAAATTAATTCTGTTTTTGCTATGTCATGTGTAATATTAGTGGCTGTATTTGTTTTAATTTTAAAAATTGTAAAACGAAAATTCCAATCTTCATGTAATATAAAAGTTGATGAATATACAGAGTGTTTCAATAAAACCCATATTTTAAAAAAAAAACTTTATTTATAATGGTAATACAGTATTTAAAAACCAGTGACGGAGACGTTGTACATTTCTTTCAGTACATGAAAATAGTCCAGATGCGTGACAGGGGTTTGGATCTTGAGCAAAGTTTCCAGTTTCACAGGGTGTACCATCAAATTTGCAAACGTCAATAATATGTGGAAAAATACCGAAAATGTGACATTTCTTTTGCAGAAACTCGACTTTTTGTTGTCCTCGAACGTAAATGTAGTCTGCGGCATACAATAACTTGCTTTCTAATATTTCATTTACTTTAGAATATTCTACATCTCCTGAAGAGTATCGAATGCCGTGCACATTTCTTTCCAAGTATGATGTGGTCTTTTTGTCCTCGTTACTTAATGTAGAAAACGGTTGCGGTGGTAAAAATATGTAATGTGAACTTTTGAAGCCAATTTCTATGGTGAGCTCTTTGGCAACGAAAAGACCGTCTACGACAAAACCTTGAATGTCTACAAAAGCTACTCTCATGTTGACGTCTGCTCGAACACTAACTCACAACATCTAGTTCAAGCTTTTAACAATTTCGGTGAGGGGGAAGTATTCCATTACACAATCGTGAATTATGATGCAATAGACTTTGGTATTTTCGGGAAAACCTATGTTTGCTTCAATTTCAAGTTTCACATCGACTGTGGATGCCTTCATGCTTTCCTCCTGTTTTGAACAATCGATAACAAACAATGCTGGTTTCTTGAAAGAAGAATAATCCAGCAGGGGGCGCTTCTATGTGGAGTTTGCGTAGTTGGGATAGAATTCAGTATAGTTAAAATAGGCTTCATTGTAATCAGTTTTAGCGAAAACCAATTGCATTCTTTCATTGGGCCAATAATCACCATTAAGTGACAGTCTTATACTTTGTACGTCGGCATTGTCAAATAAAGTCGGGTCAGCTGTACTCAAGTTACGTTTGTCGGTTTGAAAGAAAACAATAACAAAACGAGGTCTTTCAACTGAAGTGGATGTCTTGACAGCCCAAACTTCATGTCTTGCTCCTTTAGTAATTGAGGGTAATTCGTGTAACTCCCACTTCCTAAATGGAATAACTATAGGTTGATCTTTTTGAATGGATTTCATGAGACTTAATTTTATGTCGTCATTAGGAAAGATATGTTTAACTTTTAGCTCAACGCTTTATTTTAGCTGTTGTAGTGGAGAGCGTTCCAGAGACATTCTTTTCAGTAATATATAAGCAATCATTATCATTTCGTGCCCGAACTAGTCGTATTGTTTGACGCCCACATGTAATCATTGAATAATCGTTGAAAATGCTGAAAATATGTTTGAGAGGTATTTGAAGGTTGAAGGACTTGTCGCTAACATTCAGAATAGGATCTTTCGGATAATTCCAGCCGGCTATAGCCATATGATTGGAATCTTCTTGGTTATAACAAGTCATAGCACGTACGGCACTCACTATTCCAGGATCCCGAACTGTTTCCATTTCCCTGGCACTTTCACTGTACGTACATGAATCGAATAGAAAGGCTCCAACATTATTTGCTAATTTTACGTCACCAGCTCCGTGTATTTCAAGCGAACCTTTAATGCACAACAAAGTTTCGCTCATTGCAAAGAACGAATCAACCTGATTAATGCTAAACTCCACAATGTCACTGCAATTGAATGACTTTATAAATGGAGCATAGGTTCTGTATTCAGCCTTTCGAATTGAATCGTCAAACATCGGCTTACGGTAGATATCAAACATTGGAGGCATGTTGTCGTTTTGGCGTTGACGTTTTCCATACATTGTTGTCATTTTTCAATTTAAAACCCAACGATTGCAGAACCAATTTGTTTGCGAACGTGAGTTGCTTCAGCTTTGATGGTAGCTTATCTAATGAAGTTGAATGCTCTGTAGACTGTCTTTTATGATTTATTATTAGTCCCATTTGCTTCGCGCGCTCTAAGCTCCAACACCAACGTACTTAGTTCTCCACGAAAGTTTACAGGCTGACCGTCTTGGTCTAAAGCGATGACGGTGATATTGGTTATTTCACGTTGTGGTATAACAGGTAAATAGAGCAAATTATGAGGAATTTCGTCTATGGAATATCCTGGATCCACTTGTATGACGAATTCGTATATAGTATGAGCAGGTCTGTTTGCATCGAAGGCTCCAGTGGTAATGTTACAATCGAAGCGAATACTAGATACTTTAATGATTTTGACGGGGAGATCTGACGAGTGTATTTTGTTTGCGTCGAGTATTTTCGGTGAAAAACCCAAAATTCTCCCAAGACTATTATCTTCTTTGAATGAAATTTTGTATTTACTGAAAATTTCACATTTCAACGTATTGTGATTGGGTTTTAGTGAAAATATACCCTCTGGTCTAGTTGAATTGTCCACACCCAATTTATCTCGTATAAACGCTTCAAGATTGGCAATTTCGTAACATCCTGTGAGAAAATCAAAACTTTGAAGCTTGCCCTTGGTATCGTAGTAGTAAAACTTACAATTTTCAATGTTTGGTATACTGTGATAAGAATGAAAAGATCGCAAAGCTATTTCGTAATCATTATTCGGATCGAGCACAATAGGCGTAGTAGGTTGAAAGGTAAATTCATGATTGATGCTGTTTACTCTCAGCAACTGTGACATGGTGACTAATGGAATTCGGGTGATGGTTGAATTTAAATAATACTACTTGTTTATTCTATTTATTGTTACAAAGAAAACAAGTGGCTTGAGAACTCGGAGGACCATCACAATGTGTTGTCCAATCAGGTCGGTTGTAATGGATGAAACAAGGTAGTCGTATTTGTAGTTCAAAATTTCCTCGATATTCATTGGGAAGTTTATGCCACATATCCAACAACTCCCAAGGTCTTACACACTCTATTAGATGTTCAATGGGAAAGTGCTTTAGTTCTTCGGCATTAAAACTATTCAATGTTTTTCCATGGTAGATATGTTGTAGTAATAGTTCTACGCTCGTCATTGCTGCTGTAGAAATTTCAAACACAAATGTCCGCAATTTATTTGATTGTAGTTTTGATATTGGGTATTGTTGTAGAAAATTCTCGCACTCTTTCCCAGATATTCAACAACTTCTTTCGGCGGCTTCAAATTACCAAATGAATCAAAATACTCTACATCGTTGTTTATCTTTCTGTAAGCCACCCAATGACTCCCACTATTCTTAGAGACATCTAAAATAACCACTGCGCATTCTTGTCTTCGAGGACCGTCTTTGGAGAGGGTGTCTCGCATGAAAACTCCTCGAAAATGTGGTATTTTGAGTAATTTTGCATAATGCGCAATGTCAAAGTCAGATAGTGCGTGATTGGGTAGCTTTATTAGTTTTTTTTGTTTTTTTTTTTAAATACAATCCAAATCCACCTTTTGAATACTTTTTCAAGTATAGGCCGGATCCTACACGTTCCATAGCCTTATTATGACGTACATCTTCCTCCAATTTCTTTTGCGCATGTTTAGCATTAATGACGGTTTTTGCAATCCCAGCAGCACCACCTGACAAAGCTCCAAATGCCGAAAGACCGGCAAACAAAGGAATAAGTGGTAGAAAACCTCCGGATTTCGCTACAGGTATTACTCGAGGAACCTCGACTTCTTTTTTGCCACCAAATTCTTTAATAAGTGCTTTGGCTGCTCGTAAGGCAAACGTTGCGGTGTCTTTCAAAGATGTTCCTCTCTTCAATGACTTTCCCACTTTCAGAATAACATCTCGATGCAAGGAACGACGTTTGCGACGACAACCCATTCCCAGCTTTCTTTTCACCTTCATTCCGCCTGTTACAAGTAATGCAGCAGCTTTCTCTCCCAGTGAAGCGTCTTTTGATTTGACGCGTGCCCAAGCTTTATCTTCAAGTATCTGATCGGCTTTGTGTCGTTCTTCGAGAGACTTATTCTTCCAGTAAGAAATATCGTGTTGTTTACAAGCAGCGTCCAAGGGGTTGATGCCCGGATCTCCACGATCAAGACGTTTTTCCAATTTTGTACCAGCTAAAAAAAAACAATTAATTTTTTCGGAAAAAATAGTCTTAGCGGTTTACTTACGTCCACAGTACTGACAGCTAGGTAAGTGAAGTTCAATAGGTAGTTTATTGATGAGAGAATTCAAAATACCCTCTCCTTCAAACACCAACATTAAGACTGACACGCTTAATTGGTGACACCTATATTTAAAGAGTAGTACTACGAAAAACGACACACACAATGAAAATAATTCAACAAGAGCAGACTATACCCATTGAAAATCTGGATTTCACCTCAACACCAACTGTTGGCAAACATGGTAAATTGTTGCCAAATTCTTTCCATGCCATTAAATGTGGCCCCAGTGGGTGTGGTAAGACGAACGTCGTGCTGGCGCTCCTATTCAATCCAAATGGCGCGAAATTCAAAAATGTTTATGTCTATTCAAAATCGTTATTTCAACCAAAGTATCAATTGCTACAAGAAGTTATAGCGCAAGTCAAGGGTGTTGGGTATTTCCCATTTAAAGACAATGAGGAAATAATTAGTCCAGAGAAAGCTCGACCAAATTCCATCTTTTTATTCGATGACGTAGCCTGTGACGGTCAGCAGAAAATTCGTGAATACTACTCCATGTGTAGACATAAAGATATTGATGCTGCATATCTTTGTCAAACATACTCAAAAATACCGAAACAGCTTATTCGCGACAATTGTAATGTTATTGTGTTATTCAAGCAGGATGAGGTGAACTTGAAACATATATATTCGACGAACACGTATCTCCAGACATGACGTTTGACACATTCAAAAATGTGTGTTCAAAGTGTTGGTGTGATCGCTATGGTACTTTGGTAATTATGAAGGATTTTACCCTTAATGGTGGTAGGTATCGCAAAGGATTCGATAAATATATAAAATTGTAAGCTGCATCTTTAGTCCATACCAAAATGTCTGACGATAAGGTTGCTAATGCATTGCGCAAGAAAAAAGTGTCCGAACTTGCCAGATCGATTCGCAAAAAATACTTGTCGTTGAAATTAGGTAAATCAGAGCAAGATGAGTCTATTAATAAACTATTCAAGCCGATATCTAAACCACTTGAAGAAATTGTGCAATCCTCAAAGACATTACAAAAAACGATTACAAATTTAAATCCAAAAGAGGAAATAAAGAAGGAAGAACCTGATGATGTGTTTACACCTTTTCTCGAAACGGAACCGGTGGCCGAAACCGATGAATTCGGAAATATTACACGTTCTGAATCTCCAGAAGAGATGCGCCCCGAAATTTCCCAGGAAGCTATCGCAGACTATTTGGACCAATATCCAGCCATCAGTCATCAGTTCATTGAAGATTACTTCCAAAAAGATGATAAAATTGATAAAAATTATGGTCCGATATACAACTACCTGAGAAAAACAAAGGAGGAAGATATGTAATTGGAACACCAGGCTTGTATGAGCTTCTATTTTACCGAGACCCCAGTTACAATGATCAAGATTTACAGAACTATAAAAATCTTTTGACAACAACTGAAGTTCATTTAGACACGTTAGATCGTCTTAAGGGGTCAAGTACTGAAAAATATCACTACATCATAAAACCTTTATTCAAAACAAAATCTCTAACGACGACGAATAGATCGTCGCAGGTATTGACTCGTCTAAAATCGATTCCTTCAGCAAAAGGAAAAGGCATCGATCGTTTAAGATATAATGATAAACCTATGGAGTATATTTATTGGGATGATGCGAATGAATTGGTGGAACGTTTGAAGTTGTTGATTGCTTCAAAAGAGGCAGGTAATACGTCACACGACAACGAAATAGTAGCAATTATCAATGAACTCAAGGAGGCTGATATTATAGAATAATACAAGTTGAAACTTGTTCATTTTAATTATGCCAGTCGATAAATTCGGACATAGACATCAAACGTCCTATGCGCGTTTACCAGTGAAAATTACGTTTCCTCATACACAGGACGGTAATATTGATATTGAAAATATGAAAATTTGTAATGTTAAGGAACCGACAACAAATAGTGATGCTGCAACAAAAAAATATGTTGATGTGCAGTTGAATGACCTACGTGCTATCAACTCGCCATTAATTCAAGCACATGGTGTGGTGCTGCAGCAACAAGACCGTGATATAAAGGATTTAGCTGTAGGATTGAACGAAATGAGAAATGAGCTTCATAAGACGAAAATCCCCATATTACAGGCGCACATAACTAACTTACAAAATAAAACTAGCGAAATTGATACATTTAATTCGCGAAATCCCCCTGTAGCAGCTAGGGATATGGCTACGAAGAAATACGTTGACGATTCAATTGTTGCAGCTAAAATATTTATTCGAAAAGAATTCACTGCTTCTATTAACATGTGTGTTGAGAGCATACGTGAGTTACAAAAAGAAATTACAGAAAATATCAGATCCGTCTCTGATATGAAAACTAACGTTTCGGGCATTGTAAACAATATTAAGGTTATGAATACGAATACCGTTAACCGCATTAACAGTCTGGAGCTGAAGCTAGCTGGTAGTACGTCATAATATGTATTCTAAAGAAAAAATTCATCTTGTAAACGAACTCCACAAACCGATACGGAAAAAATTTCCTCGGAGACGCACTATTATTAAGGGTCTTGACGATCTTTGGCAAATGGATCTTGCGGAGATGAGGAATTTTGCATCACAAAATAGGAATCATAAAATGATACTGGTCGTCATTGATTGTTTTTCAAAGTTTGTGTGGACACGCCCACTAAAAACGAAGACCGGAGAGGAGATTACTCGGGCATTCTCGGACATTCTCGCTCACACTAGACGAATACCAAAAAATCTGCAATCTGATCAGGGAAAGGAATTTTACAACAGCAAATTTCAAAATTTAATGAGAAAACACAACATAAATCATTATAGCGTATTTAGTACAATGAAAGCCTCTATGGCAGAGCGAGTTATAAGAACGCTAAAATCGAAACTCTACAAGTATTTCAGTTTAAATGGCACCTACAAATGGATTGATATTCTGCCTGAAATAACTCAAAACTATAACAATACAAAACATTCCACATCAAAATATAAACCTTCTCAAGTCAACAAATCCAACGAAAAATCTATTTTGAATAACACCTATAGTCATTTAAAGATAGCCGGTCCACGAAAATTTAAAGTTGGCGACATTGTGCGCATATCCAAGGCAAAGCATGTCTTTGAAAAAGGATATACACCCAATTGGACTACAGAACTATTCAAAATCACCAAAGTTGAAGACATGCAAGGTACACCAATCAGCGGCTGCTTCTATCATGAAGAACTACAGAAAACATCGAATCCAGACATTTACTTAGTTGAAAAGGTGCTCAGAAGAAAGGGTAACACAATGTACGTCAAGTGGCTTGGTTTGGATAGCAAACACAACAGTTGGATAGAAAATATTGATATTGTATAGATTTTTTTTCCCCCGGTTCGCCGCGCTAAAAACCTTGAAAGAGCTCTATAAATTGGAGTGAGCTTTGGATATCAAACCCAGTTAGCAACATGAGTTCCCAAGATAGTGGTATTGTCGACATCGAATCTGATTCGAGTAACTACAGTTCAGAGTTAGATAGAATATTGGAAAACTATGAGACTGCTGTCAAGTCTGAAAACATTTACCTGCTTTCAACACAGTATCCAATTTCGGGGTATGAAGTAAAATGTGGAATAAGTCCTGCAAGATCATTCACACCTGCTGTTATCTTATCTCAACATCTTAAGTTCAGCAAAATATCTTTCAGTACTTATGAATGGAATACCTTTATATCAATTATGTCACAACAGATCTTTCATACCGGAGACGAGTTCAAACCTGATTCATTACCATGTGGAGATTACTGTACCATCACCCCATTGAATTACGATGACAGTAAGGTAATTTTAGTCAAGAAACATGGTGTTGAGTATTACATGGATGAAGAAGAAGTATCGCAAATTTTAGAATTAAATAATTTAATTATACAACGTATATCTGTGTTAGAAAATTTGAATTTTTGTGAATATTATTATAATGTTTTGGATTTCTGTAAAAATACCTTCTCCGAAAGTCCTTTACAAATTTTATACGCATTTTGTTCTATTACACCAAACGATATGTTACACAATGCTCTTAGAGAATTTGTATACTTTTATAAAGTTAAAGTTATCAATGATTTAAATAAATAATTATTATTGTTATTGTTGTTTTTTTTTTCATGTTACTTTTAAGTCGCCCGGTATACGTTACTTTTAACTGTATTTCAGTAATAAGACGCTATCAGTTAACCGCAGATTTTTATATTACAAGATTAGGGCTCCCGCTGTTATCATCGCAACGAATCTGTCTCGATTACGTGCGTGATACCTTACATTGACAAAAAATCTCTTTTTATTTATACGTTATACTTTTATGTTACAAGATTAGCGAATAATAATGGTATATATAATTTTTTAAAACCCAAAGACTTTTAACCGACCTGGTATATCAGCGCTCCCGCTCATCGCAACGAAACTTTACGCATGCGCAAAAACGAAGTCTCTCTCTCTCTCTCTCTCTTACACACGGTTTTCCCTATTTCTGTAGTCGTGCATATGTTGTTCATCTACTGCTAGCGTTTTCAAAAAACCGCCACGGTTCGCTATTAATGGGAGGACAATCCGACGCTTGGCGAATTCTACTTCGGAATGATAGGAAGAGCCGACATCGAAGGATCAAAAAGCGACGTCGCTATGAACGCTTGACCGCTACAAGCCAGTTATCCCTGTGGTAACTTTTCTGGCACCTCTTGCTGAAAACTATTTAAGCCAAAAGGATCGATAGGCCATGCTTTCGCACTCCCTATGGGTACTGAACGTCGGGATCAAGCCAGCTTTTGCTCTATGCGAGGTTTCTGTCCTCGCTGAGCTGGCCTTAAGACACCTGCGTTATTCTTTGACAAATGTACCGCCCCGATCAAACACCCCGCCTGGCAGTGTCCTCGAATCGAATCAGGCTGGAGGTAAGTTGACGCACCCGAAACTCCGGACACGAACCTCTATCCGATATATATATATATATATATATATATATATATATATATATATATATATATATATATATATATATATATATATATATATATATATATATATATATATATTTCTTCATGTCGATCCCATAATGATGAAGTTAGTTCTCTTTCTCCATGTGGAGAAGCGCCTTCTGTAGCTGAACGATTTCCTCTTATTTTGTGCTCTGCAATTATTTCTTTTGATAGTTCGGATAATGCATTAGCACCAGCCAATGCTGACATGAAATGTAATTATTTGAAGCGGTGATCTAAGATAGTTGCTTGCCAAAATAGGGTTATCTTGTAAAGGCACTAATCTACTTTGAATACCATTTAATAAATCATTTTGTACTGACGCTTCAATAGCAGTTGATGTTTTAGTTTGTTCGATTTCTTGTTTTAATAAATTTGTTAGTGGTATAACTAAACTAGCTGTGACATATTTCTCGGCACTCAAATCTTCTGTTACTGTTTTAATTGGATTAAGAAGCGTTACTAAATCGCGCAAAATCGTTAATTGCGAAGTAGCTACCATATCAGGTACATTATTCTTAGTTCTGGATGCCAATACTTTTGCGACAATTGACAATTTTAGGTTTCTTTCCATCATGTCCAGACAAGAGTTCCAGCGAGTATTTACTGCTTGAATGAGCATCAATATTTGGCCTTCTTTCTTTCCTTCTGCTAGTTGCTCAGATCATAATTGATCAGAAGCACTTACTGAGTGTTTAAAATAGGTCACAATAGATTTTATTTGATCAGCTAAGTTTAAAAAACTTTCATTTTTCTTTAAAACCTCATCTATGATCAAATTTATGGTGTGCGCAACACAAGGAAGCCTCTTCTTTGCTCCCAAAAATAAGTTTACGGTAGCAACCATGTTGATACCACTGTCGGTTGAGAAATTTGCGATTTATCAATAGAAAACTCGCTCATTATATTTTCAAAACAATCTTAAATTAAAGTAACAGTATAGTAATAGTAAGCACACTTTATGTAATATATATTAATACCTAAAAAAAAACTCGATAAGACATTCAAAAATATTTTACCCCTGTCATGTAATGGGCAGTAAGACTCGCATCAGCAACATTCAGGAAGTGAACTGTAACGATTAGAAAACTTCTTGTGGAGTTTGTTATTGTAGCTACGTCACTACTCATGGTAAGGTACCTTGTTTCTTGTAAATGATTAACTAGTATAGCTTTTGTTGTACTATATCTTTGTTCTATTAAATCAGTTACCTAAAAATAAACAATTGTTTGTAATAAGTATTACATTTCAAAAGCATATTATACGATTTTTAGGAATCGAAACTTTAGAGAGATCTAACATATTTACTTCAAATCTTGATGGTAATTTATACCGGGGACATGTTGTACGAACAAATTGTTGTAGTCCCTCTTTTTCAACACAAGAAAGGGGTAAATTATCCTTAATGATCATGTAGACTAAACTTTGGGTGATTGCAATATGGCGCTCGTCTCCATCTAAAATTTAAAAAAATATTAATAAACAAGTTCAAGTATAAAATTTATATTTACCATAACAAATTTAAATATATTAACCATCATAACTTGCACTGTTTTCAAACAATTGCAAAACAGTTTGTTGTTTTAATTTCGGTCATCTTGAAAAGACCGAAATATTATTTAAGCTTTGAGTATCCTCCTCTTGGTGGTTAACCTAATACATAAATCTAGAGATTTTAGAGTTTATAGAACATAATTGTAAATTTACACTATAATATATTGCAAATAAAACATTACCTGACTAACTAGACCCTCTTGGTTGTCAGAGAAGCTATTACTCTCAGTAAGTTCAGTATGTGGTCTCGATAATGGTAACAACGCTACCGCCATATTATTGTTTTCGTCTGCTTTATGAATCGTGGCTGTCTTAATATTTGTATTTTTTTTTATAGTTAGTTGGGCATATACATGATGATGTTTCGTTTTTAAGTGGGTTGCTAAATTGGTTGTATTTCCGCTGCTTTTATAATTTTTCCCGCATAAGTTGTGGGAAACATTTCTTGCATCAACTTTTTTAAAATACGTCCATACAATGGAAGAATTGGTCGCAGAAGACATTTTTCGCTACTGAACTATTTGTATGTAACTAGATATTTAATAAATTAATATGAATAAACACTTGCGTCAACCGCTACATTACAATAAAACAGTAATTTTTCCTAACCTCTCTTTTTAACTTTACTCAATGTTAACCACAGACTAATCTACATAGAGCCTAGAGGTAAAGATACTAACTATGCTAAGCTGTGAAAGCTGACAGCGACAACAAACAACATTTGAAAATTTGTATAATTTATTTTATTAAATAATAATTTTTAAAAAATTAAATCAAAAATTTTCACGAGTAGAAAATTTTAAAAATTATACCTGGAATTTTTGAAAAATAGTTTTCTAATTCTAATTTTTAATTAATAAAAAAAATTAATAATTATTGAATGTCGGCTAACTTAATTTACATAAATAAAATACGGTAGATTAAATTTACGATGATTTTGTAGATTAAATAAATTACGAAAAAAAAAATTTTTTTTAAAAGAATATCGACCATCGATATCTATATTTCAATATCGAACAATCGATATATCGTCCAAAAAAATATTAGTAATAAATATCGATATCTCGAAATAATAATATCGATATATCGATATTTTATCAACAGCCCTACCCTTGGCTCGAGAATACGCCTTTCGCTTTACCGAGTAAGTAAAGAAACGATGAAAGTAGTGGTATTTCACCGGCAATGTTGCCATCTCCCTTATGATACACCTCTCATGTCTCCTTACAATGCCAGACTAGAGTGAAGCTCAACAGGGTCTTCTTTCCCCGCTAATTTTTCCAAGCCCGTTCCCTTGGCAGTGGTTTCGCTAGATAGTGGATAGGGACATGAGTACTGTGATTTATGCCACCGCTGTGTGGGGTCCACACCTCGTAGGGTATGGGCAACAGACAGCGAGAGTAAGGGCCCACCCACCTTTCGGCATTAGGCCAAGAACCAGCACGCCATCCCGTCGGAACCACTGTCAAGAGAACCCATCCCAGCACCGCGCTTACTTCATTCTGTCGATGTCTGTATGTTGTCGTCCATGAACATAGTTTCCCCTCATTCATTTATCCATCCGATCATTTGTCTGTCTGTGATGTCAATGTCTGAGGGTTGTGGGTTGGGTATGTCATCTGTTTTTGTCTTAGTCTGTCTGTTAAGGTTTCTCAAGCATCCTGTCTTTGTTGTATCGAACAAATGTTTATTATATGTCGTTGGTCTTCTGTGGTGTTGCAGTGCGTGCAGTTCCCATCCGTGTATCGTAAACCTATATCTAATGGTAGTACACCTTCGGGCGAAAATCATATGTAGGCTTCTTAGGTGGAATAGATGTTTCATCAGACTATTTAAGATTGAGCCATAAAATAGCGATGAATGGAAAGGCTGCCAATAATAGTTTTCGTAATGTAAGATCTGATGTTCTGCTTAGAAAAGCCGAGAATACTAGAGATGATATTATTTTCTCGACACCAGATTCCACGCGCTCCCACGACTAGAGGGGCCACGACGAAATGTTTCCCAGGTTATCGGGATGTCATGGCACTTAGGAAGCGTAGCTCGCTATAAATGGCGTTCTTATTCAGAGTAGCTAGGTCCCTCCCAGCTGACGGCAATGTCACACACTATGGCTCTTGAATCCATCTGGAACACAAGATCGGATTTCTTTAATGCGCCGTCGATACATCTAATGTGCGGTTCAACTTCTACTACCCATCCTTTCTCGGCAATTTTTCGCGTATACGTAACGAGTTGGTCGTGCCGCCTTATTCTCTACCAATGTGACGCAGGACATTTTTGCAATACATGGCTAAGTGACTCGTTACGGGCATTACGGGCACTTGTTGGGATAAGCAAGTTATACCCAGGCCGCCACCTCTTATAGGGGCATGCAGATAAACATCAGCACATGTTCGGTTTAGACCCAGAAACTTTCTAACGGATACTCTTATGATCGTATCAGCGGCTTTCAAAATCTTCTTGGTGACTATGGCGCTTTGTAATTGATCTTGTATGCGCGGCAACAAGAAGTGTTGTGCCGGTTGAAGTCCTGCTTTGTTTATTCTATCGAGCTGGATTTTGAGATCGGAAATGGCGGATCGAGTCTGTCCCATGACTCCATATCGCCTGCCCAGGTATTTAAACATATCCTGAGGTGTTAATTGGCGGATGAACTGACCCTCTGCCGCGAATAGAGGCCAAATAACTACGTAAGAGTGTTTGTTGCCTCGGTTGACGTTAACCGATATGGCAACACTCTTTGTCGGGTTAATCTACATCCCTCGCTTCGCAAAGAACTCAGTAACAGTTCTAAGCTGCTTCTAAGCACTAGGTCATCCGCAGCGCTAGTACTGACACCTCCATGTCATCTGAGACAGGTATGCCCGACCCACCATTTTCTAACTCGCAAACCAACTCGTCCACTACTAAATTGAAAAGATAGGGCGATAAAGGGTCTTCCTGCTTTTCGCCTCTATCGATGTTAATTCTTCTTGATTTCTTGTTGCCAGCAGAGACTATGGTATAAGATTTCAGGTAAGAGTCCATTATTTACCTTTTTGTTGTTTCGTCTATACCGAACCTGTTCAGAGCTCGCAGGATGGACCGTTGCGATACTGTGTCGAAGGCTTTAGAAAGGTTCAACGACAAGATGTTATATGGCTTAACTCTACGTCTTCTTTCCATGATGAGCGTTTGGAGTGAGATGTTATTAAACAGGACACCATCGATCTTCATGAAACCTCTTTGGTTGGCGTGTATCGGTAACGTCGAGAAGCGCTTACCAAGGACACGATGAAATACCCTGACAATAACCGATAATATTGTGATCGGTCCAGTTATTAATCAAGCGTTGGTCCCCCCTTTCGGAATAAGTGTCGTTCTGTTCCCTCGGATCACCTCGGGAGTAACTCCAAAGAGAAACATGACATTATATAATAGAACCAATCTCTTCACAGGAGCCTTTTTAAGAGCTAGCAGGGGCACTGCGTCTGGACCAGCCGCCCATGATTTTGATGTGTTAATGGTCCAGAGGATATCTGACTCTGTAATTGGCTGGTCCAGGTAATGTTCCTCTTTCTGATCTGAGATTGGTACGTTTTCTAGGAGGGAGGGACTTCCGAATATGCCCCTGTACTCGGACTCTATTGACGCAATGTTAGGTAGTACATCGTCCCACCAGAGCGGTTTCCCGTCTAGGATATCACGCGCCAAAGCGGCTCGATCGGATCGATATCGTCGTTGGACGACTTTATATTTATATGAACGCTCATGGTTCCTGTTATTAAAGATTGGGGCCCTGCGGTTTCCGTTTGCCTTCGTTTTGGGCTTCCCAGTTCTTGCTTCGTTGAAGAGAGCAGTAGTATATTCATTCACTTCTTTTCTCACTCCCTATGGCGGTCTAGGTTGGTGAATTAAGAGTAAAGGAATAATGTGCTGTCATAAGATTTCCATCCGTCATTAGCGTGCCAGTAATTATATAGAAACGTAGAGATAGTATTATGCCGGTGTTCTATCGCAATGGGTACGAACTCCTCAGCATTCGGATTAAGACTTAGACGATCTTTAAAGCTTGAGTCCCTGCCTCGATCTCTAGGACTCTCGAGAAGAGAGAACTCCACTACATCACCCTCTGCTTCCTCGTGGGGCCGCGCGTTTTCGTTCTCCAGTTGTTCGAGAACGTCTTCGCGGGCCTCGATGTTGTCTTCTTTTCTGAGGAATTCGAGGAGTTCCTTGTATCTATCCTGTTTTCGTCTATATTTGATGGAGTCGATTGTGCGGTTAGGATAGATACTCTGGAGATGTTTATTGATGAAACGGCCAGTATAGGAAAGTTCATGTTTGGCCATTTCTATATAATCTTCATCCTCGAATTCAACGGGGGCATTAGGCTTTTCATAGAGGTTCTCAAGCTCCTCATTGTACTCCACGGGGTGTACTCTCCGCATGTGTTGTCGCAGTTCAGCGTAAGATTTATATGTTTGTTTGCATACGGAGCAAATATTACCGTGAGCCAGGGGTGCACCCTGGCAGCGTAGCCGTCTTAAATGGGTCTGAAGCCCAGTATCAGTGGCGAAAGTTTCACCACATATGCACAAGACCATAGTTCTAGGACTGAAACTAGGTCTGTCGCAAGTTCAATTCAATTCTTATGGGATAGTTGTATAGACAGGAAAAGACTTGTCTACCACTTAGATAAAAAGTCGGAAGGTGTACTATCCCTAAAACTAAAACCCCCAAGAGTCTGGAGGTGGGCACGGTCCGAAAAAGGAGCCAGATAGGTGACCGTGGGGCAGTCTTCGGATGATCCCAATCTCTTACCCAATAAACATTTTCTGTAACTTATGGTGATTCCTAGTTATATAAAGACTATATAAAGGTAATGAAATTATATAAAAAGGTTACGAAGTTTTGTAAAATCACCTTTTAGTAACACAGTTATATTACGGTTTTATAAAATTTCTGTAACTTGTTGGTATATAAAGAAGTGGTATAACTGTTTCCATCACCATTTAATAAAACATGTAGTAACTGTTACCAATGTGTTTATAACAAATTTATATAAGGTTTTCCGTTACCTTAATTATATAACTATATAGGCTCTAAGTTATATAATAGTGTTTCTAAGCACAATTAAAAAAATTGGGGATTATTAGTGTTTGTATATCCTATTAAAAAACTTTTGGTAACCAAGTTAAGGACAACCATTTCTTTTATATACATCGGTTACCTTAAGTAAAATCAATTGCCCTTATATATATAAACTTATTACAGATGACGATTGACAAAATGGTTGGCGGTGTCGATTGTCGAATAAGAATATATTATTAAGATACAAAGTTAATACTAACAGTACTAACACCAGTTGTTTGTGAGCAGTGAGCAACAGCAGTGTAATAAACATTAATTTATTATTGTAAAATATCGCTATGTTACGAAATTGGAAAAAAATAAAGCACAGCTCTGCGTTTCGGCGGAAAGTGACAAAAAATTTTAAACGAATCGTAGATTGTGTACCGGTAACTGCTACTGTTAGACAGATAAATAATGAATTTTTTCCGCCACCAGATATCCCTCAAATTACAGAACAAAATGATAGCAGTCCAACGCCAACCACGGCAGAAAATGATCTTCGGCCCTTGAATGACTGCACTACCGCCGAATGCAGACTTAATAAGTGGTTGACAGAACTTGCTGAGGATGATGATTTGTCTCCTCTCTCCGAGGAGGATTTAGAATGCACAAAAAATGAACAGTTAAGATATGATTTAAAAAACTGGGGTTACGAATTTAACATAACACATCGGGCTTTGAAGGAAGTGATAAGAATAATTAATAATTGTTTACCAAACATTTTACGGGAACGAGAACATTACTGGAGACTCCTACAAATATTCTACTACAACCAGTGGGCGATGTTTACTACTGGCAACAAGGTCTTGAATATTGTTTCACCAAGCAGTGTTATCAGAGTATGCAGACTTTTTCAGATATTTCAATCAATTTAAGTATGGATGCTTTGCCAATTTACAAAAGTTCAAGGGACGAATTTTGG
The DNA here is from genome assembly GCF_026250575.1 of Diorhabda carinulata. Classification (NCBI taxonomy): domain Eukaryota; kingdom Metazoa; phylum Arthropoda; class Insecta; order Coleoptera; family Chrysomelidae; genus Diorhabda; species Diorhabda carinulata. The sequence goes on from NC_079463.1 coordinate 17,448,360, forward strand.
ACCATTACTGAATTTCCTTTTTCTGATACAGGACTGAGGCACCCAATCTGATTGGGGCCTAGAATTGCCGTCACATATTAATTTGGGAATAAGCTTTCTCTTTTGGACAGGGGGCCAGAAAAGAGTGTTAAGTGCCAGAAAATTGTTAAAGATGGCAACTTGTGCCCCGGCTCTTTAGTTTGCACAATTTTAAAAGACATTTGAATGTCTTTTAAAATATTTAAAACTTATACTTAATACTCTTAATAGCAAACGTTTTATTTTTAGTTAAATTAAGGTTATGTTTTATATCAAACATGTGTTAAACCATTGTCAGACTTGAAATGTTCTTTAAAACTCAGCTGTTCGCACGTCAATTATTGAAAACGCGATGCGCGGGTTGCCTAACTTTAATTATATAACAACACTTTCAGTAACGTATGTTACTTTTAATTATATACGAGATCCTTGGAGGCTTTAAGTTTTATTTCAACACTACTAGTAACTCTAAACACTACTATATAACACACAAAGTTATATATCATTACTATCGGTTATATAAGATCACAACAACTGATTTTTAGGTTTCCATTATTTATAAAATTACTATACAATGATTTCACCATGATTGTTTACTCAAATGAAAAGGGATTATTCATTATGTCTTCAAAAAACGAAAATTAAACTTATTTGAACAACATGGAATCCAAAATTAATATCACCCTATTAAATAGTGGTTATACGAATATCTGTGGCCACATTATTTAGCGTCTATGTTAAAAATAAAATAAAAAATAATTTTTTTTATGAAATAAAATTATTTATTGTTCGATATTTGAAAGGCCCGTGCGTTTTTTCAAGGCATCTTGTCCATGTTAGCAGTACAAACCGTTTCTCTCATGAAATTTAAGTCACTGCAATGCCAAAAACGCCTAATTAAGATAAATGTTATACGACATTATAGGTAACGTGTATATATATATATATATATATATATATATATATATATATATATATATATATATATATATATATATATATATATATATATTTATCTGCCATCTTATAAATTTTTATTTTGCTGATAATAATCGAACATAACGCAATAAGAAAAAGAGCGAACAACGAAAATGTGTGTCCAAGTGAGAGAAAACATATATTTGACAGCGAGAAGAGTAACAGAAATATTATCAAAACCTTTATAGGCAATGTTTATAAGGGTAACAGTAACATATATAACACTACATTTGACCACTAAAAGGCTCCAACCGTGGATTTTTAAGTAGTTATATAGTGGTTGCCAAAATGTTTCCGTTACTTTTGGTTAAAACACCTAAGTTTATATAGCGTTACTAACCTAAGTTTTCCGTAACCTTTATATACTCCCCATTTAAGCTCTTTAAGGGGTTTATACGAGTAACAGAAATATTACGGTTACTATCATATATACATTTAAGTTATTTAATGAATTGATATAATATTTACGGCAACTGTTATATAACAAAAAATGTTTATTGGGTAGAATAGACAAGAGGTTGCCGTGTTGGATCAAGACCAAGAAGCCTATCTGGGGCGCCGTGTACGTTAGCCACGCCAAAAGAAATTCTACCGTGTTACCTATACTCTACCACGGGGACGTGTACAGAACTTGATTAGGAGGGGCTGCAAACTTTAAAAGCTCACAACCGGGGTTTCAAAGGCTCTGAATTAAACAGTGTAGGTCGCCCTGTAGCTTTCGAAACGCCTTCTAAAATTCCGGTCGCAATACTCTCTCCGCTACAGTTCCTAAACCTTAAGAGAGTCATAGTTACTCCTGCCGTTTACCCGCGCTTGCTTGAATTGCTTCACTTTGACATTCAGGGCACTGGGCAGAAATCACATTGAGTCAACACCCGTTGGGGCCATCGCAATGCTTTGTTTTAATTAGACAGTCGGATTCCCCTATTCCGTGCCAGTTCTGAGCTGACCGTTGAATGGCGGCCGAAGAGGATATCCAAATACCGATTAAGGTAATATGGAACCTCGCAGCAAGACGGTTCCGCGGGAGGCTTAGGCACGGAACCGAACTCGGATCCATAACCATCACAAACTCCAACCGAAGGAAAGAGATACTCCAATTACTTCACCTCGCCCAGGCCCGGCACGTCAGCCGTGACCCACTTCCTCGCCAAGCCCGACACGCCCCGATCCTCAGAGCCAATCCTTATCCCAAAGTTACGGATCCAATTTGCCAACTTCCCTTACCTACATTATTCTGTCGACTAGAGGCTCTTCACCTAGGAGACGAACCAGCGCGAGCCTCCACATGGCCCTCTCCTGGATTTTGAAGATCCGGACACCGCTGCAACTGCGGTGCTCTTCGCGTTCCAAACAATATCTCCCTGCTAGAGGATTCTATGAAACTCGAACGCTTATGCATAAAAGAAAACTCTTCCCGGATCTCCCGACGGCGTCTCCAGGTCCTTTTGGGATTTTATACGTTTATTAGTGTGTATTTTTATATGTACGTAAATAAAGCTACACCACATCAACATCGGCTTTTGCCTATGGCTTAGGATCGACTGACTTGTGTGCAACGGCTGCTCACACGAAACCCTTCTCCACGTCAGTCCTCTAGGGCCTCGCTGTAGTAGTTCAGTACGATAATAAGACCTATGACCAATATCACCAAAGAATCTCTAATAATTTAAATGATTTGCTTCAACGCATAGCTCTTAATGATAATATAGAAACTGTAAATTTCAAAACCCCATACTTTGAAAATATTGCTCTCAAAACGTTTTGCACTGGTATTAACGAGCCATATTGTGAATATTTATCACATTTTCAAATAAATTCTCTCGATGAAGCCCTGCAAAAATGTATCGCCTACGATAATCATAAAAATCAACAATTATATATGAACTTTTTGAGGAGTCAACAAAATAGAAGACTAGCCTCTATTAATTAATTAATAACCATACATTTAATAATCCACCAGCAATTCTTTTGAAAATAATCCAAACCCCCTTGATCCACAACATCAAAGAAATTTTCTAACTTCTCGAAATGTCCCACAATCAATCAGTGGTGTACAAACTATTTCTACTAGAAACCAACCAATGAGTACTTCCACGTCGATTCCCATCAAAATGAAAACTTCAACCCTAACGATACTTTAGACTTTAACGATACAAATGACAATTTCGAAAACGAAAATTCTCATCCAGACGTCCAGGACGAAAATTTTTACGAATGCCATTTGGTCTTAAAAACGGACCTTCCAGTATCGAAAAATTGATGGATAACATACTCCGACCTTTTCTCCACAAATGTTGGTTTCGTCTATATGGACGACGTCATCATTTTCTCTAAGTTCCTTCAAGAACACTTGATTTACATTGCTGCAATCTTTGGAACATTCCGAAAGGCAAATTTGAAAATTCAATTAGACAAATATGAATTTCTGACGAAACAAGTCGCTTTCCTTGGTCACATTGTGACTCCTGATATATATATATATATATATATATATATATATATATATATATATATATATATATATATATATATATATATATATGGAAATTATTCGAAAGTATTTTTAGAGAAATTATAATCGTACTTTAAAATACCTGATAAATTTTAAGTGCTGCACATGTTTTATTACAAACGAGGCGCGCACAGACAGATATCTCGCACGATATATTCCTCTTTATTATTACAGTTTCCTTATCTTGAGGTTTAAGTTTTATACAAATTTCGACGGTCGGGCGTAAATCTTCGAACACCTTCGAAATAATACATGAAATATTATTTCTAAAACATATCGAGAGAATCGATACGTGCTTAAGTTTCAGTTAGGTACCCGGATGAAAATGTCTCATCACATAATCATCATATAATCTCGTCGAATTTATCTTGTAATACCTAAAATCGATAAAAAATTTATGTAATAATATAATATGAAATAAAATTTCTCTATAAAAATACAGACACGACAACAGACGACGTTTCAATAAACTATATATTTTTCGTTTATAAAATATTGTCGTGTCGTCATCGTCGTCGACGCCTTCTAATCTATGATAAAAATTTTTCGTAATTTTTACTGTAAATTTATATATGTAGATATATTTTATAGACGTATGAAATATATTTTTCTTTTTTTTTTAAAAATTATTCGAAACTTGTTCGAATTTTGTAAAATATATATATATATATATATATATATATATATATATATATATATATATATATATATATATATATATATATATATATGTTCACGGGGAAAAATTGCAAGCCCCAATCCCTCGCACGAAGGTGGTTCCAGCGGGCCGCTCGCCCAGAGAGGACACGCTGATTCTGATCTAAGGGCATTACAGACTTCAATCTCGTGCGGCTAGAAGCCTCCTGTCCCTCTAAGAAGAATTATTTATACGCCGACAGTAAAAACCGCGAACGGCAAGAGCCGAAACTCAATACCGACGGCCCTTTGGGATGTCGAAATACGCCTAGTTAGCAGGCTAGAGTCTCGTTCGTTATCGGAATCAACTAAGAACGGCCATGCTCCACCACCCACCGTATCAAGAAGGAGATCTCAATCTGTCAATCCTTCCGGTGTCCGGGCCTGGTGAGGTTTCCCGTGTTGAGTCAAATTAAGCCGCAGGCTTCACTCCTGGTGGTGCCCTTCCGTCAATTCCTTTAAGTTTCAGCTTCGCAACCATACTTTCCCCGGAACCTAAAAGCTTTGGTTTCCCGGAAGCTGCCCGCCGAGTCATCGGAGGAACGTCGGCGGATCGCTAGCTGGCATCGTTTATGGTTAGAACTAGGGCGGTATCTGATCGCCTTCGAACCTCTAACTTTCGTTCTTGATCAATGAAAGCGTTTTTGGCAAATGCCTTCGCTTCTGTCCGTCTTGCGACGTTACAAGTATTTCACCTCTAACGTCGCAATACGAATGCCCCCATCCGTTCCTATTAATCATTACCTCGGGGTTCCGAAAACCAACAAAATAGAACCGAGGTCCTATTCCATTATTCCATGCACACAGAATTCAGGCAAAATTTTGGCCTGTTTTAAGCACTCTAATTTGTTCAAAGTAAACGTGCCTCGACACTCGGTCAAGAGCACCGCGGCGGGATTGAGTTGGGCTGCCCTTGCGAGCTAACCCACCGGCAGGACGTCCCACGACACTCCAGTTGACACCGCGTACGATGAACCTGCGGCGTGGGACACAGATTCAACTACGAGCTTTTAACCGCAACGACTTGCCCTCCAATTGATCCTCGTTAAAGGGTTTAGAGTGTACTCATTCCGATTACGGGGCCTCGGATGAGTCCCGTATCGTTATTTTTCGTCACTACCTCCCCGTGCCGGGAGTGGGTAATTTGCGCGCCTGCTGCCTTCCTTGGATGTGGTAGCCATTTCTCAGGCTCCCTCTCCGGAATCGAACCCTAATTCCCCGTTACCCGTTACAACCATGGTAGGCGCAGAACCTACCATCGACAGTTGATAAGACAGACATTTGAAAGAAGCGTCGCCGGTGCGAGACCGCGCGATCAGCGAAAAGTTATTCAGAGTCACCAAATTGTACGATGACGAGCCCGCCACCGATTGGTTTTGATCTAATAAAAGCGCTCCTTCCGTCTCCGGTCGGAACTCTGTTTGCATGTATTAGCTCTAGAATTACCACAGTTATCCAAGTAAATGTGGGTACGATCTAAGAAACCATAACTGATTTAATGAGCCTTTCGCAGTTTCACCTTAATTTGGCTTGTACTGAGACATGCATGGCTTAATCTTTGAGACAAGCATATGACTACTGGCAGGATCAACCAGGGAACTGTGTTTTATAATATATAATATATATTTATACATATATTTAATAAAACAATTATCGAAAAAGTTTTAATAACAATATCCAGGAATTATGATGATGTTTTTTCATATTACATATATTTTATATTTATACATAATAATATATCATCTGTATTCATGTGTAAACATTGTTATTTACTTTTTCGTTAGCGTGTTTGCTGCGCTTATTATTGAAAATATATAATTTTCGCGCCACGCTTTATTCATATATATATATATATATATATATATATATATATATATAAAGTTATATGAAAATAGTTATGATAATGAAAAACAGGTATTATGAAATTATGAAATTAGATTGCGCTCTATATATAAACTTGACGAAAAAGATGAATTGTGAAAATTGAATGGAGATGTTTGGATGTAGAAGCCGTCCGAGGTGTATTATATAAAAGTGTTATGAAAATATTAATAATAATGAAAAACAAGTATTATGAAATTAAATTCCCCTCTATATATGAACTTGTAGAAAAAGATGAATTGTGAAAATTGAATGGAGGTGTTTTGTACGTAGAAGCCGCACGAGGTGTATTATATAAAAGTTGTATGAAATTAATAATAATAATGAATAATAATGAAAAACAAGTATTGTGAAATTAGATTCCGCTCGATATAGGTACTTGTCCAAAAATAAAGAAATAGATGTATATTAGGTAAGGTTGTGTGAAGTGGTGCCCACCTGGGACACCTTCTGATGGGTCTCCAGAAGATTTTCCCACCCACACTATAAAAACAAAGATTAGGTTAAGTTAGGTTCCACTCCTGGGAGCTGTAAGACCTTGAAGTTGGTGGAGTGGCTCAGTAACTTCCTCTCTTCTCGTGCCGTCTTGACGGACGGGTCGAGAGGAGTGAAGCTAAGAAACAGCTCAATAGGGGAGGTACGCTGATGAAATGACAACTTGTTGACCTCCCGGCGTACGACACTCCCAAGGATTTAGGAGGGTGGTTTAGTGGGTGAGAGCCCCACACAAACTCATAGCATTGCATCCGCCCGCTGTGAGGACGGTGTTAGTTTCAACCCCACCTCTGGGCCAAAAAAAAAGTTGTATGAAATAGTAGTAATAACGAAGAAATGTATTATCACAGTAGATTCTGCTCGATATATAAACTTGACGAGAGAGATGTATTGTGAAAATTGGATTAGAAAAAGTTTTTATGATAGTAGGAATCCTCCGAGATATAACGTAGTTAAATAAAAAAGTGTAAGTTTATAGGCTAGGTTCAGCGTTTGTCCACAAGAGGGCGCTTTTAATTCAACGTTCGTCCGTTAGAGGACGTATATAGTTTAACTTGCGGCCGCTAGGTAGAATTTGATTTCTAGTCGACGTTTTCAAAGTAGAAGCATTTTTGATGTAGATCTAATGGCAATTGAATTGAGAAAAACTGAAGTAATATTTATTAGTAGAAGTAATATATCAATAAAAAAATTCCTGGTTTAATGAAACGGAAAAATCATAAGTCATTTTGTAGGATTAAGATCCAAAATGTATGCATATAAATTATATATTAATTCTTCGAATGAGGAACAGAGTAATTAAAAAATCAAAAGGAGTTAAAGTTGCAACCGTAAAGAACAAAATAACCTTTGATGATTATGTGAAATGTTTAAAGGAAAAAACCGATAAAATTATAACTCAACAGTCTATTCGTTCTTATGCTCACAATATTTATTCCATAGAACAAAAGGAAGTTGGTTTAAGTTATAATGATGATAAACGTCAATTACTTTCTTCATCATTTGATACATTGCCGTGGAGTCATTATAGAAATTAGTTTGTTTCAGATAATGGTTTTTGTTCCTTCACTTCAAGATATTTCCATTAAAGAAATTTGTAAAAATGTTAATAGTATTTTAGAATTTACAAATCAAAATTTATTACCTCATAAGCTTACTTATAAGGTTATGTTAACATATAGCGAACACAGATGGAACTTTTTATTTAACAATTCCAGAGTCACTAACAATCATACTTATTGATTGGAAAACATTAAAGACTCGCAATATATACCAAATAATTTGCGTAATTGTGTAATTGATGAATCAAATTGGGATAATTTGTATAAATTAAAAAGATATTGTGTTTGGTTCCATTACTATTATGTGAAAAATTTAAATTTAGTGCTATGTCAACGTTGTGTTCGACAACTCGAATACATTTTAGACAAAAATAATATGAATTTCAAATTACATGTTATAAGAGATCATTATCATCGCGTTCATGCTACCGAAGATTTTGATACATTATATGGTTCGAAATTTTCGTGGTATCAAAATGAATTCAATCGAGTGTTGTTTTATGATATGATATTTATGATAGTTTTTAATTTTTTTTTATTCGATAAATTAAATTTGTATAAAATTTATTTTTTTTTTATTCTGTAATACTGCAAATTGACTAAACCTATAAATAATGTATACTTCAAACTTACTATTTATATATATATTTATATATATATTTTTTTTAAAGATAATGTAAATAAAACGACTGCTCAATACTTGATTGTTTTATTTCTCAAAATTATACACTTTCAAATCTAAAGAAAAAAAAATTATTCATAAATAGATAGTACACGAGTAAGAAGTGCTTTTAGCTGTTCTTTCAGACTGGTGTTGGGGTATGGTATGCCAAAAAGATTCCAATCAAATGGTCCAGATGATACAACACTTCTCGAATATTCGCTGAATTTGTAGTAGGAGGTGTCTTGAGTGAAAAAGTAAATGTATTCATCGATATATCGGAATGCAGGTAGGATTTTTCGGAAGCCCCAAAAAACGATCGCTAACTCGAGCTCTATTCAAAATTTTCTTAAATCCATCATTGAATTCGATGTAATATGCTTGATCATGAAACACAAAAATTTGACCACTATTTGTTTGAAAAATAACATCGACTTTCGAATTAGTTGGTATGACTTTGTTTATTTCCGATATAGTCAAATCTGGGAAAGATGTCGTATAACAATCGCCGCACATACGTAGATTTCTAGGAATTAGGCGGACATAAGTCGAAATTCCAATAATCGACTAATGACAAACAATTTTTTTCCTGGAATAGTAGATTACCTGACGAACAATAGCCAACCCCACCCACATCCCTAGACTGCGCCAGCGCACTGCATTACTAGTCGAAACTTGATTGTCGCACTTACTGCACATGAAAGTTCTGACGCCCTTTTCGTAATCATTTTCTTCGGTGAATATTTTATGTGTCGTGTCATATTTGCTTGTTTAATTGATGGATACGAATAATACAGGTAAGCCTTTATTAAATTAATATGAAATTGTATTAAATATATTGTCAATAAATGATTTAATGAGCCGTCAATAATACCCTTTTTTAGAAATGTTTTTTCTTTATTTTTCAATTTCAATCGAAAAAAAAAACTTTACTTCCGCACCTTTCCGAGTTACATTTTTGATTTCATTATATAGTATAAAGACTTATAAAGAAAACTGCTTAAAATCAGCTGCTAGTTTTAAAAATAAACGAGTTTGAAATTTTTTTGACAAAAATAGGAAAATATCAGATTTTATGTTTTTGTGTTATTATTTTTTTATTGTTATAGGTTCACCTGGCTGCTCGGGGGTGAAAATGTTGACTCGTAAATACCTCTTCGATAAAATGAACGAGCAACATTCATTATCGATAAATGAAAAAATTAAAGATTTAGAAAATTATTTACTCGTGTGTTACGGGGACACAGAAGAACATAAAAATATGATAAAAAAGAAGTTTTCGTATTTTAAATGTGATTTGATAAAGAGGTGGTCTCGGGCGCATAGAATACTTGAAAACTTTTTGGCGGACAATAATTCTTGGTTGGAAGGAACATTTGAGATCCCCGTAGACACGAATCAAAGGCCAGGACGACCTACCAAATCTTTTACCGAATCTAGCGAAAGAACAAAGAGAACAAATACTGAAGGAGTCCGCGCATCAGTCGACGAAGAAGTAATTGTTCTCGCGGCACAAGTAATTTTAAAAACAGAAGAAAAAAGAAATGCGTCTACTGTTTTAAAAGACATTACAAATTCTTCTGCATCTGCCAGTGATTGTAAAAACAGACATTCAAAGTCTAAAGAAATAGAGCCCCTTACTCCTCTGCAAGCACTGACAATGTTTGTTGAAGCCGATTTGACCAGAAGACAGTACGAGATTATTCGAGCAACGAACAAAAGATTCTATCCACATTATGAATTATTATTGAAGGCCAAAGAAGATTGCTACCCACCCAAGGAGTCATTACGAGTGACGTCTACCTGCGCAGAAGGAAACCTACAATCTTTGTTGGATCACACTGTAACCAGATTATCCCTCTTCTTAGAAGAAGTCTTACTCACCCTTGATGCCGTTGAAAGGAACTCGTTACTGTTAATCTGCAAATGGGGTTGTGACAGCTCTCAACAAGCCCAGTTTAAATAAAGACTCTCAAACGAAGATGAATCTGATGCTAATATTTTTATAAGCTCATTTGTGCCTTTACGAATTGTTTGTGGCAAAATCCAACTCCATCTTCACCTAGATATTGCCGTCCAATAAGATTTAGATTCGTAAAAGAATCTACGGACATCACAAAAGAAGAAATCAATTATGTAAAGAATAGTGTAAACTCATTAAACTTGACGAAAGTTGACCTCAATGGAGTGAATTTTTTTTTCAACATAGTTTTAAAATGACTATGGTTGACGGAAAGGTCTGCAATGCTGCTACAGACACCAGCAAATGTTATATATATGGAGCTATATGGAGATTTTAACGATTTAACAAAAAAAATGATGTATGCCCTGAAGCTCTTGAATTTGGCCTTTCCGTATTACATGCAAGAATCCGGATATTCGAAAGTGTGCTGCATTTAGCATATAAATTGCCCGTGAAAAAATATCGCGAGAGACGAACCGAAGAAGAAAAAAATCTAGAAAAGCAGAAGAAACTTGATATTCAGCAAAGATTTAGAGAGGAGACAGGTCTCTTAGTCGATATGCCAAAAAGTAACTTCGGAAACACAAACGATGGAAATACCAGCAGAAGATTCTTCGAGAACCCTGAATTGGCTGCAGAAAGTTATGACTTGATTATTAGATTAAAAGTGATATTAGAAGCCATATCAAGCGGCCATAAGATTGACGTAGCAAAATATGATAAGTACGCCATGGAAACTGCGAAACTATATGTTGAGTTATATGGCTGGCATCCTATGACTCCAACGATGCATAAGGTCTTAATTCATGGAGCTTCAATAATAGAAAATTCGTTGTTGCCGATAGGGCAACTTTCGGAAGAAGCTGCTGAGGCCCGCAATAAACATTTTAGGTTTTATCGCCTAAACTTTGCTCGCAAGTTTTCGAGGGAAGAATGCAACTTAGATATTTATCATAGGTTACTATTAACATCCGACCCATTTATTAGTTCCATGAGAAAGACAAAAAAACCGCTTCAAAATTATTTTTGCCTTAGACAATGCAGCTATTAATTCTTGCTGAGCCAAACCGACCAATGGAAATTGATGAAAGAGGCGAAAGTTTAAATGTATATGAATAAGTCTCCAATGTATGATTGATTATTTTTAGTGATTATCTATTTAGCTTATGTAACTTTAATATTGTATAACGAATGTAAAGATCCTTTTAATAATATAATATATTTACTTACTTATTAGAACAAAATAAACTTTGTTTTATTTAATGATACATGCCTGAAAGTATTACTAAAACGTAGACACCTGTCCCTCCTTGGGGAAAACCGTCAGTATGTCATACGTATTTTCAATATAATACTAAAAAACACTTTGAAATCAACTACCATCTCGAATAAAATATTTTTTGATAAAACATCACAAGTACCACCGTCCACCAACAAATAATTTCGATAAGTTATTCCAAATACAGAATTCTTTTTATGTAACTATTTTGTAATATAAATATCACATAAAATAATTTTAGCCGCCTAAATCCTGAAAAACGATCTATGTGCGCCGGTAAGTTTATTAAATGCAAACAAGAATGTGTGATTTTGGTTCGAATTGAATCTTCTGTGGAAGATAATCTGTGACGTATCCAGAATGTAAAGGTATATGAATGTCAAATAAATCAAATTTCCATAGAAATCTGTTGAAATCAATGTAAAGACGGAAATTTGGGAATGATGGAGTCGATGCAAGAAACATAAAATCTACAGTTAATATCACAAATATTGGTCACCGGATGTGACGTTGAATGAAGTGTTGGTTGCATAGTCGTTGTCGTCGTCGTTGATTTGTCGTTGCATGGATTATGTATAAATTTTTGTGTGGGACCATAAAAATATTCGAGCGCCATTTTATCATCTTCATTGAGTATCGTTATGTTTCTCTGATACCACGGGTACATTATTGCAGTTGGGACGTCACTATGACCAATTTCTAAGGTGTGGCCGATTTCGTGTGCTAATACCATAAAGAAGCTACTTTCGTCGTCTTGTACAATTCCATCGATATTGGAATTCCATCGTTCCTGACTATCAAGATGAGTTTCTATGCATCCATCTCCGGAGGGAAAATAAGCATGAGCTAACACCTTACCAGGACCATCAAAATTGAAGGCACAATATCGATTACCTTGACAATTAGCTCGAAATTGATGTTTTTTAGACACAAAAGTAATAGTTATATCAGGCGAAGGCATGGGAATCGTTACTCGTTTAAATGTAAATTTGGAATTTTGTTGCCAAATATTAAATGTCTTTTCAGCAGCAGCGACGTATGGCGGTGATGCTTGATTTTGTAATAGTACAGATACTCTCTAAGTGCTCTCCCTATTAAACTGTTGTCAGAACAAATATCACAAACGACATACATTAAATCTATACAATTGGAAAAGCCACACATTGGATTTGGTATAAATGACTTCAATAAATTAACAATATTATAATAAAAATCACAAAAGTTCACTTTATTTAAAATTGAAAGGTGATACAGAAGCAAATTCTCTTGAAGACGTAAAATTTCCACAACTTCTTCTTCTTCGTCGAGAACAAAAGTTACATCATGTCGGCGAATTTCAACAAATTTCTGATTATCATAAATGACTTTAGTCATTTGACAAAAATCTTGGTACAAGAGATTAGAATCGATAGGACTTTTGTTATCTGGAGAATTGAAATACTCCTCCTTACTTATACGCAGTGCATCTAAGACATGTTCCCATTCGAAAGTATTGAAGGACATTTTGATAGGTTCCACAGCTCCGATAAATGTTGATAAAATGATGACAGGTGCAAAATTTCTGGCAGGGCTAAGGCTACACCCAACTATAAATCGACCAACATTGAAAACTCTATGTGATAAATAATGTTTTTCTTGTCTTATTGCATTTTCGTAATATAGTAGAATTTGATTCAAATCACGATCGTAATTTGGTTGTTCTTCATCCGTACATGTAACACTAGTTTCACTATCTTCACTATAATACCCAGAATCTTGATTCATGTTGACTACACTCACTTGTTGACTGTTCAAACTAATGCCTTTCAATTTATGTTAGCTCCCGAACTTCTCTGATTGGTTGCCTTTTCTATACCACATCATCAGTGTATATCCAACCGTTATGTTTTTTATCTAAACCTAACCATTTGACGTAAATTCTATTACGATTCCTCTTCAATACTTTTTCAACGAGATAAATGTTGGGATTTTTGGTTTTTTGTAATTCCTCTTCATAGAAACAACCTCTGAGAGGTGATCTATTCATATCTTCTATTAAATACGTTACAGGATTCGTTATTTTCACTTTCGTAATTTTGAATAATTCCGTTGTAAAATTGGGGGTGTAACCTTTTTCAAAAGCCTGTTTCGCTTTACTTATTCGCACAATATCTCCTACATTTAACTTTCTAGGTCCGGCGATTTTCAAATAACTGAATTTCTTATTTTTCGTTACTTTGACGGTTTATATCCAATTTTACTATGTTTCGTGTTGTTGTATTTCTTTGTGATTTGAGGTAAAATATCGATCCATTTGTATTTCCCAATTAAGCTGAAATGTTTATAGAGTTTCGTTTTGAGTGTTCTAATAACTCTTTCTGCAATTGCAGCTTCTTTGTACTAAACGTACTTTAATGATTGATATTATGTTTTTTCATTAGAGATTAAATTTAGTATTGTAAAATTCCGTTCCTTGATCTGATTGTAGATTTTTTGGCATTCTACCGCCTCTGATAATACTCGAAAATGCACGAGTTATTTCTTCGGCTGTTTTCGTCTTGAGTGGACCACACGAATTTCGAAAAACAATCGATAACTACCAAAATCATTTTAAATCCTCTATTATGTCTTGCATAAGATCTCATTCCAGCTAGATCCATCTGCCATAAGTCATCAAGACCTTTAATTATTGTTCGTCGACAGGGATAATTGCGTCGAATCGGTTTATGTAATTCCTTAACAAGTTGAATCCTATCTGCAGACATTATTTATAGTGAACAATTAACTTGACAACATTTGTTATATCTATTTCGAATAACAAAATAAATTTTCTTGGGGACTTATTTGTTGGCGGTTAGTTGATTATTCCTCTAAATTACACCGCTTATCTATTCGCGTCTACACCGCTTGCGGTTGATTATTTATCTAAATTACATTGTACGAGAAGATCCATGTAAAAATAATCTCTACTGCCCAATTTAAATTCGACTTTATCGTTGTTCTTTATGATAAGTTCATTTAACTGATGATACTGATATTCCATATTATTATTCAATAAAACACTCCCATCAGAAGCTTAGTGTTTACAGCTTTCAATTTTACAATCAAAAGGGAATACAAACGCCGTACCGTATCTAAAACATAAAAGCTCTTGTTGAATTTCTTCATGCCTCTGAAGCTGATTAGACATTTTGTACGATACGTTTGTGCGAATTGGTGCATCTGTGTGGTATTTGACTTTGAAACAACATTATCAACATATTTTTTTATTGCCATTTGTACAATGTTTGTATTGAGAGTAGCAAACCTTGAATCATAATTCCTATGTATTACATCAAATGTATCTTTAATTTTTTTTATGTTGCTCAGTATAAATTCACGATTTGATTCTATTTCGTTATCTACATACTTTTGAGTTGATATCTAATCCCTCTTTTTGCTGGACTCTCAGCTTTAGGAGCGTTATCGGGTGGTGCTGCGGGAATTGCGAAGACTGTGGTCGATGCAAAAAATGCCCTAAAAGAAATTGGAAAAAGATCATCGACACAATAAAGCTATGGAGTCTATAAGTAAAGGACTGTATTTGCGGAAGAACGCTAAAGGTGGATATGGATTATTCTTGAAAAAAAACTACCATTGAAGCTACCCAATAGAGCAGTGTTTGACTATGAATTAATCAAGTTTGCCAAATTATTAGAAATAAAATATTTCCGAGGAGTGTACATGCGCGATTCTCTGCCGAAAAGTGGACAGCGACGATGTTACGAGCAGTACCAAAATTACAATCAAATTAATTGTAGACATTTGTGTTTGCAATTCCTCTATAATGTCTGAAGCATTGGAGGCGTGGTTAGTTGGTGAAAGACAATTGTCCTCTTTTACAAGTGCTGAATTGAAAACTATTCCTCTAAAGTATTTGGTAGGAGTTAGACCTTGGGAGTTATTGGACAATTGGCACAAATTACCACAAGAATATCGATCAGATTTCAACTTGCAAATTTGCTTGCCTTGCTTCGTGCATTACAATAGACCAGATCAACGTAAGCATGTCGATAGTCCGGTGAGCTCACAACGCAACTGTCATACATGTAATTATTTTTTGAAAAAATAAAAGTTTTCTCCTGAATTTTATTATTATTTAAATTTATATACTTCACTCATAAACAACAGTCATGTCTCAGTTGTTGAACTTAACGTCCACATCAAATGAGTTCTCCTTCAAACCTCCCACACCGATAATATTGAAACCCGAAAAAGAATACTTTATTGGTTTGTTGGGGTTTCACTCGTATCATTCTATACCGAATATCGATGGTGAGAAAATTTATTTCTACAATAAGAATGATCGTAAGAAAGTGTTCATCATTGTTCAGTCAACGAACGACCGAACAATCCGATCTATCTGCACAAACGAAATCACCAACATCACCGTAAGAGTGTTGAATCAAGATCTCATACCTGTACATTTTCGAGGAGAAAAGAGCACGTTAATTTTACATCTATTGAAACGCTAAAAAAATGGGTCTACTTATCAACGATTATAAAAGTCCAACATCAACTGTAACAACATTAGTCTCTTGTAGATCGTTCCAAAGAACGAAGCTTACACCCGCAAATGAGCATTCCTGCAAGCAATCGGATGCCAAAATATTGAATATATGGGTTTATTTGAAATGATGTGAAAAATGAGCAAATATCATGTATTCGTCGCCGGAGATTTCAGAAAAAATATTAGTTTTCAGATCGGAATTATCGTTTTTTCGAAAATTCAATTTTCATGGATTTTCACGGATTTCCCCTTGTCATAATTTTTTTTTCCGGAAACTGACAACTCTTGTGGAATCCCTATATCATTTAACCCCCATGTACAAATTTTGGTTGAAATCGGAGTCAAAAGATTTTTTCTCCATTTTTATTCCACAGGGACCCTTTGAAATGTCGAATTCCGTTGCAAAAGCTCAAATTCAAAGCTCTATAACTCGCCTTGCATAATCAAGGAAAAGAGGTATATTTTTTCTATGATAGTACCTATGTTTTTCTTACGATTTTCCTTAGTCAATACGTTTCAGCTGTTGATCTGTAGATAATATGAATTTTTATGTAGGTATTTTGAGAAAAAAATTTGTCTCGACTTTCACCCTGTATAATACACGAATGTTTAGAAATGTAGAATTGCAATGAAACTGATGACTGAGATTGAGGTTCTCTTAATCGATTGATACCATAATTACCACGATAACTGTCATAGTTTCGAATTTATTCAATTTTATACATAGAGATGACAACAATATTTCGATAATTTCTCGGTTTTGTGCCAAAATATTGAAAATATGGGTTTGTTTGAAAGTATGTGGAAAATAATCGTTGTATTGTATTCGTTGCCGGAGATTTCAGAAAACTTATTTTTTAAACTAATTTTTATTCTAAAACTGTAAATAATCTGAATTTTTATGTGGGCAGAGATAAATGTTGACAATTTGATGGATCATCTTTAAAAGAATTTAAATTAGAAGTATCCAATACATACATACATACATACGGTTCTTATAAAAGAACAATAACGGACAGTTTATTGAGAAAAGATTGTATAAACTGTCAAAACAATATTGATGATATTGTTTTAAAAATGATGAAAATATACGAGAAATATTTTTTTTTGTATAATAACATGAAAGTTATATTCAATTTAAAAATCATTCAAAAAGTTTCTCTTTTTATCATTTTTTGAAATATTTAGAAAAATTACTTAATATTTGTTGAAATTTTGAAAATGGAATTTTATAAATTAATATTAAAAATATTGACTTGTTAAATAATGAATGGAAATTTTCTTTTTTTCAACATGTTCCAATTTTTATCCATCAATATTCCAAGTTATTAGAGAAAATAATCAAATAAGAAATTGAAAATAAATTTAAAAAATATTCTATCAATTATAAAAAAAACTATCATCAACTTTAATATCTTTGTTTCCTGTATTTTATATATTTGATAACTTTTATGATACAATTAGTCAGTATCATTAGTTGTATGATGAGTTTGACGGCCACATCATCAATTCGATTATCGGTACGATTGTCATTTCGATTCAAGGAATCTAGAATTTCGAAGTAAACAACGTTTCTAGTAAAATATCGTCTACCACGAAACTTGAACGAACCTTGTTGGTTACCTTCGTTCTCCAATTATCAGCGGAGCCGACACGAGAAAATGCAACATACAACTGACCGTGGGTAAAACAGGGGCCGATTAAATAGACTACGGCTTTCGTCAATGATTGACCCTGAGATTTATTTATGGTAATACCATAAGCAAGCCGAACAGGAAATTGCGTGCGAATTATATCTTTCGGGAGCATAGTATCGCGAGAAATCATTCTTATTCGAGGCAATAGGACCTTACGTCCGATTTTAGCCCCAGTCCGAATTTCACACTCGATAATATGATCCCCCAAAGATATAATTCGTACCCTAGTTCCGTTACATAGTCCATCTTCGATATCAATATTACGAAGAAGCATAACAATAGCGCCGATTTTTAATTTCAATTCGTGCGGGGGTAAAGCAGCACAATTGATCTAATTAAGAAGATAGGTGGTCACGTGAAAATCGTCATCTTCTTCCCTTTTATATTCGTCTACGCTATAGTAGACTTTAACCTCATTTTCCAACATCCTATCAAAGATCATTTCATTAATGTCATTAACAGCGGCATTAGTAGGACAGAGAATAGCACTTGTGCCATTTTCTATCAAACTAAAATATTTTCCATAAACAAAATCAATCAATTGATCGATGTTGGATACACGAAGCATATGAGGAATTTCGATAAGATCGTCCGGTAAAATGCCAGAAATTGTCGAATTGGGATGTAAAGTGACATATTGAATTGTACCGTCTCCCAAATTCAACAACCATTCGGCGAAAGTTCGATTACCTAATTCTTCGTAATTCTCAACGTAATGTCTAGCTCTCATATTAATACTGAGATGGAAAGTAGTAAACGAAGACCAAAGTACGCTCCGTTTGAGACACGCATTCACGATGTCCTTCTTATGGCCCCCTATAATTACCGGTAAAGTCTGTCTAAAATCTCCACCGAATAAACAACATTTGCCACCCATCTGTAAAAAACTTTTAGATGGATCTTTTAAATATCTATCGACAGCTTCAATAGCTAATTTAGGGGTCATAGGAGATTCATCCCAAACGATCAAAGCCACTTCATTGAGTATTGCCAGGCTTTGTTCTGATTCCAAAGGCCATCCCGGCATGGTTTCATTCGTTATATTAATTGGTAATTTGAAAGCTTTGTGAACTGTAGTACCGCCGATCAATAAATTGGCAGCAATACCAGTCCATGCCACAGCGATAGTTTTTTTATTGAAATACTGTTGAATAGCTTTCAAAAGACAATTATACAAGAACGTTTTTCCCGTTCCTCCAGGTCCATCGACGTAAAATAAACGATTATTGACATTATTGATGGAATTGTTAATTTCATCATCAAAAACAACGTCGTTCATTTTATCGATAAGCTCTGGAGGAACAGGAACGTTAACGATTTGCGCCACTACTTTTACAATTTCCAGAAAGATCCTTTTTTGATCGACGTTGAGATCTATAGGATCGTACTGAAAATTGTTTGATTGAGATTTGAGATTGATTATCAAGATGACGATGACGCAAAGCTATAGTTAAATCGTTATCGTAATTTACACCATAATCATAATGACGATCGCAGTTAATATCATTATCAATGTCGGGAACACGGTTAAAAGCAGCACCACCTCTATTATTATCGTGGATAGGACGTATACCTAACGCTGCCATAGATAAATGTGGTCTATTTCTTTTTAATATTTCGCTTATTTCTTTAAAAGCTTCTTCCTTCGCTCTTTGATACGAGAAACGTTTCAGATTCACGAAATCGTCAATCATATATTCACAGAATTGATGCCAAATGGCGTTGTATTCCGTGAAAACCTCATCGATTGTGATACAACAATAGAGTGCAAATAGCATACGCATTTTACGTGGGTGCTGCTTTAGAACAGCTTCCCTCATATCTCGTACGAATTCGTCGGTTCGACGAATATAATTTTTTCTACGGCATACTTCTTCAAACGTGTCAGTCGTCGTACCGTCATCATCAATTTTTTTAAATCATCGTACGTTGTCGCTCCTTTGGTTCGTGATAAGAGCAGTCGGAGGAAAAAAAGTTCCATTTGGCCCGGGAGCAACGATATATCAATCATAAAGCCGATCTGCTTACTTACTTGATGCCTGGATTGCCATTTGCATTCTTTATTGTTTCAGGTGTAATGTTCGAGGAATTTCGTGATACAAGTAAGTACGAGCGACAACGTCGTGCGAATTCAATTCAAAGTAAGCTTCTAACTTTGAGCGTGATTTCAGACGCGCTTCAATGTTATTGGCTTCTCCTAATTCTTCAAACATTATTGTTCTATCGCCCGGTAAGTGTACAGGCAACACTAACACCGAATGGGAGCGATCGTGCATTCTAAATTCGAGAATTCTCCACATCGCTTCCATCGTACTAACGTATCTATAATCTTGATAATTTTTTATTTCATCGATAACCAAAGTTTCGATGGGAGTTCGCTGCAATTCAGTCGTTGGCTGGGAATGTGCTCGAGTATTCCCATCATTATTACCGTCACCGATGTGCAGGGTTATAGAGTCTGAGCCTTTTTGTATATATTTATGTAGATATTTCATCGTATAGAGGGAACCTACCACTTCGATATTAATATGACATTGATATTTGCTCAATAGATAAGCATTATAGGGTACAATTCGTCTATTTGTTACCCGACAACGATTAGCATCTACATAAATCGTCCGACCATCGTCGGGACGTTTGTATTCTGGTCTCTTATTATCACCCATGTGTAGGGAAGTATGGGTTCTATAGGGTTTGGGATAAAATTTTTTACATTTGCCATTCATCATGTATTTGGCGAACATATTTAATTGTCCGCAAGGCGCATGGAAATCTCTGACAAGGCCATATAAGATGCGTTGCGTATTTTTATCTGGTATATACGCTTGTACAATAGCATCGACGGTTTCGACGTCCAACACTTTGAAAAAATGTTAAGGAACCGACAACAAATAGTGATGCTGCAACAAAAAAATATGTTGATGTGCAGTTGAATGACCTACGTGCTATCAACTCGCCATTAATTCAAGCACATGGTGTGGTGCTGCAGCAACAAGACCGTGATATAAAGGATTTAGCTGTAGGATTGAACGAAATGAGAAATGAGCTTCATAAGACGAAAATCCCCATATTACAGGCGCACATAACTAACTTACAAAATAAAACTAGCGAAATTGATACATTTAATTCGCGAAATCCCCCTGTAGCAGCTAGGGATATGGCTACGAAGAAATACGTTGACGATTCAATTGTTGCAGCTAAAATATTTATTCGAAAAGAATTCACTGCTTCTATTAACATGTGTGTTGAGAGCATACGTGAGTTACAAAAAGAAATTACAGAAAATATCAGATCCGTCTCTGATATGAAAACTAACGTTTCGGGCATTGTAAACAATATTAAGGTTATGAATACGAATACCGTTAACCGCATTAACAGTCTGGAGCTGAAGCTAGCTGGTAGTACGTCATAATATGTATTCTAAAGAAAAAATTCATCTTGTAAACGAACTCCACAAACCGATACGGAAAAAATTTCCTCGGAGACGCACTATTATTAAGGGTCTTGACGATCTTTGGCAAATGGATCTTGCGGAGATGAGGAATTTTGCATCACAAAATAGGAATCATAAAATGATACTGGTCGTCATTGATTGTTTTTCAAAGTTTGTGTGGACACGCCCACTAAAAACGAAGACCGGAGAGGAGATTACTCGGGCATTCTCGGACATTCTCGCTCACACTAGACGAATACCAAAAAATCTGCAATCTGATCAGGGAAAGGAATTTTACAACAGCAAATTTCAAAATTTAATGAGAAAACACAACATAAATCATTATAGCGTATTTAGTACAATGAAAGCCTCTATGGCAGAGCGAGTTATAAGAACGCTAAAATCGAAACTCTACAAGTATTTCAGTTTAAATGGCACCTACAAATGGATTGATATTCTGCCTGAAATAACTCAAAACTATAACAATACAAAACATTCCACATCAAAATATAAACCTTCTCAAGTCAACAAATCCAACGAAAAATCTATTTTGAATAACACCTATAGTCATTTAAAGATAGCCGGTCCACGAAAATTTAAAGTTGGCGACATTGTGCGCATATCCAAGGCAAAGCATGTCTTTGAAAAAGGATATACACCCAATTGGACTACAGAACTATTCAAAATCACCAAAGTTGAAGACATGCAAGGTACACCAATCAGCGGCTGCTTCTATCATGAAGAACTACAGAAAACATCGAATCCAGACATTTACTTAGTTGAAAAGGTGCTCAGAAGAAAGGGTAACACAATGTACGTCAAGTGGCTTGGTTTGGATAGCAAACACAACAGTTGGATAGAAAATATTGATATTGTATAGATTTTTTTTCCCCCGGTTCGCCGCGCTAAAAACCTTGAAAGAGCTCTATAAATTGGAGTGAGCTTTGGATATCAAACCCAGTTAGCAACATGAGTTCCCAAGATAGTGGTATTGTCGACATCGAATCTGATTCGAGTAACTACAGTTCAGAGTTAGATAGAATATTGGAAAACTATGAGACTGCTGTCAAGTCTGAAAACATTTACCTGCTTTCAACACAGTATCCAATTTCGGGGTATGAAGTAAAATGTGGAATAAGTCCTGCAAGATCATTCACACCTGCTGTTATCTTATCTCAACATCTTAAGTTCAGCAAAATATCTTTCAGTACTTATGAATGGAATACCTTTATATCAATTATGTCACAACAGATCTTTCATACCGGAGACGAGTTCAAACCTGATTCATTACCATGTGGAGATTACTGTACCATCACCCCATTGAATTACGATGACAGTAAGGTAATTTTAGTCAAGAAACATGGTGTTGAGTATTACATGGATGAAGAAGAAGTATCGCAAATTTTAGAATTAAATAATTTAATTATACAACGTATATCTGTGTTAGAAAATTTGAATTTTTGTGAATATTATTATAATGTTTTGGATTTCTGTAAAAATACCTTCTCCGAAAGTCCTTTACAAATTTTATACGCATTTTGTTCTATTACACCAAACGATATGTTACACAATGCTCTTAGAGAATTTGTATACTTTTATAAAGTTAAAGTTATCAATGATTTAAATAAATAATTATTATTGTTATTGTTGTTTTTTTTTCATGTTACTTTTAAGTCGCCCGGTATACGTTACTTTTAACTGTATTTCAGTAATAAGACGCTATCAGTTAACCGCAGATTTTTATATTACAAGATTAGGGCTCCCGCTGTTATCATCGCAACGAATCTGTCTCGATTACGTGCGTGATACCTTACATTGACAAAAAATCTCTTTTTATTTATACGTTATACTTTTATGTTACAAGATTAGCGAATAATAATGGTATATATAATTTTTTAAAACCCAAAGACTTTTAACCGACCTGGTATATCAGCGCTCCCGCTCATCGCAACGAAACTTTACGCATGCGCAAAAACGAAGTCTCTCTCTCTCTCTCTCTTACACACGGTTTTCCCTATTTCTGTAGTCGTGCATATGTTGTTCATCTACTGCTAGCGTTTTCAAAAAACCGCCACGGTTCGCTATTAATGGGAGGACAATCCGACGCTTGGCGAATTCTACTTCGGAATGATAGGAAGAGCCGACATCGAAGGATCAAAAAGCGACGTCGCTATGAACGCTTGACCGCTACAAGCCAGTTATCCCTGTGGTAACTTTTCTGGCACCTCTTGCTGAAAACTATTTAAGCCAAAAGGATCGATAGGCCATGCTTTCGCACTCCCTATGGGTACTGAACGTCGGGATCAAGCCAGCTTTTGCTCTATGCGAGGTTTCTGTCCTCGCTGAGCTGGCCTTAGGACACCTGCGTTATTCTTTGACAAATGTACCGCCCCGATCAAACACCCCGCCTGGCAGTGTCCTCGAATCGAATCAGGCTGGAGGTAAGTTGACGCACCCGAAACTCCGGACACGAACCTCTATCCGATATATATATATATATATATATATATATATATATATATATATATATATATATATATATATATATATATATATTTCTTCATGTCGATCCCATAATGATGAAGTTAGTTCTCTTTCTCCATGTGGAGAAGCGCCTTCTGTAGCTGAACGATTTCCTCTTATTTTGTGCTCTGCAATTATTTCTTTTGATAGTTCGGATAATGCATTAGCACCAGCCAATGCTGACATGAAATGTAATTATTTGAAGCGGTGATCTAAGATAGTTGCTTGCCAAAATAGGGTTATCTTGTAAAGGCACTAATCTACTTTGAATACCATTTAATAAATCATTTTGTACTGACGCTTCAATAGCAGTTGATGTTTTAGTTTGTTCGATTTCTTGTTTTAATAAATTTGTTAGTGGTATAACTAAACTAGCTGTGACATATTTCTCGGCACTCAAATCTTCTGTTACTGTTTTAATTGGATTAAGAAGCGTTACTAAATCGCGCAAAATCGTTAATTGCGAAGTAGCTACCATATCAGGTACATTATTCTTAGTTCTGGATGCCAATACTTTTGCGACAATTGACAATTTTAGGTTTCTTTCCATCATGTCCAGACAAGAGTTCCAGCGAGTATTTACTGCTTGAATGAGCATCAATATTTGGCCTTCTTTCTTTCCTTCTGCTAGTTGCTCAGATCATAATTGATCAGAAGCACTTACTGAGTGTTTAAAATAGGTCACAATAGATTTTATTTGATCAGCTAAGTTTAAAAAACTTTCATTTTTCTTTAAAACCTCATCTATGATCAAATTTATGGTGTGCGCAACACAAGGAATCCTCTTCTTTGCTCCCAAAAATAAGTTTACGGTAGCAACCATGTTGATACCACTGTCGGTTGAGAAATTTGCGATTTATCAATAGAAAACTCGCTCATTATATTTTCAAAACAATCTTAAATTAAAGTAACAGTATAGTAATAGTAAGCACACTTTATGTAATATATATTAATACCTAAAAAAAAACTCGATAAGACATTCAAAAATATTTTACCCCTGTCATGTAATGGGCAGTAAGACTCGCATCAGCAACATTCAGGAAGTGAACTGTAACGATTAGAAAACTTCTTGTGGAGTTTGTTATTGTAGCTACGTCACTACTCATGGTAAGGTACCTTGTTTCTTGTAAATGATTAACTAGTATAGCTTTTGTTGTACTATATCTTTGTTCTATTAAATCAGTTACCTAAAAATAAACAATTGTTTGTAATAAGTATTACATTTCAAAAGCATATTATACGATTTTTAGGAATCGAAACTTTAGAGAGATCTAACATATTTACTTCAAATCTTGATGGTAATTTATACCGGGGACATGTTGTACGAACAAATTGTTGTAGTCCCTCTTTTTCAACACAAGAAAGGGGTAAATTATCCTTAATGATCATGTAGACTAAACTTTGGGTGATTGCAATATGGCGCTCGTCTCCATCTAAAATTTAAAAAAATATTAATAAACAAGTTCAAGTATAAAATTTATATTTACCATAACAAATTTAAATATATTAACCATCATAACTTGCACTGTTTTCAAACAATTGCAAAACAGTTTGTTGTTTTAATTTCGGTCATCTTGAAAAGACCGAAATATTATTTAAGCTTTGAGTATCCTCCTCTTGGTGGTTAACCTAATACATAAATCTAGAGATTTTAGAGTTTATAGAACATAATTGTAAATTTACACTATAATATATTGCAAATAAAACATTACCTGACTAACTAGACCCTCTTGGTTGTCAGAGAAGCTATTACTCTCAGTAAGTTCAGTATGTGGTCTCGATAATGGTAACAACGCTACCGCCATATTATTGTTTTCGTCTGCTTTATGAATCGTGGCTGTCTTAATATTTGTATTTTTTTTTATAGTTAGTTGGGCATATACATGATGATGTTTCGTTTTTAAGTGGGTTGCTAAATTGGTTGTATTTCCGCTGCTTTTATAATTTTTCCCGCATAAGTTGTGGGAAACATTTCTTGCATCAACTTTTTTAAAATACGTCCATACAATGGAAGAATTGGTCGCAGAAGACATTTTTCGCTACTGAACTATTTGTATGTAACTAGATATTTAATAAATTAATATGAATAAACACTTGCGTCAACCGCTACATTACAATAAAACAGTAATTTTTCCTAACCTCTCTTTTTAACTTTACTCAATGTTAACCACAGACTAATCTACATAGAGCCTAGAGGTAAAGATACTAACTATGCTAAGCTGTGAAAGCTGACAGCGACAACAAACAACATTTGAAAATTTGTATAATTTATTTTATTAAATAATAATTTTTAAAAAATTAAATCAAAAATTTTCACGAGTAGAAAATTTTAAAAATTATACCTGGAATTTTTGAAAAATAGTTTTCTAATTCTAATTTTTAATTAATAAAAAAAATTAATAATTATTGAATGTCGGCTAACTTAATTTACATAAATAAAATACGGTAGATTAAATTTACGATGATTTTGTAGATTAAATAAATTACGAAAAAAAAAATTTTTTTTAAAAGAATATCGACCATCGATATCTATATTTCAATATCGAACAATCGATATATCGTCCAAAAAAATATTAGTAATAAATATCGATATCTCGAAATAATAATATCGATATATCGATATTTTATCAACAGCCCTACCCTTGGCTCGAGAATACGCCTTTCGCTTTACCGAGTAAGTAAAGAAACGATGAAAGTAGTGGTATTTCACCGGCAATGTTGCCATCTCCCTTATGATACACCTCTCATGTCTCCTTACAATGCCAGACTAGAGTGAAGCTCAACAGGGTCTTCTTTCCCCGCTAATTTTTCCAAGCCCGTTCCCTTGGCAGTGGTTTCGCTAGATAGTGGATAGGGACATGAGTACTGTGATTTATGCCACCGCTGTGTGGGGTCCACACCTCGTAGGGTATGGGCAACAGACAGCGAGAGTAAGGGCCCACCCACCTTTCGGCATTAGGCCAAGAACCAGCACGCCATCCCGTCGGAACCACTGTCAAGAGAACCCATCCCAGCACCGCGCTTACTTCATTCTGTCGATGTCTGTATGTTGTCGTCCATGAACATAGTTTCCCCTCATTCATTTATCCATCCGATCATTTGTCTGTCTGTGATGTCAATGTCTGAGGGTTGTGGGTTGGGTATGTCATCTGTTTTTGTCTTAGTCTGTCTGTTAAGGTTTCTCAAGCATCCTGTCTTTGTTGTATCGAACAAATGTTTATTATATGTCGTTGGTCTTCTGTGGTGTTGCAGTGCGTGCAGTTCCCATCCGTGTATCGTAAACCTATATCTAATGGTAGTACACCTTCGGGCGAAAATCATATGTAGGCTTCTTAGGTGGAATAGATGTTTCATCAGACTATTTAAGATTGAGCCATAAAATAGCGATGAATGGAAAGGCTGCCAATAATAGTTTTCGTAATGTAAGATCTGATGTTCTGCTTAGAAAAGCCGAGAATACTAGAGATGATATTATTTTCTCGACACCAGATTCCACGCGCTCCCACGACTAGAGGGGCCACGACGAAATGTTTCCCAGGTTATCGGGATGTCATGGCACTTAGGAAGCGTAGCTCGCTATAAATGGCGTTCTTATTCAGAGTAGCTAGGTCCCTCCCAGCTGACGGCAATGTCACACACTATGGCTCTTGAATCCATCTGGAACACAAGATCGGATTTCTTTAATGCGCCGTCGATACATCTAATGTGCGGTTCAACTTCTACTACCCATCCTTTCTCGGCAATTTTTCGCGTATACGTAACGAGTTGGTCGTGCCGCCTTATTCTCTACCAATGTGACGCAGGACATTTTTGCAATACATGGCTAAGTGACTCGTTACGGGCATTACGGGCACTTGTTGGGATAAGCAAGTTATACCCAGGCCGCCACCTCTTATAGGGGCATGCAGATAAACATCAGCACATGTTCGGTTTAGACCCAGAAACTTTCTAACGGATACTCTTATGATCGTATCAGCGGCTTTCAAAATCTTCTTGGTGACTATGGCGCTTTGTAATTGATCTTGTATGCGCGGCAACAAGAAGTGTTGTGCCGGTTGAAGTCCTGCTTTGTTTATTCTATCGAGCTGGATTTTGAGATCGGAAATGGCGGATCGAGTCTGTCCCATGACTCCATATCGCCTGCCCAGGTATTTAAACATATCCTGAGGTGTTAATTGGCGGATGAACTGACCCTCTGCCGCGAATAGAGGCCAAATAACTACGTAAGAGTGTTTGTTGCCTCGGTTGACGTTAACCGATATGGCAACACTCTTTGTCGGGTTAATCTACATCCCTCGCTTCGCAAAGAACTCAGTAACAGTTCTAAGCTGCTTCTAAGCACTAGGTCATCCGCAGCGCTAGTACTGACACCTCCATGTCATCTGAGACAGGTATGCCCGACCCACCATTTTCTAACTCGCAAACCAACTCGTCCACTACTAAATTGAAAAGATAGGGCGATAAAGGGTCTTCCTGCTTTTCGCCTCTATCGATGTTAATTCTTCTTGATTTCTTGTTGCCAGCAGAGACTATGGTATAAGATTTCAGGTAAGAGTCCATTATTTACCTTTTTGTTGTTTCGTCTATACCGAACCTGTTCAGAGCTCGCAGGATGGACCGTTGCGATACTGTGTCGAAGGCTTTAGAAAGGTTCAACGACAAGATGTTATATGGCTTAACTCTACGTCTTCTTTCCATGATGAGCGTTTGGAGTGAGATGTTATTAAACAGGACACCATCGATCTTCATGAAACCTCTTTGGTTGGCGTGTATCGGTAACGTCGAGAAGCGCTTACCAAGGACACGATGAAATACCCTGACAATAACCGATAATATTGTGATCGGTCCAGTTATTAATCAAGCGTTGGTCCCCCCTTTCGGAATAAGTGTCGTTCTGTTCCCTCGGATCACCTCGGGAGTAACTCCAAAGAGAAACATGACATTATATAATAGAACCAATCTCTTCACAGGAGCCTTTTTAAGAGCTAGCAGGGGCACTGCGTCTGGACCAGCCGCCCATGATTTTGATGTGTTAATGGTCCAGAGGATATCTGACTCTGTAATTGGCTGGTCCAGGTAATGTTCCTCTTTCTGATCTGAGATTGGTACGTTTTCTAGGAGGGAGGGACTTCCGAATATGCCCCTGTACTCGGACTCTATTGACGCAATGTTAGGTAGTACATCGTCCCACCAGAGCGGTTTCCCGTCTAGGATATCACGCGCCAAAGCGGCTCGATCGGATCGATATCGTCGTTGGACGACTTTATATTTATATGAACGCTCATGGTTCCTGTTATTAAAGATTGGGGCCCTGCGGTTTCCGTTTGCCTTCGTTTTGGGCTTCCCAGTTCTTGCTTCGTTGAAGAGAGCAGTAGTATATTCATTCACTTCTTTTCTCACTCCCTATGGCGGTCTAGGTTGGTGAATTAAGAGTAAAGGAATAATGTGCTGTCATAAGATTTCCATCCGTCATTAGCGTGCCAGTAATTATATAGAAACGTAGAGATAGTATTATGCCGGTGTTCTATCGCAATGGGTACGAACTCCTCAGCATTCGGATTAAGACTTAGACGATCTTTAAAGCTTGAGTCCCTGCCTCGATCTCTAGGACTCTCGAGAAGAGAGAACTCCACTACATCACCCTCTGCTTCCTCGTGGGGCCGCGCGTTTTCGTTCTCCAGTTGTTCGAGAACGTCTTCGCGGGCCTCGATGTTGTCTTCTTTTCTGAGGAATTCGAGGAGTTCCTTGTATCTATCCTGTTTTCGTCTATATTTGATGGAGTCGATTGTGCGGTTAGGATAGATACTCTGGAGATGTTTATTGATGAAACGGCCAGTATAGGAAAGTTCATGTTTGGCCATTTCTATATAATCTTCATCCTCGAATTCAACGGGGGCATTAGGCTTTTCATAGAGGTTCTCAAGCTCCTCATTGTACTCCACGGGGTGTACTCTCCGCATGTGTTGTCGCAGTTCAGCGTAAGATTTATATGTTTGTTTGCATACGGAGCAAATATTACCGTGAGCCAGGGGTGCACCCTGGCAGCGTAGCCGTCTTAAATGGGTCTGAAGCCCAGTATCAGTGGCGAAAGTTTCACCACATATGCACAAGACCATAGTTCTAGGACTGAAACTAGGTCTGTCGCAAGTTCAATTCAATTCTTATGGGATAGTTGTATAGACAGGAAAAGACTTGTCTACCACTTAGATAAAAAGTCGGAAGGTGTACTATCCCTAAAACTAAAACCCCCAAGAGTCTGGAGGTGGGCACGGTCCGAAAAAGGAGCCAGATAGGTGACCGTGGGGCAGTCTTCGGATGATCCCAATCTCTTACCCAATAAACATTTTCTGTAACTTATGGTGATTCCTAGTTATATAAAGACTATATAAAGGTAATGAAATTATATAAAAAGGTTACGAAGTTTTGTAAAATCACCTTTTAGTAACACAGTTATATTACGGTTTTATAAAATTTCTGTAACTTGTTGGTATATAAAGAAGTGGTATAACTGTTTCCATCACCATTTAATAAAACATGTAGTAACTGTTACCAATGTGTTTATAACAAATTTATATAAGGTTTTCCGTTACCTTAATTATATAACTATATAGGCTCTAAGTTATATAATAGTGTTTCTAAGCACAATTAAAAAAATTGGGGATTATTAGTGTTTGTATATCCTATTAAAAAACTTTTGGTAACCAAGTTAAGGACAACCATTTCTTTTATATACATCGGTTACCTTAAGTAAAATCAATTGCCCTTATATATATAAACTTATTACAGATGACGATTGACAAAATGGTTGGCGGTGTCGATTGTCGAATAAGAATATATTATTAAGATACAAAGTTAATACTAACAGTACTAACACCAGTTGTTTGTGAGCAGTGAGCAACAGCAGTGTAATAAACATTAATTTATTATTGTAAAATATCGCTATGTTACGAAATTGGAAAAAAATAAAGCACAGCTCTGCGTTTCGGCGGAAAGTGACAAAAAATTTTAAACGAATCGTAGATTGTGTACCGGTAACTGCTACTGTTAGACAGATAAATAATGAATTTTTTCCGCCACCAGATATCCCTCAAATTACAGAACAAAATGATAGCAGTCCAACGCCAACCACGGCAGAAAATGATCTTCGGCCCTTGAATGACTGCACTACCGCCGAATGCAGACTTAATAAGTGGTTGACAGAACTTGCTGAGGATGATGATTTGTCTCCTCTCTCCGAGGAGGATTTAGAATGCACAAAAAATGAACAGTTAAGATATGATTTAAAAAACTGGGGTTACGAATTTAACATAACACATCGGGCTTTGAAGGAAGTGATAAGAATAATTAATAATTGTTTACCAAACATTTTACGGGAACGAGAACATTACTGGAGACTCCTACAAATATTCTACTACAACCAGTGGGCGATGTTTACTACTGGCAACAAGGTCTTGAATATTGTTTCACCAAGCAGTGTTATCAGAGTATGCAGACTTTTTCAGATATTTCAATCAATTTAAGTATGGATGCTTTGCCAATTTACAAAAGTTCAAGGGACGAATTTTGGACCATTACTGAATTTCCTTTTTCTGATACAGGACTGAGGCACCCAATCTGATTGGGGCCTAGAATTGCCGTCACATATTAATTTGGGAATAAGCTTTCTCTTTTGGACAGGGGGCCAGAAAAGAGTGTTAAGTGCCAGAAAATTGTTAAAGATGGCAACTTGTGCCCCGGCTCTTTAGTTTGCACAATTTTAAAAGACATTTGAATGTCTTTTAAAATATTTAAAACTTATACTTAATACTCTTAATAGCAAACGTTTTATTTTTAGTTAAATTAAGGTTATGTTTTATATCAAACATGTGTTAAACCATTGTCAGACTTGAAATGTTCTTTAAAACTCAGCTGTTCGCACGTCAATTATTGAAAACGCGATGCGCGGGTTGCCTAACTTTAATTATATAACAACACTTTCAGTAACGTATGTTACTTTTAATTATATACGAGATCCTTGGAGGCTTTAAGTTTTATTTCAACACTACTAGTAACTCTAAACACTACTATATAACACACAAAGTTATATATCATTACTATCGGTTATATAAGATCACAACAACTGATTTTTAGGTTTCCATTATTTATAAAATTACTATACAATGATTTCACCATGATTGTTTACTCAAATGAAAAGGGATTATTCATTATGTCTTCAAAAAACGAAAATTAAACTTATTTGAACAACATGGAATCCAAAATTAATATCACCCTATTAAATAGTGGTTATACGAATATCTGTGGCCACATTATTTAGCGTCTATGTTAAAAATAAAATAAAAAATAATTTTTTTTATGAAATAAAATTATTTATTGTTCGATATTTGAAAGGCCCGTGCGTTTTTTCAAGGCATCTTGTCCATGTTAGCAGTACAAACCGTTTCTCTCATGAAATTTAAGTCACTGCAATGCCAAAAACGCCTAATTAAGATAAATGTTATACGACATTATAGGTAACGTGTATATATATATATATATATATATATATATATATATATATTTATCTGCCATCTTATAAATTTTTATTTTGCTGATAATAATCGAACATAACGCAATAAGAAAAAGAGCGAACAACGAAAATGTGTGTCCAAGTGAGAGAAAACATATATTTGACAGCGAGAAGAGTAACAGAAATATTATCAAAACCTTTATAGGCAATGTTTATAAGGGTAACAGTAACATATATAACACTACATTTGACCACTAAAAGGCTCCAACCGTGGATTTTTAAGTAGTTATATAGTGGTTGCCAAAATGTTTCCGTTACTTTTGGTTAAAACACCTAAGTTTATATAGCGTTACTAACCTAAGTTTTCCGTAACCTTTATATACTCCCCATTTAAGCTCTTTAAGGGGTTTATACGAGTAACAGAAATATTACGGTTACTATCATATATACATTTAAGTTATTTAATGAATTGATATAATATTTACGGCAACTGTTATATAACAAAAAATGTTTATTGGGTAGAATAGACAAGAGGTTGCCGTGTTGGATCAAGACCAAGAAGCCTATCTGGGGCGCCGTGTACGTTAGCCACGCCAAAAGAAATTCTACCGTGTTACCTATACTCTACCACGGGGACGTGTACAGAACTTGATTAGGAGGGGCTGCAAACTTTAAAAGCTCACAACCGGGGTTTCAAAGGCTCTGAATTAAACAGTGTAGGTCGCCCTGTAGCTTTCGAAACGCCTTCTAAAATTCCGGTCGCAATACTCTCTCCGCTACAGTTCCTAAACCTTAAGAGAGTCATAGTTACTCCTGCCGTTTACCCGCGCTTGCTTGAATTGCTTCACTTTGACATTCAGGGCACTGGGCAGAAATCACATTGAGTCAACACCCGTTGGGGCCATCGCAATGCTTTGTTTTAATTAGACAGTCGGATTCCCCTATTCCGTGCCAGTTCTGAGCTGACC
Source organism: Diorhabda carinulata (assembly GCF_026250575.1). Lineage (NCBI taxonomy): Eukaryota > Metazoa > Arthropoda > Insecta > Coleoptera > Chrysomelidae > Diorhabda > Diorhabda carinulata. Next base: position 17,481,562 of record NC_079463.1, read on the forward strand.
GTTGAATGGCGGCCGAAGAGGATATCCAAATACCGATTAAGGTAATATGGAACCTCGCAGCAAGACGGTTCCGCGGGAGGCTTAGGCACGGAACCGAACTCGGATCCATAACCATCACAAACTCCAACCGAAGGAAAGAGATACTCCAATTACTTCACCTCGCCCAGGCCCGGCACGTCAGCCGTGACCCACTTCCTCGCCAAGCCCGACACGCCCCGATCCTCAGAGCCAATCCTTATCCCAAAGTTACGGATCCAATTTGCCAACTTCCCTTACCTACATTATTCTGTCGACTAGAGGCTCTTCACCTAGGAGACGAACCAGCGCGAGCCTCCACATGGCCCTCTCCTGGATTTTGAAGATCCGGACACCGCTGCAACTGCGGTGCTCTTCGCGTTCCAAACAATATCTCCCTGCTAGAGGATTCTATGAAACTCGAACGCTTATGCATAAAAGAAAACTCTTCCCGGATCTCCCGACGGCGTCTCCAGGTCCTTTTGGGATTTTATACGTTTATTAGTGTGTATTTTTATATGTACGTAAATAAAGCTACACCACATCAACATCGGCTTTTGCCTATGGCTTAGGATCGACTGACTTGTGTGCAACGGCTGCTCACACGAAACCCTTCTCCACGTCAGTCCTCTAGGGCCTCGCTGTAGTAGTTCAGTACGATAATAAGACCTATGACCAATATCACCAAAGAATCTCTAATAATTTAAATGATTTGCTTCAACGCATAGCTCTTAATGATAATATAGAAACTGTAAATTTCAAAACCCCATACTTTGAAAATATTGCTCTCAAAACGTTTTGCACTGGTATTAACGAGCCATATTGTGAATATTTATCACATTTTCAAATAAATTCTCTCGATGAAGCCCTGCAAAAATGTATCGCCTACGATAATCATAAAAATCAACAATTATATATGAACTTTTTGAGGAGTCAACAAAATAGAAGACTAGCCTCTATTAATTAATTAATAACCATACATTTAATAATCCACCAGCAATTCTTTTGAAAATAATCCAAACCCCCTTGATCCACAACATCAAAGAAATTTTCTAACTTCTCGAAATGTCCCACAATCAATCAGTGGTGTACAAACTATTTCTACTAGAAACCAACCAATGAGTACTTCCACGTCGATTCCCATCAAAATGAAAACTTCAACCCTAACGATACTTTAGACTTTAACGATACAAATGACAATTTCGAAAACGAAAATTCTCATCCAGACGTCCAGGACGAAAATTTTTACGAATGCCATTTGGTCTTAAAAACGGACCTTCCAGTATCGAAAAATTGATGGATAACATACTCCGACCTTTTCTCCACAAATGTTGGTTTCGTCTATATGGACGACGTCATCATTTTCTCTAAGTTCCTTCAAGAACACTTGATTTACATTGCTGCAATCTTTGGAACATTCCGAAAGGCAAATTTGAAAATTCAATTAGACAAATATGAATTTCTGACGAAACAAGTCGCTTTCCTTGGTCACATTGTGACTCCTGATATATATATATATATATATATATATATATATATATATATATATATATATATATATATGTATATATATATATATATATATATATGGAAATTATTCGAAAGTATTTTTAGAGAAATTATAATCGTACTTTAAAATACCTGATAAATTTTAAGTGCTGCACATGTTTTATTACAAACGAGGCGCGCACAGACAGATATCTCGCACGATATATTCCTCTTTATTATTACAGTTTCCTTATCTTGAGGTTTAAGTTTTATACAAATTTCGACGGTCGGGCGTAAATCTTCGAACACCTTCGAAATAATACATGAAATATTATTTCTAAAACATATCGAGAGAATCGATACGTATACGTGCTTAAGTTTCAGTTAGGTACCCGGATGAAAATGTCTCATCACATAATCATCATATAATCTCGTCGAATTTATCTTGTAATACCTAAAATCGATAAAAAATTTATGTAATAATATAATATGAAATAAAATTTCTCTATAAAAATACAGACACGACAACAGACGACGTTTCAATAAACTATATATTTTTCGTTTATAAAATATTGTCGTGTCGTCATCGTCGTCGACGCCTTCTAATCTATGATAAAAATTTTTCGTAATTTTTACTGTAAATTTATATATGTAGATATATTTTATAGACGTATGAAATATATTTTTCTTTTTTTTTTAAAAATTATTCGAAACTTGTTCGAATTTTGTAAAATATATATATATATATATATATATATATATATATATATATGTTCACGGGGAAAAATTGCAAGCCCCAATCCCTCGCACGAAGGTGGTTCCAGCGGGCCGCTCGCCCAGAGAGGACACGCTGATTCTGATCTAAGGGCATTACAGACTTCAATCTCGTGCGGCTAGAAGCCTCCTGTCCCTCTAAGAAGAATTATTTATACGCCGACAGTAAAAACCGCGAACGGCAAGAGCCGAAACTCAATACCGACGGCCCTTTGGGATGTCGAAATACGCCTAGTTAGCAGGCTAGAGTCTCGTTCGTTATCGGAATCAACTAAGAACGGCCATGCTCCACCACCCACCGTATCAAGAAGGAGATCTCAATCTGTCAATCCTTCCGGTGTCCGGGCCTGGTGAGGTTTCCCGTGTTGAGTCAAATTAAGCCGCAGGCTTCACTCCTGGTGGTGCCCTTCCGTCAATTCCTTTAAGTTTCAGCTTCGCAACCATACTTTCCCCGGAACCTAAAAGCTTTGGTTTCCCGGAAGCTGCCCGCCGAGTCATCGGAGGAACGTCGGCGGATCGCTAGCTGGCATCGTTTATGGTTAGAACTAGGGCGGTATCTGATCGCCTTCGAACCTCTAACTTTCGTTCTTGATCAATGAAAGCGTTTTTGGCAAATGCCTTCGCTTCTGTCCGTCTTGCGACGTTACAAGTATTTCACCTCTAACGTCGCAATACGAATGCCCCCATCCGTTCCTATTAATCATTACCTCGGGGTTCCGAAAACCAACAAAATAGAACCGAGGTCCTATTCCATTATTCCATGCACACAGAATTCAGGCAAAATTTTGGCCTGTTTTAAGCACTCTAATTTGTTCAAAGTAAACGTGCCTCGACACTCGGTCAAGAGCACCGCGGCGGGATTGAGTTGGGCTGCCCTTGCGAGCTAACCCACCGGCAGGACGTCCCACGACACTCCAGTTGACACCGCGTACGATGAACCTGCGGCGTGGGACACAGATTCAACTACGAGCTTTTAACCGCAACGACTTGCCCTCCAATTGATCCTCGTTAAAGGGTTTAGAGTGTACTCATTCCGATTACGGGGCCTCGGATGAGTCCCGTATCGTTATTTTTCGTCACTACCTCCCCGTGCCGGGAGTGGGTAATTTGCGCGCCTGCTGCCTTCCTTGGATGTGGTAGCCATTTCTCAGGCTCCCTCTCCGGAATCGAACCCTAATTCCCCGTTACCCGTTACAACCATGGTAGGCGCAGAACCTACCATCGACAGTTGATAAGACAGACATTTGAAAGAAGCGTCGCCGGTGCGAGACCGCGCGATCAGCGAAAAGTTATTCAGAGTCACCAAATTGTACGATGACGAGCCCGCCACCGATTGGTTTTGATCTAATAAAAGCGCTCCTTCCGTCTCCGGTCGGAACTCTGTTTGCATGTATTAGCTCTAGAATTACCACAGTTATCCAAGTAAATGTGGGTACGATCTAAGAAACCATAACTGATTTAATGAGCCTTTCGCAGTTTCACCTTAATTTGGCTTGTACTGAGACATGCATGGCTTAATCTTTGAGACAAGCATATGACTACTGGCAGGATCAACCAGGGAACTGTGTTTTATAATATATAATATATATTTATACATATATTTAATAAAACAATTATCGAAAAAGTTTTAATAACAATATCCAGGAATTATGATGATGTTTTTTCATATTACATATATTTTATATTTATACATAATAATATATCATCTGTATTCATGTGTAAACATTGTTATTTACTTTTTCGTTAGCGTGTTTGCTGCGCTTATTATTGAAAATATATAATTTTCGCGCCACGCTTTATTCATATATATATATATATATATATATATATATATATATATATATATATATATAAGTTATATGAAAATAGTTATGATAATGAAAAACAGGTATTATGAAATTATGAAATTAGATTGCGCTCTATATATAAACTTGACGAAAAAGATGAATTGTGAAAATTGAATGGAGATGTTTGGATGTAGAAGCCGTCCGAGGTGTATTATATAAAAGTGTTATGAAAATATTAATAATAATGAAAAACAAGTATTATGAAATTAAATTCCCCTCTATATATGAACTTGTAGAAAAAGATGAATTGTGAAAATTGAATGGAGGTGTTTTGTACGTAGAAGCCGCACGAGGTGTATTATATAAAAGTTGTATGAAATTAATAATAATAATGAATAATAATGAAAAACAAGTATTGTGAAATTAGATTCCGCTCGATATAGGTACTTGTCCAAAAATAAAGAAATAGATGTATATTAGGTAAGGTTGTGTGAAGTGGTGCCCACCTGGGACACCTTCTGATGGGTCTCCAGAAGATTTTCCCACCCACACTATAAAAACAAAGATTAGGTTAAGTTAGGTTCCACTCCTGGGAGCTGTAAGACCTTGAAGTTGGTGGAGTGGCTCAGTAACTTCCTCTCTTCTCGTGCCGTCTTGACGGACGGGTCGAGAGGAGTGAAGCTAAGAAACAGCTCAATAGGGGAGGTACGCTGATGAAATGACAACTTGTTGACCTCCCGGCGTACGACACTCCCAAGGATTTAGGAGGGTGGTTTAGTGGGTGAGAGCCCCACACAAACTCATAGCATTGCATCCGCCCGCTGTGAGGACGGTGTTAGTTTCAACCCCACCTTTGGGCCAAAAAAAAAGTTGTATGAAATAGTAGTAATAACGAAGAAATGTATTATCACAGTAGATTCTGCTCGATATATAAACTTGACGAGAGAGATGTATTGTGAAAATTGGATTAGAAAAAGTTTTTATGATAGTAGGAATCCTCCGAGATATAACGTAGTTAAATAAAAAAGTGTAAGTTTATAGGCTAGGTTCAGCGTTTGTCCACAAGAGGGCGCTTTTAATTCAACGTTCGTCCGTTAGAGGACGTATATAGTTTAACTTGCGGCCGCTAGGTAGAATTTGATTTCTAGTCGACGTTTTCAAAGTAGAAGCATTTTTGATGTAGATCTAATGGCAATTGAATTGAGAAAAACTGAAGTAATATTTATTAGTAGAAGTAATATATCAATAAAAAAATTCCTGGTTTAATGAAACGGAAAAATCATAAGTCATTTTGTAGGATTAAGATCCAAAATGTATGCATATAAATTATATATTAATTCTTCGAATGAGGAACAGAGTAATTAAAAAATCAAAAGGAGTTAAAGTTGCAACCGTAAAGAACAAAATAACCTTTGATGATTATGTGAAATGTTTAAAGGAAAAAACCGATAAAATTATAACTCAACAGTCTATTCGTTCTTATGCTCACAATATTTATTCCATAGAACAAAAGGAAGTTGGTTTAAGTTATAATGATGATAAACGTCAATTACTTTCTTCATCATTTGATACATTGCCGTGGAGTCATTATAGAAATTAGTTTGTTTCAGATAATGGTTTTTGTTCCTTCACTTCAAGATATTTCCATTAAAGAAATTTGTAAAAATGTTAATAGTATTTTAGAATTTACAAATCAAAATTTATTACCTCATAAGCTTACTTATAAGGTTATGTTAACATATAGCGAACACAGATGGAACTTTTTATTTAACAATTCCAGAGTCACTAACAATCATACTTATTGATTGGAAAACATTAAAGACTCGCAATATATACCAAATAATTTGCGTAATTGTGTAATTGATGAATCAAATTGGGATAATTTGTATAAATTAAAAAGATATTGTGTTTGGTTCCATTACTATTATGTGAAAAATTTAAATTTAGTGCTATGTCAACGTTGTGTTCGACAACTCGAATACATTTTAGACAAAAATAATATGAATTTCAAATTACATGTTATAAGAGATCATTATCATCGCGTTCATGCTACCGAAGATTTTGATACATTATATGGTTCGAAATTTTCGTGGTATCAAAATGAATTCAATCGAGTGTTGTTTTATGATATGATATTTATGATAGTTTTTAATTTTTTTTTATTCGATAAATTAAATTTGTATAAAATTTATTTTTTTTTTATTCTGTAATACTGCAAATTGACTAAACCTATAAATAATGTATACTTCAAACTTACTATTTATATATATATTATATAATGTAAATAAAACGACTGCTCAATACTTGATTGTTTTATTTCTCAAAATTATACACTTTCAAATCTAAAGAAAAAAAAAATTATTCATAAATAGATAGTACACGAGTAAGAAGTGCTTTTAGCTGTTCTTTCAGACTGGTGTTGGGGTATGGTATGCCAAAAAGATTCCAATCAAATGGTCCAGATGATACAACACTTCTCGAATATTCGCTGAATTTGTAGTAGGAGGTGTCTTGAGTGAAAAAGTAAATGTATTCATCGATATATCGGAATGCAGGTAGGATTTTTCGGAAGCCCCAAAAAACGATCGCTAACTCGAGCTCTATTCAAAATTTTCTTAAATCCATCATTGAATTCGATGTAATATGCTTGATCATGAAACACAAAAATTTGACCACTATTTGTTTGAAAAATAACATCGACTTTCGAATTAGTTGGTATGACTTTGTTTATTTCCGATATAGTCAAATCTGGGAAAGATGTCGTATAACAATCGCCGCACATACGTAGATTTCTAGGAATTAGGCGGACATAAGTCGAAATTCCAATAATCGACTAATGACAAACAATTTTTTTCCTGGAATAGTAGATTACCTGACGAACAATAGCCAACCCCACCCACATCCCTAGACTGCGCCAGCGCACTGCATTACTAGTCGAAACTTGATTGTCGCACTTACTGCACATGAAAGTTCTGACGCCCTTTTCGTAATCATTTTCTTCGGTGAATATTTTATGTGTCGTGTCATATTTGCTTGTTTAATTGATGGATACGAATAATACAGGTAAGCCTTTATTAAATTAATATGAAATTGTATTAAATATATTGTCAATAAATGATTTAATGAGCCGTCAATAATACCCTTTTTTAGAAATGTTTTTTCTTTATTTTTCAATTTCAATCGAAAAAAAAAACTTTACTTCCGCACCTTTCCGAGTTACATTTTTGATTTCATTATATAGTATAAAGACTTATAAAGAAAACTGCTTAAAATCAGCTGCTAGTTTTAAAAATAAACGAGTTTGAAATTTTTTTGACAAAAATAGGAAAATATCAGATTTTATGTTTTTGTGTTATTATTTTTTTATTGTTATAGGTTCACCTGGCTGCTCGGGGGTGAAAATGTTGACTCGTAAATACCTCTTCGATAAAATGAACGAGCAACATTCATTATCGATAAATGAAAAAATTAAAGATTTAGAAAATTATTTACTCGTGTGTTACGGGGACACAGAAGAACATAAAAATATGATAAAAAAGAAGTTTTCGTATTTTAAATGTGATTTGATAAAGAGGTGGTCTCGGGCGCATAGAATACTTGAAAACTTTTTGGCGGACAATAATTCTTGGTTGGAAGGAACATTTGAGATCCCCGTAGACACGAATCAAAGGCCAGGACGACCTACCAAATCTTTTACCGAATCTAGCGAAAGAACAAAGAGAACAAATACTGAAGGAGTCCGCGCATCAGTCGACGAAGAAGTAATTGTTCTCGCGGCACAAGTAATTTTAAAAACAGAAGAAAAAAGAAATGCGTCTACTGTTTTAAAAGACATTACAAATTCTTCTGCATCTGCCAGTGATTGTAAAAACAGACATTCAAAGTCTAAAGAAATAGAGCCCCTTACTCCTCTGCAAGCACTGACAATGTTTGTTGAAGCCGATTTGACCAGAAGACAGTACGAGATTATTCGAGCAACGAACAAAAGATTCTATCCACATTATGAATTATTATTGAAGGCCAAAGAAGATTGCTACCCACCCAAGGAGTCATTACGAGTGACGTCTACCTGCGCAGAAGGAAACCTACAATCTTTGTTGGATCACACTGTAACCAGATTATCCCTCTTCTTAGAAGAAGTCTTACTCACCCTTGATGCCGTTGAAAGGAACTCGTTACTGTTAATCTGCAAATGGGGTTGTGACAGCTCTCAACAAGCCCAGTTTAAATAAAGACTCTCAAACGAAGATGAATCTGATGCTAATATTTTTATAAGCTCATTTGTGCCTTTACGAATTGTTTGTGGCAAAATCCAACTCCATCTTCACCTAGATATTGCCGTCCAATAAGATTTAGATTCGTAAAAGAATCTACGGACATCACAAAAGAAGAAATCAATTATGTAAAGAATAGTGTAAACTCATTAAACTTGACGAAAGTTGACCTCAATGGAGTGAATTTTTTTTTCAACATAGTTTTAAAATGACTATGGTTGACGGAAAGGTCTGCAATGCTGCTACAGACACCAGCAAATGTTATATATATGGAGCTATATGGAGATTTTAACGATTTAACAAAAAAAAATGATGTATGCCCTGAAGCTCTTGAATTTGGCCTTTCCGTATTACATGCAAGAATCCGGATATTCGAAAGTGTGCTGCATTTAGCATATAAATTGCCCGTGAAAAAATATCGCGAGAGACGAACCGAAGAAGAAAAAAATCTAGAAAAGCAGAAGAAACTTGATATTCAGCAAAGATTTAGAGAGGAGACAGGTCTCTTAGTCGATATGCCAAAAAGTAACTTCGGAAACACAAACGATGGAAATACCAGCAGAAGATTCTTCGAGAACCCTGAATTGGCTGCAGAAAGTTATGACTTGATTATTAGATTAAAAGTGATATTAGAAGCCATATCAAGCGGCCATAAGATTGACGTAGCAAAATATGATAAGTACGCCATGGAAACTGCGAAACTATATGTTGAGTTATATGGCTGGCATCCTATGACTCCAACGATGCATAAGGTCTTAATTCATGGAGCTTCAATAATAGAAAATTCGTTGTTGCCGATAGGGCAACTTTCGGAAGAAGCTGCTGAGGCCCGCAATAAACAATTTAGGTTTTATCGCCTAAACTTTGCTCGCAAGTTTTCGAGGGAAGAATGCAACTTAGATATTTATCATAGGTTACTATTAACATCCGACCCATTTATTAGTTCCATGAGAAAGACAAAAAAACCGCTTCAAAATTATTTTTGCCTTAGACAATGCAGCTATTAATTCTTGCTGAGCCAAACCGACCAATGGAAATTGATGAAAGAGGCGAAAGTTTAAATGTAGATGAATAAGTCTCCAATGTATGATTGATTATTTTTAGTGATTATCTATTTAGCTTATGTAACTTTAATATTGTATAACGAATGTAAAGATCCTTTTAATAATATAATATATTTACTTACTTATTAGAACAAAATAAACTTTGTTTTATTTAATGATACATGCCTGAAAGTATTACTAAAACGTAGACACCTGTCCCTCCTTGGGGAAAACCGTCAGTATGTCATACGTATTTTCAATATAATACTAAAAAACACTTTGAAATCAACTACCATCTCGAATAAAATATTTTTTGATAAAACATCACAAGTACCACCGTCCACCAACAAATAATTTCGATAAGTTATTCCAAATACAGAATTCTTTTTATGTAACTATTTTGTAATATAAATATCACATAAAATAATTTTAGCCGCCTAAATCCTGAAAAACGATCTATGTGCGCCGGTAAGTTTATTAAATGCAAACAAGAATGTGTGATTTTGGTTCGAATTGAATCTTCTGTGGAAGATAATCTGTGACGTATCCAGAATGTAAAGGTATATGAATGTCAAATAAATCAAATTTCCATAGAAATCTGTTGAAATCAATGTAAAGACGGAAATTTGGGAATGATGGAGTCGATGCAAGAAACATAAAATCTACAGTTAATATCACAAATATTGGTCACCGGATGTGACGTTGAATGAAGTGTTGGTTGCATAGTCGTTGTCGTCGTCGTTGATTTGTCGTTGCATGGATTATGTATAAATTTTTGTGTGGGACCATAAAAATATTCGAGCGCCATTTTATCATCTTCATTGAGTATCGTTATGTTTCTCTGATACCACGGGTACATTATTGCAGTTGGGACGTCACTATGACCAATTTCTAAGGTGTGGCCGATTTCGTGTGCTAATACCATAAAGAAGCTACTTTCGTCGTCTTGTACAATTCCATCGATATTGGAATTCCATCGTTCCTGACTATCAAGATGAGTTTCTATGCATCCATCTCCGGAGGGAAAATAAGCATGAGCTAACACCTTACCAGGACCATCAAAATTGAAGGCACAATATCGATTACCTTGACAATTAGCTCGAAATTGATGTTTTTTAGACACAAAAGTAATAGTTATATCAGGCGAAGGCATGGGAATCGTTACTCGTTTAAATGTAAATTTGGAATTTTGTTGCCAAATATTAAATGTCTTTTCAGCAGCAGCGACGTATGGCGGTGATGCTTGATTTTGTAATAGTACAGATACTCTCTAAGTGCTCTCCCTATTAAACTGTTGTCAGAACAAATATCACAAACGACATACATTAAATCTATACAATTGGAAAAGCCACACATTGGATTTGGTATAAATGACTTCAATAAATTAACAATATTATAATAAAAATCACAAAAGTTCACTTTATTTAAAATTGAAAGGTGATACAGAAGCAAATTCTCTTGAAGACGTAAAATTTCCACAACTTCTTCTTCTTCGTCGAGAACAAAAGTTACATCATGTCGGCGAATTTCAACAAATTTCTGATTATCATAAATGACTTTAGTCATTTGACAAAAATCTTGGTACAAGAGATTAGAATCGATAGGACTTTTGTTATCTGGAGAATTGAAATACTCCTCCTTACTTATACGCAGTGCATCTAAGACATGTTCCCATTCGAAAGTATTGAAGGACATTTTGATAGGTTCCACAGCTCCGATAAATGTTGATAAAATGATGACAGGTGCAAAATTTCTGGCAGGGCTAAGGCTACACCCAACTATAAATCGACCAACATTGAAAACTCTATGTGATAAATAATGTTTTTCTTGTCTTATTGCATTTTCGTAATATAGTAGAATTTGATTCAAATCACGATCGTAATTTGGTTGTTCTTCATCCGTACATGTAACACTAGTTTCACTATCTTCACTATAATACCCAGAATCTTGATTCATGTTGACTACACTCACTTGTTGACTGTTCAAACTAATGCCTTTCAATTTATGTTAGCTCCCGAACTTCTCTGATTGGTTGCCTTTTCTATACCACATCATCAGTGTATATCCAACCGTTATGTTTTTTATCTAAACCTAACCATTTGACGTAAATTCTATTACGATTCCTCTTCAATACTTTTTCAACGAGATAAATGTTGGGATTTTTGGTTTTTTGTAATTCCTCTTCATAGAAACAACCTCTGAGAGGTGATCTATTCATATCTTCTATTAAATACGTTACAGGATTCGTTATTTTCACTTTCGTAATTTTGAATAATTCCGTTGTAAAATTGGGGGTGTAACCTTTTTCAAAAGCCTGTTTCGCTTTACTTATTCGCACAATATCTCCTACATTTAACTTTCTAGGTCCGGCGATTTTCAAATAACTGAATTTCTTATTTTTCGTTACTTTGACGGTTTATATCCAATTTTACTATGTTTCGTGTTGTTGTATTTCTTTGTGATTTGAGGTAAAATATCGATCCATTTGTATTTCCCAATTAAGCTGAAATGTTTATAGAGTTTCGTTTTGAGTGTTCTAATAACTCTTTCTGCAATTGCAGCTTCTTTGTACTAAACGTACTTTAATGATTGATATTATGTTTTTTCATTAGAGATTAAATTTAGTATTGTAAAATTCCGTTCCTTGATCTGATTGTAGATTTTTTGGCATTCTACCGCCTCTGATAATACTCGAAAATGCACGAGTTATTTCTTCGGCTGTTTTCGTCTTGAGTGGACCACACGAATTTCGAAAAACAATCGATAACTACCAAAATCATTTTAAATCCTCTATTATGTCTTGCATAAGATCTCATTCCAGCTAGATCCATCTGCCATAAGTCATCAAGACCTTTAATTATTGTTCGTCGACAGGGATAATTGCGTCGAATCGGTTTATGTAATTCCTTAACAAGTTGAATCCTATCTGCAGACATTATTTATAGTGAACAATTAACTTGACAACATTTGTTATATCTATTTCGAATAACAAAATAAATTTTCTTGGGGACTTATTTGTTGGCGGTTAGTTGATTATTCCTCTAAATTACACCGCTTATCTATTCGCGTCTACACCGCTTGCGGTTGATTATTTATCTAAATTACATTGTACGAGAAGATCCATGTAAAAATAATCTCTACTGCCCAATTTAAATTCGACTTTATCGTTGTTCTTTATGATAAGTTCATTTAACTGATGATACTGATATTCCATATTATTATTCAATAAAACACTCCCATCAGAAGCTTAGTGTTTACAGCTTTCAATTTTACAATCAAAAGGGAATACAAACGCCGTACCGTATCTAAAACATAAAAGCTCTTGTTGAATTTCTTCATGCCTCTGAAGCTGATTAGACATTTTGTACGATACGTTTGTGCGAATTGGTGCATCTGTGTGGTATTTGACTTTGAAACAACATTATCAACATATTTTTTTATTGCCATTTGTACAATGTTTGTATTGAGAGTAGCAAACCTTGAATCATAATTCCTATGTATTACATCAAATGTATCTTTAATTTTTTTTATGTTGCTCAGTATAAATTCACGATTTGATTCTATTTCGTTATCTACATACTTTTGAGTTGATATCTAATCCCTCTTTTTGCTGGACTCTCAGCTTTAGGAGCGTTATCGGGTGGTGCTGCGGGAATTGCGAAGACTGTGGTCGATGCAAAAAATGCCCTAAAAGAAATTGGAAAAAGATCATCGACACAATAAAGCTATGGAGTCTATAAGTAAAGGACTGTATTTGCGGAAGAACGCTAAAGGTGGATATGGATTATTCTTGAAAAAAAACTACCATTGAAGCTACCCAATAGAGCAGTGTTTGACTATGAATTAATCAAGTTTGCCAAATTATTAGAAATAAAATATTTCCGAGGAGTGTACATGCGCGATTCTCTGCCGAAAAGTGGACAGCGACGATGTTACGAGCAGTACCAAAATTACAATCAAATTAATTGTAGACATTTGTGTTTGCAATTCCTCTATAATGTCTGAAGCATTGGAGGCGTGGTTAGTTGGTGAAAGACAATTGTCCTCTTTTACAAGTGCTGAATTGAAAACTATTCCTCTAAAGTATTTGGTAGGAGTTAGACCTTGGGAGTTATTGGACAATTGGCACAAATTACCACAAGAATATCGATCAGATTTCAACTTGCAAATTTGCTTGCCTTGCTTCGTGCATTACAATAGACCAGATCAACGTAAGCATGTCGATAGTCCGGTGAGCTCACAACGCAACTGTCATACATGTAATTATTTTTTGAAAAAATAAAAGTTTTCTCCTGAATTTTATTATTATTTAAATTTATATACTTCACTCATAAACAACAGTCATGTCTCAGTTGTTGAACTTAACGTCCACATCAAATGAGTTCTCCTTCAAACCTCCCACACCGATAATATTGAAACCCGAAAAAGAATACTTTATTGGTTTGTTGGGGTTTCACTCGTATCATTCTATACCGAATATCGATGGTGAGAAAATTTATTTCTACAATAAGAATGATCGTAAGAAAGTGTTCATCATTGTTCAGTCAACGAACGACCGAACAATCCGATCTATCTGCACAAACGAAATCACCAACATCACCGTAAGAGTGTTGAATCAAGATCTCATACCTGTACATTTTCGAGGAGAAAAGAGCACGTTAATTTTACATCTATTGAAACGCTAAAAAAATGGGTCTACTTATCAACGATTATAAAAGTCCAACATCAACTGTAACAACATTAGTCTCTTGTAGATCGTTCCAAAGAACGAAGCTTACACCCGCAAATGAGCATTCCTGCAAGCAATCGGATGCCAAAATATTGAATATATGGGTTTATTTGAAATGATGTGAAAAATGAGCAAATATCATGTATTCGTCGCCGGAGATTTCAGAAAAAATATTAGTTTTCAGATCGGAATTATCGTTTTTTCGAAAATTCAATTTTCATGGATTTTCACGGATTTCCCCTTGTCATAATTTTTTTTTCCGGAAACTGACAACTCTTGTGGAATCCCTATATCATTTAACCCCCATGTACAAATTTTGGTTGAAATCGGAGTCAAAAGATTTTTTCTCCATTTTTATTCCACAGGGACCCTTTGAAATGTCGAATTCCGTTGCAAAAGCTCAAATTCAAAGCTCTATAACTCGCCTTGCATAATCAAGGAAAAGAGGTATATTTTTTCTATGATAGTACCTATGTTTTTCTTACGATTTTCCTTAGTCAATACGTTTCAGCTGTTGATCTGTAGATAATATGAATTTTTATGTAGGTATTTTGAGAAAAAAATTTGTCTCGACTTTCACCCTGTATAATACACGAATGTTTAGAAATGTAGAATTGCAATGAAACTGATGACTGAGATTGAGGTTCTCTTAATCGATTGATACCATAATTACCACGATAACTGTCATAGTTTCGAATTTATTCAATTTTATACATAGAGATGACAACAATATTTCGATAATTTCTCGGTTTTGTGCCAAAATATTGAAAATATGGGTTTGTTTGAAAGTATGTGGAAAATAATCGTTGTATTGTATTCGTTGCCGGAGATTTCAGAAAACTTATTTTTTAAACTAATTTTTATTCTAAAACTGTAAATAATCTGAATTTTTATGTGGGCAGAGATAAATGTTGACAATTTGATGGATCATCTTTAAAAGAATTTAAATTAGAAGTATCCAATACATACATACATACATACGGTTCTTATAAAAGAACAATAACGGACAGTTTATTGAGAAAAGATTGTATAAACTGTCAAAACAATATTGATGATATTGTTTTAAAAATGATGAAAATATACGAGAAATATTTTTTTTTGTATAATAACATGAAAGTTATATTCAATTTAAAAATCATTCAAAAAGTTTCTCTTTTTATCATTTTTTGAAATATTTAGAAAAATTACTTAATATTTGTTGAAATTTTGAAAATGGAATTTTATAAATTAATATTACAAATATTGACTTGTTAAATAATGAATGGAAATTTTCTTTTTTTCAACATGTTCCAATTTTTATCCATCAATATTCCAAGTTATTAGAGAAAATAATCAAATAAGAAATTGAAAATAAATTTAAAAAATATTCTATCAATTATAAAAAAAACTATCATCAACTTTAATATCTTTGTTTCCTGTATTTTATATATTTGATAACTTTTATGATACAATTAGTCAGTATCATTAGTTGTATGATGAGTTTGACGGCCACATCATCAATTCGATTATCGGTACGATTGTCATTTCGATTCAAGGAATCTAGAATTTCGAAGTAAACAACGTTTCTAGTAAAATATCGTCTACCACGAAACTTGAACGAACCTTGTTGGTTACCTTCGTTCTCCAATTATCAGCGGAGCCGACACGAGAAAATGCAACATACAACTGACCGTGGGTAAAACAGGGGCCGATTAAATAGACTACGGCTTTCGTCAATGATTGACCCTGAGATTTATTTATGGTAATACCATAAGCAAGCCGAACAGGAAATTGCGTGCGAATTATATCTTTCGGGAGCATAGTATCGCGAGAAATCATTCTTATTCGAGGCAATAGGACCTTACGTCCGATTTTAGCCCCAGTCCGAATTTCACACTCGATAATATGATCCCCCAAAGATATAATTCGTACCCTAGTTCCGTTACATAGTCCATCTTCGATATCAATATTACGAAGAAGCATAACAATAGCGCCGATTTTTAATTTCAATTCGTGCGGGGGTAAAGCAGCACAATTGATCTAATTAAGAAGATAGGTGGTCACGTGAAAATCGTCATCTTCTTCCCTTTTATATTCGTCTACGCTATAGTAGACTTTAACCTCATTTTCCAACATCCTATCAAAGATCATTTCATTAATGTCATTAACAGCGGCATTAGTAGGACAGAGAATAGCACTTGTGCCATTTTCTATCAAACTAAAATATTTTCCATAAACAAAATCAATCAATTGATCGATGTTGGATACACGAAGCATATGAGGAATTTCGATAAGATCGTCCGGTAAAATGCCAGAAATTGTCGAATTGGGATGTAAAGTGACATATTGAATTGTACCGTCTCCCAAATTCAACAACCATTCGGCGAAAGTTCGATTACCTAATTCTTCGTAATTCTCAACGTAATGTCTAGCTCTCATATTAATACTGAGATGGAAAGTAGTAAACGAAGACCAAAGTACGCTCCGTTTGAGACACGCATTCACGATGTCCTTCTTATGGCCCCCTATAATTACCGGTAAAGTCTGTCTAAAATCTCCACCGAATAAACAACATTTGCCACCCATCTGTAAAAAACTTTTAGATGGATCTTTTAAATATCTATCGACAGCTTCAATAGCTAATTTAGGGGTCATAGGAGATTCATCCCAAACGATCAAAGCCACTTCATTGAGTATTGCCAGGCTTTGTTCTGATTCCAAAGGCCATCCCGGCATGGTTTCATTCGTTATATTAATTGGTAATTTGAAAGCTTTGTGAACTGTAGTACCGCCGATCAATAAATTGGCAGCAATACCAGTCCATGCCACAGCGATAGTTTTTTTATTGAAATACTGTTGAATAGCTTTCAAAAGACAATTATACAAGAACGTTTTTCCCGTTCCTCCAGGTCCATCGACGTAAAATAAACGATTATTGACATTATTGATGGAATTGTTAATTTCATCATCAAAAACAACGTCGTTCATTTTATCGATAAGCTCTGGAGGAACAGGAACGTTAACGATTTGCGCCACTACTTTTACAATTTCCAGAAAGATCCTTTTTTGATCGACGTTGAGATCTATAGGATCGTACTGAAAATTGTTTGATTGAGATTTGAGATTGATTATCAAGATGACGATGACGCAAAGCTATAGTTAAATCGTTATCGTAATTTACACCATAATCATAATGACGATCGCAGTTAATATCATTATCAATGTCGGGAACACGGTTAAAAGCAGCACCACCTCTATTATTATCGTGGATAGGACGTATACCTAACGCTGCCATAGATAAATGTGGTCTATTTCTTTTTAATATTTCGCTTATTTCTTTAAAAGCTTCTTCCTTCGCTCTTTGATACGAGAAACGTTTCAGATTCACGAAATCGTCAATCATATATTCACAGAATTGATGCCAAATGGCGTTGTATTCCGTGAAAACCTCATCGATTGTGATACAACAATAGAGTGCAAATAGCATACGCATTTTACGTGGGTGCTGCTTTAGAACAGCTTCCCTCATATCTCGTACGAATTCGTCGGTTCGACGAATATAATTTTTTCTACGGCATACTTCTTCAAACGTGTCAGTCGTCGTACCGTCATCATCAATTTTTTTAAATCATCGTACGTTGTCGCTCCTTTGGTTCGTGATAAGAGCAGTCGGAGGAAAAAAAGTTCCATTTGGCCCGGGAGCAACGATATATCAATCATAAAGCCGATCTGCTTACTTACTTGATGCCTGGATTGCCATTTGCATTCTTTATTGTTTCAGGTGTAATGTTCGAGGAATTTCGTGATACAAGTAAGTACGAGCGACAACGTCGTGCGAATTCAATTCAAAGTAAGCTTCTAACTTTGAGCGTGATTTCAGACGCGCTTCAATGTTATTGGCTTCTCCTAATTCTTCAAACATTATTGTTCTATCGCCCGGTAAGTGTACAGGCAACACTAACACCGAATGGGAGCGATCGTGCATTCTAAATTCGAGAATTCTCCACATCGCTTCCATCGTACTAACGTATCTATAATCTTGATAATTTTTTATTTCATCGATAACCAAAGTTTCGATGGGAGTTCGCTGCAATTCAGTCGTTGGCTGGGAATGTGCTCGAGTATTCCCATCATTATTACCGTCACCGATGTGCAGGGTTATAGAGTCTGAGCCTTTTTGTATATATTTATGTAGATATTTCATCGTATAGAGGGAACCTACCACTTCGATATTAATATGACATTGATATTTGCTCAATAGATAAGCATTATAGGGTACAATTCGTCTATTTGTTACCCGACAACGATTAGCATCTACATAAATCGTCCGACCATCGTCGGGACGTTTGTATTCTGGTCTCTTATTATCACCCATGTGTAGGGAAGTATGGGTTCTATAGGGTTTGGGATAAAATTTTTTACATTTGCCATTCATCATGTATTTGGCGAACATATTTAATTGTCCGCAAGGCGCATGGAAATCTCTGACAAGGCCATATAAGATGCGTTGCGTATTTTTATCTGGTATATACGCTTGTACAATAGCATCGACGGTTTCGACGTCCAACACTTTGACATCGGTTTGCATAG
The DNA here is from genome assembly GCF_026250575.1 of Diorhabda carinulata. Lineage (NCBI taxonomy): Eukaryota > Metazoa > Arthropoda > Insecta > Coleoptera > Chrysomelidae > Diorhabda > Diorhabda carinulata. The sequence continues at coordinate 17,500,241 of NC_079463.1, forward strand.
TTAAAACTATGTGGGCATGAGGTAAGCCTCGTTTTTGAAATTCGATGACCTAGTGGTAGTTTTTAACGACACCAAATATTTGTTTTTGCGTTAGGTCGTCCATTAATTCTAGTAATTTTGCATGGAATACTCTACAGACCAGATCCGGTAATGATTCTTCTACTATTCTCAAAGTAGCCGGAGACACTCTAGATTGTAAAAATTCGTTACGATGTTCGAGCGCCTCTTCACTATCGAGAAAATAATAGTGATTCAAAGTGAGATTCCTAAGATCTTGAGTCTTCGGTATCCCACCGAGCATATGATAAATTTGTCCGCAAATACTAAAGCACCAATGTCCTTGTTCCCCTCGAAAATCAACACTAGGCTGACTGGTTTTAAAAGAAGCCATCGCAAACAAACTGTTGATCGAATGAATTTCTTGTCTAAACTCTGCCGAAGTTGAGTACAAATTTTTTATTGTCCTTGGCCATTGACTCAAATTCGGAAGAGTGTAGGCCCAGTCCTTGCAACAGCTAAAACGGACGTTTTGGCGATTTTTCTTCTCACCAACAAAAAATAGAGCATCACAGTGAGGACACATTTCATTTAGCGAACCTATATTAAATGGATTCTCACCGAGTTGCTCTAATTATTGCGTTGTTTGAGTCATTGCAATACGATGAGTCATTTGTAACGGTACAACAGCGTGTCTGCGACGTCTTTGTCTTTGCTGAGATGATTGTCGAACGGGAATAGAATCAGGAGGTGGCATCAGTTCATTGTCGGACAATTCCGGTTGTATGGAAATTTGTTACTAATCGCAGGAGAAATTATGTTAAGAGAAGTTCGGAACGAATTAGAGGAAGATGATGAAGGTAAAGTTAAAGAAGTAACAAAGGGATCCGCTTCAACGACTGACAAGGAGCTACGACTTATTGAACTTCTTTGAGAACGTATTGAACGTTCAGTTAAAGGAAATCGAGAAGTCATAGTATTATCACGTTGACGGACAGTAGGAACAAGCGAAGTTCGAAAATTGACACTATATTTTTTTGTGATTTTTAGAATGTTAGAAGTATAGTTTTACTCTTTCTGCTTAAATAAACTTAATTTTGATTAATTTAGTACCTTTAATTAGGTTGCGGCTATAACCGTCATGGCGCCAGCGGACTCTATACACTAAGTGATAGGACGATGGCGGCTATAACAGCAAAAATTTAAAAACGTAAATGACAGGTTTAATGGTTCAAACAAGCAATTTTTGTATGCAACAAAGTATTTTTGGGAGTTTTACACGAAATGTTAGTTCTTAAATCAAACAAAAATAAATAAATGACAAAAAAATTTATTATAATTTTATAATTATTATACATTATTTTCGGTATGCCATGTTTCAAAGCATGGTGCAGGACACAGTGCAGGTTTTGACATGCAATTCTTGCAGCAATATGATGTTTCCTTCCTTATTCCCTGTTTATAACATTGTTTACAACGCTGAAAATATGTTTTTCGCTGATAATTTTCAGGAGGTGAAATTTTCTCAGGAAAATGCTGTGTTCCATAGTTGTTGATTTCATTGGTTTGGATTTGTGCACGTTTAAATTGAACCAAAGTTCCTCCATCCCGTTTATTATCTATACCAGTTAGAGATCGTATGATTGCTTCCCTGTACTCTATATACTTCATTTGAGAACCTGTCTTTTCTTTAAAGATGTAGAAAGAATTCCATACTGCTACATCCAGTAGATGAAAGATTACCTTTTTATACCATCTAATTGTCTTCCGTGGACAGGAATAATAGGACATCATCTGATCTGCTCTGTCTACACCTGACATATTCTGATTATAATTCACTATTTCAATTGGTTTTCTCTTTTCCTGTTGTCGCCGGTTAGCTGTGTTTATCATGCTTGGGTGGTAAGCTGTTGTTAGACATAGCACATCCCGTTTATCTTTCCATTTGGACACATAAGTCTGATTTTGGCGTCGCCATACATGTTCTCCTTTTCTAAGCTTACGACGTGTTATTTCTTGTGGCAGACCCTTCCTATTTACACGAAGAGTTCCTGTCACATGTGTCTTTTTGCTAAGTAATTTGTTAGACAATGGTAGACTGTTGTAATCATTATCCATGAACAAATGATGGCCTTTGTTTAAGTATGACTGCATCAATCGCATCACAAGACTTTCAATAGTTGTCATGTTTTCATCGTTTTCTCGATGGCCTTTGTATACTTCTATATTCAAAACGTAACCTTGGGCTGAACAAAGTTCATAGAATTTAATTCCGTATTTTGCCTTTTTGCCTTTCATGTACGTGCGAAAATAAAGCCTTCCTCGAAATAATAACAACGATTCATCTAATGATAATGCTTCATTTGGTGCATATGCATTCGCAAACTTTTGTATGAGCAAATCAAGAAATATTTTTATTTTCCTCAAAGGGTCGTTTGAATTTTCTTCCTCAACACAAAAACACCTCAATATTTGCTCAAACCTCCTTCCAGACATTTGTGACGGAAATGCTGGGTGGTAATGTAATGCATCAATGGAAAAGAGTTTTCTAATGCTGGAGAATTTTAGCTGGGACTGAAGCAAACACAAACATAAAAACTTTCTCATTTCGATCATATCAGTATTTTTGAAATTTGCCTTTCTACTATGCCTTGTATGTGGCCGTGCTTGATTGCAAAGTTTTATGCCGTAATCATTCGTAGATTTTATAATCATTTCCATTACTTGGTCATCCCATATTTTTTCAAAAACCTGAATTGGAGAAACATTTTCTTCTATATCCAAAAGAATCCCAGCGGCATCTGCATCAAAAGGAAAGTTTCTTATAGATGTTGTATTGGTATGCCATGTCTCATCATTTTCTGGTTCTTCTGATGCTTCATATTCCTCATCTGTAGTTGATTCATCATCTTCACTATCCGAATTGTTATTTTCAGCACTGTCAGCATCAGATTCAGACTCACTGTTGCTTGATCCACTATTCATTTCCTCAACAATCTTCAGCAGCCTAGCCTGATCTTTTTCCCAACTGCCCATTTTCTGTAAATATTGAATAAAACATTTTATTTTGTATTATTATTTATTGTATATTATATATACAATATATATTTATCATTTACATTATCATTATTTATTTATATTTCAAATGTAAAACCAAAAAAAAAGTAAATAGTATAACCTATAGTATCGTTAACCTAACCTAAAATGCTAAATTTTGTTTTTTTATTTCTGTTTAAAGTATAAAATGAATAATAAACAAATACATACCAGTATAGTTATATAAATAATAATAAATATCGTTAAACGTATCAATAAGAACTATAAATTCAATAGAAAACACGATCGCACTACTCCCTTCACAACCACGTGCATACTGAATCTGCAACTCGTATAACAGGTGAAATATGAACTTCAACCTAAAAAGATGTTTTCAAAACACGACACTATGCTTCTACGTATACGCCAGTAAGTGCACATTTGTGCTGCTATAGCCATAGTGTCTAAAAACGACCGTTTCGTTTTGGACGGCTATAGCAGTCATGCCACATTGTGAACTTCGCTTTGACGGCTATAGCCGCAATTGTCCGTCAACGTGTTATTTGCCAGATCAGTATAAAATCGGACCAAAGATACAGTAAGATAGCGATTTTGATTTTGAATTCTTATACTACTTCTTTTAATGTAATTGAAGTTTTGTGAACATAATTTTTTTTCAATAGCATTTTTAAAAAATAGATTTATGGGTGATTCCGTTCTAACTGTGATATTCAATGTCCTGTATTGTTTTTTTGTACTAGTCATTAATTAATAATCAATTAATAAAAATTTTGTGTTAATTGAATAATTCTTAAGATATTTAAACATTATTTTTATACAATATAACTTGCCACTTAAAGAAAACTTATACTACATCACTTGAATGTCAGTACCGTGTCATGTCCATTCCTAGAATTTACCGATAAATTATTAATTTTTTTTGTCGTAACAAATTATTTAAACTAATTACCTTATAAATTCTAATGTTTATGATCAAACTGAGGAAAATTGATGCACTTGTTTAATATCTTAAGTTACCATGTCAGTACCGTGTCATGTCCATTCCTAGAATTTACCGATAAATTATTAATTTTTTTTGTCGTAACAAATGATTTAAACTAATTACCTTATAAATTCTAATGTTTATGATCAAACTGAGGAAAATTGATGCACTTGTTGTTTAATATCTTAAGTTACCATGTCAGTACCGTGGATAAATGAGTCAGTACCGTGGAACTCAAAATCCGACATTTGTATCTTGCTCGTGATACTTTGAAGTTGTAGTAAATTCCTCTTAGAGTTTTATTTTTACAGTAAAATAGATGAATAATATGCATAAAAAAGTTAGAAAAGTTAAATTTTAAAATCTTGAAATTTTGAATACAAAAAATCACAGTTAGAACGGAATCACCCTTATACTTACTAATAATTTATTATTATTTTCATAATTTCTTGAGATCTGTAAAATGGGAAAAGATCAGTAATATATTTTTTGAAGTATATTTGAAAAAGAATAATAATTAATTTCATAATTCCTAGTATAATCGGAGTAATTGATTAATTATGTATTCATTGACTAGTAAATAATTAGTTGAAATTCGGCGGTTTCAAGTTGTATCATTTCTTATTGGAAAGGTGGCAATGAAACACTAAATTGGATTAACTTGAATATATTTCCCGAGCTTTCGAATACTTACCAGTATGTATTAATCATTTAATCATTTGGGAATGAAATTATGGTCAAATACAATAAAAGAAATATGTATAAAAGAATGAAAATAAAAAAATTTTTCTCTCACAATAATTTATTAAGATTTTAGGTGGTTTTAAATTGTATTAATTCTTGTGAAAATTTTAAATTCATAGGTTCCAAAACTCAATATTCAAATTGACGTTGATAGAAATATTTATTAATTGAAATATCGCTTCTGGTTACTATAGGAATTTTTATTGATTTTTAATTGGTTAGATAAGAAGAAGTTGTAGTGAATGATGTTCAATATTGATTGGTTAATTTATGGATAACATGAAATTTCAATAGGTTAGGTCGTTATGAATATAGCCGAATATTTATTGGTTAGATATGAATGACATTTGATTTTATAGGTTAGGTCTATATGAGTGAAGTTGAAATTTAAATGTTAGGTGAGGTTAATTGGTTGTTAATAGCGTTGGATTTTTATAAAATTTGTTTTCTCAAAATCTAAAAGATATGCATAAATTACATTAAGTTCGTTTAAATCAGTTTTCTTATTAAGACATTAATCATTTTAGGAAATATACCAGTCGATTCGGAGTACACTTTCGTTCTAGCTTTTCTCCATTTTTGAGAGTCATAAAAAAATGTTTGGAAGAAAAATATCTACTTTGTTGAGCATAATCTCGCTTCGATGCAAGATATTCTTCCATTTTTATTTTGAAAAAAAATGTATCCTTTGTCTGTATAATTCTGACGATCCCTATCAGTAAAAAAAATTGGCCACAAAAAAGGATCCTTTTGTACGACGGCTTCATCTAGAAAAAAAAACATAACAATTGCAATAGTTTCTCTCATTACATTTACTCATTCAAAATTAGGAACAATCTTCAAAGCCTCATGACCTTGTGTACAATTATTGATATTGAAGATTGACATTTATAGCAATCATAATTATTAAGGAATGATTTAACAATGTACCTAACAATATTTCATTTTTTACTTCTTGTAATTCAAGCCTTTGATTTTTTTCATCATGTTCAACTGTTCTTTATTATCGTGCTCGCTGTGAGGAGCATAATTTAGAGTATTGTCATTTGTTATATCACACAAAACATTATCTGTCGTCACTGGCACTGGCACATTTTCTTCAAGATTATCAGAAGAATAACTTGCTCCAGCATTTTCATTTTGCAATTGTTCGTCAATCTCATTATTTTCTTTTTGTTGGTGTAATTTGCTTGAAAAATAATTATTTATCTTTGGTAAAGTTTTCACAAATGCTTCTTTTTGTTTAGCTTTCAACCTTTTTTGAGCACCACTATCATACTGACGTTTTGACATGTTATTATCTTACGTGTAAATCTCAACTTCACACAACACAAGAAAATATTGCATGTCGAACGCTTACAGGGAGATGGACAACTCACAACTGACCTCTCCGCTGCGTTGAGCACGCACGAGCACGTGAGCGCAAGCTTTTGTTTTTCCGCGAAACGAGAACAAATGCCGGGACCTGAACGCGCGACGCCGCCGTGCGGGTGCTTCCATAGGCGGCGCGCGCACGCTCTCCTGCGAATTACACGTTTCAAAAACAAATACAGTTTTCGTATATGATTGCTTATTTGTTTTTTTTTTATGGTAAAGATTATATTAGATATGATCAAGAGTTAGGGTGTATAGGCTAAAAAGTAAGATGGAACCCTTTTTTTTTGTTAAACAAAATTTTAAAAACAATACAAATACGTTAGATTTGTGGTATCGAAACATCAAAAATACAGAATGTTTTCCAAATGATGGGGCCCTCTTGGACCTGGGGCCCGGGGTTATAGCCTCCCCCAAGCCCCTAGCTTAATCCGACCCTGCCTACTAAACTCCAACTATACAAATAACAAAATGAGTCCAAGCAAAAAGAATGATAACTTGTCAAATAAACGGTAACATAGAAAAATAAAAATTGATGATAGAGAGTGTCGGACATTGGCAGAGAGATAATTTTATAAATAAGAACATGCAAAATCACTCATGAAATTGTAGTATCAATTGAATATGATAATCAATTATAAAATGATTAGGTATTGAAATTTTATTTAACATTATTATAAATGGATAACTGGTTATAACCGTAGAAGGTTTTCTATGGATAACTGATTATAACCGTAGAAGGTTTTCTTTTTATAAGTTACGGTTAATGTTATACAACATATTAAATATAACAGTGAGGAAAACATCAATTTCAATAGGAAAAAATATATCAATATATCATTCAATCAAGATTCTACAAAACAAATAATATTACAGGATAAATCTTATACTAGAATCTTTGGAATGAACTTTTTTCACTAAAAAAATTATTTCAATGAAAATATGTTATAACAATAGTTTAATCAATTATGTAGTAAAATTAATGATAATAAGAATCATAAAAGATTGTCAGTACAATTACGGAACAGCATTATAGAAATAGTTAAAAGATTTACATTATAAATTCAAAGCTATTTGCAAAAAACCGACATTTATTTTGGAATCATCAATAGAAATACCATTATGAAATGTTTTCAATCATATGTGTAGACAATTAGGTATCAACTCAAAATTATATACTTTATAAAATATAAAAATCATTGAAGCAAAGTAAAATGAAGATTAAAAAAAATGTTAAATAGTTGAAATATATTTAATATCTGATAGTTACTAATAAATTATTTATAGGTACAAGAATAGTAATAATTTTCAATCAATAACGAAGTTTATCTTGTTAAATTATTCGAAATACAGAATCACAAAATTAATTAGGTATAAAAGTTAGGTGAACTGAAAAAAAGAAATAGAAGTATGTATTAGATAAAAACTGTAATATATCGTAGAAATCATGGTAGGATACCAAAATGAAACATTTTTCTAACTTAATATATTGATATAATCAGAAACTTTCAATATAAGATTGATAATAAAATAGAAAAAACAAAATGGCGGCGTATAATTTATATGAATTACGGTTGAAAATAAGATAAAGTATATCAATAAATTAAATTGAATATTCATAAATTATTAATGAATACAGTGATAAAAGGAAAAATTTTGAGATAACTCACCAAAATTTCTTACACAAAAACTAAATATTTGAATAACAGAGCAATCACTAACCACACTAACACAAATAAAGAATGACAACTTGTCAAATAAACAGTTACATAGACAAATAAAAATTGATGATACAGGGAATCGATTGGACTGAATAATTTTTGTTCATGTATTGAAGTACTGGTTTATCAATTCATGATTCATATACCGTATATTAGGAATATTTAAGAATTTATGTTATATAAAGAAAATAATTAGAGTTCACAAATTATAGAAGTAGAGAAAAATTATGAATTTTTTGGTTCTGTGAATTTAACCTTGTTTGGTAATAATTGGAACATTGAATGAAAATGAAAAATTATGGCAAACAGTTTGAAATTTAATAATTATCATTATAAACAACTTTCCTCTCTCTTTCAAAATTAGTTTTTTTTTTGGAAAATAGATGAAAATTGACGTTTCGATTAATATTAAGTCTATCAAAATATAAGGTAAAACGCAAATGTTTATCTTTAGAAAATTATTGAAAAAGCTAATTTTTGAACAGAAGAGACCCAAAATTAAGAACATTAGAAACATAAAAATATATACAGAAAAGTCAAAACTGTTTCTAACAGAGGTTTAGAACTTTAACAAAACATTTTCATGAAACATAATTTAATATGTTACACAAATATTAAGCCTCAATGTTTATTATTTTAGAAATGATTTTTTTCTGTATATTAGTAATGATATCATTTTGTTAATTGAAGATGAGATTTAACTATTGGAGTATAATATTAATTGATATTTTTAAAAGTTGATAACTGACTATAATTGTAAAACGTTTTTTTTTATAAGTTATTATTAATTTTACACAACATATTAAAGATGACATGGTGAGGAAAAAATTAATTTCAATATGGAAATATATATCATTTAATCTAGTTTCTAAAAAAGGAATGATATTCCAATGTAAATTTTATTTTAGAATCCTCAAAATGAACCTTTTTCACCTATAATTAATTATTTCAATGAAAATATGTTATATTAATAGTATAATCAATTATGTAATGAAATTACCAATTATAAAAATTATATAAAATTATTATCATAGTAATGAAATGGGATTTTTGGAACAATTGATAGTTCTACATCAAAAAGTTTACTTCAGTACTTTAATAACATCTGTTAGTTGTTAATAAATTCTCTACAGATATTAAAAAAGTATTGATCAAGTTTAATGATGATTTCAATACATCTTACGAAATAATATTTTTTTAAAAAAACCAAACACAACTACAGATATTTAACAACATAAACACAAAATATTTAGCTGCAAAGTATAAGAATCAACTTGCCAAATAAAAGGTTACATAGACAAATAAAAATTGATGATAGAGGAAGTTGAATTGAATATAATATTTTTGTCTATGTATGTCATTTTTAATTTGAAGACAAAAAAAGGATGTATTACAATGAAAAGGTATATGTTACCAAAATAATCGGGACATTAAAAAAATACTCATTTTCCGATTCCAAAAAAGATATTAGTTTTTGATTCAATCATGTGGTTTTTCCGAAAATTCAATTTTCATGGATTTTCATGAATCTAAACCTCTCCACAATTTTTTTTTAAACTGACAACTTTCTTAAAACGCCCGTATCATTTGATACCCATGTGCAAAATTAGGTCACATTCGGAGAGAAAAAATCGTCGCCAGAGTTTTCAGAAGAAATATTAGGTTTTTTCTCTATTTTCATTCCACAGGGGTACCCTTTGAAATGTCGAATTCCGTTGCAAAAGCTCGAATTCAAAGCTATTAGTTTTCAGATCGGAATTGTCGTTTTTTCGAAAATTCAATTTTCATGGATTTAACACGGATTTTTCCCTTGTCATAATTTTTTTCCGGAAACTGACAACTTTTATTTATCTCCATAGCATTTAATTCCCATGTGCAGAATTTGGTTGAAATCGGAGTCAAAAGGTTTTTTCTCCATATCCATTCCACAGGGGTAGGTAGGTAGGTAGGGAAATGTCGAATTCCGTTGCAAAAGCTCAAATTCAAAGCTCTATAACTTGCCTTACATAATCAAGGGAAAAGAGGTATATTTTTTCTATGATAGTACCTATGGTTTTCTTCCGATTTTTCTTAGTTACTACGTTTCATCTGCTAATCTGTAGATAATATGAATTTTTATGTGGGTTTTCTTGAGAAAAAAATTTGTTTTGACTTTCACCCTGTATAATACACGTATGTTTGAGAATGTAGAATTGCAATGGAACTGATGACTGAGATTGAGGTTTTCTTAATCGATTGATACCATAAATACCATGAAAACTCTCATAGTTCAGAATTTATTCAATTTTATACACAGGGATGACAACAATATTCCGAAAATTTCTCGGTTTTGTGCCAAAATATTGAAAATATGGGTTTGTTTGAAATTATGTGGAAAATGATCAAATATCATGTATTCGTCGCCGGAGATTTCAGAAAAAATATTAGTTTTCAGATCGAATATGTCTTATTTTCGAAAATTCAATTTTCATGGATTTTCATGGATTTTGCCCTTGTCAAATTTTTTTTCCTGAAAACTATCAACTTTTATCGAATCCTCGAATATTATTCAACCCCCATGTACAAAATTTGGTTGAAATCGGAGTCAAAAGTTTTTTTCTACATTTTCATTCCACATTGATATGTCGAATTCCGTTGTAAAACCTCAAATTCAAACCTCCATAACTTGCCTTGCATAATCATGGGAAAAGAGTTATATTTTTTCTATGATAGTACCTATGGTCTTCTTTCGATTTTACCTCATTACCACGTTTCAGCTGCTCATCTGTAGATAATATGAATTTTTATGTGGATTTTTTTGAGAAAAAAATTTGTCTTTCACCCTGTATAATACGCGTATGTATAGGAATGAAGAATTGTAATGAGTTAAATGAAGATTTTCTAATCGATTGATGCCATGAATACCATGATAACACTCATAGTTTCGAATTTATTCAATTTTATACACAAGGGTGACAACAACAATATTCGAAATATGGATTCGCATCAAAAGTATGTATAGGAAATAATTGGATATCATGTATTCGTTGTCGGAGATCCTCAAAAACATATCAGTTTTTGAATAGGATCATGTGGTTATTTCCGAAAATGTAATTTCCGTTTCTAAAACTCAAATTCATAACTCGCCTTGTATAATAGGTATATGAGCAGATATATTTTTCCTATGACAGTACCTCCGATATCCTTCAGATTCAATAATAATAAAACGCCGCAATTATAAAAGTGTGGAAATTATTGAATTTTTTAGTTTTATTTCCAAGCAAAAAATACAATGATTAATCGATTCATTATTTTCAGCTCAAAGGATTTATTATGAATATACATTGTTACTTGTATACTAAATTCAAATTTAAAATTTTTTTGTTTTATTTTCAAAGGTAAAATAAGAAGGAAATATTTTTTTCAGACAATATCATCGTTGAGCTTTCGGATTATGTATATTTTTATATTATTATAAAATAGACGTGGAACATATAATTTTTCAAGGGATATAATTTACAGAAAATTTAGAATCTTAATTCGAATAAAATTCAAATATTGTGGATCGTGTGATGGAAAACTGGAACATGCCGTATTCTTATTCGAGGATACCAATTTTGGAGCCATTTTGCCAAAGTTTTACAGTTGAAAGGAAAAAAAAATATTTTCTAAAAATTCTTCTTGTAAAGTATGAGGAAAAATTTTTTTTTCCAAAATCGATGATAACATAAGTATTATTACGCAATATTCGGAATTTTGTTAAAATCGGCAGTAGTTTTAAACAACAAAAACCATAATTTTTGATATTTTTAATTTTTGTATCCATGTAATTGGAATTTAATGGTAAAACTAATATTACCATTGGCTTCCTCATCCCCGAAAACCCCTTATCTCAAATTTTCAGCCAAATCGCAGAACAAAATTTAACAACCCCTCCTTAGCCGGCCCTGATGAAATTTTCGAAGTCAATTTTAACCCCTTATACCTAGTTTTGAAAAATTTTATTTTTTTCCCCCAAATTTTACCCCTCTTCACAAATTTTCATCCAAATCGGAGCATCTTGAAAATTTGCCATTTAGAGCCGGTCTGGACGTGCCAGTAGTACCAGTACTCAGAGCCAATCCTTATCCCGAAGTTACGGATCCAATTTGCCGACTTCCCTTACCTACATTATTCTATCGACTAGAGGCTCTTCACCTTGGAGACCTGCTGCGGATATGGGTACGAACCGGCGCGAGCCTCTACGTGGTCCTCTCCTGGATTTTCAAGGTCCGAGGGGAAGATTCGGACACCGCTGCAACTGCGGTGCTCTTCGAGTTCCAAACCATATCTCCCTGCTAGAGGATTCCATGGAACTCTTATGCAGAAAACTCTTTCCGAATCTCCAGACGGCGTCTCCAGGTCCGTTTGGGTTACCCTGACGAACTCTCTCGCGAGGGCCCGACTTTTTGACGGTTTCGCTGCCGGGTTCCTGAATAGGAACCGGATTCCCTTTTGCCCGATGGGTGTGTACAAACTTTTTACGACGTTTTTATACGTTTATTAGTGTGTATATTTTTTATGTGTACGTAAATAAAGCTACACCACATCAACATCGGCTTTCGCCTAGGGCTTAGGATCGACTGACTCATGTGCAATGGCTGTTCACACGAAACCCTTCTCCACGTCAGTCCTCCAGGGCCTCGCTGGACTATTTGCTACTACCACCAAGACCGACGGCGGTTCCAGACGGCCTCACGGCCAATCCTTCTGCGAACACCGCCGCGATCCTCCTACTCGTCAGAGCTTCATGGTCGCGCGCAAAACGCGAACCGCACATGCCGCTGACGGTCGAGTATAAGCACGACGCTTCAGTGCCATCCATTTTCAGGGCTAGTAACTTCGGCAGGTCAGTTGTTACACACTCCTTGGCGGATTCCGACTTCCATAGCCACCGTCCTGCTGTCTTAAGTTACCAACGCCTTTCATGGTATCCCATAAGCGTCGATTTTGGCGCTTTGACTCGACGTTTGGTTCATCCCACAGCGCCAGTTCTGCTTACCAAAAATGGCCCATTTGGCACTCTGATTCGAGTCTCGCGGCTTCATAAGTTCGAGCAAGCCGGAGATCTCACCTATTTAAAGTTTGAGAATAGGTTGAGGTCGTTTCGACCCCAATGCCTCTAATCATTCGCTTTACCGGATGAAACTCGTACGCTGCGAGTGTCAGCTATGCCAAACTAAAACACGAAATAGCGCCATCTAGCGAGGAGTAGTCGAATTGAAAGTACCTAGCGGCCGCAAGTTGAACTATATAAAAATACTATTTGTGTTTAATTTCTATACACACTAGCGCCCTCCGCCGGCCAGATGCCAAACTAAACATGATTCTATAAACACTAGCGCCCTCTTCCGGCCAAACGCCAAACTAAAACAAGAAATAGCGCCATCTAGCGAGGAATAGTCGAATTGAAAGTACCTAGCGGCCGCAAGTTGAACTATATAAAGATTCTATTTGTGTTTAATTTCTATACACACTAGAGTCCCCTGCCGACCGTACGCCAAACTAAGCACGATTCTATAGACACTAGCGGCTCCTTCCGGCCAGACGCCAAACTAGAAACGAAATAGCGCCATCTAGCGAGGAATAGTCGAATTGAAAGTACCTAGCAGCCGCAAGTTGAAAGTAGTAGATATTTAAAGCGGGTTCAAGAATGGTAATAGGGAAAATATGTGTATACTCGTGACGTCACATAGTCGTGACGTGATAGTCTTGACGTAACGGTTATCGACTCGTGACGTCACATAGTTGTGACGTAACGTTTGATATTAATTTTTTTTCAATAAAAATTGTCGAGCGGGGATTCGAACAATCGATGTTCATGTTCCACAGTTAGGACCTGACGAGAGTCTTGTATAGAATTGTGTATTCAAGCGGCAGAGTGGGCTCCTGGGTCATCGGCATTTTTTTTTAATATATACAGTGTGTACATAAAGTATGTTGCACTGCTGGTTGGATTTTTATCAAACAAACGGTATTGTATACAGTATGTACGATGTCATAAGGACAGTATTATATAGTAGTAGTGTCTCCGCTGCTATTTATCGGATTTTCATCGAACAAAGGGCATTGTTTATACAGTATGTATATAAAGAAGATGTAATGTCATCAGAAGAAGAATATAGATGCAAATTGGAGGAATTTGGCAGACGTGTTCGAAAATTGAGTAAAGATATTACATTCTATGGAAATAATATTGAAGTGATAAGAGGATTAGATCGAATGCGTTTGTTCGAGGAAAAGAGTGTCTTTAAAAATAGAGAACTACCTCAAGCACAATATCCACTAAATAGAATAAAACCAACTTTAAAATGAATACAACAACAACAACAACGATGGAGCAAGAGATGAAGGATGACATAAACAATGTGTTTGCTATGACTTGTGTAATTTTAACATCAATATTTATTTTAATATTAAAAATTGTATTGAATATTGTTAAAAGAAAGTTTAAGTCTTCTTGTAATATAGACATTAATGAGTATACAATGTGTTTCAATAAAACAAATTAAAATATAATTTATTTAAGCAAAAAAAAAGTTACAATGGTATCATACTTAAAAACCAGTTTCGTAGTCGTTCTACATTAATTTGGGTACAATTGAAAATTCCATCGGCATGGCAAGCCGAACCTTTTTTGAAACTTTCCATGACGGTGGACGTTCCATCGAATTTGCAGACATCAAAAATGACGGTGGAAATTCCATATTCTTCATATTTCTTTTGTAAAAATTCAGCTTTTTAATTGCCGCGAACGTAAATATAATCGACATTTATACTTTTCAAAATCTCGTTAAATTTTAAATAATCAACATCCCCACCAATTCCATGGATATAACGTTTCAAAAACTTGATTGTTTTTCGATCTTCATTGTTAAGCAAATGAAATGATAGTGGAGTGAAAATGTAGTGTCTATGTTTAAATCCGATTTTGATGGATAGTTCCTTAGGATGAAATGCACCTTCGATAGTAAAGCCTTGAATGTCAATGAATGCTACTCTCATTGTAGTTTATTTGTTACTGTCGCGCGCTGTTTCAGCATCTCACTATTATATGATCGTTTTGATAATTTCCATTAGTGGGTAATACTCCAATAAACAATCATGTATAATTACACAATATGCTCGAGTATTTGCAGGAAATCCTACACCTACTTCAATTCCCACTTTTATATCGACCATCGATGCTCTAATTCCCTCCTCTTGTTTGGAACAGTCTATTACAAAGAGAGCATGATCTTAGAATGCTTCATAGTCCAATGTCGGATGTACTATGCTCGTATATAACTTCTATTGAATGACGTGTAATTATGATAGGCAAGACTATAGTCGTTCTTTTCAAAATCCATCTTAAATCGTTCGCTGGGCCATAATTCTCCAATCAAAGACAATCTTACGTTGTTGGTGTTCAAGTGATCAAATTTCGGGATATCGATTGTCTTCGTGTTGTGTCTATCCTTTTGGAAGCAGACGATAACATATCCAGGTCTCTCGACAGACGGAGCTCGTTTTAACTGACCAAATCTCATTTTTAGAATCTTTCGTTGACGTAGGCAATACACAAAAATCCCATTTTCTAAACGGAATGAATATGGGTCGATCACTTTTTATTTGCTCCATCATGCGTAATTTGATTTCATTGTTAGTATAGACGTAATTTGAAGTCGGATCTCATCAATTCTTATATATTTGAGTGAGTTTGCAACTAACTTTGTCAGCAATAGTCGATTTACTTCCATTGAAGCCCATTGAGGTCGATTGTCACTTTGTGTTGATTGAAAATTTTCAAAGTTTCTCTTCCTAATTTGAAGCCGAATCTCATCAATTCTTATATTTTTGAGTGAGTTTGCAACTAACTTTGTCAGCAATCATCGATTTACTTCCATTGAACCCCATTGAAATCGATTCTCGTCACTCTGTGTTGATTGAAAATTTTCAATGTTTCTCTTCTTAATTTGAAGTCGAATCTTATCAATTCTTATATATTTGACTGAGTTTGCAACTAACTTTCTCAGCAATCGTCGATTTACTTCCATTGAAGCCCATCGAAGTCGATTGTCACTTTGTGTTGATTGAAAATTTTCAAAGTTTCTCTTCCTAATTTGAAGCCGAATCTCATCAATTCTTATATTTTTGAGTGAGTTTGCAACTAACTTTGTCAGCAATCGTCGATTTACTTCCATTGAAGCCCATTGAGGTCGATTGTCACTTTGTGTTGATTGAAAATTTTCAATGTTTTTCTTCCTAATTTGCAGTCGAATCTTTTCAATTCTTATATATTTGAGTGAGTTTGGAACTAACTTTGTCAGCAATCGTCGATTTACTTCCATTGAAGCCCATTGAGGTCGATTGTCACTTTGTGTTGATTGAAAATTTTCAAAGTTTCTCTTCCTAATTTGAAGCCGAATCTCATCAATTCTTATATTTTTGAGTGAGTTTGCAACTAACTTTGTCAGCAATCGTCGATTTACTTCCATTGAAGCCCATTGAAGTCGATTCTCGTCACTCTGTGTTGATTGAAAATTTTCAATGTTCCTCTTCTTAATTTGAAGTCGAATCTTATCAATTCTTATATATTTGAGTGAGTTTGGAACTAACTTTGTCAGCAATCGTCGATTTACTTCCATTGAAGCCCATTGAGGTCGATTGTCACTTTGTGTTGATTGAAAATTTTCAAAGTTTCTCTTCCTAATTTGAAGCCGAATCTCATCAATTCTTATATTTTTGAGTGAGTTTGCAGCTAACTTTGTCCGCAATCGTCGATTTACTTCCATTGAACCCCATTGAAGTCGATTCTCGTCACTCTGTGTTGATTGAAAATTTTCAATGTTTCTCTTCTTAATTTGAAGTCGAATCTTATCAATTCTTATATTTTTGAGTGAGTTTGCAACTAACTTTGTCAGCAATCGTCGATTTACTTCCATTGAAGCCCATTGAGGTCGATTGTCACTTTGTGTTGATTGAAAATTTTCAATGTTTTTCTTCCTAATTTGCAGTCGAATCTTTTCAATTCTTATATATTTGAGTGAGTTTGGAACTAACTTTGTCAGCAATCGTCGATTTACTTCCATTGAAGCCCATTGAGGTCGATTGTCACTTTGTGTTGATTGAAAATTTTCAAAGTTTCTCTTCCTAATTTGAAGCCGAATCTAATCAATTCTTATATTTTTGAGTGAGTTTGCAACTAACTTTGTCAGCAATAGTCGATTTACTTCCATTGAAGCCCATTGAGGTCGATTGTCACTTTGTGTTGATTGAAAATTTTCAAAGTTTCTCTTCCTAATTTGAAGCCGAATCTCATCAATTCTTATATTTTTGAGTGAGTTTGCAACTAACTTTGTCAGCAATCATCGATTTACTTCCATTGAACCCCATTGAAATCGATTCTCGTCACTCTGTGTTGATTGAAAATTTTCAATGTTTCTCTTCTTAATTTGAAGTCGAATCTTATCAATTCTTATATATTTGACTGAGTTTGCAACTAACTTTCTCAGCAATCGTCGATTTACTTCCATTGAAGCCCATCGAAGTCGATTGTCACTTTGTGTTGATTGAAAATTTTCAAAGTTTCTATTCCTAATTTGAAGCCGAATCTCATCAATTCTTATATTTTTGAGTGAGTTTGCAACTAACTTTGTCAGCAATCGTCGATTTACTTCCATTGAAGCCCATTGAGGTCGATTGTCACTTTGTGTTGATTGAAAATTTTCAATGTTTTTCTTCCTAATTTGCAGTCGAATCTTTTCAATTCTTATATATTTGAGTGAGTTTGGAACTAACTTTGTCAGCAATCGTCGATTTACTTCCATTGAAGCCCATTGAGGTCGATTGTCACTTTGTGTTGATTGAAAATTTTCAAAGTTTCTCTTCCTAATTTGAAGCAGAATCTCATCAATTCTTATATTTTTGAGTGAGTTTGCAACTAACTT
This sequence comes from Diorhabda carinulata, assembly GCF_026250575.1. Taxonomy (NCBI): domain Eukaryota; kingdom Metazoa; phylum Arthropoda; class Insecta; order Coleoptera; family Chrysomelidae; genus Diorhabda; species Diorhabda carinulata. The sequence continues at coordinate 17,518,063 of NC_079463.1, forward strand.
TGTCAGCAATCGTCGATTTACTTCCATTGAAGCCCATTGAAGTCGATTCTTGTCACTCTGTGTTGATTGAAAATTTTCAATGTTCCTCTTCTTAATTTGAAGTCGAATCTTATCAATTCTTATATATTTGAGTGAGTTTGGAACTAACTTTGTCAGCAATCGTCGATTTACTTCCATTGAAGCCCATTGAGGTCGATTGTCACTTTGTGTTGATTGAAAATTTTCAAAGTTTCTCTTCCTAATTTGAAGCCGAATCTCATCAATTCTTATATTTTTTAGTGAGTTTGCAACTAACTTTGTCCGCAATCGTCGATTTACTTCCATTGAACCCCATTGAAGTCGATTCTCGTCACTCTGTGTTGATTGAAAATTTTCAATGTTTCTCTTCTTAATTTGAAGTCGAATCTTATCAATTCTTATATTTTTGAGTGAGTTTGCAACTAACTTTGTCAGCAATCGTCGATTTACTTCCATTGAAGCCCATTGAGGTCGATTGTCACTTTGTGTTGATTGAAAATTTTCAATGTTTTTCTTCCTAATTTGCAGTCGAATCTTTTCAATTCTTATATATTTGAGTGAGTTTGGAACTAACTTTGTCAGCAATCGTCGATTTACTTCCATTGAAGCCCATTGAGGTCGATTGTCACTTTGTGTTGATTGAAAATTTTCAAAGTTTCTCTTCCTAATTTGAAGCCGAATCTAATCAATTCTTATATTTTTGAGTGAGTTTGCAACTAACTTTGTCAGCAATCGTCGATTTACTTCCATTGAAGCCCATTGAAGTCGATTCTCGTCACTCTGTGTTGATTGAAAATTTTCAATGTTTCTCTTCTTAATTTGAAGTCGAATCTTATCAATTCTTATATATTTGAGTGAGTTTGGAACTAACTTTGTCAGCAATCGTCGATTTACTTCCATTGAAGCCCATTGAGGTCGATTGTCACTTTGTAATGATTGAAAATTTTCAAAGTTTCTCTTCCTAATTTGAAGCCGAATCTCATCAATTCTTATATTTTTGAGTGAGTTTGCAACTAACTTTGTCCGCAATCGTCGATTTACTTCCTTTGAAGCCCATTGAGGTCGATTGTCTGTCACTTTGTGTTGATTGAAAATTCTCAATGCATTTCTTCCCAATTTGAAGTCGAATCTCATCAATTCTTATATATTTGACTGAGTTTGCAACTAACTTTCTCAGCAATCGTCGATTTACTTCCATTGAAGCCTATTGAGGTCGATTGTCACTTTGTGTTGATTGGAAATTTTCAATGTATTTCTTCCTAATTTGAAGTCGAATCTCATCAATTCTCATATATTTGAGTAAGTTTGCAACTAACTTTGTCAGCAATCGTCGATTTACTTCCATTGAAGCCCATTGAGGTCGATTGTCACTTTGTGTTGATTGAAAATTTTCAAAGTTTCTCTTCCTAATTTGAAGCCGAATCTCATCAATTCTTATATTTTTGAGTGAGTTTGCAACTAACTTTGTCAGCAATCGTCGATTTACATCCTTTGAAGCCCATTGAGGTCGATTGTCTGTCACTTTGTGTTGATTGAAAATTCTCAATGCATTTCTTCCCAATTTGAAGTCGAATCTCATCAATTCTTATATATTTGACTGAGTTTGCAACTAACTTTCTCAGCAATCGTCGATTTACTTCCATTGAAGCCCATTGAGGTCGATTGTCACTTTGTGTTGATTGAAAATTTTCAAAGTTTCTCTTCCTAATTTGAAGCCGAATCTCATCAATTCTTATATTTTTGAGTGAGTTTGCAACTAACTTTGTCAGCAATCATCGATTTACTTCCATTGAACCCCATTGAAGTCGATTCTCGTCACTCTGTGTTGATTGAAAATTTTCAATGTTTCTCTTCTTAATTTGAAGTCGAATCTTATCAATTCTTATATTTTTGAGTGAGTTTGCAACTAACTTTCTCAGCAATTGTCGATTTACTTCCATTGAAGCCCATTGAGGTCGATTGTCACTTTGTGTTGATTGAAAATTTTCAATGTTTTTCTTCCTAATTTGCAGTCGAATCTTTTCAATTCTTATATATTTGAGTGAGTTTGGAACTAACTTTGTCAGCAATCGTCGATTTACTTCCATTGAAGCCCATTGAGGTCGATTGTCACTTTGTGTTGATTGAAAATTTTCAAAGTTTCTCTTCCTAATTTGAAGCAGAATCTCATCAATTCTTATATTTTTGAGTGAGTTTGCAACTAACTTTGTCAGCAATCGTCGATTTACTTCCATTGAAGCCCATTGAAGTCGATTCTCGTCACTCTGTGTTGATTGAAAATTTTCAATGTTCCTCTTCTTAATTTGAAGTCGAATCTTATCAATTCTTATATATTTGAGTGAGTTTGGAACTAACTTTGTCAGCAATCGTCGATTTACTTCCATTGAAGCCCATTGAGGTCGATTGTCACTTTGTGTTGATTGAAAATTTTCAAAGTTTCTCTTCCTAATTTGAAGCCGAATCTCATCAATTCTTATATTTTTGAGTGAGTTTGCAACTAACTTTGTCCGCAATCGTCGATTTACTTCCATTGAACCCCATTGAAGTCGATTCTCGTCACTCTGTGTTGATTGAAAATTTTCAATGTTTCTCTTCTTAATTTGAAGTCGAATCTTATCAATTCTTATATTTTTGAGTGAGTTTGCAACTAACTTTGTCAGCAATCGTCGATTTACTTCCATTGAAGCCCATTGAGGTCGATTGTCACTTTGTGTTGATTGAAAATTTTCAATGTTTTTCTTCCTAATTTGCAGTCGAATCTTTTCAATTCTTATATATTTGAGTGAGTTTGGAACTAACTTTGTCAGCAATTGTCGATTTACTTCCATTGAAGCCCATTGAGGTCGATTGTCACTTTGTGTTGATTGAAAATTTTCAAAGTTTCTCTTCCTAATTTGAAGCCGAATCTAATCAATTCTTATATTTTTGAGTGAGTTTGCAACTAACTTTGTCAGCAATCGTCGATTTACTTCCATTGAAGCCCATTGAAGTCGATTCTCGTCACTCTGTGTTGATTGAAAATTTTCAATGTTTCTCTTCTTAATTTGAAGTCGAATCTTATCAATTCTTATATATTTGAGTGAGTTTGGAACTAACTTTGTCAGCAATCGTCGATTTACTTCCATTGAAGCCCATTGAGGTCGATTGTCACTTTGTAATGATTGAAAATTTTCAAAGTTTCTCTTCCTAATTTGAAGCCGAATCTCATCAATTCTTATATTTTTGAGTGAGTTTGCAACTAACTTTGTCCGCAATCGTCGATTTACTTCCTTTGAAGCCCATTGAGGTCGATTGTCTGTCACTTTGTGTTGATTGAAAATTCTCAATGCATTTCTTCCCAATTTGAAGTCGAATCTCATCAATTCTTATATATTTGACTGAGTTTGCAACTAACTTTGTCAGCAATCGTCGATTTACTTCCATTGAAGCCCATTGAGGTCGATTGTCACTTTGTGTTGATTGAAAATTTTCGAAGTTTCTCTTCCTAATTTGAAGCAGAATCTCATCAATTCTTATATTTTTGAGTGAGTTTGCAACTAACTTTGTCAGCAATCGTCGATTTACTTCCATTGAAGCCCATTGAAGTCGATTCTCGTCACTCTGTGTTGATTGAAAATTTTCAATGTTTCTCTTCTTAATTTGAAGTCGAATCTTATCAATTCTTATATATTTGAGTGAGTTTGGAACTAACTTTGTCAGCAATCGTCGATTTACTTCCATTGAAGCCTATTGAGGTCGATTGTCACTTTGTGTTGATTGGAAATTTTCAATGTATTTCTTCCTAATTTGAAGTCGAATCTCATCAATTCTCATATATTTGAGTAAGTTTGCAACTAACTTTGTCAGCAATCGTCGATTTACTTCCATTGAAGCCCAATGAGGTCGATTGTCACTTTGTGTTGATTGAAAATTTTCAAAGTTTTTCTTCCTAATTTGAAGTCGAATCTCATCAATTCTTATATATTTGAGTGAGTTTGGAACTAACTTTGTCAGCAATCGTCGATTTACTTCCATTGAAGCCCATTGAGGTCGATTGTCACTTTGTGTTGATTGAAAATTTTCAAAGTTTCTCTTCCTAATTTGAAGCCGAATCTCATCAATTCTTATATTTTTGAGTGAGTTTGCAACTAACTTTGTCCGCAATCGTCGATTTACTTCCATTGAACCCCATTGAAGTCGATTCTCGTCACTCTGTGTTGATTGAAAATTTTCAATGTTTCTCTTCTTAATTTGAAGTCGAATCTTATCAATTCTTACATTTTTGAGTGAGTTTGCAACTAACTTTGTCAGCAATCGTCGATTTACTTCCATTGAAGCCCATTGAGGTCGATTGTCACTTTGTGTTGATTGAAAATTTTCAAAGTTTCTCTTCCTAATTTGAAGCCGAATCTAATCAATTCTTATATTTTTGAGTGAGTTTGCAACAAACTTTGTCAGCAATCGTCGATTTACTTCCATTGAAGCCCATTGAAGTCGATTCTCGTCACTCTGTGTTGATTGAAAATTTTCAATGTTTCTCTTCTTAATTTGAAGTCGAATCTTATCAATTCTTATATATTTGAGTGAGTTTGGAACTAACTTTGTCAGCAATCGTCGATTTACTTCCATTGAAGCCCATTGAGGTCGATTGTCACTTTGTAATGATTGAAAATTTTCAAAGTTTCTCTTCCTAATTTGAAGCCGAATCTCATCAATTCTTATATTTTTGAGTGAGTTTGCAACTAACTTTGTCCGCAATCGTCGATTTACTTCCTTTGAAGCCCATTGAGGTCGATTGTCTGTCACTTTGTGTTGATTGAAAATTCTCAATGCATTTCTTCCCAATTTGAAGTCGAATCTCATCAATTCTTATATATTTGACTGAGTTTGCAACTAACTTTCTCAGCAATCGTCGATTTACTTCCATTGAAGCCTATTGAGGTCGATTGTCACTTTGTGTTGATTGGAAATTTTCAATGTATTTCTTCCTAATTTGAAGTCGAATCTCATCAATTCTCATATATTTGAGTAAGTTTGCAACTAACTTTGTCAGCAATCGTCGATTTACTTCCATTGAAGCCCAATGAGGTCGATTGTCACTTTGTGTTGATTGAAAATTTTCAAAGTTTTTCTTCCTAATTTGAAGTTGAATCTCATCAATTCTCATATATTTGAGTAAGTTTGCAACTAACTTTGTCAGCAATCGTCGATTTACTTCCATTGAAGCCCATTGAGGTCGATTGTCACTTTGTGTTGATTGAAAATTTTCAAAGTTTCTCTTCCTAATTTGAAGCCGAATCTCATCAATTCTTATATTTTTGAGTGAGTTTGCAACTAACTTTGTCAGCAATCGTCGATTTACTTCCTTTGAAGCCCATTGAGGTCGATTGTCTGTCACTTTGTGTTGATTGAAAATTCTCAATGCATTTCTTCCCAATTTGAAGTCGAATCTCATCAATTCTTATATATTTGACTGAGTTTGCAACTAACTTTCTCAGCAATCGTCGATTTACTTCCATTGAAGCCCATTGAAGTCGATTCTCGTCACTCTGTGTTGATTGAAAATTTTCAATGTTTCTCTTCTTAATTTGAAGTCGAATCTTATCAATTCTTATATATTTGAGTGAGTTTGGAACTAACTTTGTCAGCAATCGTCGATTTACTTCCATTGAAGCCCATTGAGGTCGATTGTCACTTTGTGTTGATTGAAAATTTTCAAAGTTTCTCTTCCTAATTTGCAGTCGAATCTTTTCAATTCTTATATATTTGGGTGAGTTTGGAACTAACTTTGTCAGCAATCGTCGATTTACTTCCATTGAAGCCCATTGAGGTCGATTGTCACTTTGTGTTGATTGAAAATTTTCAAAGTTTCTCTTCCTAATTTGCAGTCGAATCTTTTCAATTCTTATATATTTGGGTGAGTTTGGAACTAACTTTGTCAGCAATCGTCGATTTACTTCCATTGAAGCCCATTGAGGTCGATTGTCACTTTGTGTTGATTGAAAATTTTCAAAGTTTCTCTTCCTAATTTGAAGCAGAATCTCATCAATTCTTATATTTTTGAGTGAGTTTGCAACTAACTTTGTCAGCAATCATCGATTTACTTCCATTGAACCCCATTGAAGTCGATTCTCGTCACTCTGTGTTGATTGAAAATTTTCAATGTTTCTCTTCTTAATTTGAAGTCGAATCTTATCAATTCTTATATATTTGACTGAGTTTGCAACTAACTTTCTCAGCAATCGTCGATTTACTTCCATTGAAGCCCATCGAAGTCGATTGTCACTTTGTGTTGATTGAAAATTTTCAAAGTTTCTCTTCCTAATTTGAAGCCGAATCTCATCAATTCTTATATTTTTGAGTGAGTTTGCGACTAACTTTGTCCGCAATCGTCGATTTACTTCCATTGAAGCCTATTGAGGTCGATTGTCACTTTGTGTTGATTGAAAATTTTCAATGGTTTTCTTCCTAATGTGCAGTCGAATCTCATCAATTCTTATATTTTTGAGTGAGTTTGCAACTAACTTTGTCAGCAATCGTCGATTTACTTCCATTGAAGCCCATTGAGGTCGATTGTCACTTTGTGTTGATTGAAAATTTTCAAAGTTTCTCTTCCTAATTTGAAGCCGAATCTCATCAATTCTTATATTTTTGAGTGAGTTTGCAACTAACTTTGTCCGCAATCGTCGATTTACTTCCATTGAACCCCATTGAAGTCGATTCTCGTCACTCTGTGTTGATTGGAAATTTTCAAAGTTTCTCCTCCTAATTTGAAGCCAAATCTCATCAATTCTTATATTTTTGAGTGAGTTTGCAACTAACTTTGTCCGCAATCGTCGATTTACTTCCATTGAACCCCATTGAAGTCGATTCTCGTCACTCTGTGTTGATTGAAAATTTTCAATGTTTCTCTTCTTAATTTGAAGTCGAATCTTATCAATTCTTATATTTTTGAGTGAGTTTGCAACTAACTTTGTCAGCAATCGTCGATTTACTTCCATTGAAGCCCATCGAAGTCGATTGTCACTTTGTGTTGATTGAAAATTTTCAAAGTTTCTCTTCCTAATTTGAAGCCGAATCTCATCAATTCTTATATTTTTGAGTGAGTTTGCAACTAACTTTGTCCGCAATCGTCGATTTACTTCCATTGAAGCCTATTGAGGTCGATTGTCACTTTGTGTTGATTGAAAATTTTCAATGGTTTTCTTCCTAATGTGCAGTCGAATCTTTTCAATTCTTATATATTTGGGTGAGTTTGGAACTAACTTTGTCAGCAATCGTCGATTTACTTCCATTGAAGCCCATTGAGGTCGATTGTCACTTTGTGTTGATTGAAAATTTTCAAAGTTTCTCTTCCTAATTTGAAGCAGACTCTCATCAATTCTTATATTTTTGAGTGAGTTTGCAACTAACTTTGTCATCAATCATCGATTTACTTCCATTGAACCCCATTGAAGTCGATTCTCGTCACTCTGTGTTGATTGAAAATTTTCAATGTTTCTCTTCTTAATTTGAAGTCGAATCTTATCAATTCTTATATATTTGACTGAGTTTGCAACTAACTTTCTCAGCAATCGTCGATTTACTTCCATTGAAGCCCATCGAAGTCGATTGTCACTTTGTGTTGATTGAAAATTTTCAAAGTTTCTCTTCCTAATTTGAAGCCGAATCTCATCAATTCTTATATTTTTGAGTGAGTTTGCAACTAACTTTGTCAGCAATCGTCGATTTACTTCCATTGAAGCCCATTGAGGTCGATTGTCACTTTGTGTTGATTGAATATTTTCAAAGTTTCTCTTCCTAATTTGAAGCCGAATCTCATCAATTCTTATATTTTTGAGTGAGTTTGCAACTAACTTTGTCCGCAATCGTCGATTTACTTCCATTGAACCCCATTGAAGTCGATTCTCGTCACTCTGTGTTGATTGAAAATTTTCAAAGTTTCTCCTCCTAATTTGAAGCCAAATCTCATCAATTCTTATATTTTTGAGTGAGTTTGCAACTAACTTTGTCCGCAATCGTCGATTTACTTCCATTGAACCCCATTGAAGTCGATTCTCGTCACTCTGTGTTGATTGAAAATTTTCAATGTTTCTCTTCTTAATTTGAAGTCGAATCTTATCAATTCTTATATTTTTGAGTGAGTTTGCAACTAACTTTGTCAGCAATCGTCGATTTACTTCCATTGAAGCCCATCGAAGTCGATTGTCACTTTGTGTTGATTGAAAATTTTCAAAGTTTCTCTTCCTAATTTGAAGCCGAATCTCATCAATTCTTATATTTTTGAGTGAGTTTGCAACTAACTTTGTCCGCAATCGTCGATTTACTTCCATTGAAGCCTATTGAGGTCGATTGTCACTGTGTGTTGATTGAAAATTTTCAATGGTTTTCTTCCTAATGTGCAGTCGAATCTTTTCAATTCTTATATATTTGGGTGAGTTTGGAACTAACTTTGTCAGCAATCGTCGATTTACTTCCATTGAAGCCCATTGAGGTCGATTGTCACTTTGTGTTGATTGAAAATTTTCAAAGTTTCTCTTCCTAATTTGCAGTCGAATCTTTTCAATTCTTATATATTTGGGTGAGTTTGGAACTAACTTTGTCAGCAATCGTCGATTTACTTCCATTGAAGCCCATTGAGGTCGATTGTCACTTTGTGTTGATTGAAAATTTTCAAAGTTTCTCTTCCTAATTTGAAGCAGAATCTCATCAATTCTTATATTTTTGAGTGAGTTTGCAACTAACTTTGTCAGCAATCATCGATTTACTTCCATTGAACCCCATTGAAGTCGATTCTCGTCACTCTGTGTTGATTGAAAATTTTCAATGTTTCTCTTCTTAATTTGAAGTCGAATCTTATCAATTCTTATATATTTGACTGAGTTTGCAACTAACTTTCTCAGCAATCGTCGATTTACTTCCATTGAAGCCCATCGAAGTCGATTGTCACTTTGTGTTGATTGAAAATTTTCAAAGTTTCTCTTCCTAATTTGAAGCCGAATCTCATCAATTCTTATATTTTTGAGTGAGTTTGCGACTAACTTTGTCCGCAATCGTCGATTTACTTCCATTGAAGCCTATTGAGGTCGATTGTCACTTTGTGTTGATTGAAAATTTTCAATGGTTTTCTTCCTAATGTGCAGTCGAATCTTTTCAATTCTTATATATTTGGGTGAGTTTGGAACTAACTTTGTCAGCAATCGTCGATTTACTTCCATTGAAGCCCATTGAGGTCGATTGTCACTTTGTGTTGATTGAAAATTTTCAAAGTTTCTCTTCCTAATTTGAAGCAGAATCTCATCAATTCTTATATTTTTGAGTGAGTTTGCAACTAACTTTGTCATCAATCATCGATTTACTTCCATTGAACCCCATTGAAGTCGATTCTCGTCACTCTGTGTTGATTGAAAATTTTCAATGTTTCTCTTCTTAATTTGAAGTCGAATCTTATCAATTCTTATATATTTGACTAAGTTTGCAACTAACTTTCTCAGCAATCGTCGACTTACTTCCATTGAAGCCCATCGAAGTCGATTGTCACTTTGTGTTGATTGAAAATTTTCAAAGTTTCTCTTCCTAATTTGAAGCCGAATCTCATCAATTCTTATATTTTTGAGTGAGTTTGCAACTAACTTTGTCAGCAATCGTCGATTTACTTCCATTGAAGCCCATTGAGGTCGATTGTCACTTTGTGTTGATTGAATATTTTCAAAGTTTCTCTTCCTAATTTGAAGCCGAATCTCATCAATTCTTATATTTTTGAGTGAGTTTGCAACTAACTTTGTCCGCAATCGTCGATTTACTTCCATTGAACCCCATTGAAGTCGATTCTCGTCACTCTGTGTTGATTGGAAATTTTCAAAGTTTCTCCTCCTAATTTGAAGCCAAATCTCATCAATTCTTATATTTTTGAGTGAGTTTGCAACTAACTTTGTCCGCAATCGTCGATTTACTCCCATTGAAGCCTATTGAGGTCGATTGTCACTTTGTGTTGATTGAAAATTTTCAATTGTTTTCTTCCTAATGTGCAGTCGAATCTTTTCAATTCTTATATATTTGGGTGAGTTTGGAACTAACTTTCTCAGCAATCGTCGATTTACTTCCATTGAAGCCCATCGAAGTCGATTGTCACTTTGTGTTGATTGAAAATTTTCAAAGTTTCTCTTCCTAATTTGAAGCCGAATCTCATCAATTCTTATATTTTTGAGTGAGTTTGCAACTAACTTTGTCCGCAATCGTCGATTTACTTCCATTGAAGCCTATTGAGGTCGATTGTCACTTTGTGTTGATTGAAAATTTTCAATGGTTTTCTTCCTAATGTGCAGTCGAATCTTTTCAATTCTTATATATTTGGGTGAGTTTGGAACTAACTTTGTCAGCAATCGTCGATTTACTTCCATTGAAGCCCATTGAGGTCGATTGTCACTTTGTGTTGATTGAAAATTTTCAAAGTTTCTCTTCCTAATTTGAAGCAGAATCTCATCAATTCTTATATTTTTGAGTGAGTTTGCAACTAACTTTGTCATCAATCATCGATTTACTTCCATTGAACCCCATTGAAGTCGATTCTCGTCACTCTGTGTTGATTGAAAATTTTCAATGTTTCTCTTCTTAATTTGAAGTCGAATCTTATCAATTCTTATATATTTGACTGAGTTTGCAACTAACTTTCTCAGCAATCGTCGATTTACTTCCATTGAAGCCCATCGAAGTCGATTGTCACTTTGTGTTGATTGAAAATTTTCAAAGTTTCTCTTCCTAATTTGAAGCCGAATCTCATCAATTCTTATATTTTTGAGTGAGTTTGCAACTAACTTTGTCAGCAATCGTCGATTTACTTCCATTGAAGCCCATTGAGGTCGATTGTCACTTTGTGTTGATTGAAAATTTTCAAAGTTTCTCTTCCTAATTTGAAGCCGAATCTCATCAATTCTTATATTTTTGAGTGAGTTTGCAACTAACTTTGTCCGCAATCGTCGATTTACTTCCATTGAACCCCATTGAAGTCGATTCTCGTCACTCTGTGTTGATTGGAAATTTTCAAAGTTTCTCCTCCTAACTTGAAGCCAAATCTCATCAATTCTTATATTTTTGAGTGAGTTTGCAACTAACTTTGTCCGCAATCGTCGATTTACTTCCATTGAACCCCATTGAAGTCGATTCTCGTCACTCTGTGTTGATTGAAAATTTTCAATGTTTCTCTTCTTAATTTGAAGTCGAATCTTATCAATTCTTATATTTTTGAGTGAGTTTGCAACTAACTTTGTCAGCAATCGTCGATTTACTTCCATTGAAGCCCATCGAAGTCGATTGTCACTTTGTGTTGATTGAAAATTTTCAAAGTTTCTCTTCCTAATTTGAAGCCGAATCTCATCAATTCTTATATTTTTGAGTGAGTTTGCAACTAACTTTGTCCGCAATCGTCGATTTACTTCCATTGAAGCCTATTGAGGTCGATTGTCACTTTGTGTTGATTGAAAATTTTCAATGGTTTTCTTCCTAATGTGCAGTCGAATCTTTTCAATTCTTATATATCTGGGTGAGTTTGGAACTAACTTTGTCAGCAATCGTCGATTTACTTCCATTGAAGCCCATTGAGGTCGATTGTCACTTTGTGTTGATTGAAAATTTTCAAAGTTTCTCTTCCTAATTTGAAGCAGAATCTCATCAATTCTTATATTTTTGAGTGAGTTTGCAACTAACTTTGTCATCAATCATCGATTTACTTCCATTGAACCCCATTGAAGTCGATTCTCGTCACTCTGTGTTGATTGAAAATTTTCAATGTTTCTCTTCTTAATTTGAAGTCGAATCTTATCAATTCTTATATATTTGACTGAGTTTGCAACTAACTTTCTCAGCAATCGTCGATTTACTTCCATTGAAGCCCATCGAAGTCGATTGTCACTTTGTGTTGATTGAAAATTTTCAAAGTTTCTCTTCCTAATTTGAAGCCGAATCTCATCAACTCTTATATTTTTGAGTGAGTTTGCAACTAACTTTGTCAGCAATCGTCGATTTACTTCCATTGAAGCCCATTGAGGTCGATTGTCACTTTGTGTTGATTGAATATTTTCAAAGTTTCTCTTCCTAATTTGAAGCCGAATCTCATCAATTCTTATATTTTTGAGTGAGTTTGCAACTAACTTTGTCCGCAATCGTCGATTTACTTCCATTGAACCCCATTGAAGTCGATTCTCGTCACTCTGTGTTGATTGAAAATTTTCAAAGTTTCTCCTCCTAATTTGAAGCCAAATCTCATCAATTCTTATATTTTTGAGTGAGTTTGCAACTAACTTTGTCCGCAATCGTCGATTTACTTCCATTGAACCCCATTGAAGTCGATTCTCGTCACTCTGTGTTGATTGAAAATTTTCAATGTTTCTCTTCTTAATTTGAAGTCGAATCTTATCAATTCTTATATTTTTGAGTGAGTTTGCAACTAACTTTGTCAGCAATCGTCGATTTACTTCCATTGAAGCCCATCGAAGTCGATTGTCACTTTGTGTTGATTGAAAATTTTCAAAGTTTCTCTTCCTAATTTGAAGCCGAATCTCATCAATTCTCATATTTTTGAGTGAGTTTGCAACTAACTTTGTCCGCAATCGTCGATTTACTTCCATTGAAGCCTATTGAGGTCGATTGTCACTTTGTGTTGATTGAAAATTTTCAATGGTTTTCTTCCTAATGTGCAGTCGAATCTTTTCAATTCTTATATATTTGGGTGAGTTTGGAACTAACTTTGTCAGCAATCGTCGATTTACTTCCATTGAAGCCCATTGAGGTCGATTGTCACTTTGTGTTGATTGAAAATTTTCAAAGTTTCTCTTCCTAATTTGAAGCAGAATCTCATCAATTCTTATATTTTTGAGTGAGTTTGCAACTAACTTTGTCATCAATCATCGATTTACTTCCATTGAACCCCATTGAAGTCGATTCTCGTCACTCTTTGTTGATTGAAAATTTTCAATGTTTCTCTTCTTAATTTGAAGTCGAATCTTATCAATTCTTATATATTTGACTGAGTTTGCAACTAACTTTCTCAGCAATCGTCGATTTACTTCCATTGAAGCCCATCGAAGTCGATTGTCACTTTGTGTTGATTGAAAATTTTCAAAGTTTCTCTTCCTAATTTGAAGCCGAATCTCATCAATTCTTATATTTTTGAGTGAGTTTGCAACTAACTTTGTCAGCAATCGTCGATTTACTTCCATTGAAGCCCATTGAGGTCGATTGTCACTTTGTGTTGATTGAAAATTTTCAAAGTTTCTCTTCCTAATTTGAAGCCGAATCTCATCAATTCTTATATTTTTGAGTGAGTTTGCAACTAACTTTGTCCGCAATCGTCGATTTACTTCCATTGAACCCCATTGAAGTCGATTCTCGTCACTCTGTGTTGATTGAAAATTTTCAAAGTTTCTCCTCCTAATTTGGAGCCAAATCTCATCAATTCTTATATTTTTGAGTGAGTTTGCAACTAACTTTGTCCGCAATCGTCGATTTACTTCCATTGAACCCCATTGAAGTCGATTCTCGTCACTCTGTGTTGATTGAAAATTTTCAATGTTTCTCTTCTTAATTTGAAGTCGAATCTTATCAATTCTTACATTTTTGAGTGAGTTTGCAACTAACTTTGTCAGCAATCGTCGATTTACTTCCATTGAAGCCCATTGAGGTCGATTGTCACTTTGTGTTGATTGAAAATTTTCAATGTTTTTCTTCCTAATTTGCAGTCGAATCTTTTCAATTCTTATATTTTTGAGTGAGTTTGCAACTAACTTTGTCAGCAATCGTCGATTTACTTCCATTGAAGCCCATTGAGGTCGATTGTCACTTTGTGTTGATTGAAAATTTTCAAAGTTTCTCTTCCTAATTTGAAGCCGAATCTCATCAATTCTTATATTTTTGAGTGAGCTTGCAACTAACTTTGTCCGCAATCGTCGATTTACTTCCTTTGAAGCCCATTGAGGTCGATTTACCTGTCACTTTGTGTTGATTGAAAATTCTCAATGCATTTCTTCCTAATTTGAAGTCGAATCTCATCAATTCTTATATATTTGACTGAGTTTGCAACTAACTTTCTCAGCAATCGTCGATTTACTTCCATTGAAGCCTATTGAGGTCGATTGTCACTTTGTGTTGATTGGAAATTTTCAATGTATTTCTTCCTAATTTGAAGTCGAATCTCATCAATTCTCATATATTTGAGTAAGTTTGCAACTAACTTTGTCAGCAATCGTCGATTTACTTCCATTGAAGCCCAATGAGGTCGATTGTCACTTTGTGTTGATTGAAAATTTTCAAAGTTTTTCTTCCTAATTTGAAGTCGAATCTCATCAATTCTCATATATTTGAGTAAGTTTGCAACTAACTTTGTCAGCAATCGTCGATTTACTTCCATTGAAGCCCATTGAAGTCGATTCTCGTCACTCTGTGTTGATTGAAAATTTTCAATGTTCCTCTTCTTAATTTGAAGTCGAATCTTATCAATTCTTATATATTTGAGTGAGTTTGGGAATAACTTTGTCAGCAATCGTCGATTTACTTCCATTGAAGCCCATTGAGGTCGATTGTCACTTTGTGTTGATTGAAAATTTTCAAAGTTTCTCTTCCTAATTTGAAGCCGAATCTCATCAATTCTTATATTTTCGAGTGAGTTTGCAACTAACTTTGTCCGCAATCGTCGATTTACTTCCATTGAACCCCATTGAAGTCGATTCTCGTCACTCTGTGTTGATTGAAAATTTTCAATGTTTCTCTCCTTAATTTGAAGTCGAATCTTATCAACTCTTATATTTTTGAGTGAGTTTGCAACTAACTTTGTCAGCAATCGTCGATTTACTTCCATTGAAGCCCATTGAGGTCGATTGTCACTTTGTGTTGATTGAAAATTTTCAATGTTTTTCTTCCTAATTTGCAGTCGAATTTTTTCAATTCTTATATATTTGAGTGAGTTTGCAACTAACTTTGTCAGCAATCGTCGATTTACTTCCATTGAAGCCCATTGAGGTCGATTATCACTTTGTGTTGATTGAAAATTCTCAAAGTTTTTCTTCCTAATTTGAAGTCGAATCTCATCAATTCTCATATATTTGAGTAAGTTTGCAACTAACTTTGTCAGCAATCGTCGATTTACTTCCATTGAACCCCATTGAAGTCGATTCTCGTCACTCTGTGTTGATTGAAAATTTTCAATGTTTCTCTCCTTAATTTGAAGTCGAATCTTATCAACTCTTATATTTTTGAGTGAGTTTGCAACTAACTTTGTCAGCAATCGTCGATTTACTTCCATTGAAGCCCATTGAGGTCGATTGTCACTTTGTGTTGATTGAAAATTTTCAATGTTTTTCTTCCTAATTTGCAGTCGAATTTTTTCAATTCTTATATATTTGAGTGAGTTTGCAACTAACTTTGTCAGCAATCGTCGATTTACTTCCATTGAAGCCCATTGAGGTCGATTATCACTTTGTGTTGATTGAAAATTCTCAAAGTTTTTCTTCCTAATTTGAAGTCGAATCTCATCAATTCTTATATTTTCGAGTGAGTTTGCAACTAACTTTGTCCGCAATCGTCGATTTACTTCCATTGAACCCCATTGAAGTCGATTCTCGTCACTCTGTGTTGATTGAAAATTTTCAATGTTTCTCTCCTTAATTTGAAGTCGAATCTTATCAACTCTTATATTTTTGAGTGAGTTTGCAACTAACTTTGTCAGCAATCGTCGATTTACTTCCATTGAAGCCCATTGAGGTCGATTGTCACTTTGTGTTGATTGAAAATTTTCAATGTTTTTCTTCCTAATTTGCAGTCGAATTTTTTCAATTCTTATATATTTGAGTGAGTTTGCAACTAACTTTGTCAGCAATCGTCGATTTACTTCCATTGAAGCCCATTGAGGTCGATTATCACTTTGTGTTGATTGAAAATTCTCAAAGTTTTTCTTCCTAATTTGAAGTCGAATCTCATCAATTCTCATATATTTGAGTAAGTTTGCAACTAACTTTGTCAGCAATCGTCGATTTACTTCCATTGAACCCCATTGAAGTCGATTCTCGTCACTCTGTGTTGATTGAAAATTTTCAATGTTTCTCTCCTTAATTTGAAGTCGAATCTTATCAACTCTTATATTTTTGAGTGAGTTTGCAACTAACTTTGTCAGCAATCGTCGATTTACTTCCATTGAAGCCCATTGAGGTCGATTGTCACTTTGTGTTGATTGAAAATTTTCAATGTTTTTCTTCCTAATTTGCAGTCGAATTTTTTCAATTCTTATATATTTGAGTGAGTTTGCAACTAACTTTGTCAGCAATCGTCGATTTACTTCCATTGAAGCCCATTGAGGTCGATTATCACTTTGTGTTGATTGAAAATTCTCAAAGTTTTTCTTCCTAATTTGAAGTCGAATCTCATCAATTCTCATATATTTGAGTAAGTTTGCAACTAACTTTGTCAGCAATCGTCGATTTACTTCCATTGAAGCCCATTGAGGTCGATTGTCACTTTGTGTTGATTGAAAATTTTCAAAGTTTCTCTTCCTAATTTGAAGCCGAATCTCATCAATTCTTATATTTTTGAGTGAGTTTGCAACTAACTTTGTCAGCAATCGTCGATTTACTTCCTTTGAAGCCCACTGAGGTCGATTGTCTGTCACTTTGTGTTGATTGAAAATTCTCAATGCATTTCTTCCCAATTTGAAGTCGAATCTCATCAATTCTTATATATTTGACTGAGTTTGCAACTAACTTTCTCAGCAATCGTCGATTTACTTCCATTGAAGCCCATTGAAGTCGATTCTCGTCACTCTGTGTTGATTGAAAATTTTCAATGTTTCTCTTCCTAATTTGAAGCCGAATCTCATCAATTCTTATATTTTTGAGTGAGTTTGCAACTAACTTTGTCCGCAATCGTCGATTTACTTCCATTGAAGCCCATTGAGGTCGATTGTCACTTTGTGTTGATAGAAAATTTTCAATGTTTTTCTTCCTAATTTGCAGTCGAATTTTTTCAATTCTTATATATTTGAGTGAGTTTGCAACTAACATTGTCAGCAATCGTCGATTTACTTCCATTGAAGCCCATTGAGGTCGATTGTCACTTTGTGTTGATTGAAAATTCTCAAAGTTTTTCTTCCTAATTTGAAGTCGAATCTCATCAATTCTCATATATTTGAGTAAGTTTGCAACTAACTTTGTCAGCAATCGTCGATTTACTTCCATTGAAGCCCATTGAGGTCGATTGTCACTTTGTGTTGATTGAAAATTTTCAAAGTTTCTCTTCCTAATTTGAAGCCGAATCTCATCAATTCTTATATTTTTGAGTGAGCTTGCAACTAACTTTGTCCGCAATCGTCGATTTACTTCCTTTGAAGCCCATTGAGGTCGATTGTCTGTCACTTTGTGTTGATTGAAAATTCTCAATGCATTTCTTCCTAATTTGAAGTCGAATCTCATCAATTCTCATATATTTGAGTAAGTTTGCAACTAACTTTGTCAGCAATCGTCGATTTACTTCCATTGAAGCCCAATGAGGTCGATTGTCACTTTGTGTTGATTGAAAATTTTCAAAGTTTTTCTCCCTAATTTGAAGTCGAATCTCATCAATTCTCATATATTTGAGTAAGTTTGCAACTAACTTTGTCAGCAATCGTCGATTTACTTCCATTGAAGCCCATTGAAGTCGATTCTCGTCACTCTGTGTTGATTGAAAATTTTCAATGTTCCTCTTCTTAATTTGAAGTCGAATCTTATCAATTCTTATATATTTGAGTGAGTTTGGAACTAACTTTGTCAGCAATCGTCGATTTACTTCCATTGAAGCCCATTGAGGTCGATTGTCACTTTGTGTTGATTGAAAATTTTCAAAGTTTCTCTTCCTAATTTGAAGCCGAATCTCATCAATTCTTATATTTTCGAGTGAGTTTGCAACTAATTTTGTCCGCAATCGTCGATTTACTTCCATTGAACCCCATTGAAGTCGATTCTCGTCACTCTGTGTTGATTGAAAATTTTCAATGTTTCTCTTCTTAATTTGAAGTCGAATCTTATCAATTCTTATATTTTTGAGTGAGTTTGCAACTAACTTTGTCAGCAATCGTCGATTTACTTTCATTGAAGCCCATTGAGGTCGATTGTCACTTTGTGTTGATTGAAAATTTTCAATGTTTTTCTTCCCAATTTGCAGTCGAATTTTTTCAATTCTTATATATTTGAGTGAGTTTGGAACTAACTTTGTCAGCAATCGTCGATTTACTTCCATTGAAGCCCATTGAGGTCGATTGTCACTTTGTGTTGATTGAAAATTTTCAAAGTTTCTCTTCCTAATTTGAAGCCGAATCTCATCAATTCTTATATTTTTGAGTGAGTTTGCAACTAACTTTGTCAGCAATCGTCGATTTACTTCCATTGAAGCCCATTGAAGTCGATTCTCGTCACTCTGTGTTGATTGAAAATTTTCAATGTTTCTCTTCTTAATTTGAAGTCGAATCTTATCAATTCTTATATATTTGAGTGAGTTTGGAACTAACTTTGTCAGCAATCGTCGATTTACTTCCATTGAAGCCCATTGAGGTCGATTGTCACTTTGTGTTGATTGAAAATTTTCAATGTTTTTCTTCCTAATTTGCAGTCGAATTTTTTCAATTCTTATATATTTGAGTGAGTTTGCAACTAACTTTGACAGCAATCGTCGATTTACTTCCATTGAAGCCCATTGAGGTCGATTGTCACTTTGTGTTGATTGAAAATTTTCAAAGTTTCTCTTCCTAATTTGAAGCCGAATCTCATCAATTCTTATATTTTTGAGTGAGTTTGCAACTAACTTTGTCAGCAATCGTCGATTTACTTCCATTGAAGCCCATTGAAGTCGATTCTCGTCACTCTGTGTTGATTGAAAATTTTCAATGTTTCTCTTCTTAATTTGAAGTCGAATCTTATCAATTCTTATATATTTGAGTGAGTTTGGAACTAACTTTGTCAGCAATCGTCGATTTACTTCCATTGAAGCCCATTGAGGTCGATTGTCACTTTGTGTTGATTGAAAATTTTCAATGTTTTTCTTCCTAATTTGCAGTCGAATTTTTTCAATTCTTATATATTTGAGTGAGTTTGCAACTAACTTTGACAGCAATCGTCGATTTACTTCCATTGAAGCCCATTGAGGTCGATTGTCACTTTGTGTTGATTGAAAATTTTCAAAGTTTTTCTCCCTAATTTGAAGTCGAATCTCATCAATTCTCATATATTTGAGTAAGTTTGCAACTAACTTTGTCAGCAATCGTCGATTTACTTCCATTGAAGCCCATTGAAGTCGATTCTCGTCACTCTGTGTTGATTGAAAATTTTCAATGTTCCTCTTCTTAATTTGAAGTCGAATCTTATCAATTCTTATATATTTGAGTGAGTTTGGAACTAACTTTGTCAGCAATCGTCGATTTACTTCCATTGAAGCCCATTGAGGTCGATTGTCACTTTGTGTTGATTGAAAATTTTCAAAGTTTCTCTTCCTAATTTGAAGCCGAATCTCATCAATTCTTATATTTTCGAGTGAGTTTGCAACTAATTTTGTCCGCAATCGTCGATTTACTTCCATTGAACCCCATTGAAGTCGATTCTCGTCACTCTGTGTTGATTGAAAATTTTCAATGTTTCTCTTCTTAATTTGAAGTCGAATCTTATCAATTCTTATATTTTTGAGTGAGTTTGCAACTAACTTTGTCAGCAATCGTCGATTTACTTCCATTGAAGCCCATTGAGGTCGATTGTCACTTTGTGTTGATTGAAAATTTTCAATGTTTTTCTTCCCAATTTGCAGTCGAATTTTTTCAATTCTTATATATTTGAGTGAGTTTGGAACTAACTTTGTCAGCAATCGTCGATTTACTTCCATTGAAGCCCATTGAGGTCGATTGTCACTTTGTGTTGATTGAAAATTTTCAAAGTTTCTCTTCCTAATTTGAAGCCGAATCTCATCAATTCTTATATTTTTGAGTGAGTTTGCAACTAACTTTGTCAGCAATCGTCGATTTACTTCCATTGAAGCCCATTGAAGTCGATTCTCGTCACTCTGTGTTGATTGAAAATTTTCAATGTTTCTCTTCTTAATTTGAAGTCGAATCTTATCAATTCTTATATATTTGAGTGAGTTTGGAACTAACTTTGTCAGCAATCGTCGATTTACTTCCATTGAAGCCCATTGAGGTCGATTGTCACTTTGTGTTGATTGAAAATTTTCAATGTTTTTCTTCCTAATTTGCAGTCGAATTTTTTCAATTCTTATATATTTGAGTGAGTTTGCAACTAACTTTGTCAGCAATCGTCGATTTACTTCCATTGAAGCCCATTGAGGTCGATTGTCACTTTGTGTTGATTGAAAATTCTCAAAGTTTTTCTTCCTAATTTGAAGTCGAATCTCATCAATTCTCATATATTTGAGTAAGTTTGCAACTAACTTTGTCAGCAATCGTCGATTTACTTCCTTTGAAGCCCACTGAGGTCGATTGTCTGTCACTTTGTGTTGATTGAAAATTCTCAATGCATTTCTTCCCAATTTGAAGTCGAATCTCATCAATTCTTATATATTTGACTGAGTTTGCAACTAACTTTCTCAGCAATCGTCGATTTACTTCCATTGAAGCCCATTGAAGTCGATTCTCGTCACTTTGTGTTGATTGAAAATTTTCAATGTTTCTCTTCTTAATTTGAAGTCGAATCTTATCAATTCTTATATATTTGACTGAGTTTGCAACTAACTTTCTCAGCAATCGTCGATTTACTTCCATTGAAGCCTATTGAGGTCGATTGTCACTTTGTGTTGATTGGAAATTTTCAATGTATTTCTTCTTAATTTGAAGTCAAATCTCATCAATTCTCATATATTTGAGTAAGTTTGCAACTAACTTTGTCAGCAATCGTCGATTTACTTCCATTGAAGCCCAATGAGGTCGATTGTCACTTTGTGTTGATTGGAAATTTTCAATGTATTTCTTCCTAATTTGAAGTCGAATCTCATCAATTCTCATATATTTGAGTGAGTTTGCAACTAACTTTGTCAGCAATCGTCGATTTACTTCCATTGAAGCCCAATGAAGTCGATTCTCGTCACTCTGTGTTGATTGAAAATTTTCAATGTTTCTCTTGTTAATTTGAAGTCGAATCTTATCAATTCTTATATATTTGAGTGAGTTTGGAACTAACTTTGTCAGCAATCGTCGATTTACTTCCATTGAAGCCCATTGACGTCGATTGTCACTTTGTGTTGATTGAAAATTTTCAATGTTTTTCTTCCTAATTTGCAGTCGAATCTTTTCAATTCTTATATATTTGGGTGAGTTTGGAACTAACTTTGTCAGCAATCGTCGATTTACTTCCATTGAACCCCATTGAAGTCGATTCTCGTCACTCTGTGTTGATTGAAAATTTTCGAAGTTTCTCTTCCTAATTTGAAGCCGAATCTCATCAATTCTTATATTTTTGAGTGAGTTTGCAACTAACTTTGTCAGCAATCATCGATTTACTTCCTTTGAAGCCCATTGAGGTCGATTGTCTGTCACTTTGTGTTGATTGAAAATTCTCAATGCATTTCTTTCTAATTTGAAGTCGAATCTCATCAATTCTTATATATTTGACTGAGTTTGCAACTAACTTTCTCAGCAATCGTCGATTTACTTCCATTGAAGCCTATTGAGGTCGATTGTCACTTTGTGTTGATTGGAAATTTTCAATGTATTTCTTCCTAATTTGAAGTCGAATCTCATCAATTCTCATATATTTGAGTAAGTTTGCAACTAACTTTGTCAGCAATCGTCGATTTACTTCCATTGAAGCCCAATGAGGTCGATTGTCACTTTATGTTGATTGAAAATTTTCAAAGTTTCTCTTCCTAATTTGAAGCCGAATCTCATCAATTCTTATATTTTTGAGTGAGTTTGAAACTAACTTTGTCAGCAATCGTCGATTTACTTCCATTGAAGCCCATTGAAGTCGATTCTCGTCACTCTGTGTTGATTGAAAATTTTCAATGTTTCTCTTCTTAATTTGAAGTCGAATCTTATCAATTCTTATATATTTGAGTGAGTTTGGAACTAACTTTGTCAGCAATCGTCGATTTACTTCCATTGAAGCCCATTGAGGTCGATTGTCACTTTTTGTTGATTGAAAATTTTCAAAGCTTCTCTTCCTAATTTGAAGCCGAATCTCATCAATTCTTATATTTTTGAGTGAGTTTGCAACTAACTTTGTCCGCAATCGTCGATTTACTTCCTTTGAAGCCCATTGAGGTCGATTGTCTGTCACTTTGTGTTGATTGAAAATTCTCAATGCATTTCTTCCTAATTTGAAGTCGAATCTCATCAATTCTTATATATTTGACTGAGTTGCAACTAACTTTCTCAGCAATCGTCGATTTACTTCCATTGAAGCCTATTGAGGTCGATTGTCACTTTGTGTTGATTGGAAATTTTCAATGTATTTCTTCCTAATTTGAAGTCGAATCTCATCAATTCTCATATATTTGAGTAAGTTTGCAACTAACTTTGTCAGCAATCGTCGATTTACTTCCATTGAAGCCCATTGAGGTCGATTGTCACTTTGTGTTGATTGAAAATTTTCAAAGTTTTTCTTCCTAATTTGAAGACGAATCTCATCAATTTTCATATATTTGAGTAAGTTTGCAACTAACTTTGTCAGCAATCGTCGATTTACTTCCATTGAAGCCCATTGAGGTCGATTGTCACTTTGTGTTGATTGAAAATTTTCAAAGTTTCTCTTCCTAATTTGAAGCCGAATCTCATCAATTCTTATATTTTTGAGTGAGTTTGCAACTAACTTTGTCAGCAATCGTCGATTTACTTCCATTGAAGCCCATTGAAGTCGATTCTCGTCACTCTGTGTTGATTGAAAATTTTCAATGTTTCTCTTCTTAATTTGAAGTCGAATCTTATCAATTCTTATATATTTGAGTGAGTTTGGAACTAACATTGTCAGCAATCGTCGATTTACTTCCATTGAAGCCCATTGAAGTCGATTCTCGTCACTTTGTGTTGATTGAAAATTTTCAAAATTTCTCTTCCTAATTTGAAGCCGAATCTCATCAATTCTTATATTTTTGAGTGAGTTTGCAACTAACTTTGTCAGCAATCGTCGATTTACTTCCATTGAAGCCCATTGAAGTCGATTCTCGTCACTCTGTGTTGATTGAAAATTTTCAATGTTTCTCTTGTTAATTTGAAGTCGAATCTTATCAATTCTTATATATTTGAGTGAGTTTGGAACTAACTTTGTCAGCAATCGTCGATTTACTTCCATTGAAGACCATTGAGGTCGATTATCACTTTGTGTTGATTGAAAATTTTCAAAGTTTCTCTTCCTAATTTGAAGCCGAATCTCATCAATTCTTATATTTTTGAGTGAGTTTGCAACTAACTTTGTCCGCAATCGTCGATTTACTTCCATTGAAGCCTATTGAGGTCGATTGTCATTTTGTGTTGGTTGAAAATTTTCAATGTTTTACTTCCTAATTTGCAGTCGAATCTTTTCAATTCTTATATATTTGGGTGAGTTTGGAACTAACTTTGTCAGCAATCGTCGATTTACTTCCATTGAAGCCTATTGAGGTCGATTGTCACTTTGTGTTGATTGAAAATTTTGAAAGTCTATCTTCCTAATTTGAAGTCGAATCCCATCAATTCTTACATATTTGAGTGAGTTTGCAACTAACTTTGTCAGCAATCGTCGATTTACTTCCTTTGAAGCCCATTGAGGTCGATTGTCTGTCACTTTGTGTTGATCGAAAATTCTCAATGTATTTCTTCCTAATTTTAAGTCGAATCTCATCAATTCTTATATATTTGACTGAGTTTGCAACTAACTTTCTCAGCAATCGTCGATTTACTTCCATTGAAGCCTATTGAGGTCGATTGTCACTTTGTGTTGATTGAAAATTCTCAATGTATTTCTTCCTAATTTGAAGTCGAATCTCATCAATTCTTATATATTTGACTGAGTTTGCAACTAACTTTCTCAGCAATCGTCGATCTACTTCCATTGCAGCCTATTGAGGTCGATTGTCACTTTGTGTTGATTGGAAATTTTCAATGTATTTCTTCCTAATTTGAAGTCGAATCCCATCAATTCTCATATATTTGAGTAAGTTTGCAACTAACTTTGTCAGCAATCGTCGATTTACTTCCATTGAAGCCCATTGAGGGCGATTGTCACTTTGTGTTGATTGAAAATTTTCAAAGTTATTCTTCCAAATTTGAATCGAATCTCATCAATTCTTATATATTCAAGTGAGTTTGCAACTAACTTTCTCAGCAATCGTCGATTTACTTCCATTGAAGCCCATTGAGGTCGATTATCAGTTTGTGTTGATTGAAAATTTTGAAAATCTATCTTCCTAATTTGAAGTCGAATCCCATCAATTCTTACATATTTGAGTGAGTTTGCAACAAACTTTGTCAGCAATCGTCGACTTACTTCCATTGAAGCCCAATGTGGTCGATTGTCACTTTGTGTTGATTGAAAATTTCCAAAGTCTATCTTCCTAATTTGAAGTCGAATTTCATCAATTCTTATATATTTGAGTGAGTTTGCAACTAACTTTGTCAGCAATCGTCGATTTACTTCCATTGAAGCCCATTGAGGTCGATTGTCATTTTGTGTTGATTGAAAATTTTCAAAGTCTATCTTCCTAATTTGAAGTCGAATCTCATCAATTCTTATATATTCAAGTGAGTTTGCAACTAAATTTTTCATCAATCGTCGATTTACTTCCATTGAAGCCCATTAAGTCGATTGTCACCTTGTGTTGATTGAAAATTTTCAAAGTCTATCTTCCTAATTTGAAGTCGAATCCCATCAATTCTTATATATATTCAAGTGAGTTAGCAACTAACTTTCTCAGCAATCGTCGATTTACTTCCATTGAAGCCTATTGAGGTCGATTGTCACTTTGTGTTGATTGGAAATTCTCAATGTATTTCTTCCTAATTTGAAGTCGAATCTCATCAATTCTTATATATTTGACTGAGTTTGCAACTAACTTTCTCAGCAATCGTCGATTTACTTCCATTGAAGCCTATTGAGGTCGATTGTCACTTTGTGTTGATTGGAAATTTTCAATGTATTTCTTCCTAATTTGAAGTCGAATCTCATCAATTCTCATATATTTGAGTAAGTTTGCAACTAACTTTGTTAGCAATCGTCGATTTACTTCCATTGAAGCCCATTGAGGGCGATTGTCACTTTGTGTTGATTGAAAATTTTCAAAGTTATTCTTCCAAATTTGAATCGAATCTCATCAATTCTTATATATTCAAGTGAGTTTGCAACTAACTTTCTCAGCAATCGTCGATTTACTTCCATTGAAGCCCATTGAGGTTGATTATAAGTTTGTGTTGATTGAAAATTTTGAAAGTCTATCTTCCTAATTTGAAGTCGAATCTCATCAATTCTTATATATTTGACTGAGTTTGCAACTAACTTTCTCAGCAATCGTCGATTTACTTCCATTGAAGCCTATTGAGGTCGATTGTCACTTTGTGTTGATTGGAAATTTTCAAAGTCTATCTTCCTAATTTGAAGTCGAATTTCATCAATTCTTATATATTTGAGTGAGTTTGCAACTAACTTTGTCAGCAATCGTCGATTTACTTCCATTGAAGCCCATTGAGGTCGATTGTCATTTTGTGTTGATTGTAAATTTTCAAAGTCTATCTTCCTAATTTAAAGTCGAATCTCATCAATTCTTATATATTCAAGTGAGTTTGCAACTAACTTTGTCAGCAATCGTCGATTTACTTCCATTGAAGCCCATTGAGGTCGATTGTCATTTTGTGTTGATTGTAAATTTTCAAAGTCTATCTTCCTAATTTAAAGTCGAATCTCATCAATTCTTATATATTCAAGTGAGTTTGCAACTAACTTTCTCAGCAATCGTCGATTTACTTCCATTGAAGCCTATTGAGGTCGATTGTTACTTTTTGTTGATTGGAAATTCTCAATGTATTTCTTCCTAATTTGAAGTCGAATCTCATCAATTCTTATATATTTGACTGAGTTTGCAACTAACTTTCTCAGCAATCGTCGATTTACTTCCATTGAAGCCTATTGAGGTCGATTGTCACTTTGTGTTGATTGAAAATTCTCAATATATTTCTTCCTAATTTGAAGTCGAATCTCATCAATTCTCATATATTTGAGTAAGTTTGCAACTAACTTTTTCAGCAATCGTCGATTTACTTCCATTGAAGCCCATTGAGGTCGATTGTCATTTTGTGTTGATTGAAAATTTTCAAAGTCCATCTTCCTAATTTGAAGTCGAATCTCATCAATTCTTATATATTCAAGTGAGTTTGCAACTAAATCTCTCAGCAATCGTCGATTTACTTCCATTAAAGCCCATTAAGTCGATTGTCACCTTGTGTTGATTGAAAATTTTCAAAGTCTATCTTCCTAATTTGAAGTCGAATCCCATCAATTCTTCTATATTCAAGTGAGTTTGCAACTAACTTTCTCAGCAATCGTCTATTTACTTCCATTGAAGCCCATTGAAGTCGATTCTCGTCACTTTGTGTTGATTGAAAATTTTCAAAGTTTCTCTTCCTAATTTAAAGCCGAATCTCATCAATTCTTATATTTTTGAGTGAGTTTGCAACTAACTTTGTCCGCAATCGTCGATTTACTTCCTTTGAAGCCCATTGAGGTCGATTGTCTGTCACTTTGTGTTGATTGAAAATTCTCAATGTATTTCTTCCTAATTTGAAGTCGAATCTCATCAATTCTTATATATTTGACTGAGTTTGCAACTAACTTTCTCAGCAATCGTCGATTTACTTCCATTGAAGCCTATTGAGGTCGATTGTCACTTTGTGTTGATTGAAAATTCTCAATGTATTTCTTCCTAATTTGGAGTCGAATCTCATCAATTCTTATATATTTGACTGAGTTTGCAACTAACTTTCTCAGCAATCGTCGATTTACTTCCATTGAAGCCTATTGAGGTCGATTGTCACTTTGTGTTGATTGGAAATTTTCAATGTATTTCTTCCTAATTTGAAGTCGAATCTCATCAATTCTCATATATTTGAGTAAGTTTGCAACTAACTTTGTCAGCAATCGTCGATTTACTTCCATTGAAGCCCATTGAGGGCGATTGTCACTTTGTGTTGATTGAAAATTTTCAAAGTTATTCTTCCAAATTTGAATCGAATCTCATCAATTCTTATATATTCAAGTGAGTTTGCAACTAACTTTCTCAGCAATCGTCGACTTACTTCCATTGAAGCCCAATGTGGTCGATTGTCACTTTGTGTTGATTGAAAATTTCCAAAGTCTATCTTCCTAATTTGAAGTCGAATTTCATCAATTCTTATATATTCAAGTGAGTTTGCAACTAACTTTGTCAGCAATCGTCGATTTACTTCCATTGAAGCCCATTGAGGTCGATTGTCATTTTGTGTTGATTGTAAATTTTCAAAGTCTATCTTCCTAATTTAAAGTCGAATCTCATCAATTCTTATATATTCAAGTGAGTTTGCAACTAACTTTCTCAGCAATCGTCGATTTACTTCCATTGAAGCCTATTGAGGTCGATTGTTACTTTTTGTTGATTGGAAATTCTCATTGTATTTCTTCCTAATTTGAAGTCGAATCTCATCAATTCTTATATATTTGACTGAGTTTGCAACTAACTTTCTCAGCAATCGTCGATTTACTTCCATTGAAGCCTATTGAAATCGATTGTCACTTTGTGTTGATTGAAAATTCTCAATGTATTTCTTCCTAATTTGAAGTCGAATCTCATCAATTCTCATATATTTGAGTAAGTTTGCAACTAACTTTGTCAGCAATCGTCGATTTACTTCCATTGAAGCCCATTGAGGTCGATTGTCATTTTGTGTTGATTGAAAATTTTCAAAGTGCATCTTCCTAATTTGAAGTCGAATCTCATCAATTCTTATATATTCAAGTGAGTTTGCAACTAAATCTCTCAGCAATCGTCGATTTACTTCCATTAAAGCCCATTAAGTCGATTGTCACCTTGTGTTGATTGAAAATTTTCAAAGTCTATCTTCCTAATTTGAAGTCGAATCCCATCAATTCTTCTATATTCAAGTGAGTTTGCAACTAACTTTCTCAGCAATCGTCGATTTACTTCCATTGAAGCCCATTGAAGTCGATTCTCGTCACTTTGTGTTGATTGAAAATTTTCAAATTTTCTCTTCCTAATTTGAAGCCGAATCTCATCAATTCTTATATTTTTGAGTGAGTTTGCAACTAACTTTGTCCGCAATCGTCGATTTACTTCCTTTGAAGCCCATTGAGGTCGATTGTCTGTCACTTTGTGTTGATTGAAAATTCTCAATGTATTTCTTCCTAATTTGAAGTCGAATCTCATCAATTCTTATATATTTGACTGAGTTTGCAACTAACTTTCTCAGCAATCGTCGATTTACTTCCATTGAAGCCTATTGAGGTCGATTGTCACTTTGTGTTGATTGAAAATTCTCAATGTATTTCTTCCTAATTTGGAGTCGAATCTCATCAATTCTTATATATTTGACTGAGTTTGCAACTAACTTTCTCAGCAATCGTCGATTTACTTCCATTGAAGCCTATTGAGGTCGATTGTCACTTTGTGTTGATTGGAAATTTTCAATGTATTTCTTCCTAATTTGAAGTCGAATCTCATCAATTCTCATATATTTGAGTAAGTTTGCAACTAACTTTGTCAGCAATCGTCGATTTACTTCCATTGAAGCCCATTGAGGGCGATTGTCACTTTGTGTTGATTGAAAATTTTCAAATTTATTCTTCCAAATTTGAATCGAATCTCATCAATTCTTATATATTCAAGTGAGTTTGCAACTAACTTTCTCAGCAATCGTCGATTTACTTCCATTGAAGCCCATTGAGGTCGATTATCAGTTTGTGTTGATTGAAAATTTTGAAAGTCTATCTTCCTAATTTGAAGTCGAATTTCATCAATTCTTATATATTTGAGTAAGTTTGCAACTAACTTTGTCAGCAATCGTCGATTTACTTCCATTGAAGGCCATTGAGGTCGATTGTCATTTTGTGTTGATTGAAAATTTTCAAAGTTATTCTTCCAAATTTGAATCGAATCTCATCAATTCTTATATATTCAAGTGAGTTTGCAACTAACTTTCTCAGCAATCGTCGACTTACTTCCATTGAAGCCCAATGTGGTCGATTGTCACTTTGTGTTGATTGAAAATTTCCAAAGT
The DNA here is from genome assembly GCF_026250575.1 of Diorhabda carinulata. NCBI lineage: Eukaryota > Metazoa > Arthropoda > Insecta > Coleoptera > Chrysomelidae > Diorhabda > Diorhabda carinulata. The sequence goes on from NC_079463.1 coordinate 17,547,305, forward strand.
CTATCTTCCTAATTTGAAGTCGAATTTCATCAATTCTTATATATTCAAGTGAGTTTGCAACTAACTTTGTCAGCAATCGTCGATTTACTTCCATTGAAGCCCATTGAGGTCGATTGTCATTTTGTGTTGATTGTAAATTTTCAAAGTCTATCTTCCTAATTTAAAGTCGAATCTCATCAATTCTTATATATTCAAGTGAGTTTGCAACTAACTTTCTCAGCAATCGTCGATTTACTTCCATTGAAGCCTATTGAGGTCGATTGTTACTTTTTGTTGATTGGAAATTCTCATTGTATTTCTTCCTAATTTGAAATCGAATCTCATCAATTCTTATATATTTGACTGAGTTTGCAACTAACTTTCTCAGCAATCGTCGATTTACTTCCATTGAAGCCTATTGAAATCGATTGTCACTTTGTGTTGATTGAAAATTCTCAATGTATTTCTTCCTAATTTGAAGTCGAATCTCATCAATTCTCATATATTTGAGTAAGTTTGCAACTAACTTTGTCAGCAATCGTCGATTTACTTCCATTGAAGCCCATTGAGGTCGATTGTCATTTTGTGTTGATTGAAAATTTTCAAAGTGCATCTTCCTAATTTGAAGTCGAATCTCATCAATTCTTATATATTCAAGTGAGTTTGCAACTAAATCTCTCAGCAATCGTCGATTTACTTCCATTAAAGCCCATTAAGTCGATTGTCACCTTGTGTTGATTGAAAATTTTCAAAGTCTATCTTCCTAATTTGAAGTCGAATCCCATCAATTCTTCTATATTCAAGTGAGTTTGCAACTAACTTTCTCAGCAATCGTCGATTTACTTCCATTGAAGCCCATTGAAGTCGATTCTCGTCACTTTGTGTTGATTGAAAATTTTCAAATTTTCTCTTCCTAATTTGAAGCCGAATCTCATCAATTCTTATATTTTTGAGTGAGTTTGCAACTAACTTTGTCCGCAATCGTCGATTTACTTCCTTTGAAGCCCATTGAGGTCGATTGTCTGTCACTTTGTGTTGATTGAAAATTCTCAATGTATTTCTTCCTAATTTGAAGTCGAATCTCATCAATTCTTATATATTTGACTGAGTTTGCAACTAACTTTCTCAGCAATCGTCGATTTACTTCCATTGAAGCCTATTGAGGTCGATTGTCACTTTGTGTTGATTGAAAATTCTCAATGTATTTCTTCCTAATTTGGAGTCGAATCTCATCAATTCTTATATATTTGACTGAGTTTGCAACTAACTTTCTCAGCAATCGTCGATTTACTTCCATTGAAGCCTATTGAGGTCGATTGTCACTTTGTGTTGATTGGAAATTTTCAATGTATTTCTTCCTAATTTGAAGTCGAATCTCATCAATTCTCATATATTTGAGTAAGTTTGCAACTAACTTTGTCAGCAATCGTCGATTTACTTCCATTGAAGCCCATTGAGGGCGATTGTCACTTTGTGTTGATTGAAAATTTTCAAATTTATTCTTCCAAATTTGAATCGAATCTCATCAATTCTTATATATTCAAGTGAGTTTGCAACTAACTTTCTCAGCAATCGTCGATTTACTTCCATTGAAGCCCATTGAGGTCGATTATCAGTTTGTGTTGATTGAAAATTTTGAAAGTCTATCTTCCTAATTTGAAGTCGAATTTCATCAATTCTTATATATTTGAGTAAGTTTGCAACTAACTTTGTCAGCAATCGTCGATTTACTTCCATTGAAGGCCATTGAGGTCGATTGTCATTTTGTGTTGATTGAAAATTTTCAAAGTCTATCTTCCTAATTTGAAGTCGAATCTCATCAATTCTTATATATTCAAGTGAGTTTGCAACTAAATTTCTCAGCAATCGTCGATTTACTTCCATTGAAGCCCATTAAGTCGATTGTCACCTTGTGTTGATTGAAAATTTTCAAAGTCCATCTTCCTAATTTGAAGTCGAATCTCATCAATTCTTATATATTCAAGTTAGTTTGCAACTAATTCTCTCAGCAATCATCGATTAACTTCCATTAAAGCCCATTAAGTCGATTGTCACCTTGTGTTGATTGAAAATTTTCAAAGTCTATCTTCCTAATTTGAAGTCGAATCCCATCAATTCTTTTATATTCAAGTGAGTTTGCAACTAACTTTCTCAGCAATCGTCGATTTACTTCCATTGAAGCCTATTGAGGTCGATTGTCACTTTGTGTTGATTGGAAATTCTCAATGTATTGCTTCCTAATTTGAAGTCGAATCTCATTAATTCTTATATATTTGACTGAGTTTGCAACTAACTTGCTCAGCAATCGTCGATTTACTTCCATTGAAGCCTATTGGGGTCGATTGTCACTTTGTGTTGATTGAAAATTTTGAAAGTCTATCTTCCTAATTTGAAGTCGAATCCCATCAATTCTTACATATTTGAGTGAGTTTGCAACTAACTTTGTCAGCAATCGTCGACTTACTTCCATTGAAGCCCAATGTGGTCGATTGTCACTTTGTGTTGATTGAAAATTTCCAAAGTCTATCTTCCTAATTTGAAGTCGAATTTCATCAATTCTTATATATTTGAGTGAGTTTGCAACTAACTTTCTCAGCAATCGTCGATTTACTTCCATTGAAGCCTATTGAGGTCGATTGTCACTTTATGTTGATTGGAAATTTTCAATGTATTTCTTCCTAATTTGAAGTCGAATCTCATCAATTCTTATATATTTGACTGAGTTTGCAACTAACTTTGTCAGCAATCGTCGATTTACTTCCATTGAAGCCCATTGAGGTCGATTGTCATTTTGTGTTGATTGAAAATTTTCAAAGTCTATCTTCCTAATTTGAAGTCGAATCTCATCAATTCTTATATATTCAAGTGAGTTTGCAACTAAATTTCTCAGCAATCGTCGATTTACTTCCATTGAAGCCCATTAAGTCGATTGTCATTTTGTGTTGATTGAAAATTTTCAAAGTCTATCTTCCTAATTTGAAGTCGAATCCCATCAATTCTTATATATTCAAGTGAGTTAGCAACTAACTTTCTCAGCAATCGTTGATTTACTTCCATTGAAGCCTATTGAGGTCGATTGTCACTTTGTGTTGATTGGAAATTCTCAATGTATTTCTTCCTAATTTGAAGTCGAATCTCATTAATTCTTATATATTTGACTGAGTTTGTAACTAACTCTGTCAGCAATCGTCGATTTACTTCCATTGAAGCCCATTGAGGTCGATTGTCATTTTGTGTTGATTGAAAATTTTCAAAGTCTATCTTCCTAATTTGAAGTCGAATCTCATCAATTCTTATATATTCAAGTGAGTTTGCAACTAAATTTCTCAGCAATCGTCGATTAACTTCCATTAAAGCCCATTAAGTCGATTGTCACCTTGTGTTGATTGAAAATTTTCAAAGTCTATCTTCCTAATTTGAAGTCGAATCCCATCAATTCTTTTATATTCAAGTGAGTTTGCAACTAACTTTCTCAGCAATCGTCGATTTACTTCCATTGAAGCCTATTGAGGTCGAATGTCACTTTGTGTTGATTGGAAATTCTCAATATATTGCTTCCTAATTTGAAGTCGAATCTCATTAATTCTTATATATTTGACTGAGTTTGCAACTAACTTGCTCAGCAATCGTCGATTTACTTCCATTGAAGCCTATTGGGGTCGATTGTCACTTTGTGTTGATTGAAAATTTTGAAAGTCTATCTTCCTAATTTGAAGTCGAATCCCATCAATTCTTACATATTTGAGTGAGTTTGCAACTAACTTTGTCAGCAATCGTCGACTTACTTCCATTGAAGCCCAATGTGGTCGATTGTCACTTTGTGTTGATTGAAAATTTCCAAAGTCTATCTTCCTAATTTGAAGTCGAATTTCATCAATTCTTATATATTTGAGTGAGTTTGCAACTAACTTTCTCAGCAATCGTCGATTTACTTCCATTGAAGCCTATTGAGGTCGATTGTCACTTTATGTTGATTGGAAATTTTCAATGTATTTCTTCCTAATTTGAAGTCGAATCTCATCAATTCTTATATATTTGACTGAGTTTGCAACTAACTTTGTCAGCAATCGTCGATTTACTTCCATTGAAGCCCATTGAGGTCGATTGTCATTTTGTGTTGATTGAAAATTTTCAAAGTCTATCTTCCTAATTTGAAGTCGAATCTCATCAATTCTTATATATTCAAGTGAGTTTGCAACTAAATTTCTCAGCAATCGTCGATTTACTTCCATTGAAGCCCATTAAGTCGATTGTCATTTTGTGTTGATTGAAAATTTTCAAAGTCTATCTTCCTAATTTGAAGTCGAATCCCATCAATTCTTATATATTCAAGTGAGTTAGCAACTAACTTTCTCAGCAATCGTTGATTTACTTCCATTGAAGCCTATTGAGGTCGATTGTCACTTTGTGTTGATTGGAAATTCTCAATGTATTTCTTCCTAATTTGAAGTCGAATCTCATTAATTCTTATATATTTGACTGAGTTTGTAACTAACTCTGTCAGCAATCGTCGATTTACTTCCATTGAAGCCCATTGAGGTCGATTGTCATTTTGTGTTGATTGAAAATTTTCAAAGTCTATCTTCCTAATTTGAAGTCGAATCTCATCAATTCTTATATATTCAAGTGAGTTTGCAACTAAATTTCTCAGCAATCGTCGATTAACTTCCATTAAAGCCCATTAAGTCGATTGTCACCTTGTGTTGATTGAAAATTTTCAAAGTCTATCTTCCTAATTTGAAGTCGAATCCCATCAATTCTTTTATATTCAAGTGAGTTTGCAACTAACTTTCTCAGCAATCGTCGATTTACTTCCATTGAAGCCTATTGAGGTCGAATGTCACTTTGTGTTGATTGGAAATTCTCAATATATTGCTTCCTAATTTGAAGTCGAATCTCATTAATTCTTATATATTTGACTGAGTTTGCAACTAACTTGCTCAGCAATCGTCGATTTACTTCCATTGAAGCCTATTGAGGTCGATTGTCACTTTGTGTTGATTGAAAATTTTGAAAGTCTATCTTCCTAATTTGAAGTCGAATCCCATCAATTCTTACATATTTGAGTGAGTTTGCAACTAACTTTGTCAGCAATCGTCGACTTACTTCCATTGAAGCCCAATGTGGTAGATTGTCACTTTGTGTTGATTGAAAATTTCCAAAGTCTATCTTCCTAATTTGAAGTCGAATTTCATCAATTCTTATATATTTGAGTGAGTTTGCAACTAACTTTCTCAGCAATCGTCGATTTACTTCCATTGAAGCCTATTGAGGTCGATTGTCACTTTATGTTGATTGGAAATTGTCAATGTACTTCTTCCTAATTTGAAGTCGAATCTCATCAATTCTTATATATTTGACTGAGTTTGCAACTAACTTTGTCAGCAATCGTCGATTTACTTCCATTGAAGCCCATTGAGGTCGATTGTCATTTTGTGTTGATTGAAAATTTTCAAAGTCTATCTTCCTAATTTGAAGTCGAATCTCATCAATTCTTATATATTCAAGTGAGTTTGCAACTAAATTTCTCAGCAATCGTCGATTTACTTCCATTGAAGCCCATTAAGTCGATTGTCATTTTGTGTTGATTGAAAATTTTCAAAGTCTATCTTCCTAATTTGAAGTCGAATCCCATCAATTCTTATATATTCAAGTGAGTTAGCAACTAACTTTCTCAGCAATCGTTGATTTACTTCCATTGAAGCCTATTGAGGTCGATTGTCACTTTTTGTTGATTGGAAATTCTCAATGTATTTCTTCCTAATTTGAAGTCGAATCTCATCAATTCTTATATATTTGACTGAGTTTGCAACTAACTTTCTCAGCAATCGTCGATTTACTTCCATTGAAGCCTATTGAGGTCGATTGTCACTTTGTGTTGATTGAAAATTCTCAATGTATTTCTTCCTAATTTGAAGTCGAATCTCATTAATTCTTATATATTTGACTGAGTTTGTAACTGACTTTCTCAGCAATCGTCGATTTACTTCCATTGAAGCCTATTGAGGTCGATTGTCACTTTGTGTTGATTGAAAATTTTCAAAGTTTCTCTTCCTAATTTGAAGCCGAATCTCATCAATTCTTACATTTTTGAGTGAGTTTGCAACTAACTTTGTCAGCAATCGTCGATTTCCTTCCATTGAAGCCCATTTAGGGCGATTGTCACTTTGTGTTGATTGAAAATTTCCAAAGTTTCTCTTCCTAATTTGAAGTCGAATCTCATCAATTCTTATATATTCAAGTGAGTTTGCAACTAAATTTCTCAGCAATCGTCGATTTACTTCCATTGAAGCCCATTAAGTCGATTGTCATTTTGTGTTGATTGAAAATTTCCAAAGTCTATCTTCCTAATTTGAAGTCGAATCCCATCAATTCTTATATATTCAAGTGAGTTAGCAACTAAATTTCTCAGCAATCGTTGATTTACTTCCATTGAAGCCTATTGAGGTCGATTGTCACTTTGTGTTGATTGGAAATTCTCAATGTATTTCTTCCTAATTTGAAGTCGAATCTCATCAATTCTTATATATTTGACTGAGTTTGCAACTAACTTTCTCAGAAATCGTCGATTTACTTCCATTGAAGCCTATTGAGGTCGATTGTCACTTTGTGTTGATTGCAAATTCTCAATGTATTTCTTCCTAATTTGAAGTCGAATCTCATCAATTCTCATATATTTGAGTAAGTTTGCAACTAACTTTGTCAGCAATCGTCGATTTACTTCCATTGAAGCCCATTGAGGTCGATTGTCATTTTGTGTTGATTGAAAATTTTCAAAGTCCATCTTCCTAATTTGAAGTCGAATCTCATCAATTCTTATATATTCAAGTGAGTTTGGAACTAAATCTCTCAGCAATCGTCGATTTACTTCCATTAAAGCCCATTAAGTCGATTGTCACCTTGTGTTGATTGAAAATTTTCAAAGTCTATCTTCCTAATTTGAAGTCGAATCCCATCAATTCTTTTATATTCAAGTGAGTTTGCAACTAACTTTCTCAGCAATCGTCGATTTACTTCCATTGAAGCCTATTGAGGTCGATTGTCACTTTGTGTTGATTGGAAATTCTCAATGTATTTCTTCCTAATTTGAAGTCGAATCCCATCAATTCTTATATATTCAAGTGAGTTAGCAACTAACTTTCTCAGCAATCGTTGATTTACTTCCATTGAAGCCTATTGAGGTCGATTGTCACTTTTTGTTGATTGGAAATTCTCAATGTATTTCTTCCTAATTTGAAGTCGAATCTCATCAATTCTTATATATTTGACTGAGTTAGCAACTAACTTTCTCAGCAATCGTCGATTTACTTCCATTGAAGCCTATTGAGGTGGATTGTCACTTTGTGTTGATTGAAAATTCTCAATGTATTTCTTCCTAATTTGAAGTCGAATCTCATTAATTCTTATATATTTGACTGAGTTTGTAACTGACTTTCTCAGCAATCGTCGATTTACTTCCATTGAAGCCTATTGAGGTCGATTGTCACTTTGTGTTGATTGAAAATTTTCAAAGTTTCTCTTCCTAATTTGAAGCCGAATCTCATCAATTCTTACATTTTTGAGTGAGTTTGCAACTAACTTTGTCAGCAATCGTCGATTTCCTTCCATTGAAGCCCATTTAGGGCGATTGTCACTTTGTGTTGATTGAAAATTTCCAAAGTTTCTCTTCCTAATTTGAAGTCGAATCTCATCAATTCTTATATATTCAAGTGAGTTTGCAACTAAATTTCTCAGCAATCGTCGATTTACTTCCATTGAAGCCCATTAAGTCGATTGTCATTTTGTGTTGATTGAAAATTTCCAAAGTCTATCTTCCTAATTTGAAGTCGAATCCCATCAATTCTTATATATTCAAGTGAGTTAGCAACTAACTTTCTCAGCAATCGTTGATTTACTTCCATTGAAGCCTATTGAGGTCGATTGTCACTTTGTGTTGATTGGAAATTCTCAATGTATTTCTTCCTAATTTGAAGTCGAATCTCATCAATTCTTATATATTTGACTGAGTTTGCAACTAACTTTCTCAGAAATCGTCGATTTACTTCCATTGAAGCCTATTGAGGTCGATTGTCACTTTGTGTTGATTGCAAATTCTCAATGTATTTCTTCCTAATTTGAAGTCGAATCTCATCAATTCTCATATATTTGAGTAAGTTTGCAACTAACTTTGTCAGCAATCGTCGATTTACTTCCATTGAAGCCCATTGAGGTCGATTGTCATTTTGTGTTGATTGAAAATTTTCAAAGTCCATCTTCCTAATTTGAAGTCGAATCTCATCAATTCTTATATATTCAAGTGAGTTTGGAACTAAATCTCTCAGCAATCGTCGATTTACTTCCATTAAAGCCCATTAAGTCGATTGTCACCTTGTGTTGATTGAAAATTTTCAAAGTCTATCTTCCTAATTTGAAGTCGAATCCCATCAATTCTTTTATATTCAAGTGAGTTTGCAACTAACTTTCTCAGCAATCGTCGATTTACTTCCATTGAAGCCTATTGAGGTCGATTGTCACTTTGTGTTGATTGGAAATTCTCAATGTATTTCTTCCTAATTTGAAGTCGAATCTCATCAATTCTTATATATTTGACTGAGTTTGCAACTAACTTTCTCAGCAATCGTCGATTTACTTCCATTGAAGCCTATTGAGGTCGATTGTCACTTTGTGTTGATTGAAAATTCTCAATGTATTTCTTCCTAATTTGAAGTCGAATCTCATTAATTCTTATATATTTGATTGAGTTTGCAACTAACTTTCTCAGCAATCGTCGATTTACTTCCATTGAAGCCTATTGAGGTCGATTGTCACTTTGTGTTGATTGAAAATTTTCAAAGTTTTTCTTCCTAATTTGAAGTCGAATCTCATCAATTCTCATATATTTGAGTAAGTTTGGAACTAACTTTGTCAGCAATCGTCGATTTACTTCCATTGAAGCCCATTGAGGTCGATTGTCACTTTGTGTTGATTGAAAATTTTCAAAGTTTCTCTTCCTAATTTGAAGCCGAATCTCATCAATTCTTATATTTTTGAGTGAGTTTGCAACTAACTTTGTCAGCAATCGTCGATTTACTTCCATTGAAGCCCATTGAAGTCGATTCTCGTCACTCTGTGTTGATTGAAAATTTTCAATGTTTCTCTTCTTAATTTGAAGTCGAATCTTATCAATTCTTATATATTTGAGTGAGTTTGGAACTAACTTTGTCAGCAATCGTCGATTTACTTCCATTGAAGCCCATTGAGGTCGATTGTCACTTTGTGTTGATTGAAAATTTTCAAAGTTTCTCTTCCTAATTTGAAGCCGAATCTCATCAATTCTTATATTTTTGAGTGAGTTTGCAACTAACTTTGTCAGCAATCGTCGATTTACTTCCATTGAAGCCCATTGAGGGCGATTGTCACTTTGTGTTGATTGAAAATTTTCAAAGTTTTTCTTCCTAATTTGAAGTCGAATCTCATCAATTCTCATATATTTGAGTAAGTTTGCAACTAACTTTGTCAGCAATCGTCGATTACCTTCCATTGAAGCCCATTGAGGTCGATTGTCACTTTGTGTTGATTGAAAATTTTCAATGTTTCTCTTCTTAATTTGAAGTCGAATCTTATCAATTCTTATATATTTGAGTGAGTTTGCAACTAACTTTGTCAGCAATCGTCGACTTACTTCTATTGAAGCCCAATGTGGTCGATTGTCACCTTGTGTTGATTGAAAATTTTCAAAGTCTATCTTCCTAATTTGAAGTCGAATCCCATCAATTCTTTTATATTCAAGTGAGTTTGCAACTAACTTTCTCAGCAATCGTCGATTTACTTCCATTGAAGCCTATTGAGGTCGATTGTCACTTGTGTTGATTGGAAATTCTCAATGTATTTCTTCCTAATTTGAAGTCGAATCTCATCAATTCTTATATATTTGACTGAGTTTGCAACTAACTTTCTCAGCAATCGTCGATTTACTTCCATTGAAGCCTATTGAGGTCGATTGTCACTTTGTGTTGATTGAAAATTCTCAATGTATTTCTTCCTAATTTGAAGTCGAATCTCATTAATTCTTATACATTTGACTGAGTTTGCAACTAACTTTCTCAGCAATCGTCGATTTACTTCCATTGAAGCCTATTGAGGTCGATTGTCACTTTGTGTTGATTGAAAATTTTCAAAGTCAATCTTCCTAATTTGAAGTCGAATTTCAACATTTCTTATATATTTGAGTAAGTTTGCAACTAACTTTGTCAGCAATCGTCGATTTACTTCCATTGAAGCCCATTGAGGGCCATTGTCACTTTGTGTTGATTGAAAATTTTCAAAGTTTTTCTTCCTAATTTGAAGTCGAATCTCATCAATTCTCATATATATTTGAGTAAGTTTGGAACTAACTTTTTCAGCAATCGTCGATTTACTTCCATTGAAGCCCATTGAGGTCGATTGTCACTTTGTGTTGATTGAAAATTCTCAAAGTTTCTCTTCCTAATTTGAAGCCGAATCTCATCAATTCTTATATTCTTGAGTGAGTTTGCAACTAACTTTGTCAGCAATCGTCGATTTACTTCCATTGAAGCCCATTGAGGGTGATTGTCACTTTTTGTTGATTGAAAATTTTCAAAGTTTTTCTTCCTAATTTGAAGTCGAATCTCATCAATTCTCATATATTTGAGTAAGTTTGCAACTAACTTTGTCAGCAATCGTCGATTTACTTCCATTGAAGCCCATTGAGGTCGATTGTCACTTTGTGTTGATTGAAAATTTTCAATGTTTCTCTTCTTAATTTGAAGTCGAATCTTATCAATTCTTATATATTTGATAGAGTTTGGAACTAACTTTGTCAGCAATCGTCGATTTACTTTCATTGAATCCCATTGAGTCGATTGTCACCTTGTGTGGATTGAAAATTTTCAAATTTATTCTTCCAAATTTGAATCGAATCTCATCAATTCTTTTATATTCAAGTGAGTTTGCAACTAAATTTCTCAGCAATCGTCGATTTACTTCCATTGAAGCCCATTGAGGTCGATTATCACTTTGTGTTGATTGAAAAGTTTGAAAGTCTATCTTCCTAATTTGAAGTCGAATCCCATCAATTCTTACATATTCAAGTGAGTTAGCAACTAACTTTCTCAGCAATCGTCGATTTACTTCCATTGAAGCCTATTGAGGTCGATTGTCACTTTGTGTTGATTGGAAATTCTCAATGTATTTCTTCCTAATTTGAAGTCGAATCTCATCAATTCTTATATATTTGACTGAGTTTGCAACTAACTTTCTCAGCAATCGTCGATTTACTTCCATTGAAGCCTATTGAGGTCGATTGTCACTTTGTGTTGATTGAAAATTCTCAATGTATTTCTTCCTAATTTGAAGTCGAATCTCATCAATTTTTATATATTTGACTGAGTTTGCAACTAACTTTCTCAGCAAATGTCGATTTACTTCCATTGAAGCCCATTTAGTCGATTGTCACTTTGTGTTGATTGAGAATTTTCAAAGTTTCTCTTCCTAATTTGAAGCCGAATCTTATCAATTCTTATATTTTTGAGTGAGTTTGCAACTAACTTTGTCAGCAATCGTCGATTTACTTCCATTGAAGCCCATTGAGGGTGATTGTCACTTTGTGTTGATTGAAAATTTTCAATGTTTCTCTTCTTAATTTGAAGTCGAATCTCATCAATTCTTATATATTTGACTGAGTTTGCAACTAACTTTCTCAGCAATCGTCGATTTACTTCCATTGAAGCCTATTGAGGTCGATTGTCACTTTGTGTTGATTGAAAATTCTCAATGTATTTCTTCCTAATTTGAAGTCGAATCTCATCAATTTTTATATATTTGACTGAGTTTGCAACTAACTTTCTCAGCAAATGTCGATTTACTTCCATTGAAGCCTATTGAGGTCGATTGTCACTTTGTGTTGATTGGAACTTTTCAATGTATTTCTTCCTAATTTGAAGTCGAATCTCATCAATTCTCATATATTTGAGTAAGTTTGCAACTAACTTTGTCAGCAATCGTCGATTTACTTCCATTGAAGCCCATTTAGTCGATTGTCACTTTGTGTTGATTGAGAATTTTCAAAGTTTCTCTTCCTAATTTGAAGCCGAATCTCATCAATTCTTATATTTTTGAGTGAGTTTGCAACTAACTTTCTCAGCAATCGTCGATTTACTTCCATTGAAGCCTATTGAGGTCGATTGTCACTTTGTGTTGATTGAAAATTCTCAATGTATTTCTTCCTAATTTGAAGTCGAATCTCATCAATTTTTATATATTTGACTGAGTTTGCAACTAACTTTCTCAGCAAATGTCGATTTACTTCCATTGAAGCCTATTGAGGTCGATTGTCACTTTGTGTTGATTGGAACTTTTCAATGTATTTCTTCCTAATTTGAAGTCGAATCTCATCAATTCTCATATATTTGAGTAAGTTTGCAACTAACTTTGTCAGCAATCGTCGATTTACTTCCATTGAAGCCCATTTAGTCGATTGTCACTTTGTGTTGATTGAGAATTTTCAAAGTTTCTCTTCCTAATTTGAAGCCGAATCTCATCAATTCTTATATTTTTGAGTGAGTTTGCAACTAACTTTGTCAGCAATCGTCGATTTACTTCCATTGAAGCCCATTGAGGGTGATTGTCACTTTGTGTTGATTGAAAATTTTCAAAGTTTTTCTTCCTAATTTGAAGTCGAATCTCATCAATTCTCATATATTTGAGTAAGTTTGCAACTAACTTTGTCAGCAATCGTCGATTTACTTCCATTGAAGCCCATTGAGGGCGATTGTCACTTTGTGTTGATTGAAAATTTTCAAAGTTATTCTTCCAAATTTGAATCGAATCTCATCAATTCTTATATATTCAAGTGAGTTTGCAACTAACTTTCTCAGCAATCGTCGATTTACTTCCATTGAAGCCCATTGAGGTCGATTATCAGTTTGTGTTGATTGAAAATTTTGAAAGTCTATCTTCCTAATTTGAAGTCGAATCCCATCAATTCTTACATATTTGAGTGAGTTTGCAACTAACTTTGTCAGCAATCGTCGACTTACTTCCATTGAAGCCCAATGTTGTCGATTGTCACTTTGTGTTGATTGAAAATTTCCAAAGTCTATCTTCCTAATTTGAAGTCGAATTTCATCAATTCTTATAGATTTGACTGAGTTTGCAACTAACTTTCTCAGCAATCGTCGATTAACTTCCTTTGAAGCCCATTGAGGTCGATTGTCACTTTGTGTTGATTGAAAATTCTCAATGTATTTCTTCCTAATTTGAAGTCGAATCTCATCAATTCTTATATATTTGACTGAGTTTGCAACTACCTTTCTCAGCAATCGTCGATTTACTTCCATTGAAGCCTATTGAGGTCGATTGTCACTTTGTGTTGATTGGAAATTCTCAATGTATTTCTTCCTAATTTGAAGTCGAATCTCATCAATTCTTATATATTTGACTGAGTTTGCAACTAACTTTCTCAGCAATCGTCGATTAACTTCCTTTGAAGCCCATTGAGGTCGATTGTCACTTTGTGTTGATTGAAAATTTTCAAAGTTATTCCTCCAAATTTGAAGTCGAATCTCATCAATTCTCATATATTTGAGTAAGTTTGCAACTAACTTTGTCAGCAATCGTCGATTTACTTCCATTGAAGCCTATTGAGGTCGATTGTCACTTTGTGTTGATTGGAAATTCTCAATGTATTTCTTCCTAATTTGAAGTCGAATCTCATCAATTCTTATATATTTGACTGAGTTTGCAACTAACTTTCTCAGCAATCGTCGATTTACTTCCATTGAAGCCCAATGTGGTCGATTGTCACTTTGTGTTGATTGGAAAATTTCAAAGTCTATCTTCCTAATTTGAAGTCGAATTTCATCAATTCTTATATATTTGAGTGAGTTTGCAACTAACTTTGTCAGCAATCGTCGATTTACTTCCATTGAAGCCCATTGAGGTCGATTGTCACTTTGTGTTGATTGAAAATTTTCAAAGTTATTCTTCCAAATTTGAAGTCGAATCTCATCAATTCTCATATATTTGAGTAAGTTTGCAACTAACTTTGTCAGCAATCGTCGATTTACTTCCATTGAAGCCTATTGAGGTCGATTGTCACTTTGTGTTGATTGGAAATTCTCAATGTATTTCTTCCTAATTTGAAGTCGAATCTCATCAATTCTTATATATTTGACTGAGTTTGCAACTAACTTTCTCAGCAATCGTCGATTTACTTCCATTGAAGCCCAATGTGGTCGATTGTCACTTTGTGTTGATTGGAAATTCTCAATGTATTTCTTCCTAATTTGAAGTCGAATCCCATCAATTCTTACATATTTGAGTGAGTTTGCAACTAACTTTTTCAGCAATCGTCGACTTACTTCCATTGAAGCCCAATGTGGTCGATTGTCACTTTGTGTTGATTGAAAATTTCCAAAGTCTATCTTCCTAATTTGAAGTCGAATTTCATCAATTCTTATATATTCAAGTGAGTTTGCAACTAACTTTGTCAGCAATCGTCGATTTACTTCCATTGAAGCCCATTGAGGTCGATTGTCATTTTGTGTTGATTGTAAATTTTCAAAGTCTATCTTCCTAATTTAAAGTCAAATCTCATCAATTCTTATATATTCAAGTGAGTTTGCAACTAACTTTCTCAGCAATCGTCGATTTACTTCCATTGAAGCCTATTGAGGTCGATTGTTACTTTTTGTTGATTGGAAATTCTCAATGTATTTCTTCCTAATTTGAAGTCGAATCTCATCAATTCTTATATATTTGACTGAGTTTGCAACTAACTTTCTCAGCAATCGTCGATTTACTTCCATTGAAGCCTATTGAGGTCGATTGTCACTTTGTGTTGATTGAAAATTCTCAATATATTTCTTCCTAATTTGAAGTCGAATCTCATCAATTCTCATATATTTGAGTAAGTTTGCAACTAACTTTTTCAGCAATCGTCGATTTACTTCCATTGAAGCCCATTGAGGTCGATTGTCATTTTGTGTTGATTGAAAATTTTCAAAGTCCATCTTCCTAATTTGAAGTCGAATCTCATCAATTCTTATATATTCAAGTGAGTTTGCAACTAAATCTCTCAGCAATCGTCGATTTACTTCCATTAAAGCCCATTAAGTCGATTGTCACCTTGTGTTGATTGAAAATTTTCAAAGTCTATCTTCCTAATTTGAAGTCGAATCCCATCAATTCTTCTATATTCAAGTGAGTTTGCAACTAACTTTCTCAGCAATCGTCTATTTACTTCCATTGAAGCCCATTGAAGTCGATTCTCGTCACTTTGTGTTGATTGAAAATTTTCAAAGTTTCTCTTCCTAATTTAAAGCCGAATCTCATCAATTCTTATATTTTTGAGTGAGTTTGCAACTAACTTTGTCCGCAATCGTCGATTTACTTCCTTTGAAGCCCATTGAGGTCGATTGTCTGTCACTTTGTGTTGATTGAAAATTCTCAATGTATTTCTTCCTAATTTGAAGTCGAATCTCATCAATTCTTATATATTTGACTGAGTTTGCAACTAACTTTCTCAGCAATCGTCGATTTACTTCCATTGAAGCCTATTGAGGTCGATTGTCACTTTGTGTTGATTGAAAATTCTCAATGTATTTCTTCCTAATTTGGAGTCGAATCTCATCAATTCTTATATATTTGACTGAGTTTGCAACTAACTTTCTCAGCAATCGTCGATTTACTTCCATTGAAGCCTATTGAGGTCGATTGTCACTTTGTGTTGATTGGAAATTTTCAATGTATTTCTTCCTAATTTGAAGTCGAATCTCATCAATTCTCATATATTTGAGTAAGTTTGCAACTAACTTTGTCAGCAATCGTCGATTTACTTCCATTGAAGCCCATTGAGGGCGATTGTCACTTTGTGTTGATTGAAAATTTTCAAAGTTATTCTTCCAAATTTGAATCGAATCTCATCAATTCTTATATATTCAAGTGAGTTTGCAACTAACTTTCTCAGCAATCGTCGACTTACTTCCATTGAAGCCCAATGTGGTCGATTGTCACTTTGTGTTGATTGAAAATTTCCAAAGTCTATCTTCCTAATTTGAAGTCGAATTTCATCAATTCTTATATATTCAAGTGAGTTTGCAACTAACTTTATCAGCAATCGTCGATTTACTTCCATTGAAGCCCATTGAGGTCGATTGTCATTTTGTGTTGATTGTAAATTTTCAAAGTCTATCTTCCTAATTTAAAGTCGAATCTCATCAATTCTTATATATTCAAGTGAGTTTGCAACTAACTTTCTCAGCAATCGTCGATTTACTTCCATTGAAGCCTATTGAGGTCGATTGTTACTTTTTGTTGATTGGAAATTCTCAATGTATTTCTTCCTAATTTGAAGTCGAATCTCATCAATTCTTATATATTTGACTGAGTTTGCAACTAACTTTCTCAGCAATCGTCGATTTACTTCCATTGAAGCCTATTGAAATCGATTGTCACTTTGTGTTGATTGAAAATTCTCAATGTATTTCTTCCTAATTTGAAGTCGAATCTCATCAATTCTCATATATTTGAGTAAGTTTGCAACTAACTTTGTCAGCAATCGTCGATTTACTTCCATTGAAGCCCATTGAGGTCGATTGTCATTTTGTGTTGATTGAAAATTTTCAAAGTGCATCTTTCTAATTTGAAGTCGAATCTCATCAATTCTTATATATTCAAGTGAGTTTGCAACTAAATCTCTCAGCAATCGTCGATTTACTTCCATTAAAGCCCATTAAGTCGATTGTCACCTTGTGTTGATTGAAAATTTTCAGTCTATCTTCCTAATTTGAAGTCGAATCCCATCAATTCTTCTATATTCAAGTGAGTTTGCAACTAACTTTCTCAGCAATCGTCGATTTACTTCCATTGAAGCCCATTGAAGTCGATTCTCGTCACTTTGTGTTGATTGAAAATTTTCAAATTTTCTCTTCCTAATTTGAAGCCGAATCTCACTAATTCTTATATTTTTGAGTGAGTTTGCAACTAACTTTGTCCGCAATCGTCGATTTACTTCCTTTGAAGCCCATTGAAGTCGATTGTCTGTCACTTTGTGTTGATTGAAAATTCTCAATGTATTTCTTCCTAATTTGAAGTCGAATCTCATCAATTCTTATATATTTGACTGAGTTTGCAACTAACTTTCTCAGCAATCGTCGATTTACTTCCATTGAAGCCTATTGAGGTCGATTGTCACTTTGTGTTGATTGAAAATTCTCAATGTATTTCTTCCTAATTTGGAGTCGAATCTCATCAATTCTTATATATTTGACTGAGTTTGCAACTAACTTTCTCAGCAATCGTCGATTTACTTCCATTGGAGCCTATTGAGGTCGATTGTCACTTTGTGTTGATTGGAAATTTTCAATGTATTTCTTCCTAATTTGAAGTCGAATCTCATCAATTCTCATATATTTGAGTAAGTTTGCAACTAACTTTGTCAGCAATCGTCGAATTACTTCCATTGAAGCCCATTGAGGGCGATTGTCACTTTGTGTTGATTGAAAATTTTCAAATTTATTCTTCCAAATTTGAATCGAATCTCATCAATTCTTATATATTCAAGTGAGTTTGCAACTAACTTTCTCAGCAATCGTCGATTTACTTCCATTGAAGCCCATTGAGGTCGATTATCAGTTTGTGTTGATTGAAAATTTTGAAAGTCTATCTTCCTAATTTGAAGTCGAATTTCATCAATTCTTATATATTTGAGTAAGTTTGCAACTAACTTTGTCAGCAATCGTCGATTTACTTCCATTGAAGGCCATTGAGGTCGATTGTCATTTTGTGTTGATTGAAAAGTTTTCAAAGTCTATCTTCCTAATTTGAAGTCGAATCTCATCAATTCTTATATATTCAAGTGAGTTTGCAACTAAATTTCTCAGCAATCGTCGATTTACTTCCATTGAAGCCCATTAAGTCGATTGTCACCTTGTGTTGATTGAAAATTTTCAAAGTCCATCTTCCTAATTTGAAGTCGAATCTCATCAATTCTTATATATTCAAGTGAGTTTGCAACTAATTCTCTCAGCAATCATCGATTAACTTCCATTAAAGCCCATTAAGTCGATTGTCACCTTGTGTTGATTGAAAATTTTCAAAGTCTATCTTCCTAATTTGAAGTCGAATCCCATCAATTCTTTTATATTCAAGTGAGTTTGCAACTAACTTTCTCAGCAATCGTCGATTTACTTCCATTGAAGCCTATTGAGGTCGATTGTCACTTTGTGTTGATTGGAAATTCTCAATGTATTGCTTCCTAATTTGAAGTCGAATCTCATTAATTCTTATATATTTGACTGAGTTTGCAACTAACTTGCTCAGCAATCGTCGATTTACTTCCATTGAAGCCTATTGGGGTCGATTGTCACTTTGTGTTGATTGAAAATTTTGAAAGTCTATCTTCCTAATTTGAAGTCGAATCCCATCAATTCTTACATATTTGAGTGAGTTTGCAACTAACTTTGTCAGCAATCGTCGACTTACTACCATTGAAGCCCAATGTGGTCGATTGTCACTTTGTGTTGATTGAAAATTTCCAAAGTCTATCTTCCTAATTTGAAGTCGAATTTCATCAATTCTTATATATTTGAGTGAGTTTGCAACTAACTTTCTCAGCAATCGTCGATTTACTTCCATTGAAGCCTATTGAGGTCGATTGTCATTTTATGTTGATTGGAAATTTTCAATGTATTTCTTCCTAATTTGAAGTCGAATCTCATCAATTCTTATATATTTGACTGAGTTTGCAACTAACTTTGTCAGCAATCGTCGATTTACTTCCATTGAAGCCCATTGAGGTCGATTGTCATTTTGTGTTGATTGAAAATTTTCAAAGTCTATCTTCCTAATTTGAAGTCGAATCTCATCAATTCTTATATATTCAAGTGAGTTTGCAACTAAATTTCTCAGCAATCGTCGATTTACTTCCATTGAAGCCCATTAAGTCGATTGTCATTTTGTGTTGATTGAAAATTTTCAAAGTCTATCTTCCTAATTTGAAGTCGAATCCCATCAATTCTTATATATTCAAGTGAGTTAGCAACTAACTTTCTCAGCAATCGTTGATTTACTTCCATTGAAGCCTATTGAGGTCGATTGTCACTTTGTGTTGATTGGAAATTCTCAATGTATTTCTTCCTAATTTGAAGTCGAATCTCATCAATTCTTATATATTTGACTGAGTTTGCAACTAACATTCTCAGCAATCGTCGATTTACTTCCATTGAAGCCCATTGAGGTCGATTGTCACTTTGTGTTGATTGAAAATTTTCAATGTTTTTCTTCCTAATTTGCAGTCGAATCTTTTCAATTCTTATATATTTGAGTGAGTTTGGAACTAACTTTGTCAGCAATTGTCGATTTACTTCCATTGAAGCCCATTGAGGTCGATTGTCACTTTGTGTTGATTGAAAATTTTCAAAGTTTCTCTTCCTAATTTGAAGCCGAATCTAATCAATTCTTATATTTTTGAGTGAGTTTGCAACTAACTTTGTCAGCAATCGTCGATTTACTTCCATTGAAGCCCATTGAAGTCGATTCTCGTCACTCTGTGTTGATTGAAAATTTTCAATGTTTCTCTTCTTAATTTGAAGTCGAATCTTATCAATTCTTATATATTTGAGTGAGTTTGGAACTAACTTTGTCAGCAATCGTCGATTTACTTCCATTGAAGCCCATTGAGGTCGATTGTCACTTTGTAATGATTGAAAATTTTCAAAGTTTCTCTTCCTAATTTGAAGCCGAATCTCATCAATTCTTATATTTTTGAGTGAGTTTGCTACTAACTTTGTCCGCAATCGTCGATTTACTTCCTTTGAAGCCCATTGAGGTCGATTGTCTGTCACTTTGTGTTGATTGAAAATTCTCAATGTATTTCTTCCTAATTTGAAGTCGAATCTTATTAATTCTTATATATTTGACTGAGTTTGTAACTAACTCTGTCAGCAATCGTCGATTTACTTCCATTGAAGCCCATTGAGGTCGATTGTCATTTTGTGTTGATTGAAAATTTTCAAAGTCTATCTTCCTAATTTGAAGTCGAATCTCATCAATTCTTATATATTCAAGTGAGTTTGCAACTAAATTTCTCAGCAATCGTCGATTAACTTCCATTAAAGCCCATTAAGTCGATTGTCACCTTGTGTTGATTGAAAATTTTCAAAGTCTATCTTCCTAATTTGAAGTCGAATCCCATCAATTCTTTTATATTCAAGTGAGTTTGCAACTAACTTTCTCAGCAATCGTCGATTTACTTCCATTGAAGCCTATTGAGGTCGATTGTCACTTTGTGTTGATTGGAAATTCTCAATATATTGCTTCCTAATTTGAAGTCGAATCTCATTAATTCTTATATATTTGACTGAGTTTGCAACTAACTTGCTCAGCAATCGTCGATTTACTTCCATTGAAGCCTATTGAGGTCGATTGTCACTTTGTGTTGATTGAAAATTTTGAAAGTCTATCTTCCTAATTTGAAGTCGAATCCCATCAATTCTTACATATTTGAGTGAGTTTGCAACTAACTTTGTCAGCAATCGTCGACTTACTTCCATTGAAGCCCAATGTGGTCGATTGTCACTTTGTGTTGATTGAAAATTTCCAAAGTCTATCTTCCTAATTTGAAGTCGAATTTCATCAATTCTTATATATTTGAGTGAGTTTGCAACTAACTTTCTCAGCAATCGACGATTTACTTCCATTGAAGCCTATTGAGGTCGATTGTCACTTTATGTTGATTGGAAATTGTCAATGTACTTCTTCCTAATTTGAAGTCGAATCTCATCAATTCTTATATATTTGACTGAGTTTGCAACTAACTTTGTCAGCAATCGTCGATTTACTTCCATTGAAGCCCATTGAGGTCGATTGTCATTTTGTGTTGATTGAAAATTTTCAAAGTCTATCTTCCTAATTTGAAGTCGAATCTTATCAATTCTTATATATTCAAGTGAGTTTGCAACTAAATTTCTCAGCAATCGTCGATTTACTTCCATTGAAGCCCATTAAGTCGATTGTCATTTTGTGTTGATTGAAAATTTTCAAAGTCTATCTTCCTAATTTGAAGTCGAATCCCATCAATTCTTATATATTCAAGTGAGTTAGCAACTAACTTTCTCAGCAATCGTTGATTTACTTCCATTGAAGCCTATTGAGGTCGATTGTCACTTTTTGTTGATTGGAAATTCTCAATGTATTTCTTCCTAATTTGAAGTCGAATCTCATCAATTCTTATATATTTGACTGAGTTTGCAACTAACTTTCTCAGCAATCATCGATTTACTTCCATTGAAGCCTATTGAGGTCGATTGTCACTTTGTGTTGATTGAAAATTCTCAATGTATTTCTTCCTAATTTGAAGTCGAATCTCATTAATTCTTATATATTTGACTGAGTTTGTAACTGACTTTCTCAGCAATCGTCGATTTACTTCCATTGAAGCCTATTGAGGTCGATTGTCACTTTGTGTTGATTGAAAATTTTCAAAGTTTCTCTTCCTAATTTGAAGCCGAATCTCATCAATTCTTACATTTTTGAGTGAGTTTGCAACTAACTTTGTCAGCAATCGTCGATTTCCTTCCATTGAAGCCCATTTAGGGCGATTGTCACTTTGTGTTGATTGAAAATTTCCAAAGTTTCTCTTCCTAATTTGAAGTCGAATCT
Organism: Diorhabda carinulata; assembly: GCF_026250575.1. Classification (NCBI taxonomy): domain Eukaryota; kingdom Metazoa; phylum Arthropoda; class Insecta; order Coleoptera; family Chrysomelidae; genus Diorhabda; species Diorhabda carinulata. The sequence goes on from NC_079463.1 coordinate 17,568,944, forward strand.
CATCAATTCTTATATATTCAAGTGAGTTTGCAACTAAATTTCTCAGCAATCGTCGATTTACTTCCATTGAAGCCCATTAAGTCGATTGTCATTTTGTGTTGATTGAAAATTTCCAAAGTCTATCTTCCTAATTTGAAGTCGAATCCCATCAATTCTTATATATTCAAGTGAGTTAGCAACTAACTTTCTCAGCAATCGTTGATTTACTTCCATTGAAGCCTATTGAGGTCGATTGTCACTTTGTGTTGATTGGAAATTCTCAATGTATTTCTTCCTAATTTGAAGTCGAATCTCATCAATTCTTATATATTTGACTGAGTTTGCAACTAACTTTCTCAGAAATCGTCGATTTACTTCCATTGAAGCCTATTGAGGTCGATTGTCACTTTGTGTTGATTGCAAATTCTCAATGTATTTCTTCCTAATTTGAAGTCGAATCTCATCAATTCTCATATATTTGAGTAAGTTTGCAACTAACTTTGTCAGCAATCGTCGATTTCCTTCCATTGAAGCCCATTGAGGTCGATTGTCATTTTGTGTTGATTGAAAATTTTCAAAGTCCATCTTCCTAATTTGAAGTCGAATCTCATCAATTCTTATATATTCAAGTGAGTTTGCAACTAAACCTCTCAGCAATCGTCGATTTACTTCCATTAAAGCCCATTAAGTCGATTGTCACCTTGTGTTGATTGAAAATTTTCAAAGTCTATCTTCCTAATTTGAAGTCGAATCCCATCAATTCTTTTATATTCAAGTGAGTTTGCAACTAACTTTCTCAGCAATCGTCGATTTACTTCCATTGAAGCCTATTGAGGTCGATTGTCACTTTGTGTTGATTGGAAATTCTCAATGTATTTCTTCCTAATTTAAAGTCGAATCTCATCAATTCTTATATATTTGACTGAGTTTGCAACTAACTTTCTCAGCAATCGTCGATTTACTTCCATTGAAGCCTATTGAGGTCGATTGTCACTTTGTGTTGATTGAAAATTCTCAATGTATTTCTTCCTAATTTGAAGTCGAATCTCATTAATTCTTATATATTTGATTGAGTTTGCAACTAACTTTCTCAGCAATCGTCGATTTACTTCCATTGAAGCCTATTGAGGTCGATTGTCACTTTGTGTTGATTGAAAATTTTCAAAGTTTTTCTTCCTAATTTGAAGTCGAATCTCATCAATTCTCATATATTTGAGTAAGTTTGGAACTAACTTTGTCAGCAATCGTCGATTTACTTCCATTGAAGCCCATTGAGGTCGATTGTCACTTTGTGTTGATTGAAAATTTTCAAAGTTTCTCTTCCTAATTTGAAGCCGAATCTCATCAATTCTTATATTTTTGAGTGAGTTTGCAACTAACTTTGTCAGCAATCGTCGATTTACTTCCATTGAAGTCCATTGAGGGCGATTGTCACTTTGTGTTGATTGAAAATTTTCAAAGTTTTTCTTCCTAATTTGAAGTCGAATCTCATCAATTCTCATATATTTGAGTAAGTTTGGAACTAACTTTGTCAGCAATCGTCGATTTACTTCCATTGAAGCCCATTGAGGTCGATTGTCACTTTGTGTTGATTGAAAATTTTCAAAGTTTCTCTTCCTAATTTGAAGCCGAATCTCATCAATTCTTATATTTTTGAGTGAGTTTGCAACTAACTTTGTCAGCAATCGTCGATTTACTTCCATTGAAGCCCATTGAGGGCGATTGTCACTTTGTGTTGATTGAAAATTTTCAAAGTTTTTCTTCCTAATTTGAAGTCGAATCTCATCAATTCTCATATATTTGAGTAAGTTTGCAACTAACTTTGTCAGCAATCGTCGATTACCTTCCATTGAAGCCCATTGAGGTCGATTGTCACTTTGTGTTGATTGAAAATTTTCAATGTTTCTCTTCTTAATTTGAAGTCGAATCTTATCAATTCTTATATATCTGAGTGAGTTTGGAACTTACTTTGTCAACAATCGTCGATTTACTTTCATTGAATCCCATTGAGTCGATTGTCACCTTGTGTGGATTGAAAATTTTCAAAGTTATTCTTCCAAATTTGAATCGAATCTTATCAATTCTTTTATATTCAAGTGAGTTTGCAACTAACTTTCTCAGCAATCGTCGATTTACTTCCATTGAAGCCCATTGAGGTCGATTATCACTTTGTGTTGATTGAAAATTTTGAAAGTCTATCTTCCTAATTTGAAGTCGAATCCCATCAATTCTTACATATTTGAGTGAGTTTGCAACTAACTTTGTCAGCAATCGTCGACTTACTTCTATTGAAGCCCAATGTGGTCGATTGTCACCTTGTGTTGATTGAAAATTTTCAAAGTCTATCTTCCTAATTTGAAGTCGAATCCCATCAATTCTTTTATATTCAAGTGAGTTTGCAACTAACTTTCTCAGCAATCGTCGATTTACTTCCATTGAAGCCTATTGAGGTCGATTGTCACTTGTGTTGATTGGAAATTCTCAATGTATTTCTTCCTAATTTGAAGTCGAATCTCATCAATTCTTATATATTTGACTGAGTTTGCAACTAACTTTCTCAGCAATCGTCGATTTACTTCCATTGAAGCCTATTGAGGTCGATTGTCACTTTGTGTTGATTGAAAATTCTCAATGTATTTCTTCCTAATTTGAAGTCAAATCTCATTAATTCTTATACATTTGACTGAGTTTGCAACTAACTTTCTCAGCAATCGTCGATTTACTTCCATTGAAGCCTATTGAGGTCGATTGTCACTTTGTGTTGATTGAAAATTTTCAAAGTCAATCTTCCTAATTTGAAGTCGAATTTCAACATTTCTTATATATTTGAGTAAGTTTGCAACTAACTTTGTCAGCAATCGTCGATTTACTTCCATTGAAGCCCATTGAGGGCGATTGTCACTTTGTGTTGATTGAAAATTTTCAAAGTTTTTTTTCCTAATTTGAAGTCGAATCTCATCAATTCTCATATATTTGAGTAAGTTTGGAACTAACTTTTTCAGCAATCGTCGATTTACTTCCATTGAAGCCCATTGAGGTCGATTGTCACTTTGTGTTGATTGAAAATTTTCAAAGTTTCTCTTCCTAATTTGAAGCCGAATCTCATCAATTCTTATATTTTTGAGTGAGTTTGCAACTAACTTTGTCAGCAATCGTCGATTTACTTCCATTGAAGCCCATTGAGGGTGATTGTCACTTTGTGTTGATTGAAAATTTTCAAAGTTTTTCTTCCTAATTTGAAGTCGAATCTCATCAATTCTCATATATTTGAGTAAGTTTGCAACTAACTTTGTCAGCAATCGTCGATTTACTTCCATTGAAGCCCATTGAGGTCGATTGTCACTTTGTGTTGATTGAAAATTTTCAATGTTTCTCTTCTTAATTTGAAGTCGAATCTTATCAATTCTTATATATTTGAGTGAGTTTGGAACTAACTTTGTCAGCAATCGTCGATTTACTTTCATTGAATCCCATTGAGTCGATTGTCACCTTGTGTGGATTGAAAATTTTCAAAGTTTTTCTTCCTAATTTGAAGTCGAATCTCATCAATTCTCATATATTTGAGTAAGTTTGCAACTAACTTTCTCAGCAATCGTCGATTTACTTCCATTGAAGCCCATTGAGGTCGATTATCACTTTGTGTTGATTGAAAAGTTTGAAAGTCTATCTTCCTAATTTGAAGTCGAATCCCATCAATTCTTACATATTTGAGTGAGTTTGCAACTAACTTTGTCAGCAATCGTCAAATTACTTCTATTGAAGCCCAATGTGGTCGATTGTCACCTTGTGTTGATTGAAAATTTTCAAAGTCTATCTTCCTAATTTGAAGTCGAATCCCATCAATTCTTATATATTCAAGTGAGTTAGCAACTAACTTTCTCAACAATCGTCGATTTACTTCCATTGAAGCCTATTGAGGTCGATTGTCACTTTGTGTTGATTGGAAATTCTCAATGTATTTCTTCCTAATTTGAAGTCGAATCTCATCAATTCTTATATATTTGACTGAGTTTGCAACTAACTTTCTCAGCAATCGTCGATTTACTTCCATTGAAGCCTATTGAGGTCGATTGTCACTTTGTGTTGATTGAAAATTCTCAATGTATTTCTTCCTAATTTGAAGTCGAATCTCATCAATTTTTATATATTTGACTGAGTTTGCAACTAACTTTCTCAGCAAATGTCGATTTACTTCCATTGAAGCCTATTGAGGTCGATTGTCACTTTGTGTTGATTGGAACTTTTCAATGTATTTCTTCCTAATTTGAAGTCGAATCTCATCAATTCTCATATATTTGACTAAGTTTGCAACTAACTTTGTCAGCAATCGTCGATTTACTTCCATTGAAGCCCATTTAGTCGATTGTCACTTTGTGTTGATTGAGAATTTTCAAAGTTTCTCTTCCTAATTTGAAGCCGAATCTCATCAATTCTTATATTTTTGAGTGAGTTTGCAACTAACTTTGTCAGCAATCGTCGATTTACTTCCATTGAAGCCCATTGAGGGTGATTGTCACTTTGTGTTGATTGAAAATTTTCAATGTTTCTCTTCTCAATTTGAAGTCGAATCTCATCAATTCTTATATTTTTGAGTGAGTTTGCAACTAACTTTGTCAGCAATCGTCGATTTACTTCCATTGAAGCCCATTGAGGGTGATTGTCACTTTGTGTTGATTGAAAATTTTCAATGTTTCTCTTCTTAATTTGAAGTCGAATCTCATCAATTCTTATATATTTGACTGAGTTTGCAACTAACTTTCTCAGCAAATGTCGATTTACTTCCATTGAAGCCTATTGAGGTCGATTGTCACTTTGTGTTGATTGGAACTTTTCAATGTATTTCTTCCTAATTTGAAGTCGAATCTCATCAATTCTCATATATTTGAGTAAGTTTGCAACTAACTTTGTCAGCAATCGTCGATTTACTTCCATTGAAGCCCATTTAGTCGATTGTCACTTTGTGTTGATTGAGAATTTTCAAAGTTTTTCTTCCTAATTTGAAGTCGAATCTCATCAATTCTCATATATTTGAGTAAGTTTGCAACTAACTTTGTCAGCAATCGTCGATTTACTTCCATTGAAGCCCATTTAGTCGATTGTCACTTTGTGTTGATTGAGAATTTTCAAAGTTTCTCTTCCTAATTTGAAGCCGAATCTCATCAATTCTTATATTTTTGAGTGAGTTTGCAACTAACTTTGTCAGCAATCGTCGATTTACTTCCATTGAAGCCCATTGAGGGTGATTGTCACTTTGTGTTGATTGAAAATTTTCAAAGTTTTTCTTCCTAATTTGAAGTCGAATCTCATCAATTCTCATATATTTGAGTAAGTTTGCAACTAACTTTGTCAGCAATCGTCGATTTACTTCCATTGAAGCCCATTGAGGTCGATTGTCACTTTGTGTTGATTGAAAATTTTCAATGTTTCTCTTCTTAATTTGAAGTCGAATCTCATCAATTCTTATATATTTGACTGAGTTTGCAACTAACTTTCTCAGCAATCGTCGATTTACTTCCATTGAAGCCTATTGAGGTCGATTGTCACTTTGTGTTGATTGAAAATTCTCAATGTATTTCTTCCTAATTTGAAGTCGAATCTCATCAATTCTCATATATTTGAGTAAGTTTGCAACTAACTTTGTCAGCAATCGTCGATTTACTTCCATTGAAGCCCATTGAGGTCGATTGTCACTTTGTGTTGATTGAAAATTTTCAATGTTTCTCTTCTTAATTTGAAGTCGAATCTTATCAATTCTTATATATTTGACTGAGTTTGCAACTAACTTTCTCAGCAATCGTCGATTTACTTCCATTGAAGCCCATTGAGGTCGATTATCACTTTGTGTTGATTGAAAATTTTGAAAGTCTATCTTCCTAATTTGAAGTCGAATCCCATCAATTCTTACATATTTGAGTGAGTTTGCAACTAACTTTGTCAGCAATCGTCAAATTACTTCTATTGAAGCCCAATGTGGTCGATTGTCACCTTGTGTTGATTGAAAATTTTCAAAGTCTATCTTCCTAATTTGAAGTCGAATCCCATCAATTCTTATATATTCAAGTGAGTTAGCAACTAACTTTCTCAGCAATCGTCGATTTACTTCCATTGAAGCCCATTTAGTCGATTGTCACTTTGTGTTGATTGAGAATTTTCAAAGTTTTTCTTCCTAATTTGAAGTCGAATCTCATCAATTCTCATATATTTGAGTAAGTTTGCAACTAACTTTGTCAGCAATCGTCGATTTACTTCCATTGAAGCCCATTTAGTCGATTGTCACTTTGTGTTGATTGAGAATTTTCAAAGTTTCTCTTCCTAATTTGAAGCCGAATCTCATCAATTCTTATATTTTTGAGTGAGTTTGCAACTAACTTTGTCAGCAATCGTCGATTTACTTCCATTGAAGCCCATTGAGGGTGATTGTCACTTTGTGTTGATTGAAAATTTTCAAAGTTTTTCTTTCTAATTTGAAGTCGAATCTCATCAATTCTCATATATTTGAGTAAGTTTGCAACTAACTTTGTCAGCAATCGTCGATTTACTTCCATTGAAGCCCATTGAGGTCGATTGTCACTTTGTGTTGATTGAAAATTTTCAATGTTTCTCTTCTTAATTTGAAGTCGAATCTCATCAATTCTTATATATTTGACTGAGTTTGCAACTAACTTTCTCAGCAATCGTCGATTTACTTCCATTGAAGCCTATTGAGGTCGATTGTCACTTTGTGTTGATTGAAAATTCTCAATGTATTTCTTCCTAATTTGAAGTCGAATCTCATCAATTTTTATATATTTGACTGAGTTTGCAACTAACTTTCTCAGCAAATGTCGATTTACTTCCATTGAAGCCTATTGAGGTCGATTGTCACTTTGTGTTGATTGGAACTTTTCAATGTATTTCTTCCTAATTTGAAGTCGAATCTCATCAATTCTCATATATTTGAGTAAGTTTGCAACTAACTTTGTCAGCAATCGTCGATTTACTTCCATTGAAGCCCATTTAGTCGATTGTCACTTTGTGTTGATTGAGAATTTTCAAAGTTTCTCTTCCTAATTTGAAGCCGAATCTCATCAATTCTTATATTTTTGAGTGAGTTTGCAACTAACTTTGTCAGCAATCGTCGATTTACTTCCATTGAAGCCCATTGAGGGTGATTGTCACTTTGTGTTGATTGAAAATTTTCAAAGTTTTTCTTCCTAATTTGAAGTCGAATCTCATCAATTCTCATATATTTGAGTAAGTTTGCAACTAACTTTGTCAGCAATCGTCGATTTACTTCCATTGAAGCCCATTGAGGTCGATTGTCACTTTGTGTTGATTGAAAATTTTCAATGTTTCTCTTCTTAATTTGAAGTCGAATCTTATCAATTCTTATATATTTGAGTGAGTTTGCAACTAACTTTCTCAGCAATCGTCGATTTACTTCCATTGAAGCCCATTGAGGTCGATTATCACTTTGTGTTGATTGAAAATTTTGAAAGTCTATCTTCCTAATTTGAAGTCGAATCCCATCAATTCTTACATATTTGAGTGAGTTTGCAACTAACTTTGTCAGCAATCGTCAAATTACTTCTATTGAAGCCCAATGTGGTCGATTGTCACCTTGTGTTGATTGAAAATTTTCAAAGTCTATCTTCCTAATTTGAAGTCGAATCCCATCAATTCTTATATATTCAAGTGAGTTAGCAACTAACTTTCTCAGCAATCGTCGATTTACTTCCATTGAAGCCTATTGAGGTCGATTGTCACTTTGTGTTGATTGGAAATTCTCAATGTATTTCTTCCTAATTTGAAGTCGAATCTCATCAATTCTTATATATTTGACTGAGTTTGCAACTAACTTTCTCAGCAATCGTCGATTTACTTCCATTGAAGCCTATTGAGGTCGATTGTCACTTTGTGTTGATTGAAAATTCTCAATGTATTTCTTCCTAATTTGAAGTCGAATCTCATCAATTCTTATATATTTGACTGAGTTTGCAACTAACTTTCTCAGCAAATGTCGATTTACTTCCATTGAAGCCTATTGAGGTCGATTGTCACTTTGTGTTGATTGGAACTTTTCAATGTATTTCTTCCTAATTTGAAGTCGAATCTCATCAATTCTCATATATTTGAGTAAGTTTGCAACTAACTTTGTCAGCAATCGTCGATTTACTTCCATTGAAGCCCATTTAGTCGATTGTCACTTTGTGTTGATTGAGAATTTTCAAAGTTTTTCTTCCTAATTTGAAGTCGAATCTCATCAATTCTCATATATTTGAGTAAGTTTGCAACTAACTTTGTCAGCAATCGTCGATTTACTTCCATTGAAGCCCATTTAGTCGATTGTCACTTTGTGTTGATTGAGAATTTTCAAAGTTTCTCTTCCTAATTTGAAGCCGAATCTCATCAATTCTTATATTTTTGAGTGAGTTTGCAACTAACTTTGTCAGCAATCGTCGATTTACTTCCATTGAAGCCCATTGAGGGTGATTGTCACTTTGTGTTGATTGAAAATTTTCAAAGTTTTTCTTCCTAATTTGAAGTCGAATCTCATCAATTCTCATATATTTGAGTAAGTTTGCAACTAACTTTGTCAGCAATCGTCGATTTACTTCCATTGAAGCCCATTGAGGTCGATTGTCACTTTGTGTTGATTGAAAATTTTCAATGTTTCTCTTCTTAATTTGAAGTCGAATCTCATCAATTCTTATATATTTGACTGAGTTTGCAACTAACTTTCTCAGCAATCGTCGATTTACTTCCATTGAAGCCTATTGAGGTCGATTGTCACTTTGTGTTGATTGAAAATTCTCAATGTATTTCTTCCTAATTTGAAGTCGAATCTCATCAATTTTTATATATTTGACTGAGTTTGCAACTAACTTTCTCAGCAAATGTCGATTTACTTCCATTGAAGCCTATTGAGGTCGATTGTCACTTTGTGTTGATTGGAACTTTTCAATGTATTTCTTCCTAATTTGAAGTCGAATCTCATCAATTCTCATATATTTGAGTAAGTTTGCAACTAACTTTGTCAGCAATCGTCGATTTACTTCCATTGAAGCCCATTGAGGTCGATTGTCACTTTGTGTTGATTGAAAATTTTCAATGTTTTTCTTCCTAATTTGCAGTCGAATCTTTTCAATTCTTATATTTTTGAGTGAGTTTGCAACTAACTTTGTCAGCAATCGTCGATTTACTTCCATTGAAGCCCATTGAGGTCGATTGTCACTTTGTGTTGATTGAAAATTTTCAAAGTTTTTCTTCCTAATTTGAAGTCGAATCTCATCAATTCTCATATATTTGAGTAAGTTTGCAACTAACTTTGTCAGCAATCGTCGATTTACTTCCATTGAAGCCCATTGAGGTCGATTGTCACTTTGTGTTGATTGAAAATTTTCAATGTTTCTCTTCTTAATTTGAAGTCGAATCTTATCAATTCTTATATATTTGAGTGAGTTTGCAACTAACTTTCTCAGCAATCGTCGATTTACTTCCATTGAAGCCCATTGAGGTCGATTATCACTTTGTGTTGATTGAAAATTTTGAAAGTCTATCTTCCTAATTTGAAGTCGAATCCCATCAATTCTTACATATTTGAGTGAGTTTGCAACTAACTTTGTCAGCAATCGTCAAATTACTTCTATTGAAGCCCAATGTGGTCGATTGTCACCTTGTGTTGATTGAAAATTTTCAAAGTCTATCTTCCTAATTTGAAGTCGAATCCCATCAATTCTTATATATTCAAGTGAGTTAGCAACTAACTTTCTCAGCAATCGTCGATTTACTTCCATTGAAGCCTATTGAGGTCGATTGTCACTTTGTGTTGATTGGAAATTCTCAATGTATTTCTTCCTAATTTGAAGTCGAATCTCATCAATTCTTATATATTTGACTGAGTTTGCAACTAACTTTCTCAGCAATCGTCGATTTACTTCCATTGAAGCCTATTGAGGTCGATTGTCACTTTGTGTTGATTGAAAATTCTCAATGTATTTCTTCCTAATTTGAAGTCGAATCTCATCAATTCTTATATATTTGACTGAGTTTGCAACTAACTTTCTCAGCAAATGTCGATTTACTTCCATTGAAGCCTATTGAGGTCGATTATCACTTTGTGTTGATTGGAACTTTTCAATGTATTTCTTCCTAATTTGAAGTCGAATCTCATCAATTCTCATATATTTGAGTAAGTTTGCAACTAACTTTGTCAGCAATCGTCGATTTACTTCCATTGAAGCCCATTTAGTCGATTGTCACTTTGTGTTGATTGAGAATTTTCAAAGTTTTTCTTCCTAATTTGAAGTCGAATCTCATCAATTCTCATATATTTGAGTAAGTTTGCAACTAACTTTCTCAGCAATCGTCGACTTACTTCCATTGAAGCCCATTGAAGTCGATTGTCACTATGTGTTGATTGAAAATTTTCAAAGTTTTTCTTCCTAATTTGAAGTCGAATCTCATCAAATCTTATATATTTGAATGAGTTTGCAACTAACTTTGTCAGCAATCGTCGATTTACTTCCATTGAAGCTCAATGAGGTCGATTGTCACTTTGTGTTGATTGAAAATTTTTAAAGTTTTTCTTCCTAATTTGAAGTCGACTCTCATCAATTCTCAGATATTTGAGTAAGTTTGCAACTAACTTTGTCAGCAATCGTCGATTTACTTCCATTGAAGCCCATTGAGGTCGAATATCACTTTATGTTGATTGAAAATTTTCAAAGTCTATCTTCCTAATTTGAAGTCGAATCTCATCAATTCTCATATATTTGAGTAAGTTTGCAACTAACTTTGTCAGCAATAGTCGATTTACTTCCATTGAAGTCCAATGAAGTCGATTGTCACTATGTGTTGATTGAAAAATTTCAAAGTCTATCTTCCTAATTTGAATTCGAATCTCATCAATTCTTATATATTTGAGTGAGTTTGCAACTAACTTTGTCAGCAATCATCGATTTACTTCCATTGAAGCCCAATGAGGTCGATTGTCACTTTGTGTTGATTGAAAATTTTCAAAGTCTATCTTCCTAATTTGAAATCGAATCTCATCAATTCTCATATATTTGAGTAAGTTTGCAACTAACTTTTTCAGCAATCGTCGATTTACTTCCATTGAAGCCCATTGAGGGCGATTGTCACTTTGTGTTGATTGAAAAATTTCAAAGTTTTTCTTCCTAATTTGAAGTCGAATCCCATCAATTCTCAGATATTTGAGTAAGTTTGCAACTAACTTTGTCAGCAATCGTCGATTTACTTCCATTGAAGCCCATTGAAGGCGATTGTCACTTTGTGTTGATTGAAAATTTTCAAAGTTATTCTTCCAAATTTGAATCGAATCTCATCAATTCTTATATATTCAAGTGAGTTTGCAACTAACTTTCTCAGCAATCGTCGATTTACTTCCATTGTAGCCCATTGAGGTCGATTATCAGTTTGTGTTGATTGAAAATTTTGAAAGTCTATCTTCCTAATTTGAAGTCGAATCCCATCAATTCTTACATATTTGAGTGAGTTTGCAACTAACTTTCTCAGCAATCGTCGATTTACTTCCATTGAAGCCTATTGAGGTCGATTGTCACTTTATGTTGATTGGAAATTTTCAATGTATTTCTTCCTAATTTGAAGTCGAATCTCATCAATTCTTATATATTTGACTGAGTTTGCAACTAACTTTGTCAGCAATCGTCGATTTACTTCCATTGAAGCCCATTGAGGTCGATTGTCACCTTGTGTTGATTGAAAATTTTCAAAGTCTATCTTCCTAATTTGAAGTCGAATCCCATCAATTCTTATATATTCAAGTGAGTTAGCAACTAACTTTCTCAGCAATCGTTGATTTACTTCCATTGAAGCCTATTGAGGTCGATTGTCACTTTGTGTTGATTGGAAATTCTCAATGTATTTCTTCCTAATTTGAAGTCGAATCTCATCAATTCTTATATATTTGACTGAGTTTGCAACTAACTTTCTCAGCAATCGTCGATTTACTTCCATTGAAGCCTATTGAGGTCGATTGTCACTTTGTGTTGATTGAAAATTTTCAAAGTTTTTCTTCCTAATTTGAGGTCGAATCTCATCAATTCTCAGATATTTGAGTAAGTTTGCAGCTAACTTTGTCAGCAATCGTCGATTTACTTCCATTGAAGCCCATTGAGGTCGAATATCACTTTATGTTGATTGAAAAATTTCAAAGTCTATCTTCCTAATTTGAAGTCGAATCTCATCAATTCTTATATATTTGAGTGAGTTTGCAACTAACTTTGTCAGCAATCGTCGATTTACTTCCATTGAAGCCCATTGAGTCGATTTTCACCTTGTGTTGATTGAAAAATTTCAAAGTCTATCTTCCTAATTTGAAGTCGAATCTCATCAATTCTTACATATTTGAGTGAGTTTGCAACTAACTTTGTCAGCAATCGTCGATTTACTTCCATTGAAGCCCATTGAAGTCGATTGTCACTATGTGTGGATTGAAAATTTTAAAAGTATATCTTTCTAATTTGAAGTCGAATCTCATCAATTCTTATATATTTGAGTGAATTTGCAACTAAATCTCTCAGCAATCGTCGATTTACTTCCATTGAAGCCCATTGAGGGCGATTGTCACTTTGTGTTGATTGAAAATTTTGAAAGTCTATCTTCCTAATTTGAAGTCGAATCCCATCAATTCTTACATATTCAAGTGAGTTTGCAACTAACTTTCTCAGCAATCGTCGATTTACTTCCATTGAAGCCCATTGATGTCGATTATCAGTTTGTGTTGATTGAAAATTTTGAAAGTCTATCTTCCTAATTTGAAGTCGAATCCCATCAATTCTTACATATTCATGTGAGTTTGCAACTAACTTTCTCAGCAATCGTCGATTTACTTCCATTGAAGCCCATTGAGGTCGATTATCAGTTTGTGTTGATTGAAAATTTTGAAAGTCTATCTTCCTAATTTGAAGTCGAATCCCATCAATTCTTACATATTTGAGTGAGTTTGCAACTAACTTTCTCAGCAATCGTCGATTTACTTCCATTGAAGCCTATTGAGGTCGATTGTCACTTTATGTTGATTGGAAATTTTCAATGTATTTCTTCCTAATTTGAAGTCGAATCTCATCAATTCTTATATATTTGACTGAGTTTGCAACTAACTTTGTCAGCAATCGTCGATTTACTTCCATTGAAGCCCATTGAGGTCGATCGTCATTTTGTGTTGATTGAAAATTTTCAAAGCCTATCTTCCTAATTTGAAGTCGAATCTCATCAATTCTTATATATTCAAGTGAGTTTGCAACTAAATTTCTCAGCAATCGTCGATTTACTTCCATTGAAGCCCATTAAGTCGATTGTCACCTTGTGTTGATTGAAAATTTTCAAAGTCTATCTTCCTAATTTGAAGTCGAATCCCATCAATTCTTATATATTCAAGTGAGTTAGCAACTAACATTCTCAGCAATCGTTGATTTACTTCCATTGAAGCCTATTGAGGTCGATTGTCTCTTTGTGTTGATTGGGAATTCTCAATGTATTTCTTCCTAATTTGAAGTCGAATCTCATCAATTCTTATATATTTGACTGAGTTTGCAACTAATTTTCTCAGCAATCGTCGATTTACTTCTAATGAAGCCTATTGAGGTCGATTGTCACTTTGTGTTGATTGAAAATTCTCAATGTATTTCTTCCTAATTTGAAGTCGAATCTCATCAATTCTCATATATTTGAGTAAGTTTGCAATTAACTTTGTCAGCAATCGTCGATTCACTTCCATTGAAGCCCATTGAGGTCGATTGTCATTTTGTGTTGATTGAAAATTTTCAAAGTCCATCTTCCTAATTTGCAGTCGAATCTCATCAATTCTCATATATTCAAGTGAGTTTGCAACCAAATTTCTCAGCAATCGTCGATTTACTTCCATTGAAGCCCATTAAGTCGATTGTCACCTTGTGTTGATTGAAAATTTTCAAAGTCTATCTTCCTAATTTGAAGCCGAATCCCATCAATTCTTTTATATTCAAGTGAGTTTGCAACTAACTTTCTCAGCAATCGTCGATTTACTTCCATTGAAGCCTATTGAGGTCGATTGTCACTTTGTGTTGGTTGGAAATTCTCAATGTATTTCTGCCTAATTTGAAGTCAAATCTCATCAATTCTTATATATTTGACTGAGTTTGCAACTAACTTTCTCAGCAATCGTCGATTTACTTCCATTGAAGCCTATTGAGGTCGATTGTCACTTTGTGTTGATTGAAAATTTTCAAAGTTTTTCTTCCTAACTTGAAGTCGAATCTCATCAATTCTCAGATATTTGAGTAAGTTTGCAGCTTACTTTGTCAGCAATCGTCGATTTACTTCCATTGAAGCCCATTGAGGTCGAATATCACTTGATGTTGATTGAAAAATTTCAAAGTCTATCTTCCTAATTTGAAGTCGAATCTCATCAATTCTTACATATTTGAGTGAGTTTGCAACTAACTTTGTCAGCAATCGTCGATTTACTTCCATTGAAGCCCATTGAAGTCGATTGTCACTATGTGTGGATTGAAAATTTTAAAAGTATATCTTCCTAATTTGAAGTCGAATCTCATCAATTCTTATATATTTGAGTGAATTTGCAACTAAATCTCTCAGCAATCGTCGATTTACTTCCATTGAAGCCCATTAAGTCGATTGTCACCTTGTGTTGATTGAAAATTTTCAAAGTCTATCTTCCTAATTTGAAGCCGAATCCCATCAATTCTTTTATATTCAAGTGAGTTTGCAACTAACTTTCTCAGCAATCGTCGATTTACTTCCATTGAAGCCTATTGAGGTCGATTGTCACTTTGTGTTGGTTGGAAATTCTCAATGTATTTCTGCCTAATTTGAAGTCGAATCTCATCAATTCTTAAAAATTTGACTGAGTTTGCAACTAACTTTCTCAGCAATCGTCGATTTACTTCCATTGAAGCCTATTGAGGTCGATTGTCACTTTGTGTTGATTGAAAATTCTCAATGTATTTCTTCCTAATTTGAAGTCGAATCTCATCAATTCTCATATATTTGAGTAAGTTTGCAATTAACTTTGTCAGCAATCGTCGATTTACTTCCATTGAAGCCCATTGAGGTCGATTGTCATTTTGTGTTGATTGAAAATTTTCAAAGTCCATCTTCCTAATTTGCAGTCGAATCTCATCAATTCTCATATATTCAAGTGAGTTTGCAACCAAATTTCTCAGCAATCGTCGATTTACTTCCATTGAAGCCCATTAAGTCGATTGTCACCTTGTGTTGATTGAAAATTTTCAAAGTCTATCTTCCTAATTTGAAGCCGAATCCCATCAATTCTTTTATATTCAAGTGAGTTTGCAACTAACTTTCTCAGCAATCGTCGATTTACTTCCATTGAAGCCTATTGAGGTCGATTGTCACTTTGTGTTGATTGGAAATTCTCAATGTATTTCTTCCTAATTTGAAGTCGAATCTCATCAATTCTTATATATTTGACTGAGTTTGAAACTAACTTTCTCAGCAATCGTCGATTTACTTCCATTGAAGCCTATTGAGGTCGATTGTCACTTTGTGTTGATTGAAAATTTTCAAAGTTTTTCTTCCTAATTTGAAGTCGAATCTCATCAATTCTCAGATATTTGAGTAAGTTTGCAGCTAACTTTGTCAGCAATCGTCGATTTACTTCCATTGAAGCCCATTGAGGTCGAATATCACTTTATGTTGATTGAAAAATTTCAAAGTCTATCTTCCTAATTTGAAGTCGAATCTCATCAATTCTTACATATTTGAGTGAGTTTGCAACTAACTTTGTCAGCAATCGTCGATTTACTTCCATTGAAGCCCATTGAGACGATTTTCACCTTGTGTTGATTGAAAAATTTCAAAGTCTATCTTCCTAATTTGAAGTCGAATCTCATCAATTCTTACATATTTGAGTGAGTTTGCAACTAACTTTGTCAGCAATCGTCGATTTACTTCCATTGAAGCCCATTGACGTCGATTGTCACTATGTGTGGATTGAAAATTTTAAAAGTATATCTTCCTAATTTGAAGTCGAATCTCATCAATTCTTATATATTTGAGTGAGTTTGCAACTAACTTTGTCAGCAATCGTCGATTTACTTCCATTGAAGCCCATTGAGACGATTTTCACCTTGTGTTGATTGAAAAATTTCAAAGTCTATCTTCCTAATTTGAAGTCGAATCTCATCAATTCTTACATATTTGAGTGAGTTTGCAACTAACTTTGTCAGCAATCGTCGATTTACTTCCATTGAAGCCCATTGACGTCGATTGTCACTATGTGTGGATTGAAAATTTTAAAAGTATATCTTCCTAATTTGAAGTCGAATCTCATCAATTCTTAAATATTTGAGTGAATTTGCAACTAAATCTCTCAGCAATCGTCGATTTACTTCCATTAAAGCCCATTAAGTCGATTGTCACCTTGTGTTGATTGAAAATTTTCAATGTCTATCTTCCTAATTTGAAGTCGAATCCCATCAATTCTTTTATATTCAAGTGAGTTTGCAACTAACTTTCTCAGCAATCGTCGATTTACTTCTATTGAAGCCTATTGAGGTCGATTGTCACTTTGTGTTGATTGAAAATTCTCAATGTATTTCTTCCTAATTTGAAGTCGAATCTCATCAATTCTCATATATTTGAGTAAGTTTGCAATTAACTTTGTCAGCAATCGTCGATTTACTTCCATTGAAGCCCATTGAGGTCGATTGTCATTTTGTGTTGATTGAAAATTTTCAAAGTCCATCTTCCTAATTTGCAGTCGAATCTCATCAATTCTCATATATTCAAGTGAGTTTGCAACTAAATTTCTCAGCAATCGTCGATTTACTTCAATTGAAGCCCATTAAGTCGATTGTCACCTTGTGTTGATTGAAAATTTTCAAAGTCTATCTTCCTAATTTGAAGCCGAATCCCATCAATTCTTTTATATTCAAGTGAGTTTGCAACTAACTTTCTCAGCAATCGTCGATTTACTTCCATTGAAGCCTATTGAGGTCGATTGTCACTTTGTGTTGATTGGAAATTCTCAATGTATTTCTTCCTAATTTGAAGTCGAATCTCATCAATTCTTATATATTTGACTGAGTTTGCAACTAACTTTCTCAGCAATCGTCGATTTACTTCCATTGAAGCCTATTGAGGTCGATTGTCACTTTGTGTTGATTGAAAATTTTCAAAGTTTTTCTTCCTAATTTGAAGTCGAATCTCATCAATTCTCGGATATTTGAGTAAGTTTGCAGCTTACTTTGTCAGCAATCGTCGATTTACTTCCATTGAAGCCCATTGAGGTCGAATATCACTTGATGTTGATTGAAAAATTTCAA
This sequence comes from Diorhabda carinulata, assembly GCF_026250575.1. NCBI lineage: Eukaryota > Metazoa > Arthropoda > Insecta > Coleoptera > Chrysomelidae > Diorhabda > Diorhabda carinulata. Next base: position 17,586,235 of record NC_079463.1, read on the forward strand.
AGTCTATCTTCCTAATTTGAAGTCGAATCTCATCAATTCTTACATATTTGAGTGAGTTTGCAACTAACTTTGTCAGCAATCGTCGATTTACTTCCATTGAAGCCCATTGAAGTCGATTGTCACTATGTGTGGATTGAAAATTTTAAAAGTATATCTTCCTAATTTGAAGTCGAATCTCATCAATTCTTATATATTTGAGTGAATTTGCAACTAAATCTCTCAGCAATCGTCGATTTACTTCCATTAAAGCCCATTAAGTCGATTGTCACCTTGTGTTGATTGAAAATTTTCAAAGTCTATCTTCCTAATTTGAAGTCGAATCCCATCAATTCTTTTATATTCAAGTGAGTTTGCAACTAACTTTCTCAGCAATCGTCGATTTACTTCCATTGAAGCCTATTGAGGTCGATTGTCACTTTGTGTTGATTGGAAATTCTCAATGTATTTCTTCCTAATTTGAAGTCGAATTTTAACATTTCTTATATATTTGAGTGAGTTTGCATCTAACTTTGTCAGATATCGTCGATAAACATTTATTGAAGCCCATTGAGGTCGATTGTCACTTTGTGTTGATTGAAAATTTTCAAAGTCAATCTTCCTAATTTGAAGTCGAATTTCAACATTTCCTATATATTTGAGTGAGTTTGCATCTAACATTGTCAGATATCGTCGATTAACATCCATTGAAGCCCATTGAGGTCGATTGTCACTTTGTGTTGATTGAAAATTTTCAAAGTCTATCTTCCTAATTTGGAGTCGAATTTCAACATTTCTCATATATTTGAGTAAGTTTGCATCTAACTTTGTCAGATATCGTCGATAAACATTCATTGAAGCCCATTGAGGTCGATTGTCACTTTGTGTTGATTGAAAATTTTCAAAGTCAATCTTCCTAATTTGAAGTCGAATTTCAACATTTCTTATATATTTGAGTAAGTTTGCATCTAACATTGTCAGATATCGTCGATTAACATCCATTGAAGCCGATTGAGGTCGATTGTCACTTTGTGTTGATTGAAAATTTTCAAAGTCTATCTTCCTAATTTGAAGTCGAATTTTAACATTTCTTATATATTTGAGTGAGTTTGCATCTAACTTTGTCAGATATCGTCGATAAACATTTATTGAAGCCCATTGAGGTCGATTGTCACTTTGTGTTGATTGAAAATTTTCAAAGTCTATCTTCCTAATTTGAAGTCGAATTTCAACATTTCCTATATATTTGAGTGAGTTTGCATCTAACTTTGTCAGATATCGTCGATTAACATCCATTGAAGCCCATTGAAGTCGATTGTCACTTTGTGTTGATTGGAAATTTTCAAAGTCTATCTTCCTAATTTGGAGTCGAATTTCAACATTTCTCATATATTCGAGTTAGTTTGCATCTAACTTTGTCAGATATCGTCGATTAACATCCATTGAAGCCCATTGAGGTCGATTGTCACTTTGTGTTGATTGAAAATTTTCAAAGTCTATCTTCCTAATTTGAAGTCGAATTTCAACATTTCTCATATATTTGAGTGAGTTTGCATCCAACTTTGTCAGATATCGTCGATAAACATCCATTGAAGCCCATTGAGGTCGATTGTCACTTTGTGTTGATTGAAAATTTTTAAAGTCAATCTTCCTAATTTGAAGTCGAATTTCAACATTTCTTATATATTTGAGTAAGTTTGCATCTAACTTTGTCAGATATCGTCGATAAACATTCATTGAAGCCCATTGAGGTCGATTGTCACTTTGTGTTGATTGAAAATTTTCAAAGTCAATCTTCCTAATTTGAAGTCGAATTTCAACATTTCTTATATATTTGAGTAAGTTTGCATCTAACATTGTCAGATATCGTCGATTAACATCCATTGAAGCCCATTGAGGTCGATTGTCACTTTGTGTTGATTGAAAATTTTTAAAGTCAATCTTCCTAATTTGAAGTCGAATTTCAACATTTCCTATATATTTGAGTGAGTTTGCATCTAACTTTGTCAGATATCGTCGATAAACATTCATTGAAGCCCATTGAGGTCGATTGTCACTTTGTGTTGATTGAAAATTTTCAAAGTCAATCTTCCTATTTTGAAGTCGAATTTCAACATTTCCTATATATTTGAGTGAGTTTGCATCTAACTTTGTCAGATATCGTCGATTAACATCCATTGAAGCCCATTGAGGTCGATTGTCACTTTGTGTTGATTGAAAATTTTCAAAGTCTATCTTCCTAATTTGGAGTCGAATTTCAACATTACTCATATATTTGAGTAAGTTTGCATCTAACTTTGTCAGATATCGTCGATTAACATCCATTGAAGCCCATTGAGGTCGATTGTCACTTTGTGTTGATTGAAAATTTTCAAAGTTTATCTTCCTAATTTGAAGTCGAATTTCAACATTTCTTATATATTTGAGTAAGTTTGCATCTAACATTGTCAGATATCGTCGATTAACATCCATTGAAGCCCATTGAGGTCGATTGTCACTTTGTGTTGATTGAAAATTTTCAAAGTCTATCTTCCTAATTTGGAGTCGAATTTCAACATTTCTCATATATTCGAGTTAGTTTGCATCTAACTTTGTCAGATATCGTCGATTAACATCTATTGAAGCCCATTGAGGTCGATTGTCACTTTGTGTTGATTGAAAATTTTTAAAGTCAATCTTCCTAATTTGAAGTCGAATTTCAACATTTCTTATATATTTGAGTAATTTTGCATCTAACTTTGTCAGATATCGTCGATAAACATTCATTGAAGCCCATTGAGGTCGATTGTCACTTTGTGTTGATTGAAAATTTTCAAAGTCAATCTTCCTAATTTGAAGTCGAATTTCAACATTTCTTATATATTTGAGTGAGTTTGCATCCAACTTTGTCAGATATCGTCGATAAACATCCATTGAAGCCCATTGAGGTCAATTGTCACTTTGTGTTGATTGAAAACATTCAAAGTCAATCTTCCTAATTTGAAGTCGAATTTCAACATTTCTCATATATTTGAGTGAGTTTGCATCTAACTTTGTCAGATATCGTCGATTAACATCTATTGAAGCCCATTGAGGTCGATTGTCACTTTGTGTTGATTGAAAATTTTCAAAGTCTATCTTCCTAATTTGAAGTCGAATTTCAACATTTCTTATATATTTGAGTAAGTTTGCATCTAACATTGTCAGATATCGTCGATTAACATCCATTGAAGCCCATTGAGGTCGATTGTCACTTTGTGTTGATTGAAAATTTTCAAAGTCTATCTTCCTAATTTGAAGTCGAATTTTAACATTTCTTATATATTTGAGTGAGTTTGCATCTAACATTGTCAGATATCGTCGATAAACATTCATTGAAGCCCATTGAGGTCGATTGTCACTTTGTGTTTATTGAAAATTTTCAAAGTCTATCTTCCTAATTTGAAGTCGAATTTTAACATTTCTTATATATTTGAGTGAATTTGCATCTAACTTTGTCAGATATAGTCGATAAACATTCATTGAAGCCCATTGAGGTCGATTGTCACTTTGTGTTGATTGAAAATTTTCAAAGTCTATCTTCCTAATTTGAAGTCGAATTTCAACATTTCTCATATATTTGAGTGAGTTTGCATCCAACTTTGTCAGATATCGTCGATAAACATCCATTGAAGCCCATTGAGGTCGATTGTCACTTTGTGTTGATTGAAAATTTTTAAAGTCAATCTTCCTGATTTGAAGTCGAATTTCAACATTTCTTATATATTTGAGTAAGTTTGCATCAAACTTTGTCAGATATCGTCGATAAACATTCATTGAAGCCCATTGAGGTCGATTGTCACTTTGTGTTGATTGAAAATTTTCAAAGTCAATCTTCCTAATTTGAAGTCGAATTTCAACATTTCTTATATATTTGAGTAAGTTTGCATCTAACATTGTCAGATATTGTCGATTAACATCCATTGAAGCCCATTGAGGTCGATTGTCACTTTGTGTTGATTGAAAATTTTCAAAGTCTATCTTCCTAATTTGAAGTCGAATTTTAACATTTCTTATATATTTGAGTAAGTTTGCATCTAACTTTGTCAGATATCGTCGATAAACATTCATTGAAGCCCATTGAGGTCGATTGTCACTTTGTGTTGATTGAAAATTTTCAAAGTCAATCTTCCTAATTTGAAGTCGAATTTCAACATTTCTTATATATTTGAGTAAGTTTGCATCTAACATTGTCAGATATCGTCGATTAACATCCATTGAAGCCCATTGAGGTCGATTATCACTTTGTGTTGATTGAAAATTTTCAAAGTCTATCTTCCTAATTTGAAGTCGAATTTTAACATTTCTTATATATTTGAGTGAGTTTGCATCTAACTTTGTCAGATATCGTCGATAAACATTCATTGAAGTCCATTGAGGTCGATTGTCACTTTGTGTTGATTGAAAATTTTCAAAGTCAATCTTCCTATTTTGAAGTCGAATTTCAACATTTCCTATATATTTGAGTGAGTTTGCATCTAACTTTGTCAGATATCGTCGATTAACATCCATTGAAGCCCATTGAGGTCGATTGTCACTTTGTGTTGATTGAAAATTTTCAAAGTCTATCTTCCTAATTTGAAGTCGAATTTCAACATTTCTCATATATTTGAGTGAGTTTGCATCCAACTTTGTCAGATATCGTCGATAAACATTCATTGAAGCCCATTGAGGTCGATTGTCACTTTGTGTTGATTGAAAATTTTCAAAGTCAATCTTCCTAATTTGAAGTCGAATTTCAACATTTCTTATATATTTGAGTAAGTTTGCATCTAACATTGTCAGATATCGTCGATAACATCCATTGAAGCCCATTGAGGTCGATTGTCACTTTGTGTTGATTGAAAATTTTCAAAGTCTATCTTCCTAATTTGAAGTCGAATTTCAACATTTCTTATATATTTGAGTGAGTTTGCATCCAACTTTGTCAGATATCGTCGATAACCATCCATTGAAGCCCATTGAGGTCAATTGTCACTTTGTGTTGATTGAAAACATTCAAAGTCAATCTTCCTAATTTGAAGTCGAATTTCAACATTTCTCATATATTTGAGTGAGTTTGCATCTAACTTTGTCAGATATCGTCGATTAACATCTATTGAAGCCCATTGAGGTCGATTGTCACTTTGTGTTGATTGAAAATTTTCAAAGTCAATCTTCCTAATTTGAAGTCGAATTTGAACATTTCCTATAAATTTGAGTGAGTTTGCATCTAACTTTGTCAGATATCGTCGATTAACATCCATTGAAGCCCATTGAGGTCGATTGTCACTTTGTGTTGATTGAAAATTTTCAAAGTCTATCTTCCTAATTTGGAGTCGAATTCCAACATTTCTCATATATTCGAGTTAGTTTGCATCCAACTTTGTCAGATATCGTCGATTAACATCTATTGAAGCCTATTGAGGTCGATTGTCACTTTGTCTTGATTGAAAATTTTCAAAGTCAATCTTCCTAATTTGAAGTCGAATTTTAACATTTCTTATATATTTGAGTGAATTTGCATCTAACTTTGTCAGATATCGTCGATAAACATTCATTGAAGCCCATTGAGGTCGATTGTCACTTTGTGTTGATTGAAAATTTTCAAAGTCTATCTTCCTAATTTGAAGTCGAATTTCAACATTTCTCATATATTTGAGTGAGTTTGCATCCAACTTTGTCAGATATCGTCGATAAACATCCATTGAAGCCCATTGAGGTCGATTGTCACTTTGTGTTGATTGAAAATTTTTAAAGTCAATCTTCCTAATTTGAAGTCGAATTTCAACATTTCTTATATATTTGAGTAAGTTTGCATCTAACTTTGTCAGATATCGTCAATAAACATTCATTGAAGCCCATTGAGGTCGGTTGTCACTTTGTGTTGATTGAAAATTTTCAAAGTCAATCTTCCTAATTTGAAGTCGAATTTCAACATTTCTTATATATTTGAGTAAGTTTGCATCTAACATTGTCAGATATCGTCGATTAACATCCATTGAAGCCCATTGAGGTCGATTGTCACTTTGTGTTGATTGAAAATTTTTAAAGTCAATCTTCCTAATTTGAAGTCGGATTTCAACATTTCTTATATATTTGAGTAAGTTTGCATCTAACATTGTCAGATATCGTCGATAAACATTCATTGAAGCCCATTGAGGTCGATTGTCACTTTGTGTTGATTGAAAATTTTCAAAGTCAATCTTCCTAATTTGAAGTCAAATTTCAACATTTCCTATATATTTGAGTGAGTTTGCATCTAACTTTGTCAGATATCGTCGATTAACATCCATTGAAGCCCATTGAGGTCGATTGTCACTTTGTGTTGATTGAAAATTTTCAAAGTCTATCTTCCTAATTTGGAGTCGAATTTCAACATTTCTCATATATTCGAGTTAGTTTGCATCTAACTTTGTCAGATATCGTCGATTAACATCCATTGAAGCCCATTGAGGTCGATTGTCACTTTGTGTTGATTGAAAATTTTCAAAGTCTATCTTCCTAATTTGAAGTCGAATTTCAACATTTCTCATATATTTGAGTGAGTTTGCATCCAACTTTGTCAGATATCGTCGATAAACATTCATTGAAGCCCATTGAGGTCGATTGTCACTTTGTGTTGATTGAAAATTTTCAAAGTCAATCTTCCTAATTTGAAGTCGAATTTCAACATTTCTTATATATTTGAGTAAGTTTGCATCTAACATTGTCAGATATCGTCGATAACATCCATTGAAGCCCATTGAGGTCGATTGTCACTTTGTGTTGATTGAAAATTTTCAAAGTCTATCTTCCTAATTTGAAGTCGAATTTCAACATTTCTCATATATTTGAGTGAGTTTGCATCTAACTTTGTCAGATATCGTCGATTAACATCTATTGAAGCCCATTGAGGTCGATTGTCACTTTGTGTTGATTGAAAATTTTCAAAGTCTATCTTCCTAATTTGAAGTCGAATTTCAACATTTCTTATATATTTGAGTAAGTTTGCATCTAACATTGTCAGATATCGTCGATTAACATCCATTGAAGCCCATTGAGGTCGATTGTCACTTTGTGTTGATTGAAAATTTTCAAAGTCTATCTTCCTAATTTGAAGTCGAATTTTAACATTTCTTATATATTTGAGTGAGTTTGCATCTAACATTGTCAGATATCGTCGATAAACATTCATTGAAGCCCATTGAGGTCGATTGTCACTTTGTGTTGATTGAAAATTTTCAAAGTCTATCTTCCTAATTTGAAGTCGAATTTCAACATTTCTCATATATTTGAGTGAGTTTGCATCTAACTTTGTCAGATATCGTCGATTAACATCTATTGAAGCCCATTGAGGTCGATTGTCACTTTGTGTTGATTGAAAATTTTCAAAGTCAATCTTCCTAATTTGAAGTCGAATTTCAACATTTCTCATATATTTGAGTAAGTTTGCATCTAACATTGTCAGATATCGTCGATTAACATCCATTGAAGCCCATTGAGGTCGATTGTCACTTTGTGTTGATTGAAAATTTTCAAAGTCTATCTTCCTAATTTGGAGTCGAATTTCAACATTTCTCATATATTTGAGTAATTTTGCATCTAACTTTGTCAGATATCGTCGATAAACATTCATTGAAGCCCATTGAGGTCGATTGTCACTTTGTGTTGATTGAAAATTTTCAAAGTCAATCTTCCTAATTTGAAGTCGAATTTCAACATTTCTTATATATTTGAGTAAGTTTGCATCTAACATTGTCAGATATCGTCGATAACATCCATTGAAGCCCATTGAGGTCGATTGTCACTTTGTGTTGATTGAAAATTTTCAAAGTCTATCTTCCTAATTTGAAGTCGAATTTCAACATTTCTTATATATTTGAGTGAGTTTGCATCCAACTTTGTCAGATATCGTCGATAACCATCCATTGAAGCCCATTGAGGTCAATTGTCACTTTGTGTTGATTGAAAACATTCAAAGTCAATCTTCCTAATTTGAAGTCGAATTTCAACATTTCTCATATATTTGAGTGAGTTTGCATCTAACTTTGTCAGATATCGTCGATTAACATCTATTGAAGCCCATTGAGGTCGATTGTCACTTTGTGTTGATTGAAAATTTTCAAAGTCAATCTTCCTAATTTGAAGTCGAATTTGAACATTTCCTATAAATTTGAGTGAGTTTGCATCTAACTTTGTCAGATATCGTCGATTAACATCCATTGAAGCCCATTGAGGTCGATTGTCACTTTGTGTTGATTGAAAATTTTCAAAGTCTATCTTCCTAATTTGGAGTCGAATTCCAACATTTCTCATATATTCGAGTTAGTTTGCATCCAACTTTGTCAGATATCGTCGATTAACATCTATTGAAGCCTATTGAGGTCGATTGTCACTTTGTGTTGATTGAAAATTTTCAAAGTCAATCTTCCTAATTTGAAGTCGAATTTTAACATTTCTTATATATTTGAGTAAGTTTGCATCTAACTTTGTCAGACATCGTCGATTAACATCCATTGAAGCCCATTGAGGTCGATTGTCACTTTGTGTTGATTGAAAATTTTCAAAGTCTATCTTCCTAATTTGAAGTCGAATTTTAACATTTCTTATATATTTGAGTGAATTTGCATCTAACTTTGTCAGATATCGTCGATAAACATTCATTGAAGCCCATTGAGGTCGATTGTCACTTTGTGTTGATTGAAAATTTTCAAAGTCTATCTTCCTAATTTGAAGTCGAATTTCAACATTTCTCATATATTTGAGTGAGTTTGCATCCAACTTTGTCAGATATCGTCGATAAACATCCATTGAAGCCCATTGAGGTCGATTGTCACTTTGTGTTGATTGAAAATTTTTAAAGTCAATCTTCCTAATTTGAAGTCGAATTTCAACATTTCTTATATATTTGAGTAAGTTTGCATCTAACTTTGTCAGATATCGTCAATAAACATTCATTGAAGCCCATTGAGGTCGGTTGTCACTTTGTGTTGATTGAAAATTTTCAAAGTCAATCTTCCTAATTTGAAGTCGAATTTCAACATTTCTTATATATTTGAGTAAGTTTGCATCTAACATTGTCAGATATCGTCGATTAACATCCATTGAAGCCCATTGTGGTCGATTGTCACTTTGTGTTGATTGAAAATTTTTAAAGTCAATCTTCCTAATTTGAAGTCGGATTTCAACATTTCTTATATATTTGAGTAAGTTTGCATCTAACATTGTCAGATATCGTCGATAAACATTCATTGAAGCCCATTGAGGTCGATTGTCACTTTGTGTTGATTGAAAATTTTCAAAGTCAATCTTCCTAATTTGAAGTCAAATTTCAACATTTCCTATATATTTGAGTGAGTTTGCATCTAACTTTGTCAGATATCGTCGATTAACATCCATTGAAGCCCATTGAGGTCGATTGTCACTTTGTGTTGATTGAAAATTTTCAAAGTCTATCTTCCTAATTTGGAGTCGAATTTCAACATTTCTCATATATTCGAGTTAGTTTGCATCTAACTTTGTCAGATATCGTCGATTAACATCCATTGAAGCCCATTGAGGTCGATTGTCACTTTGTGTTGATTGAAAATTTTCAAAGTCTATCTTCCTAATTTGAAGTCGAATTTCAACATTTCTCATATATTTGAGTGAGTTTGCATCCAACTTTGTCAGATATCGTCGATAAACATTCATTGAAGCCCATTGAGGTCGATTGTCACTTTGTGTTGATTGAAAATTTTCAAAGTCAATCTTCCTAATTTGAAGTCGAATTTCAACATTTCTTATATATTTGAGTAAGTTTGCATCTAACATTGTCAGATATCGTCGATAACATCCATTGAAGCCCATTGAGGTCGATTGTCACTTTGTGTTGATTGAAAATTTTCAAAGTCTATCTTCCTAATTTGAAGTCGAATTTCAACATTTCTCATATATTTGAGTGAGTTTGCATCTAACTTTGTCAGATATCGTCGATTAACATCTATTGAAGCCCATTGAGGTCGATTGTCACTTTGTGTTGATTGAAAATTTTCAAAGTCTATCTTCCTAATTTGAAGTCGAATTTCAACATTTCTTATATATTTGAGTAAGTTTGCATCTAACATTGTCAGATATCGTCGATTAACATCCATTGAAGCCCATTGAGGTCGATTGTCACTTTGTGTTGATTGAAAATTTTCAAAGTCTATCTTCCTAATTTGAAGTCGAATTTTAACATTTCTTATATATTTGAGTGAGTTTGCATCTAACATTGTCAGATATCGTCGATAAACATTCATTGAAGCCCATTGAGGTCGATTGTCACTTTGTGTTGATTGAAAATTTTCAAAGTCTATCTTCCTAATTTGAAGTCGAATTTCAACATTTCTCATATATTTGAGTGAGTTTGCATCTAACTTTGTCAGATATCGTCGATTAACATCTATTGAAGCCCATTGAGGTCGATTGTCACTTTGTGTTGATTGAAAATTTTCAAAGTCTATCTTCCTAATTTGAAGTCGAATTTCAACATTTCTTATATATTTGAGTAAGTTTGCATCTAACATTGTCAGATATCGTCGATTAACATCCATTGAAGCCCATTGAGGTCGATTGTCACTTTGTGTTGATTGAAAATTTTCAAAGTCTATCTTCCTAATTTGAAGTCGAATTTCAACATTTCTTATATATTTGAGTAAGTTTGCATCTAACATTGTCAGATATCGTCGATTAACATCCATTGAAGCCCATTGAGGTCGATTGTCACTTTGTGTTGATTGAAAATTTTCAAAGTCTATCTTCCTAATTTGAAGTCGAATTTTAACATTTCTTATATATTTGAGTGAGTTTGCATCTAACATTGTCAGATATCGTCGATAAACATTCATTGAAGCCCATTGAGGTCGATTGTCACTTCGTGTTGATTGAAAATTTTCAAAGTCAATCTTCCTAATTTGAAGTCGAATTTCAACATTTCCTAAAAATTTGAGTGAGTTTGCATCTAACTTTGTCAGATATCGTCGATTAACATCCATTGAAGCCCATTGAGGTCGATTGTCACTTTGTGTTGATTGAAAATTTTCAAAGTCTATCTTCCTAATTTGGAGTCGAACTCCAACATTTCTCATATATTCGAGTTTGTTTGCATCCAACTTTGTCAGATATCGTCGATTAACATCTATTGAAGCCTATTGAGGTCGATTGTCACTTTGTGTTGATTGAAAATTTTCAAAGTCAATCTTCCTAATTTGAAGTCGAATTTCAACATTTCTTATATATTTGAGTAAGTTTGCATCTAACTTTGTCAGATATCGTCGATTAACATCCATTGAAGCCCATTGAGGTCGATTGTCACTTTGTGTTGATTGAAAATTTTCAAAGTCTATCTTCCTAATTTGAAGTCAAATTTCAACATTTCTTATATATTTGAGTGAATTTGCATCTAACTTTGTCAGATATCGTCGATAAACATTCATTGAAGCCCATTGAGGTCGATTGTCACTTTGTGTTGATTGAAAATTTTCAAAGTCTATCTTCCTAATTTGAAGTCGAATTTCAACATTTCTCATATATTTGAGTGAGTTTGCATCCAACTTTGTCAGATATCGTCGATAAACATCCATTGAAGCCCATTGAGGTCGATTGTCACTTTGTGTTGATTGAAAATTTTTAAAGTCAATCTTCCTAATTTGAAGTCGAATTTCAACATTTCTTATATATTTGAGTAAGTTTGCATCTAACTTTGTCAGATATCGTCAATAAACATTCATTGAAGCCCATTGAGGTCGATTGTCACTTTGTGTTGATTGAAAATTTTCAAAGTCAATCTTCCTAATTTGAAGTCGAATTTCAACATTTCTTATATATTTGAGTAAGTTTGCATCTAACATTGTCAGATATCGTCGATTAACATCCATTGAGGCCCATTGAGGTCGATTGTCACTTTGTGTTGATTGAAAATTTTCAAAGTCTATCTTCCTAATTTGAAGTCAAATTTTAACATTTCTTATATATTTGAGTGAGTTTGCATCTAACTTTGTCAGATATCGTCGATAAACATTTATTGAAGCCCATTGAGGTCGATTGTCACTTTGTGTTGATTGAAAATTTTCAAAGTCTATCTTCCTAATTTGGAGTCGAATTTCAACATTTCTTATATATTTGAGTGAGTTTGCATCCAACTTTGTCAGATATCGTCGATAAACATCCATTGAAGCCCATTGAGGTCGATTGTCACTTTGTGTTGATTGAAAATTTTTAAAGTCAATCTTCCTAATTTGAAGTCGAATTTCAACATTTCTTATATATTTGAGTAAGTTTGCATCTAACATTGTCAGATATCATCGATAAACATTCATTGAAGCCCATTGAGGTCGATTGTCACTTTGTGTTGATTGAAAATTTTCAAAGTCAATCTTCCTAATTTGAAGTCGAATTTCAACATTTCCTATATATTTGAGTGAGTTTGCATCTAACATTGTCAGATATCGTCGATTAACATCCATTGAAGCCCATTGAGGTCGATTGTCACTTTGTGTTGATTGAAAATTTTCAAAGTCTATCTTCCTAATTTGGAGTCGAATTTCAACATTTCTCATATATTCGAGTTAGTTTGCATCTAACTTTGTCAGATATCGTCGATTAACATCCATTGAAGCCCATTGAGGTCGATTGTCACTTTGTGTTGATTGAAAATTTTCAAAGTCTATCTTCCTAATTTGAAGTCGAATTTCAACATTTCCTATATATTTGAGTGAGTTTGCATCTAACTTTGTCAGATATCGTCGATTAACATCCATTGAAGCCCATTGAGGTCGATTGTCACTTTGTGTTGATTGATAATTTTCAAAGTCTATCTTCCTAATTTGAAGTCGAATTTTAACATTTCTTATATATTTGAGTGAGTTTGCATCTAACATTGTCAGATATCGTCGATAAACATTCATTGAAGCCCATTGAGGTCGATTGTCACTTTGTGTTGATTGAAAATTTTCAAAGTCAATCTTCCTAATTTGAAGTCGAATTTCAACATTTCCTATAAATTTGAGTGAGTTTGCATCTAACTTTGACAGATATCGTCGATTAACATCCATTGAAGCCCATTGAGGTCGATTGTCACTTTGTGTTGATTGAAAATTTTCAAAGTCTATTTTCCTAATTTGGAGTCGAATTCCAACATTTCTCATATATTCGAGTTAGTTTGCATCCAACTTTGTCAGATATCGTCGATTAACATCTATTGAAGCCTATTGAGGTGGATTGTCACTTTGTGTTGATTGAAAATTTTCAAAGTCAATCTTCCTAATATGAAGTCGAATTTCAACATTTCTTATATATTTGAGTAAGTTTGCATCTAACTTTGTCAGATATCGTCGATTAACATCCATTGAAGCCCATTGAGGTCGATTGTCACTTTGTGTTGATTGAAAATTTTCAAAGTCTATCTTCCTAATTTGAAGTCGAATTTCAACATTTCTTATATATTTGAGTGAATTTGCATCTAACATTGTCAGATATCGTCGATAAACATTCATTGAAGCCCATTGAGGTCGATTGTCACTTTGTGTTGATTGAAAATTTTCAAAGTCTATCTTCCTAATTTGAAGTCGAATTTCAACATTTCTCATATATTTGAGTGAGTTTGCATCCAACTTTGTCAGATATCGTCGATAAACATCCATTGAAGCCCATTGAGGTCGATTGTCACTTTGTGTTGATTGAAAATTTTTAAAGTCAATCTTCCTAATTTGAAGTCGAATTTCAACATTTCTTATATATTTGAGTAAGTTTGCATCTAACTTTGTCAGATATCGTCAATAAACATTCATTGCAGCCCATTGAGGTCGATTGTCACTTTGTGTTGATTGAAAATTTTCAAAGTCAATCTTCCTAATTTGAAGTCGAATTTCAACATTTCTTATATATTTGAGTAAGTTTGCATCTAACATTGTCAGATATCGTCGATTAACATCCATTGAGGCCCATTGAGGTCGATTGTCACTTTGTGTTGATTGAAAATTTTTAAAGTCAATCTTCCTAGTTTGAAGTCGAATTTCAACATTTCTTATATATTTGAGTAAGTTTGCATCTAACTTTGTCAGATATCGTCGATAAACATTCATTGATGCCCATTGAGGTCGATTGTCACTTTGTGTTGATTGAAAATTTTCAAAGTCAATCTTCCTAATTTGAAGTCGAATTTCAACATTTCTCATATATTTGAGTAAGTTTGCATCTAACATTGTCAGATATCGTCGATAACATCCATTGAAGCCCATTGAGGTCGATTGTCACTTTGTGTTGATTGAAAATTTTCAAAGTCTATCTTCCTAATTTGAAGTCGAATTTCAACATTTCTTATATATTTGAGTGAGTTTGCATCTAACTTTGTCAGATATCGTCGATTAACATCTATTGAAGCCCATTGAGGTCGATTGTCACTTTGTGTTGATTGAAAATTTTCAAAGTCTATCTTCCTAATTTGAAGTCGAATTTTAACATTTCTTATATATTTGAGTGAATTTGCATCTAACTTTGTCAGATATCGTCGATAAACATTCATTGAAGCCCATTGAGGTCGATTGTCACTTTGTGTTGATTGAAAATTTTCAAAGTCTATCTTCCTAATTTGAAGTCGAATTTCAACATTTCTCATATATTTGAGTGAGTTTGCATCCAACTTTGTCAGATATCGTCGATAAACATCCATTGAAGCCCATTGAGGTCGATTGTCACTTTGTGTTGATTGAAAATTTTTAAAGTCAATCTTCCTAATTTGAAGTCGAATTTCAACATTTCTTATATATTTGAGTAAGTTTGCATCTAACATTGTCAGATATCGTCGATTAACATCCATTGAAGCCCATTGAGGTCGATTGTCACTTTGTGTTGATTGAAAATTTTCAAAGTCTATCTTCCTAATTTGGAGTCGAATTTCAACATTTCTCATATATTCGAGTTAGTTTGCATCTAACTTTGTCAGATATCGTCGATTAACATCTATTGAAGCCCATTGAGGTCGATTATCACTTTGTGTTGATTGAAAATTTTTAAAGTCAATCTTCCTAGTTTGAAGTCGAATTTCAACATTTCTTATATATTTGAGTAAGTTTGCATCTAACTTTGTCAGATATCGTCGATAAACATTCATTGATGCCCATTGAGGTCGATTGTCACTTTGTGTTGATTGAAAATTTTCAAAGTCAATCTTCCTAATTTGAAGTCGAATTTCAACATTTCTCATATATTTGAGTAAGTTTGCATCTAACATTGTCAGATATCGTCGATAACATCCATTGAAGCCCATTGAGGTCGATTGTCACTTTGTGTTGATTGAAAATTTTCAAAGTCTATCTTCCTAATTTGAAGTCGAATTTCAACATTTCTTATATATTTGAGTGAGTTTGCATCTAACTTTGTCAGATATCGTCGATTAACATCTATTGAAGCCCATTGAGGTCGATTGTCACTTTGTGTTGATTGAAAATTTTCAAAGTCTATCTTCCTAATTTGAAGTCGAATTTCAACATTTCTTATATATTTGAGTGAGTTTGCATCTAACATTGTCAGATATCGTCGATAAACATTCATTGAAGCTCATTGAGGTCGATTGTCGTTTTGTGTTGATTGAAAATTTTCAAAGTCAATCTTCCTAATTTGGAGTCGAATTCCAACATTTCTCATATATTCGAGTTAGTTTGCATCCAACTTTGTCAGATATCGTCGATTAACATCTATTGAAGCCCATTGAGGTCGATTGTCACTTTGTGTTGATTGAAAATTTTCAAAGTCAATCTTCCTAATTTGAAGTCGAATTTCAACATTTCTTATATATTTGAGTAAGTTTGCATCTAACTTTGTCAGATATCGTCGATTAACATCCATTGAAGCCCATTGAGGTCGATTGTCACTTTGTGTTGATTGAAAATTTTCAAAGTCTATCTTCCTAATTTGAAGTCGAATTTTAACATTTCTTATATATTTGAGTGAATTTGCATCTAACTTTGTCAGATATCGTCGATAAACATTCATTGAAGCCCATTGAGGTCGATTGTCACTTTGTGTTGATTGAAAATTTTTAAAGTCAATCTTCCTAGTTTGAAGTCGAATTTCAACATTTCTTATATATTTGAGTAAGTTTGCATCTAACTTTGTCAGATATCGTCGATAAACATTCATTGAAGCCCATTGAGGTCGATTGTCACTTTGTGTTGATTGAAAATTTTCAAAGTCAATCTTCCTAATTTGAAGTCGAATTTCAACATTTCTTATATATTTGAGTAAGTTTGCATCTAACATTGTCAGATATCGTCGATAACATCCATTGAAGCCCATTGAGGTCGATTGTCACTTTGTGTTGATTGAAAATTTTCAAAGTCTATCTTCCTAATTTGAAGTCGAATTTCAACATTACTTATATATTTGAGTGAGTTTGCATCTAACTTTGTCAGATATCGTCGATTAACATCTATTGAAGCCCATTGAGGTCGATTGTCACTTTGTGTTGATTGAAAATTTTCAAAGTCAATCTTCCTAATTTGAAGTCGAATTTCAACATTTCTTATATATTTGAGTAAGTTTGCATCTAACTTTGTCAGATATCGTCGATTAACATCCATTGAAGCCCATTGAGGTCGATTGTCACTTTGTGTTGATTGAAAATTTTCAAAGTCTATCTTCCTAATTTGAAGTCGAATTTCAACATTTCTTATATATTTGAGTGAATTTGCATCTAACTTTGTCAGATATCGTCGATAAACATTCATTGAAGCCCATTGAGGTCGATTGTCACTTTGTGTTGATTGAAAATTTTGAAAGTCAATCTTCCTAGTTTGAAGTCGAATTTCAACATTTCTTATATATTTGAGTAAGTTTGCATCTAACTTTGTCAGATATCGTCGATAAACATTCATTGAAGCCCATTGAGGTCGATTGTCACTTTGTGTTGATTGAAAATTTTCAAAGTCAATCTTCCTAATTTGAAGTCGAATTTCAACATTTCTTATATATTTGAGTAAGTTTGCATCTAACATTGTCAGATATCGTCGATAACATCCATTGAAGCCCATTGAGGTCGATTGTCACTTTGTGTTGATTGAAAATTTTCAAAGTCTATCTTCCTAATTTGAAGTCGAATTTCAACATTACTTATATATTTGAGTGAGTTTGCATCTAACTTTGTCAGATATCGTCGATTAACATCTATTGAAGCCCATTGAGGTCGATTGTCACTTTGTGTTGATTGAAAATTTTCAAAGTCTATCTTCCTAATTTGAAGTCGAATTTCAACATTTCTTATATATTTGAGTAAGTTTGCATCTAACATTGTCAGATATCGTCGATTAACATCCATTGAAGCCCATTGAGGTCGATTGTCACTTTGTGTTGATTGAAAATTTTCAAAGTCTATCTTCCTAATTTGAAGTCGAATTTTAACATATCTTATATATTTGAGTGAGTTTGCATCTAACATTGTCAGATATCGTCGATAAATATTCATTGAAGCCCATTGAGGTCGATTGTCACTTTGTGTTGATTGAAAATTTTCAAAGTCAATCTTCCTAATTTGGAGTCGAATTCCAACATTTCTCATATATTCGAGTTAGTTTGCATCCAACTTTGTTAGATATCGTCGATTAACATCTATTGAAGCCCATTGAGGTCGATTGTCACTTTGTGTTGATTGAAAATTTTCAAAGTCTATCTTCCTAATTTGAAGTCGAATTTCAACATTTCTTATATATTTGAGTGAGTTTGCATCTAACTTTGTCAGATATCGTCGATTAACATCTATTGAAGCCCATTGAGGTCGATTGTCACTTTGTGTTGATTGAAAATTTTCAAAGTCTATCTTCCTAATTTGAAGTCGAATTTCAACATTTCTTATATATTTGAGTAAGTTTGCATCTAACATTGTCAGATATCGTCGATTAACATCCATTGAAGCCCATTGAGGTCGATTGTCACTTTGTGTTGATTGAAAATTTTCAAAGTCTATTTTCCTAATTTGAAGTCGAATTTTAACATTTCTTATATATTTGAGTGAGTTTGCATCTAACATTGTCAGATATCGTCGATAAACATTCATTGAAGCCCATTGAGGTCGATTGTCACTTTGTGTTGATTGAAAATTTTCAAAGTCAATCTTCCTAATTTGGAGTCGAATTCCAACATTTCTCATATATTCGAGTTAGTTTGCATCCAACTTTGTCAGATATCGTCGATTAACATCTATTGAAGCCCATTGAGGTCGATTGTCACTTTGTGTTGATTGAAAATTTTCAAAGTCTATCTTCCTAATTTGAAGTCGAATTTCAACATTTCTCATATATTTGAGTGAGTTTGCATCCAACTTTGTCAGATATCGTCGATAAACATCCATTGAAGCCCATTGAGGTCGATTGTCACTTTGTGTTGATTGAAAATTTTCAAAGTCAATCTTCCTAATTTGAAGTCGAATTTCAACATTTCTTATATATTTGAGTAAGTTTGCATCTAACATTGTCAGATATCGTCGATTAACATCCATTGAGGCCCATTGAGGTCGATTGTCACTTTGTGTTGATTGAAAATTTTCAAAGTCTATCTTCCTAATTTGAAGTCGAATTTCAACATTTCTCATATATTTGAGTGAGTTTGCATCCAACTTTGTCAGATATCGTCGATAAACATCCATTGAAGCCCATTGAGGTCGATTGTCACTTTGTGTTGATTGAAAATTTTCAAAGTCAATCTTCCTAATTTGAAGTCGAATTTCAACATTTCCTATATATTTGAGTGAGTTTGCATCTAACTTTGTCAGATATCGTCGATTAACATCCATTGAAGCCCATTGAGGTCGATTGTCACTTTGTGTTGATTGAAAATTTTCAAAGTCTATCTTCCTAATTTGGAGTCGAATTCCAACATTTCTCATATATTCGAGTTAGTTTGCATCCAACTTTGTCAGATATCGTCGATTAACATCTATTGAAGCCTATTGAGGTCGATTGTCACTTTGTGTTGATTGAAAATTTTCAAAGTCAATCTTCCTAATTTGAAGTCGAATTTCAACATTTCTTATATATTTGAGTAAGTTTGCATCTAACTTTGTCAGATATCGTCGATTAACATCCATTGAAGCCTATTGAGGTCGATTGTCACTTTGTGTTGATTGAAAATTTTCAAAGTCTATCTTCCTAATTTGAAGTCGAATTTCAACATTTCTCATATATTTGAGTAAGTTTGCATCTAACATTGTCAGATATCGTCGATAACATCCATTGAAGCCCATTGAGGTCGATTGTCACTTTGTGTTGATTGAAAATTTTCAAAGTCTATCTTCCTAATTTGAAGTCGAATTTCAACATTTCTTATATATTTGAGTGAGTTTGCATCTAACTTTGTCAGATATCGTCGATTAACATCTATTGAAGCCCATTGAGGTCGATTGTCACTTTGTGTTGATTGAAAATTTTCAAATTCTATCTTCCTAATTTGAAGTCGAATTTCAACATTTCTTATATATTTGAGTAAGTTTGCATCTAACATTGTCAGATATCGTCGATTAACATCCATTGAAGCCCATTGAGGTCGATTGTCACTTTGTGTTGATTGAAAATTTTCAAAGTCTATCTTCCTAATTTGAAGTCGAATTTTAACATTTCTTATATATTTGAGTGAGTTTGCATCTAACATTGTCAGATATCGTCGATAAATATTCATTGAAGCCCATTGAGGTCGATTGTCACTTTGTGTTGATTGAAAATTTTCAAAGTCAATCTTCCTAATTTGGAGTCGAATTCCAACATTTCTCATATATTCGAGTTAGTTTGCATCCAACTTTGTCAGATATCGTCGATTAACATCTATTGAAGCCCATTGAGGTCGATTGTCACTTTGTGTTGATTGAAAATTTTCAAAGTCTATCTTCCTAATTTGAAGTCGAATTTCAACATTTCTTATATATTTGAGTGAGTTTGCATCTAACTTTGTCAGATATCGTCGATAAACATCCATTGAAGCCCATTGAGGTCGATTGTCACTTTGTGTTGATTGAAAATTTTCAAAGTCAATCTTCCTAATTTGAAGTCGAATTTCAACATTTCTTATATATTTGAGTAAGTTTGCATCTAACATTGTCAGATATCGTCGATTAACATCCATTGAGGCCCATTGAGGTCGATTGTCACTTTGTGTTGATTGAAAATTTTCAAAGTCTATCTTCCTAATTTGAAGTCGAATTTCAACATTTCTCATATATTTGAGTGAGTTTGCATCCAACTTTGTCAGATATCGTCGATAAACATCCATTGAAGCCCATTGAGGTCGATTGTCACTTTGTGTTGATTGAAAATTTTCAAAGTCAATCTTCCTAATTTGAAGTCGAATTTCAACATTTCCTATATATTTGAGTGAGTTTGCATCTAACTTTGTCAGATATCGTCGATTAACATCCATTGAAGCCCATTGAGGTCGATTGTCACTTTGTGTTGATTGAAAATTTTCAAAGTCTATCTTCCTAATTTGGAGTCGAATTCCAACATTTCTCATATATTCGAGTTAGTTTGCATCCAACTTTGTCAGATATCGTCGATTAACATCTATTGAAGCCTATTGAGGTCGATTGTCACTTTGTGTTGATTGAAAATTTTCAAAGTCAATCTTCCTAATTTGAAGTCGAATTTCAACATTTCTTATATATTTGAGTAAGTTTGCATCTAACTTTGTCAGATATCGTCGATTAACATCCATTGAAGCCTATTGAGGTCGATTGTCACTTTGTGTTGATTGAAAATTTTCAAAGTCTATCTTCCTAATTTGAAGTCGAATTTCAACATTTCTCATATATTTGAGTAAGTTTGCATCTAACATTGTCAGATATCGTCGATAACATCCATTGAAGCCCATTGAGGTCGATTGTCACTTTGTGTTGATTGAAAATTTTCAAAGTCTATCTTCCTAATTTGAAGTCGAATTTCAACATTTCTTATATATTTGAGTGAGTTTGCATCTAACTTTGTCAGATATCGTCGATTAACATCTATTGAAGCCCATTGAGGTCGATTGTCACTTTGTGTTGATTGAAAATTTTCAAATTCTATCTTCCTAATTTGAAGTCGAATTTCAACATTTCTTATATATTTGAGTAAGTTTGCATCTAACATTGTCAGATATCGTCGATTAACATCCATTGAAGCCCATTGAGGTCGATTGTCACTTTGTGTTGATTGAAAATTTTCAAAGTCTATCTTCCTAATTTGAAGTCGAATTTTAACATTTCTTATATATTTGAGTGAGTTTGCATCTAACATTGTCAGATATCGTCGATAAATATTCATTGAAGCCCATTGAGGTCGATTGTCACTTTGTGTTGATTGAAAATTTTCAAAGTCAATCTTCCTAATTTGGAGTCGAATTCCAACATTTCTCATATATTCGAGTTAGTTTGCATCCAACTTTGTCAGATATCGTCGATTAACATCTATTGAAGCCCATTGAGGTCGATTGTCACTTTGTGTTGATTGAAAATTTTCAAAGTCTATCTTCCTAATTTGAAGTCGAATTTCAACATTTCTTATATATTTGAGTGAGTTTGCATCTAACTTTGTCAGATATCGTCGATTAACATCTATTGAAGCCCATTGAGGTCGATTGTCACTTTGTGTTGATTGAAAATTTTCAAATTCTATCTTCCTAATTTGAAGTCGAATTTCAACATTTCTTATATATTTGAGTAAGTTTGCATCTAACATTGTCAGATATCGTCGATTAACATCCATTGAAGCCCATTGAGGTCGATTGTCACTTTGTGTTGATTGAAAATTTTCAAAGTCTATCTTCCTAATTTGAAGTCGAATTTTAACATTTCTTATATATTTGAGTGAGTTTGCATCTAACATTGTCAGATATCGTCGATAAATATTCATTGAAGCCCATTGAGGTCGATTGTCACTTTGTGTTGATTGAAAATTTTCAAAGTCAATCTTCCTAATTTGGAGTCGAATTCCAACATTTCTCATATATTCGAGTTAGTTTGCATCCAACTTTGTCAGATATCGTCGATTAACATCTATTGAAGCCCATTGAGGTCGATTGTCACTTTGTGTTGATTGAAAATTTTCAAAGTCTATCTTCCTAATTTGAAGTCGAATTTCAACATTTCTTATATATTTGAGTGAGTTTGCATCTAACTTTGTCAGATATCGTCGATAAACATCCATTGAAGCCCATTGAGGTCGATTGTCACTTTGTGTTGATTGAAAATTTTCAAAGTCAATCTTCCTAATTTGAAGTCGAATTTCAACATTTCTTATATATTTGAGTAAGTTTGCATCTAACATTGTCAGATATCGTCGATTAACATCCATTGAGGCCCATTGAGGTCGATTGTCACTTTGTGTTGATTGAAAATTTTCAAAGTCTATCTTCCTAATTTGAAGTCGAATTTCAACATTTCTCATATATTTGAGTGAGTTTGCATCCAACTTTGTCAGATATCGTCGATAAACATCCATTGAAGCCCATTGAGGTCGATTGTCACTTTGTGTTGATTGAAAATTTTCAAAGTCAATCTTCCTAATTTGAAGTCGAATTTCAACATTTCCTATATATTTGAGTGAGTTTGCATCTAACTTTGTCAGATATCGTCGATTAACATCCATTGAAGCCCATTGAGGTCGATTGTCACTTTGTGTTGATTGAAAATTTTCAAAGTCTATCTTCCTAATTTGGAGTCGAATTCCAACATTTCTCATATATTCGAGTTAGTTTGCATCCAACTTTGTCAGATATCGTCGATTAACATCTATTGAAGCCTATTGAGGTCGATTGTCACTTTGTGTTGATTGAAAATTTTCAAAGTCAATCTTCCTAATTTGAAGTCGAATTTCAACATTTCTTATATATTTGAGTAAGTTTGCATCTAACTTTGTCAGATATCGTCGATTAACATCCATTGAAGCCTATTGAGGTCGATTGTCACTTTGTGTTGATTGAAAATTTTCAAAGTCTATCTTCCTAATTTGAAGTCGAATTTCAACATTTCTCATATATTTGAGTAAGTTTGCATCTAACATTGTCAGATATCGTCGATAACATCCATTGAAGCCCATTGAGGTCGATTGTCACTTTGTGTTGATTGAAAATTTTCAAAGTCTATCTTCCTAATTTGAAGTCGAATTTCAACATTTCTTATATATTTGAGTGAGTTTGCATCTAACTTTGTCAGATATCGTCGATTAACATCTATTGAAGCCCATTGAGGTCGATTGTCACTTTGTGTTGATTGAAAATTTTCAAATTCTATCTTCCTAATTTGAAGTCGAATTTCAACATTTCTTATATATTTGAGTAAGTTTGCATCTAACATTGTCAGATATCGTCGATTAACATCCATTGAAGCCCATTGAGGTCGATTGTCACTTTGTGTTGATTGAAAATTTTCAAAGTCTATCTTCCTAATTTGAAGTCGAATTTTAACATTTCTTATATATTTGAGTGAGTTTGCATCTAACATTGTCAGATATCGTCGATAAATATTCATTGAAGCCCATTGAGGTCGATTGTCACTTTGTGTTGATTGAAAATTTTCAAAGTCAATCTTCCTAATTTGGAGTCGAATTCCAACATTTCTCATATATTCGAGTTAGTTTGCATCCAACTTTGTCAGATATCGTCGATTAACATCTATTGAAGCCCATTGAGGTCGATTGTCACTTTGTGTTGATTGAAAATTTTCAAAGTCTATCTTCCTAATTTGAAGTCGAATTTCAACATTTCTTATATATTTGAGTGAGTTTGCATCTAACTTTGTCAGATATCGTCGATAAACATCCATTGAAGCCCATTGAGGTCGATTGTCACTTTGTGTTGATTGAAAATTTTCAAAGTCAATCTTCCTAATTTGAAGTCGAATTTCAACATTTCTTATATATTTGAGTAAGTTTGCATCTAACATTGTCAGATATCGTCGATTAACATCCATTGAGGCCCATTGAGGTCGATTGTCACTTTGTGTTGATTGAAAATTTTCAAAGTCTATCTTCCTAATTTGAAGTCGAATTTCAACATTTCTCATATATTTGAGTGAGTTTGCATCCAACTTTGTCAGATATCGTCGATAAACATCCATTGAAGCCCATTGAGGTCGATTGTCACTTTGTGTTGATTGAAAATTTTCAAAGTCAATCTTCCTAATTTGAAGTCGAATTTCAACATTTCCTATATATTTGAGTGAGTTTGCATCTAACTTTGTCAGATATCGTCGATTAACATCCATTGAAGCCCATTGAGGTCGATTGTCACTTTGTGTTGATTGAAAATTTTCAAAGTCTATCTTCCTAATTTGGAGTCGAATTCCAACATTTCTCATATATTCGAGTTAGTTTGCATCCAACTTTGTCAGATATCGTCGATTAACATCTATTGAAGCCTATTGAGGTCGATTGTCACTTTGTGTTGATTGAAAATTTTCAAAGTCAATCTTCCTAATTTGAAGTCGAATTTCAACATTTCTTATATATTTGAGTGAGTTTGCATCTAACTTTGTCAGATATCGTCGATTAACATCCATTGAAGCCTATTGAGGTCGATTGTCACTTTGTGTTGATTGAAAATTTTCAAAGTCTATCTTCCTAATTTGAAGTCGAATTTCAACATTTCTCATATATTTGAGTAAGTTTGCATCTAACATTGTCAGATATCGTCGATAACATCCATTGAAGCCCATTGAGGTCGATTGTCACTTTGTGTTGATTGAAAATTTTCAAAGTCTATCTTCCTAATTTGAAGTCGAATTTCAACATTTCTTATATATTTGAGTGAGTTTGCATCTAACTTTGTCAGATATCGTCGATTAACATCTATTGAAGCCCATTGAGGTCGATTGTCACTTTGTGTTGATTGAAAATTTTCAAATTCTATCTTCCTAATTTGAAGTCGAATTTCAACATTTCTTATATATTTGAGTAAGTTTGCATCTAACATTGTCAGATATCGTCGATTAACATCCATTGAAGCCCATTGAGGTCGATTGTCACTTTGTGTTGATTGAAAATTTTCAAAGTCTATCTTCCTAATTTGAAGTCGAATTTTAACATTTCTTATATATTTGAGTGAGTTTGCATCTAACATTGTCAGATATCGTCGATAAATATTCATTGAAGCCCATTGAGGTCGATTGTCACTTTGTGTTGATTGAAAATTTTCAAAGTCAATCTTCCTAATTTGGAGTCGAATTCCAACATTTCTCATATATTCGAGTTAGTTTGCATCCAACTTTGTCAGATATCGTCGATTAACATCTATTGAAGCCCATTGAGGTCGATTGTCACTTTGTGTTGATTGAAAATTTTCAAAGTCTATCTTCCTAATTTGAAGTCGAATTTCAACATTTCTTATATATTTGAGTGAGTTTGCATCTAACTTTGTCAGATATCGTCGATTAACATCTATTGAAGCCCATTGAGGTCGATTGTCACTTTGTGTTGATTGAAAATTTTCAAAGTCTATCTTCCTAATTTGAAGTCGAATTTCAACATTTCTTATATATTTGAGTAAGTTTGCATCTAACATTTTCAGATATCGTCGATTAACATCCATTGAAGCCCATTGAGGTCGATTGTCACTTTGTTTTGATTGAAAATTTTCAAAGTCTATCTTCCTAATTTGAAGTCGAATTTTAACATTTCTTATATATTTGAGTGAGTTTGCATCTAACATTGTCAGATATCGTCGATAAACATTCATTGAAGCCCATTGAGGTCGATTGTCACTTTGTGTTGATTGAAAATTTTCAAAGTCAATCTTCCTAATTTGGAGTCGAATTCCAACATTTCTCATATATTCGAGTTAGTTTGCATCCAACTTTGTCAGATATCGTCGATTAACATCTATTGAAGCCCATTGAGGTCGATTGTCACTTTGTGTTGATTGAAAATTTTCAAAGTCTAGCTTCCTAATTTGAAGTCGAATTTCAACATTTCTTATATATTTGAGTAAGTTTGCATCCAACTTTGTCAGATATCGTCGATTAACATCTATTGAAGCCCATTGAGGTCGATTGTCACTTTGTGTTGATTGAAAATTTTCAAAGTCTATCTTCCTAATTTGAAGTCGAATTTCAACATTTCTTATATATTTGAGTAAGTTTGCATCTAACATTGTCAGATATCGTCGATTAACATCCATTGAAGCCCATTGAGGTCGATTGTCACTTTGTGTTGATTGAAAATTTTCAAAGTCTATCTTCCTAATTTGAAGTCGAATTTTAACATTTCTTATATATTTGAGTGAGTTTGCATCTAACATTGTCAGATATCGTCGATAAAAATTCATTGAAGCCCATTGAGGTCGATTGTCACTTTGTGTTGATTGAAAATTTTCAAAGTCTATCTTCCTAATTTGAAGTCGAATTTTAACATTTCTTATATATTTGAGTGAGTTTGCATCTAACATTGTCAGATATCGTCGATAAAAATTCATTGAAGCCCATTGAGGTCGATTGTCACTTTGTGTTGATTGAAAATTTCCAAAGTCTATCTTCCTAATTTGAAGTCGAATTTTAACATTTCTTATATATTTGAGTAAGTTTGCATCTAACTTTGTCAGATATCGTCGATTAACATCCATTGAAGCCCATTGAGGTCGATTGTCACTTTGTGTTGATTGAAAATTTTCAAAGTCTATCTTCCTAATTTGGAGTCGAATTCCAACATTTCTCATATATTCGAGTTAGTTTGCATCCAACTTTGTCAGATATCGTCGATTAACATCTATTGAAGCCTATTGAGGTCGATTGTCACTTTGTGTTGATTGAAAATTTTCAAAGTCTATCTTCCTAATTTGAAGTCGAATTTCAACATTTCTTATATATTTGAGTAAGTTTGCATCTAACATTGTCAGATATCGTCGATTAACATCCATTGAAGCCCATTGAGGTCGATTGTCACTTTGTGTTGATTGAAAATTTTCAAAGTCTATCTTCCTAATTTGAAGTCGAATTTTAACATTTCTTATATATTTGAGTGAGTTTGCATCTAACATTGTCAGATATCGTCGATAAACATCCATTGAAGCCCATTGAGGTCGATTGTCACTTTGTGTTGATTGAAAATTTTCAAAGTCAATCTTCCTAATTTGAAGTCGAATTTCAACATTTCCTATATATTTGAGTGAGTTTGCATCTAACTTTGTCAGATATCGTCGATTGTCACTTTGTGTTGATTGAAAATTTTTAAAGTCAATCTTCCTAATTTGAAGTCGAATTTCAACATTTCTTATATATTTGAGTAAGTTTGCATCTAACTTTGTCAGATATCGTCAATAAACATTCATTGAAGCCCATTGAGGTCGATTGTCACTTTGTGTTGATTGAAAATTTTCAAAGTCAATCTTCCTAATTTGAAGTCGAATTTCAACATTTCTTATATATTTGAGTAAGTTTGCATCTAACATTGTCAGATATCGTCGATTAACATCCATTGAGGCCCATTGAGGTCGATTGTCACTTTGTGTTGATTGAAAATTTTCAAAGTCTATCTTCCTAATTTGAAGTCGAATTTCAACATTTCTCATATATTTGAGTGAGTTTGCATCCAACTTTGTCAGATATCGTCGATAAACATCCATTGAAGCCCATTGAGGTCGATTGTCACTTTGTGTTGATTGAAAATTTTCAAAGTCAATCTTCCTAATTTGAAGTCGAATTCCAACATTTCTCATATATTCGAGTTAGTTTGCATCCAACTTTGTCAGATATCGTCGATTAACATCTATTGAAGCCCATTGAGGTCGATTGTCACTTTGTGTTGATTGAAAATTTTCAAAGTCTAGCTTCCTAATTTGAAGTCGAATTTCAACATTTCTTATATATTTGAGTGAGTTTGCATCTAACTTTGTCAGATATCGTCGATTAACATCTATTGAAGCCCATTGAGGTCGATTGTCACTTTGTGTTGATTGAAAATTTTCAAAGTCAATCTTCCTAATTTGGAGTCGAATTCCAACATTTCTCATATATTCGAGTTAGTTTGCATCCAACTTTGTCAGATATCGTCGATTAACATCTATTGAAGCCCATTGAGGTCGATTGTCACTTTGTGTTGATTGAAAATTTTCAAAGTCTATCTTCCTAATTTGAAGTCGAATTTCAACATTTCTCATATATTTGAGTGAGTTTGCATCCAACTTTGTCAGATATCGTCGATAAACATCCATTGAAGCCCATTGAGGTCGATTGTCACTTTGTGTTGATTGAAAATTTTTAAAGTCAATCTTCCTAATTTGAAGTCGAATTTCAACATTTCTTATATATTTGAGTAAGTTTGCATCTAACTTTGTCAGATATCGTCAATAAACATTCATTGAAGCCCATTGAGGTCGATTGTCACTTTGTGTTGATTGAAAATTTTCAAAGTCAATCTTCCTAATTTGAAGTCGAATTTCAACATTTCTTATATATTTGAGTAAGTTTGCATCTAACATTGTCAGATATCGTCGATTAACATCCATTGAGGCCCATTGAGGTCGATTGTCACTTTGTGTTGATTGAAAATTTTCAAAGTCTATCTTCCTAATTTGAGGTCGAATTTCAACATTTCTCATATATTTGAGTGAGTTTGCATCCAACTTTGTCAGATATCGTCGATAAACATCCATTGAAGCCCATTGAGGTCGATTGTCACTTTGTGTTGATTGAAAATTTTCAAAGTCAATCTTCCTAATTTGAAGTCGAATTTCAACATTTCCTATATATTTGAGTGAGTTTGCATCTAACTTTGTCAGATATCGTCGATTAACATCCATTGAAGCCCATTGAGGTCGATTGTCACTTTGTGTTGATTGAAAATTTTCAAAGTCTATCTTCCTAATTTGGAGTCGAATTCCAACATTTCTCATATATTCGAGTTAGTTTGCATCCAACTTTGTCAGATATCGTCGATTAACATCTATTGAAGCCTATTGAGGTCGATTGTCACTTTGTGTTGATTGAAAATTTTCAAAGTCAATCTTCCTAATTTGAAGTCGAATTTCAACATTTCTTATATATTTGAGTAAGTTTGCATCTAACTTTGTCAGATATCGTCGATTAACATCCATTGAAGCCTATTGAGGTCGATTGTCACTTTGTGTTGATTGAAAATTTTCAAAGTCTATCTTCCTAATTTGAAGTCGAATTTCAACATTTCTCATATATTTGAGTAAGTTTGCATCTAACATTGTCAGATATCGTCGATAACATCCATTGAAGCCCATTGAGGTCGATTGTCACTTTGTGTTGATTGAAAATTTTCAAAGTCTATCTTCCTAATTTGAAGTCGAATTTCAACATTTCTTATATATTTGAGTGAGTTTGCATCTAACTTTGTCAGATATCGTCGATTAACATCTATTGAAGCCCATTGAGGTCGATTGTCACTTTGTGTTGATTGAAAATTTTCAAATTCTATCTTCCTAATTTGAAGTCGAATTTCAACATTTCTTATATATTTGAGTAAGTTTGCATCTAACATTGTCAGATATCGTCGATTAACATCCATTGAAGCCCATTGAGGTCGATTGTCACTTTGTGTTGATTGAAAATTTTCAAAGTCTATCTTCCTAATTTGAAGTCGAATTTTAACATTTCTTATATATTTGAGTGAGTTTGCATCTAACATTGTCAGATATCGTCGATAAATATTCATTGAAGCCCATTGAGGTCGATTGTCACTTTGTGTTGATTGAAAATTTTCAAAGTCAATCTTCCTAATTTGGAGTCGAATTCCAACATTTCTCATATATTCGAGTTAGTTTGCATCCAACTTTGTCAGATATCGTCGATTAACATCTATTGAAGCCCATTGAGGTCGATTGTCACTTTGTGTTGATTGAAAATTTTCAAAGTCTATCTTCCCAATTTGAAGTCGAATTTCAACATTTCTTATATATTTGAGTGAGTTTGCATCTAACTTTGTCAGATATCGTCGATTAACATCTATTGAAGCCCATTGAGGTCGATTGTCACTTTGTGTTGATTGAAAATTTTCAAAGTCTATCTTCCTAATTTGAAGTCGAATTTCAACATTTCTTATATATTTGAGTAAGTTTGCATCTAACATTGTCAGATATCGTCGATTAACATCCATTGAAGCCCATTGAGGTCGATTGTCACTTTGTGTTGATTGAAAATTTTCAAAGTCTATCTTCCTAATTTGAAGTCGAATTTTAACATTTCTTATATATTTGAGTGAGTTTGCATCTAACATTGTCAGATATCGTCGATAAACATTCATTGAAGCCCATTGAGGTCGATTGTCACTTTGTGTTGATTGAAAATTTTCAAAGTCAATCTTCCTAATTTGGAGTCGAATTCCAACATTTCTCATATATTCGAGTTAGTTTGCATCCAACTTTGTCAGATATCGTCGATTAACATCTATTGAAGCCCATTGAGGTCGATTGTCACTTTGTGTTGATTGAAAATTTTCAAAGTCTAGCTTCCTAATTTGAAGTCGAATTTCAACATTTCTTATATATTTGAGTAAGTTTGCATCCAACTTTGTCAGATATCGTCGATTAACATCTATTGAAGCCCATTGAGGTCGATTGTCACTTTGTGTTGATTGAAAATTTTCAAAGTCTATCTTCCTAATTTGAAGTCGAATTTCAACATTTCTTATATATTTGAGTAAGTTTGCATCTAACATTGTCAGATATCGTCGATTAACATCCATTGAAGCCCATTGATGTCGATTGTCACTTTGTGTTGATTGAAAATTTTCAAAGTCTATCTTCCTAATTTGAAGTCGAATTTTAACATTTCTTATATATTTGAGTGAGTTTGCATCTAACATTGTCAGATATCGTCGATAAAAATTCATTGAAGCCCATTGAGGTCGATTGTCACTTTGTGTTGATTGAAAATTTTCAAAGTCTATCTTCCTAATTTGAAGTCGAATTTTAACATTTCTTATATATTTGAGTGAGTTTGCATCTAACATTGTCAGATATCGTCGATAAAAATTCATTGAAGCCCATTGAGGTCGATTGTCACTTTGTGTTGATTGAAAATTTCCAAAGTCTATCTTCCTAATTTGAAGTCGAATTTTAACATTTCTTATATATTTGAGTAAGTTTGCATCTAACTTTGTCAGATATCGTCGATTAACATCCATTGAAGCCCATTGAGGTCGATTGTCACTTTGTGTTGATTGAAAATTTTCAAATTCTATCTTCCTAATTTGGAGTCGAATTCCAACATTTCTCATATATTCGAGTTAGTTTGCATCCAACTTTGTCAGATATCGTCGATTAACATCTATTGAAGCCTATTGAGGTCGATTGTCACTTTGTGTTGATTGAAAATTTTCAAAGTCAATCTTCCTAATTTGAAGTGGAATTTCAACATTTCTTATATATTTGAGTAAGTTTGCATCTAACTTTGTCAGATATCGTCGATTAACATCCATTGAAGCCTATTGAGGTCGATTGTCACTTTGTGTTGATTGAAAATTTTCAAAGTCTATCTTCCTAATTTGAAGTCGAATTTCAACATTTCTCATATATTTGAGTGAGTTTGCATCCAACTTTGTCAGATATCGTCGATAAACATCCATTGAAGCCCATTGAGGTTGATTGTCACTTTGTGTTGATTGAAAATTTTTAAAGTCAATCTTCCTAATTTGAAGTCGAATTTCAACATTTCTTATATATTTGAGTAAGTTTGCATCTAACTTTGTCAGATATCGTCAATAAACATTCATTGAAGCCCATTGAGGTCGATTGTCACTTTGTGTTGATTGAAAATTTTCAAAGTCTATCTTCCTCATTTGAAGTCGAATTTTAACATTTCTTATATATTTGAGTGAGTTTGCATCTAACATTGTCAGATATCGTCGATAAATATTCATTGAAGCCCATTGAGGTCGATTGTCACTTTGTGTTGATTGAAAATTTTCAAAGTCAATCTTCCTAATTTGAAGTCGAATTTCAACATTTCTCATATATTTGAGTGAGTTTGCATCCAACTTTGTCAGATATCGTCGATAAACATCCATTGAAGCCCATTGAGGTTGATTGTCACTTTGTGTTGATTGAAAATTTTTAAAGTCAATCTTCCTAATTTGAAGTCGAATTTCAACATTTCTTATATATTTGAGTAAGTTTGCATCTAACATTGTCAGATATCGTCGATTAACATCCATTGAAGCCCATTGAGGTCGATTGTCACTTTGTGTTGATTGAAAATTTTCAAAGTCTATCTTCCTCATTTGAAGTCGAATTTTAACATTTCTTATATATTTGAGTGAGTTTGCATCTAACATTGTCAGATATCGTCGATAAATATTCATTGAAGCCCATTGAGGTCGATTGTCACTTTGTGTTGATTGAAAATTTTCAAAGTCAATCTTCCTAATTTGAAGTCGAATTTCAACATTTCTTATATATTTGAGTAAGTTTGCATCTAACATTGTCAGATATCGTCGATTAACATCCATTGAAGCCCATTGAGGTCGATTGTCACTTTGTGTTGATTGAAAATTTTCAAAGTCTATCTTCCTAATTTGAAGTCGAATTTTAACATTTCTTATATATTTGAGTGAGTTTGCATCTAACATTGTCAGATATCGTCGATAAAAATTCATTGAAGCCCATTGAGGTCGATTGTCACTTTGTGTTGATTGAAAATTTTCAAAGTCTGTCTTCCTAATTTGAAGTCGAATTTTAACATTTCTTATATATTTGAGTGAGTTTGCATCTAACATTGTCAGATATCGTCGATAAAAATTCATTGAAGCCCATTGAGGTCGATTGTCACTTTGTGTTGATTGAAAATTTTCAAAGTCTATCTTCCTAATTTGAAGTCGAATTTTAACATTTCTTATATATTTGAGTAAGTTTGCATCTAACTTTGTCAGATATCGTCGATTAACATCCATTGAAGCCCATTGAGGTCGATTGTCACTTTGTGTTGATTGAAAATTTTCAAAGTCTATCTTCCTAATTTGGAGTCGAATTCCAACATTTCTCATATATTCGAGTTAGTTTGCATCCAACTTTGTCAGATATCGTCGATTAACATCTATTGAAGCCTATTGAGGTCGATTGTCACTTTGTGTTGATTGAAAATTTTCAAAGTCAATCTTCCTAATTTGAAGTCGAATTTCAACATTTCTTATATATTTGAGTAAGTTTGCATCTAACTTTGTCAGATATCGTCGATTAACAGCCATTGAAGCCTATTGAGGTCGATTGTCACTTTGTGTTGATTGAAAATTTTCAAAGTCTATCTTCCTAATTTGAAGTCGAATTTCAACATTTCTCATATATTTGAGTGAGTTTGCATCCAACTTTGTCAGATATCGTCGATAAACATCCATTGAAGCCCATTGAGGTCGATTGTCACTTTGTGTTGATTGAAAATTTTTAAAGTCAATCTTCCTAATTTGAAGTCGAATTTCAACATTTCTTATATATTTGAGTAAGTTTGCATCTAACTTTGTCAGATATCGTCAATAAACATTCATTGAAGCCCATTGAGGTCGATTGTCACTTTGTGTTGATTGAAAATTTTCAAAGTCAATCTTCCTAATTTGAAGTCGAATTTCAACATTTCTTATATATTTGAGTAAGTTTGCATCTAACATTGTCAGATATCGTCGATTAACATCCATTGAAGCCCATTGAGGTCGATTGTCACTTTGTGTTGATTGAAAATTTTCAAAGTCTATCTTCCTAATTTGAAGTCGAATTTTAACATTTCTTATATATTTGAGTGAGTTTGCATCTAACTTTGTCAGATATCGTCGATAAACATTTATTGAAGCCCATTGAGGTCGATTGTCACTTTGTGTTGATTGAAAATTTTCAAAGTCTATCTTCCTAATTTGAAGTCGAATTTCAACATTTCTCATATATTTGAGTGAGTTTGCATCCAACTTTGTCAGATATCGTCGATAAACATCCATTGAAGCCCATTGAGGTCGATTGTCACTTTGTGTTGATTGAAAATTTTCAAAGTCAATCTTCCTAATTTGAAGTCGAATTTCAACATTTCCTATATATTTGAGTGAGTTTGCATCTAACTTTGTCAGATATCGTCGATTAACATCCATTGAAGCCCATTGAGGTCGATTGTCACTTTGTGTTGATTGAAAATTTTCAGTCTATCTTCCTAATTTGGAGTCGAATTTCAACATTTCTTATATATTTGAGTGAGTTTGCATCCAACTTTGTCAGATATCGTCGATAAACATCCATTGAAGCCCATTGAGGTCGATTGTCACTTTGTGTTGATTGAAAATTTTTAAAGTCAATCTTCCTAATTTGAAGTCGAATTTCAACATTTCTTATATATTTGAGTAAGTTTGCATCTAACATTGTCAGATATCGTCGATAAACATTAATTGAAGCCCATTGAGGTCGATTGTCACTTTGTGTTGATTGAAAATTTTCAAAGTCAATCTTCCTAATTTGAAGTCGAATTTCAACATTTCCTATATATTTGAGTGAGTTTGCATCTAACTTTGTCAGATATCGTCGATTAACATCCATTGAAGCCCATTGAGGTCGATTGTCACTTTGTGTTGATTGAAAATTTTTAAAGTCTATCTTCCTAATTTGAAGTCGAATTTTAACATT
This sequence comes from Diorhabda carinulata, assembly GCF_026250575.1. Classification (NCBI taxonomy): domain Eukaryota; kingdom Metazoa; phylum Arthropoda; class Insecta; order Coleoptera; family Chrysomelidae; genus Diorhabda; species Diorhabda carinulata. The sequence goes on from NC_079463.1 coordinate 17,620,771, forward strand.
TCTTATATATTTGAGTGAATTTGCATCTAACTTTGTCAGATATCGTCGATTAACATCCATTGAAGCCCATTGAGGTCGATTGTCACTTTGTGTTGATTGAAAATTTTCAAAGTCAATCTTCCTAATTTGAAGTCGAATTTCAACATTTCCTATATATTTGAGTGAGTTTGCATCTAACTTTGTCAGATATCGTCGATTAACATCCATTGAAGCCCATTGAGGTCGATTGTCACTTTGTGTTGATTGAAAATTTTCAAAGTCTATCTTCCTAATTTGTAGTCGAATTTCAACATTTCTCATATATTCGAGTTAGTTTGCATCTAACTTTGTCAGATATCGTCGATTAACATCCATTGAAGCCCATTGAGGTCGATTGTCACTTTGTGTTGATTGAAAATTTTTAAAGTCTATCTTCCTAATTTGAAGTCGAATTTTAACATTTCTTATATATTTGAGTGAATTTGCATCTAACTTTGTCAGATATCGTCGATAAACATTCATTGAAGCCCATTGAGGTCGATTGTCACTTTGTGTTGATTGAAAATTTTCAAAGTCTATCTTCCTAATTTGAAGTCGAATTTCAACATTTCTCATATATTTGAGTGAGTTTGCATCCAACTTTGTCAGATATCGTCGATAAACATCCATTGAAGCCCATTGAGGTCGATTGTCACTTTGTGTTGATTGAAAATTTTTAAAGTCAATCTTCCTAATTTGAAGTCAATTTCAACATTTCTTATATATTTGAGTAAGTTTGCATCTAACATTGTCAGATATCGTCGATTAACATCCATTGAAGCCCATTGAGGTCGATTGTCACTTTGTGTTGATTGAAAATTTTCAAAGTCTATCTTCCTAATTTGGAGTCGAATTTCAACATTTCTCATATATTCGAGTTAGTTTGCATCTAACTTTGTCAGATATCGTCGATTAACATCTATTGAAGCCCATTGAGGTCGATTGTCACTTTGTGTTGATTGAAAATTTTCAAAGTCTATCTTCCTAATTTGAAGTCGAATTTCAACATTTCTTATATATTTGAGTGAGTTTGCATCTAACATTGTCAGATATCGTCGATTAACATCTATTGAAGCCCATTGAGGTCGATTGTCACTTTGTGTTGATTGAAAATTTTCAAAGTCAATCTTCCTAATTTGAAGTCGAATTTCAACATTTCTTATATATTTGAGTAAGTTTGCATCTAACTTTGTCAGATATCGTCGATTAACATCCATTGAAGCCCATTGAGGTCGATTGTCACTTTGTGTTGATTGAAAATTTTCAAAGTCTATCTTCCTAATTTGAAGTCGAATTTTAACATTTCTTATATATTTGAGTGAATTTGCATCTAACTTTGTCAGATATCGTCGATAAACATTCATTGAAGCCCATTGAGGTCGATTGTCACTTTGTGTTGATTGAAAATTTTCAAAGTCTATCTTCCTAATTTGAAGTCGAATTTCAACATTTCTCATATATTTGAGTGAGTTTGCATCCAACTTTGTCAGATATCGTCGATAAACATCCATTGAAGCCCATTGAGGTCGATTGTCACTTTGTGATGATTGAAAATTTTTAAAGTCAATCTTCCTAATTTGAAGTCGAATTTCAACATTTCTTATATATTTGAGTAAGTTTGCATCTAACTTTGTCAGATATCGTCGATTAACATCCGTTGAAGCCCATTGAGGTCGATTGTCACTTTGTGTTGATTGAAAATTTTCAAAGTCTATCTTCCTAATTTGGAGTCGAATTTCAACATTTCTTATATATTTGAGTGAGTTTGCATCCAACTTTTTCAGATATCGTCGATAAACATCCATTGAAGCCCATTGAGGTCGATTGTCACTTTGTGTTGATTGAAAATTTTCAAAGTCTATCTTCCTAATTTGAAGTCGAATTTCAACATTTCTTATATATTTGAGTAAGTTTGCATCTAACTTTGTCAGATATCGTCGATAAACATTCATTGAAGCCCATTGAGGTCGATTGTCACTTTGTGTTGATTGAAAATTTTCAAAGTCTATCTTCCTAATTTGAAGTCGAATTTCAACATTTCTCATATATTTGAGTGAGTTTGCATCCAACTTCGTCAGATATCGTCGATAAACATCCATTGAAGCCCATTGAGGTCGATTGTCACTTTGTGATGATTGAAAATTTTCAAAGTCAATCTTCCTAATTTGAAGTCGAATTTCAACATTTCCTATATATTTGAGTGAGTTTGCATCTAACTTTGTCAGATATCGTCGATTAACATCCGTTGAAGCCCATTGAGGTCGATTGTCACTTTGTGTTGATTGAAAATTTTCAAAGTCTATCTTCCTAATTTGGAGTCGAATTTCAACATTTCTTATATATTTGAGTGAGTTTGCATCCAACTTTTTCAGATATCGTCGATAAACATCCATTGAAGCCCATTGAGGTCGATTGTCACTTTGTGTTGATTGAAAATTTTCAAAGTCTATCTTCCTAATTTGAAGTCGAATTTCAACATTTCTTATATATTTGAGTAAGTTTGCATCTAACATTGTCAGATATCGTCGATAAACATTCATTGAAGCCCATTGAGGTCGATTGTCACTTTGTGTTGATTGAAAATTTTCAAAGTCAATCTTCCTAATTTGAAGTCGAATTTCAACATTTCCTATATATTTGAGTGAGTTTGCATCTAACTTTGTCAGATATCGTCGATTAACATCCATTGAAGCCCATTGAGGTCGATTGTCACTTTGTGTTGATTGAAAATTTTCAAAGTCTATCTTCCTAATTTGGAGTCGAATTTCAACATTTCTCATATATTCGAGTTAGTTTGCATCTAACTTTGTCAGATATCGTCGATTAACATCCATTGAAGCCCATTGAGGTCGATTGTCACTTTGTGTTGATTGAAAATTTTCAAAGTCTATCTTCCTAATTTGAAGTCGAATTTTAACATTCCTTATATATTTGAGTGAATTTGCATCTAACTTTGTCAGATATCGTCGATAAACATTCATTGAAGCCCATTGAGGTCGATTGTCACTTTGTGTTGATTGAAAATTTTCAAAGTCTATCTTCCTAATTTGAAGTCGAATTTCAACATTTCTCATATATTTGAGTGAGTTTGCATCCAACTTTGTCAGATATCGTCGATAAACATCCATTGAAGCCAATTGAGGTCGATTGTCACTTTGTGTTGATTGAAAATTTTTAAAGTCAATCTTCCTAATTTGAAGTCGAATTTCAACATTTCTTATATATTTGAGTAAGTTTGCATCTAACATTGTCAGATATCGTCGATTAACATCCATTCAAGCCCATTGAGGTCGATTGTCACTTTGTGTTGATTGAAAATTTTCAAAGTCTATCTTCCTAATTTGGAGTCGAATTTCAACATTTCTCATATATTCGAGTTAGTTTGCATCTAACTTTGTCAGATATCGTCGATTAACATCTATTGAAGCCCATTGAGGTCGATTGTCACTTTGTGTTGATTGAAAATTTTTAAAGTCAATCTTTCTAGTTTGAAGTCGAATTTCAACATTTCTTATATATTTGAGTAAGTTTGCATCTAACTTTGTCAGATATCGTCGATAAACATTCATTGAAGCCCATTGAGGTCGATTGTCACTTTGTGTTGATTGAAAATTTTCAAAGTCAATCTTCCTAATTTGAAGTCGAATATCAACATTTCTTATATATTTGAGTAAGTTTGCATCTAACATTGTCAGATATCGTCGATAACATCCATTTAAGCCCATTGAGGTCGATTGTCACTTTGTGTTGATTGAAAATTTTCAAAGTCTATCTTCCTAATTTGAAGTCGAATTTCAACATTTCTTATATATTTGAGTAAGTTTGCATCTAACATTGTCAGATATCGTCGATTAACATCCATTGAAGCCCATTGAGGTCGATTGTCACTTTGTGTTGATTGAAAATTTTCAAAGTCTATCTTCCTAATTTGGAGTCGAATTTCAACATTTCTCATATATTCGAGTTAGTTTGCATCTAACTTTGTCAGATATCGTCGATTAACATCTATTGAAGCCCATTGAGGTCGATTGTCACTTTGTGTTGATTGAAAATTTTTAAAGTCAATCTTTCTAGTTTGAAGTCGAATTTCAACATTTCTTATATATTTGAGTAAGTTTGCATCTAACTTTGTCAGATATCGTCGATAAACATTCATTGAAGCCCATTGAGGTCGATTGTCACTTTGTGTTGATTGAAAATTTTCAAAGTCAATCTTCCTAATTTGAAGTCGAATTTCAACATTTCTTATATATTTGAGTAAGTTTGCATCTAACTTTGTCAGATATCGTCGATAAACATCCATTGAAGCCCATTGAGGTCGATTGTCACTTTGTGTTGATTGAAAATTTTTAAAGTCAATCTTCCTAATTTGAAGTCGAATTTCAACATTTCTTATATATTTGAGTAAGTTTGCATCTAACATTGTCAGATATCGTCGATTAACATCCATTGAAGCCCATTGAGGTCGATTGTCACTTTGTGTTGATTGAAAATTTTCAAAGTCTATCTTCCTAATTTGGAGTCGAATTTCAACATTTCTCATATATTCGAGTTAGTTTGCATCTAACTTTGTCAGATATCGTCGATTAACATCTATTGAAGCCCATTGAGGTCGATTGTCACTTTGTGTTGATTGAAAATTTTTAAAGTCAATCTTTCTAGTTTGAAGTCGAATTTCAACATTTCTTATATATTTGAGTAAGTTTGCATCTAACTTTGTCAGATATCGTCGATAAACATTCATTGAAGCCCATTGAGGTCGATTGTCACTTTGTGTTGATTGAAAATTTTCAAAGTCAATCTTCCTAATTTGAAGTCGAATTTCAACATTTCTTATATATTTGAGTAAGTTTGCATCTAACATTGTCAGATATCGTCGATAACATTCATTGAAGCCCATTGAGGTCGATTGTCACTTTGTGTTGATTGAAAATTTTCAAAGTCTATCTTCCTAATTTGAAGTCGAATTTCAACATTTCTTATATATTTGAGTAAGTTTGCATCTAACATTGTCAGATATCGTCGATTAACATCCATTGAAGCCCATTGAGGTCGATTGTCACTTTGTGTTGATTGAAAATTTTCAAAGTCTATCTTCCTAATTTGAAGTCGAATTTTAACATTTCTTATATATTTGAGTGAGTTTGCATCTAACATTGTCAGATATCGTCGATAAACATTCATTGAAGCCCATTGAGGTCGATTATCACTTTGTGTTGATTAAAAATTTTCAAAGTCAATCTTCCTAATTTGGAGTCGAATTCCAACATTTCTCATATATCTGAGTAAGTTTGCATCCAACTTTGTCAGATATCGTCGATTAACATCTATTGAAGCCCATTGAGGTCGATTGTCACTTTGTGTTGATTGAAAATTTTCAAAGTCAATCTTCCTTATTTGAAGTCGAATTTCAACATTTCTTATATATTTGAGTAAGTTTGCATCTAACTTTGTCAGATATCGTCGATTAACATCCATTGAAGCCCATTGAGGTCGATTGTCACTTTGTGTTGATTGAAAATTTTCAAAGTCTATCTTCCTAATTTGAAGTCGAATTTTAACATTTCTTATATATTTGAGTGAATTTGCATCTAACTTTGTCAGATATCGTCGATAAACATTCATTGAAGCCCATTGAGGTCGATTGTCACTTTGTGTTGATTGAAAATTTTCAAAGTCTATCTTCCTAATTTGAAGTCGAATTTCAACATTTCTTATATATTTGAGTGAGTTTGCATCTAACTTTGTCAGATATCGTCGATTAACATCTATTGAAGCCCATTGAGGTCGATTGTCACTTTGTGTTGATTGTAAATTTTCAAAGTCAATCTTCCTAGTTTGAAGTCGAATTTTAACATTTCTCATATAGTTGAGTAAGTTTGCATCTAACTTTGTCAGATATCGTCGATAAACATTCATTGAAGCCCATTGAGGTCGATTGTCACTTTGTGTTGATTGAAAATTTTCAGAGTCAATCTTCCTAATTTGAAGTCGAATTTCAACATTTCTTATATATTTGAGTAAGTTTGCATCTAACATTGTCAGATATCGTCGATAAACATTCATTGAAGCCCATTGAGGTCGATTGTCACTTTGTGTTGATTGAAAATTTTCAAAGTCAATCTTCCTAATTTGAAGTCGAATTTCAACATTTCTTATATATTTGAGTAAGTTTGCATCTAACATTGTCAGATATCGTCGATTAACATCCATTGAAGCCCATTGAGGTCGATTGTCACTTTGTGTTGATTGAAAATTTTCAAAGTCTATCTTCCTAATTTGAAGTCGAATTTTAACATTTCTTATATATTTGAGTGAGTTTGCATCTAACTTTGTCAGATATCGTCGATAAACATTCATTGAAGCCCATTGAGGTCGATTGTCACTTTGTGTTGATTGAAAATTTTCAAAGTCTATCTTCCTAATTTGAAGTCGAATTTCAACATTTCTCATATATTTGAGTGAGTTTGCATCCAACTTTGTCAGATATCGTCGATAAACATCCATTGAAGCCCATTGAGGTCGATTGTCACTTTGTGTTGATTGAAAATTTTCAAAGTCAATCTTCCTAATTTGAAGTCGAATTTCAACATTTCCTATATATTTGAGTGAGTTTGCATCTAACTTTGTCAGATATCGTCGATTAACATCCATTGAAGCCCATTGAGGTCGATTGTCACTTTGTGTTGATTGAAAATTTTCAAAGTCTATCTTCCTAATTTGGAGTCGAATTTCAACATTTCTCATATATTCGAGTTAGTTTGCATCTAACTTTGTCAGATATCGTCGATTAACATCTATTGAAGCCCATTGAGGTCGATTGTCACTTTGTGTTGATTGAAAATTTTCAAAGTCAATCTTCCTAATTTGAAGTCGAATTTCAACATTTCTTATATATTTGAGTAAGTTTGCATCTAACATTGTCAGATATCGTCGATTAACATCCATTGAAGCCCATTGAGGTCGATTGTCACTTTGTGTTGATTGAAAATTTTCAAAGTCTATCTTCCTAATTTGAAGTCGAATTTTAACATTTCTTATATATTTGAGTGAGTTTGCATCTAACATTGTCAGATATCGTCGATAAACATTCATTGAAGCCCATTGAGGTCGATTGTCACTTTGTGTTGATTGAAAATTTTCAAAGTCTATCTTCCTAATTTGAAGTCGAATTTCAACATTTCTTATATATTTGAGTAAGTTTGCATCTAACATTGTCAGATATCGTCGATTAACATCCATTGAAGCCCATTGAGGTCGATTGTCACTTTGTGTTGATTGAAAATTTTCAAAGTCTATCTTCCTAATTTGAAGTCGAATTTTAACATTTCTTATATATTTGAGTGAGTTTGCATCTAACATTGTCAGATATCGTCGATAAACATTCATTGAAGCCCATTGAGGTCGATTGTCACTTTGTGTTGATTGAAAATTTTCAAAGTCAATCTTCTTAATTTGAAGTCGAATTTCAACATTTCTTATATATTTGAGTAAGTTTGCATCTAACTTTGTCAGATATCGTCGATAAACATTCATTGAAGCCCATTGAGGTCGATTGTCACTTTGTGTTGATTGAAAATTTTCAAAGTCAATCTTCCTAATTTGAAGTCGAATTTCAACATTTCTTATATATTTGAGTAAGTTTGCATCTAACATTGTCAGATATCGTCGATTAACATCCATTGAAGCCCATTGAGGTCGATTGTCACTTTGTGTTGATTGAAAATTTTCAAAGTCTATCTTCCTAATTTGAAGTCGAATTTTAACATTTCTTATATATTTGAGTGAGTTTGCATCTAACTTTGTCAGATATCGTCGATAAACATTCATTGAAGCCCATTGAGGTCGATTGTCACTTTGTGTTGATTGAAAATTTTCAAAGTCTATCTTCCTAATTTGAAGTCGAATTTCAACATTTCTCATATATTTGAGTGAGTTTGCATCCAACTTTGTCAGATATCGTCGATAAACATCCATTGAAGCCCATTGAGGTCGATTGTCACTTTGTGTTGATTGAAAATTTTCAAAGTCAATCTTCCTAATTTGAAGTCGAATTTCAACATTTCCTATATATTTGAGTGAGTTTGCATCTAACTTTGTCAGATATCGTCGATTAACATCCATTGAAGCCCATTGAGGTCGATTGTCACTTTGTGTTGATTGAAAATTTTCAAAGTCTATCTTCCTAATTTGGAGTCGAATTTCAACATTTCTCATATATTCGAGTTAGTTTGCATCTAACTTTGTCAGATATCGTCGATTAACATCTATTGAAGCCCATTGAGGTCGATTGTCACTTTGTGTTGATTGAAAATTTTCAAAGTCAATCTTCCTAATTTGAAGTCGAATTTCAACATTTCTTATATATTTGAGTAAGTTTGCATCTAACATTGTCAGATATCGTCGATTAACATCCATTGAAGCCCATTGAGGTCGATTGTCACTTTGTGTTGATTGAAAATTTTCAAAGTCTATCTTCCTAATTTGAAGTCGAATTTTAACATTTCTTATATATTTGAGTGAGTTTGCATCTAACATTGTCAGATATCGTCGATAAACATTCATTGAAGCCCATTGAGGTCGATTGTCACTTTGTGTTGATTGAAAATTTTCAAAGTCTATCTTCCTAATTTGAAGTCGAATTTCAACATTTCTTATATATTTGAGTAAGTTTGCATCTAACATTGTCAGATATCGTCGATTAACATCCATTGAAGCCCATTGAGGTCGATTGTCACTTTGTGTTGATTGAAAATTTTCAAAGTCTATCTTCCTAATTTGAAGTCGAATTTTAACATTTCTTATATATTTGAGTGAGTTTGCATCTAACATTGTCAGATATCGTCGATAAACATTCATTGAAGCCCATTGAGGTCGATTGTCACTTTGTGTTGATTGAAAATTTTCAAAGTCAATCTTCCTAATTTGGAGTCGAATTCCAACATTTCTCATATATTCGAGTTAGTTTGCATCCAACTTTGTCTGATATCGTCGATTAACATCTATTGAAGCCCATTGAGGTCGATTGTCACTTTGTGTTGATTGAAAATTTTCAAAGTCAATCTTCTTAATTTGAAGTCGAATTTCAACATTTCTTATATATTTGAGTAAGTTTGCATCTAACTTTGTCAGATATCGTCGATAAACATTCATTGAAGCCCATTGAGGTCGATTGTCACTTTGTGTTGATTGAAAATTTTCAAAGTCAATCTTCCTAATTTGAAGTCGAATTTCAACATTTCTTATATATTTGAGTAAGTTTGCATCTAACATTGTCAGATATCGTCGATAACATTCATTGAAGCCCATTGAGGTCGATTGTCACTTTGTGTTGATTGAAAATTTTCAAAGTCTATCTTCCTAATTTGAAGTCGAATTTCAACATTTCTCATATATTTGAGTGAGTTTGCATCCAACTTTGTCAGATATCGTCGATAAACATCCATTGAAGCCCATTGAGGTCGATTGTCACTTTGTGTTGATTGAACATTTTCAAAGTCTATCTTCCTAATTTGAAGTCGAATTTCAACATTTCTTATATATTTGAGTAAGTTTGCATCTAACATTGTCAGATATCGTCGATTAACATCCATTGAAGCCCATTGAGGTCGATTGTCACTTTGTGTTGATTGAAAATTTTCAAAGTCAATCTTCCTAATTTGGAGTCGAATTCCAACATTTCTCATATATTTGAGTAAGTTTGCATCCAACTTTGTCAGATATCGTCGATTAACATCTATTGAAGCCCATTGAGGTCGATTGTCACTTTGTGTTGATTGAAAATTTTCAAAGTCAATCTTCCTAATTTGAAGTCGAATTTCAACATTTCTTATATATTTGAGTAAGTTTGCATCTAACATTGTCAGATATCGTCGATAACATTCATTGAAGCCCATTGAGGTCGATTGTCACTTTGTGTTGATTGAAAATTTTCAAAGTCAATCTTCCTAATTTGAAGTCGAATTTCAACATTTCTTATATATTTGAGTAAGTTTGCATCTAACTTTGTCAGATATCGTCGATAAACATCCATTGAAGCCCATTGAGGTCGATTGTCACTTTGTGTTGATTGAAAATTTTTAAAGTCAATCTTCCTAATTTGAAGACGAATTTCAACAGTTCTTATATATTTGAGTAAGTTTGCATCTAACATTGTCAGATATCGTCGATTAACATCCATTGAAGCCCATTGAGGTCGATTGTCACTTTGTGTTGATTGAAAATTTTCAAAGTCAATCTTTCTAGTTTGAAGTCGAATTTCAACATTTCTTATATATTTGAGTAAGTTTGCATCTAACTTTGTCAGATATCGTCGATAAACATTCATTGAAGCCCATTGAGGTCGATTGTCACTTTGTGTTGATTGAAAATTTTCAAAGTCAATCTTCCTAATTTGAAGTCGAATTTCAACATTTCTTATATATTTGAGTAAGTTTGCATCTAACTTTGTCAGATATCGTCGATAAACATCCATTGAAGCCCATTGAGGTCGATTGTCACTTTGTGTTGATTGAAAATTTTTAAAGTCAATCTTCCTAATTTGAAGTCGAATTTCAACATTTCTTATATATTTGAGTAAGTTTGCATCTAACATTGTCAGATATCGTCGATTAACATCCATTGAAGCCCATTGAGGTCGATTGTCACTTTGTGTTGATTGAAAATTTTCAAAGTCTATCTTCCTAATTTGGAGTCGAATTTCAACATTTCTCATATATTCGAGTTAGTTTGCATCTAACTTTGTCAGATATCGTCGATTAACATCTATTGAAGCCCATTGAGGTCGATTGTCACTTTGTGTTGATTGAAAATTTTTAAAGTCAATCTTTCTAGTTTGAAGTCGAATTTCAACATTTCTTATATATTTGAGTAAGTTTGCATCTAACTTTGTCAGATATCGTCGATAAACATTCATTGAAGCCCATTGAGGTCGATTGTCACTTTGTGTTGATTGAAAATTTTCAAAGTCAATCTTCCTAATTTGAAGTCGAATTTCAACATTTCTTATATATTTGAGTAAGTTTGCATCTAACATTGTCAGATATCGTCGATAACATTCATTGAAGCCCATTGAGGTCGATTGTCACTTTGTGTTGATTGAAAATTTTCAAAGTCTATCTTCCTAATTTGAAGTCGAATTTCAACATTTCTCATATATTTGAGTGAGTTTGCATCCAACTTTGTCAGATATCGTCGATAAACATCCATTGAAGCCCATTGAGGTCGATTGTCACTTTGTGTTGATTGAAAATTTTCAAAGTCTATCTTCCTAATTTGAAGTCGAATTTCAACATTTCTTATATATTTGAGTAAGTTTGCATCTAACATTGTCAGATATCGTCGATTAACATCCATTGAAGCCCATTGAGGTCGATTGTCACTTTGTGTTGATTGAAAATTTTCAAAGTCTATCTTCCTAATTTGAAGTCGAATTTTAACATTTCTTATATATTTGAGTGAGTTTGCATCTAACATTGTCAGATATCGTCGATAAACATTCATTTTAGCCCATTGAGGTCGATTGTCACTTTGTGTTGATTGAAAATTTTCAAAGTCAATCTTCCTAATTTGGAGTCGAATTCCAACATTTCTCATATATTTGAGTAAGTTTGCATCCAACTTTGTCAGATATTGTCGATTAACATCTATTGAAGCCCATTGAGGTCGATTGTCACTTTGTGTTGATTGAAAATTTTCAAAGTCAATCTTCCTTATTTGAAGTCGAATTTCAACATTTCTTATATATTTGAGTAAGTTTGCATCTAACTTTGTCAGATATCGTCGATTAACATCCATTGAAGCCCATTGAGGTCGATTGTCACTTTGTGTTGATTGAAAATTTTCAAAGTCTATCTTCCTAATTTGAAGTCGAATTTTAACATTTCTTATATATTTGAGTGAATTTGCATCTAACTTTGTCAGATATCGTCGATAAACATTCATTGAAGCCCATTGAGGTCGATTGTCACTTTGTGTTGATTGAAAATTTTCAAAGTCTATCTTCCTAATTTGAAGTCGAATTTCAACATTTCTTATATATTTGAGTGAGTTTGCATCTAACTTTGTCAGATATCGTCGATTAACATCTATTGAAGCCCATTGAGGTCGATTGTCACTTTGTGTTGATTGAAAATTTTCAAAGTCAATCTTCCTAGTTTGAAGTCGAATTTTAACATTTCTCATATAGTTGAGTAAGTTTGCATCTAACTTTGTCAGATATTGTCGATAAACATTCATTGAAGCCCATTGAGGTCGATTGTCACTTTGTGTTGATTGAAAATTTTCAGAGTCAATCTTCCTAATTTGAAGTCGAATTTCAACATTTCTTATATATTTGAGTAAGTTTGCATCTAACATTGTCAGATATCGTCGATAAACATTCATTGAAGCCCATTGAGGTCGATTGTCACTTTGTGTTGATTGAAAATTTTCAAAGTCAATCTTCCTAATTTGAAGTCGAATTTCAACATTTCTTATATATTTGAGTAAGTTTGCATCTAACATTGTCAGATATCGTCGATTAACATCCATTGAAGCCCATTGAGGTCGATTGTCACTTTGTGTTGATTGAAAATTTTCAAAGTCTATCTTCCTAATTTGAAGTCGAATTTTAACATTTCTTATATATTTGAGTGAGTTTGCATCTAACTTTGTCAGATATCGTCGATAAACATTCATTGAAGCCCATTGAGGTCGATTGTCACTTTGTGTTGATTGAAAATTTTCAAAGTCTATCTTCCTAATTTGAAGTCGAATTTCAACATTTCTCATATATTTGAGTGAGTTTGCATCCAACTTTGTCAGATATCGTCGATAAACATCCATTGAAGCCCATTGAGGTCGATTGTCACTTTGTGTTGATTGAAAATTTTCAAAGTCAATCTTCCTAATTTGAAGTCGAATTTCAACATTTCCTATATATTTGAGTGAGTTTGCATCTAACTTTGTCAGATATCGTCGATTAACATCCATTGAAGCCCATTGAGGTCGATTGTCACTTTGTGTTGATTGAAAATTTTCAATGTCTATCTTCCTAATTTGGAGTCGAATTTCAACATTTCTCATATATTCGAGTTAGTTTGCATCTAACTTTGTCAGATATCGTCGATTAACATCTATTGAAGCCCATTGAGGTCGATTGTCACTTTGTGTTGATTGAAAATTTTCAAAGTCAATCTTCCTAATTTGAAGTCGAATTTCAACATTTCTTATATATTTGAGTAAGTTTGCATCTAACATTGTCAGATATCGTCGATTAACATCCATTGAAGCCCATTGAGGTCGATTGTCACTTTGTGTTGATTGAAAATTTTCAAAGTCTATCTTCCTAATTTGAAGTCGAATTTTAACATTTCTTATATATTTGAGTGAGTTTGCATCTAACATTGTCAGATATCGTCGATAAACATTCATTGAAGCCCATTGAGGTCGATTGTCACTTTGTGTTGATTGAAAATTTTCAAAGTCTATCTTCCTAATTTGAAGTCGAATTTCAACATTTCTTATATATTTGAGTAAGTTTGCATCTAACATTGTCAGATATCGTCGATTAACATCCATTGAAGCCCATTGAGGTCGATTGTCACTTTGTGTTGATTGAAAATTTTCAAAGTCTATCTTCCTAATTTGAAGTCGAATTTTAACATTTCTTATATATTTGAGTGAGTTTGCATCTAACATTGTCAGATATCGTCGATAAACATTCATTGAAGCCCATTGAGGTCGATTGTCACTTTGTGTTGATTGAAAATTTTCAAAGTCAATCTTCCTAATTTGGAGTCGATTTCCAACATTTCTCATATATTCGAGTTAGTTTGCATCCAACTTTGTCTGATATCGTCGATTAACATCTATTGAAGCCCATTGAGGTCGATTGTCACTTTGTGTTGATTGAAAATTTTCAAAGTCAATCTTCTTAATTTGAAGTCGAATTTCAACATTTCTTATATATTTGAGTAAGTTTGCATCTAACTTTGTCAGATATCGTCGATAAACATTCATTGAAGCCCATTGAGGTCGATTGTCACTTTGTGTTGATTGAAAATTTTCAAAGTCAATCTTCCTAATTTCAAGTCGAATTTCAACATTTCCTATATATTTGAGTAAGTTTGCATCTAACATTGTCAGATATCGTCGATAACATTCATTGAAGCCCATTGAGGTCGATTGTCACTTTGTGTTGATTGAAAATTTTCAAAGTCTATCTTCCTAATTTGAAGTCGAATTTCAACATTTCTCATATATTTGAGTGAGTTTGCATCCAACTTTGTCAGATATCGTCGATAAACATCCATTGAAGCCCATTGAGGTCGATTGTCACTTTGTGTTGATTGAACATTTTCAAAGTCTATCTTCCTAATTTGAAGTCGAATTTCAACATTTCTTATATATTTGAGTAAGTTTGCATCTAACATTGTCAGATATCGTCGATTAACATCCATTGAAGCCCATTGAGGTCGATTGTCACTTTGTGTTGATTGAAAATTTTCAAAGTCAATCTTCCTAATTTGGAGTCGAATTCCAACATTTCTCATATATTTGAGTAAGTTTGCATCCAACTTTGTCAGATATCGTCGATTAACATCTATTGAAGCCCATTGAGGTCGATTGTCACTTTGTGTTGATTGAAAATTTTCAAAGTCAATCTTCCTAATTTGAAGTCGAATTTCAACATTTCTTGTATATTTGAGTAAGTTTGCATCTAACATTGTCAGATATCGTCGATAACATTCATTGAAGCCCATTGAGGTCGATTGTCACTTTGTGTTGATTGAAAATTTTCAAAGTCAATCTTCTTAATTTGAAGTCGAATTTCAACATTTCTTATATATTTGAGTAAGTTTGCATCTAACTTTGTCAGATATCGTCGATAAACATTCATTGAAGCCCATTGAGGTCGATTGTCACTTTGTGTTGATTGAAAATTTTCAAAGTCAATCTTCCTAATTTGAAGTCGAATTTCAACATTTCTTATATATTTGAGTGAGTTTGCATCTAACATTGTCAGATATCGTCGATAACATTCATTGAAGCCCATTGAGGTCGATTGTCACTTTGTGTTGATTGAAAATTTTCAAAGTCTATCTTCCTAATTTGAAGTCGAATTTCAACATTTCTCATATATTTGAGTGAGTTTGCATCCAACTTTGTCAGATATCGTCGATAAACATCCATTGAAGCCCATTGAGGTCGATTGTCACTTTGTGTTGATTGAACATTTTCAAAGTCTATCTTCCTAATTTGAAGTCGAATTTCAACATTTCTTATATATTTGAGTAAGTTTGCATCTAACATTGTCAGATATCGTCGATTAACATCCATCGAAGCCCATTGAGGTCGATTGTCACTTTGTGTTGATTGAAAATTTTCAAAGTCAATCTTCCTAATTTGGAGTCGAATTCCAACATTTCTCATATATTTGAGTAAGTTTGCATCCAACTTTGTCAGATATCGTCGATTAACATCTATTGAAGCCCATTGAGGTCGATTGTCACTTTGTGTTGATTGAAAATTTTCAAAGTCTATCTTCCTAATTTGAAGTCGAATTTCAACATTTCTTATATATTTGAGTAAGTTTGCATCTAACATTGTCAGATATCGTCGATAACATTCATTGAAGCCCATTGAGGTCGATTGTCACTTTGTGTTGATTGAAAATTTTCAAAGTCTATCTTCCTAATTTGAAGTCGAATTTCAACATTTCTCATATATTTGAGTGAGTTTGCATCCAACTTTGTCAGATATCGTCGATAAACATCCATTGAAGCCCATTGAGGTCGATTGTCACTTTGTGTTGATTGAACATTTTCAAAGTCTATCTTCCTAATTTGAAGTCGAATTTCAACATTTCTTATATATTTGAGTAAGTTTGCATCTAACTTTGTCAGATATCGTCGATAAACATTCATTGAAGCCCATTGAGGTCGATTGTCACTTTGTGTTGATTGAAAATTTTCAAAGTCAATCTTCCTAATTTCAAGTCGAATTTCAACATTTCCTATATATTTGAGTAAGTTTGCATCTAACATTGTCAGATATCGTCGATAACATTCATTGAAGCCCATTGAGGTCGATTGTCACTTTGTGTTGATTGAAAATTTTCAAAGTCTATCTTCCTAATTTGAAGTCGAATTTCAACATTTCTCATATATTTGAGTGAGTTTGCATCCAACTTTGTCAGATATCGTCGATAAACATCCATTGAAGCCCATTGAGGTCGATTGTCACTTTGTGTTGATTGAACATTTTCAAAGTCTATCTTCCTAATTTGAAGTCGAATTTCAACATTTCTTATATATTTGAGTAAGTTTGCATCTAACATTGTCAGATATCGTCGATTAACATCCATTGAAGCCCATTGAGGTCGATTGTCACTTTGTGTTGATTGAAAATTTTCAAAGTCAATCTTCCTAATTTGGAGTCGAATTCCAACATTTCTCATATATTTGAGTAAGTTTGCATCCAACTTTGTCAGATATCGTCGATTAACATCTATTGAAGCCCATTGAGGTCGATTGTCACTTTGTGTTGATTGAAAATTTTCAAAGTCAATCTTCCTAATTTGAAGTCGAATTTCAACATTTCTTGTATATTTGAGTAAGTTTGCATCTAACATTGTCAGATATCGTCGATAACATTCATTGAAGCCCATTGAGGTCGATTGTCACTTTGTGTTGATTGAAAATTTTCAAAGTCAATCTTCTTAATTTGAAGTCGAATTTCAACATTTCTTATATATTTGAGTAAGTTTGCATCTAACTTTGTCAGATATCGTCGATAAACATTCATTGAAGCCCATTGAGGTCGATTGTCACTTTGTGTTGATTGAAAATTTTCAAAGTCAATCTTCCTAATTTGAAGTCGAATTTCAACATTTCTTATATATTTGAGTGAGTTTGCATCTAACATTGTCAGATATCGTCGATAACATTCATTGAAGCCCATTGAGGTCGATTGTCACTTTGTGTTGATTGAAAATTTTCAAAGTCTATCTTCCTAATTTGAAGTCGAATTTCAACATTTCTCATATATTTGAGTGAGTTTGCATCCAACTTTGTCAGATATCGTCGATAAACATCCATTGAAGCCCATTGAGGTCGATTGTCACTTTGTGTTGATTGAACATTTTCAAAGTCTATCTTCCTAATTTGAAGTCGAATTTCAACATTTCTTATATATTTGAGTAAGTTTGCATCTAACATTGTCAGATATCGTCGATTAACATCCATCGAAGCCCATTGAGGTCGATTGTCACTTTGTGTTGATTGAAAATTTTCAAAGTCAATCTTCCTAATTTGGAGTCGAATTCCAACATTTCTCATATATTTGAGTAAGTTTGCATCCAACTTTGTCAGATATCGTCGATTAACATCTATTGAAGCCCATTGAGGTCGATTGTCACTTTGTGTTGATTGAAAATTTTCAAAGTCTATCTTCCTAATTTGAAGTCGAATTTCAACATTTCTTATATATTTGAGTAAGTTTGCATCTAACATTGTCAGATATCGTCGATAACATTCATTGAAGCCCATTGAGGTCGATTGTCACTTTGTGTTGATTGAAAATTTTCAAAGTCTATCTTCCTAATTTGAAGTCGAATTTCAACATTTCTCATATATTTGAGTGAGTTTGCATCCAACTTTGTCAGATATCGTCGATAAACATCCATTGAAGCCCATTGAGGTCGATTGTCACTTTGTGTTGATTGAACATTTTCAAAGTCTATCTTCCTAATTTGAAGTCGAATTTCAACATTTCTTATA
Organism: Diorhabda carinulata; assembly: GCF_026250575.1. NCBI lineage: Eukaryota > Metazoa > Arthropoda > Insecta > Coleoptera > Chrysomelidae > Diorhabda > Diorhabda carinulata. Next base: position 17,638,551 of record NC_079463.1, read on the forward strand.
TATTTGAGTAAGTTTGCATCTAACATTGTCAGATATCGTCGATTAACATCCATTGAAGCCCATTGAGGTCGATTGTCACTTTGTGTTGATTGAAAATTTTCAAAGTCAATCTTCCTAATTTGGAGTCGAATTCCAACATTTCTCATATATTTGAGTAAGTTTGCATCCAACTTTGTCAGATATCGTCGATTAACATCTATTGAAGCCCATTGAGGTCGATTGTCACTTTGTGTTGATTGAAAATTTTCAAAGTCAATCTTCCTAATTTGAAGTCGAATTTCAACATTTCTTATATATTTGAGTAAGTTTGCATCTAACATTGTCAGATATCGTCGATAACATTCATTGAAGCCCATTGAGGTCGATTGTCACTTTGTGTTGATTGAAAATTTTCAAAGTCAATCTTCTTAATTTGAAGTCGAATTTCAACATTTCTTATATATTTGAGTAAGTTTGCATCTAACTTTGTCAGATATCGTCGATAAACATTCATTGAAGCCCATTGAGGTCGATTGTCACTTTGTGTTGATTGAAAATTTTCAAAGTCAATCTTCCTAATTTGAAGTCGAATTTCAACATTTCTTATATATTTGAGTGAGTTTGCATCTAACATTGTCAGATATCGTCGATAACATTCATTGAAGCCCATTGAGGTCGATTGTCACTTTGTGTTGATTGAAAATTTTCAAAGTCTATCTTCCTAATTTGAAGTCGAATTTCAACATTTCTCATATATTTGAGTGAGTTTGCATCCAACTTTGTCAGATATCGTCGATAAACATCCATTGAAGCCCATTGAGGTCGATTGTCACTTTGTGTTGATTGAACATTTTCAAAGTCTATCTTCCTAATTTGAAGTCGAATTTCAACATTTCTTATATATTTGAGTAAGTTTGCATCTAACATTGTCAGATATCGTCGATTAACATCCATCGAAGCCCATTGAGGTCGATTGTCACTTTGTGTTGATTGAAAATTTTCAAAGTCAATCTTCCTAATTTGGAGTCGAATTCCAACATTTCTCATATATTTGAGTAAGTTTGCATCCAACTTTGTCAGATATCGTCGATTAACATCTATTGAAGCCCATTGAGGTCGATTGTCACTTTGTGTTGATTGAAAATTTTCAAAGTCTATCTTCCTAATTTGAAGTCGAATTTCAACATTTCTTATATATTTGAGTAAGTTTGCATCTAACATTGTCAGATATCGTCGATAACATTCATTGAAGCCCATTGAGGTCGATTGTCACTTTGTGTTGATTGAAAATTTTCAAAGTCTATCTTCCTAATTTGAAGTCGAATTTCAACATTTCTCATATATTTGAGTGAGTTTGCATCCAACTTTGTCAGATATCGTCGATAAACATCCATTGAAGCCCATTGAGGTCGATTGTCACTTTGTGTTGATTGAAAATTTTCAAAGTCAATCTTCCTAATTTGAAGTCGAATTTCAACATTTCCTATATATTTGAGTGAGTTTGCATCTAACTTTGTCAGATATCGTCGATTAACATCCATTGAAGCCCATTGAGGTCGATTGTCACTTTGTGTTGATTGAAAATTTTCAATGTCTATCTTCCTAATTTGGAGTCGAATTTCAACATTTCTCATATATTCGAGTTAGTTTGCATCTAACTTTGTCAGATATCGTCGATTAACATCTATTGAAGCCCATTGAGGTCGATTGTCACTTTGTGTTGATTGAAAATTTTCAAAGTCAATCTTCCTAATTTGAAGTCGAATTTCAACATTTCTTATATATTTGAGTAAGTTTGCATCTAACATTGTCAGATATCGTCGATTAACATCCATTGAAGCCCATTGAGGTCGATTGTCACTTTGTGTTGATTGAAAATTTTCAAAGTCTATCTTCCTAATTTGAAGTCGAATTTTAACATTTCTTATATATTTGAGTGAGTTTGCATCTAACATTGTCAGATATCGTCGATAAACATTCATTGAAGCCCATTGAGGTCGATTGTCACTTTGTGTTGATTGAAAATTTTCAAAGTCTATCTTCCTAATTTGAAGTCGAATTTCAACATTTCTTATATATTTGAGTAAGTTTGCATCTAACATTGTCAGATATCGTCGATTAACATCCATTGAAGCCCATTGAGGTCGATTGTCACTTTGTGTTGATTGAAAATTTTCAAAGTCTATCTTCCTAATTTGAAGTCGAATTTTAACATTTCTTATATATTTGAGTGAGTTTGCATCTAACATTGTCAGATATCGTCGATAAACATTCATTGAAGCCCATTGAGGTCGATTGTCACTTTGTGTTGATTGAAAATTTTCAAAGTCAATCTTCCTAATTTGGAGTCGATTTCCAACATTTCTCATATATTCGAGTTAGTTTGCATCCAACTTTGTCTGATATCGTCGATTAACATCTATTGAAGCCCATTGAGGTCGATTGTCACTTTGTGTTGATTGAAAATTTTCAAAGTCAATCTTCTTAATTTGAAGTCGAATTTCAACATTTCTTATATATTTGAGTAAGTTTGCATCTAACTTTGTCAGATATCGTCGATAAACATTCATTGAAGCCCATTGAGGTCGATTGTCACTTTGTGTTGATTGAAAATTTTCAAAGTCAATCTTCCTAATTTCAAGTCGAATTTCAACATTTCCTATATATTTGAGTAAGTTTGCATCTAACATTGTCAGATATCGTCGATAACATTCATTGAAGCCCATTGAGGTCGATTGTCACTTTGTGTTGATTGAAAATTTTCAAAGTCTATCTTCCTAATTTGAAGTCGAATTTCAACATTTCTCATATATTTGAGTGAGTTTGCATCCAACTTTGTCAGATATCGTCGATAAACATCCATTGAAGCCCATTGAGGTCGATTGTCACTTTGTGTTGATTGAACATTTTCAAAGTCTATCTTCCTAATTTGAAGTCGAATTTTAACATTTCTTATATATTTGAGTGAGTTTGCATCTAACATTGTCAGATATCGTCGATAAACATTCATTGAAGCCCATTGAGGTCGATTGTCACTTTGTGTTGATTGAAAATTTTCAAAGTCTATCTTCCTAATTTGAAGTCGAATTTCAACATTTCTTATATATTTGAGTAAGTTTGCATCTAACATTGTCAGATATCGTCGATTAACATCCATTGAAGCCCATTGAGGTCGATTGTCACTTTGTGTTGATTGAAAATTTTCAAAGTCTATCTTCCTAATTTGAAGTCGAATTTTAACATTTCTTATATATTTGAGTGAGTTTGCATCTAACATTGTCAGATATCGTCGATAAACATTCATTGAAGCCCATTGAGGTCGATTGTCACTTTGTGTTGATTGAAAATTTTCAAAGTCAATCTTCCTAATTTGGAGTCGATTTCCAACATTTCTCATATATTCGAGTTAGTTTGCATCCAACTTTGTCTGATATCGTCGATTAACATCTATTGAAGCCCATTGAGGTCGATTGTCACTTTGTGTTGATTGAAAATTTTCAAAGTCAATCTTCTTAATTTGAAGTCGAATTTCAACATTTCTTATATATTTGAGTAAGTTTGCATCTAACTTTGTCAGATATCGTCGATAAACATTCATTGAAGCCCATTGAGGTCGATTGTCACTTTGTGTTGATTGAAAATTTTCAAAGTCAATCTTCCTAATTTCAAGTCGAATTTCAACATTTCCTATATATTTGAGTAAGTTTGCATCTAACATTGTCAGATATCGTCGATAACATTCATTGAAGCCCATTGAGGTCGATTGTCACTTTGTGTTGATTGAAAATTTTCAAAGTCTATCTTCCTAATTTGAAGTCGAATTTCAACATTTCTCATATATTTGAGTGAGTTTGCATCCAACTTTGTCAGATATCGTCGATAAACATCCATTGAAGCCCATTGAGGTCGATTGTCACTTTGTGTTGATTGAACATTTTCAAAGTCTATCTTCCTAATTTGAAGTCGAATTTCAACATTTCTTATATATTTGAGTAAGTTTGCATCTAACATTGTCAGATATCGTCGATTAACATCCATTGAAGCCCATTGAGGTCGATTGTCACTTTGTGTTGATTGAAAATTTTCAAAGTCAATCTTCCTAATTTGGAGTCGAATTCCAACATTTCTCATATATTTGAGTAAGTTTGCATCCAACTTTGTCAGATATCGTCGATTAACATCTATTGAAGCCCATTGAGGTCGATTGTCACTTTGTGTTGATTGAAAATTTTCAAAGTCAATCTTCCTAATTTGAAGTCGAATTTCAACATTTCTTATATATTTGAGTAAGTTTGCATCTAACATTGTCAGATATCGTCGATAACATTCATTGAAGCCCATTGAGGTCGATTGTCACTTTGTGTTGATTGAAAATTTTCAAAGTCAATCTTCTTAATTTGAAGTCGAATTTCAACATTTCTTATATATTTGAGTAAGTTTGCATCTAACTTTGTCAGATATCGTCGATAAACATTCATTGAAGCCCATTGAGGTCGATTGTCACTTTGTGTTGATTGAAAATTTTCAAAGTCAATCTTCCTAATTTGAAGTCGAATTTCAACATTTCTTATATATTTGAGTGAGTTTGCATCTAACATTGTCAGATATCGTCGATAACATTCATTGAAGCCCATTGAGGTCGATTGTCACTTTGTGTTGATTGAAAATTCTCAAAGTCTATCTTCCTAATTTGAAGTCGAATTTCAACATTTCTCATATATTTGAGTGAGTTTGCATCCAACTTTGTCAGATATCGTCGATAAACATCCATTGAAGCCCATTGAGGTCGATTGTCACTTTGTGTTGATTGAACATTTTCAAAGTCTATCTTCCTAATTTGAAGTCGAATTTCAACATTTCTTATATATTTGAGTAAGTTTGCATCTAACATTGTCAGATATCGTCGATTAACATCCATCGAAGCCCATTGAGGTCGATTGTCACTTTGTGTTGATTGAAAATTTTCAAAGTCAATCTTCCTAATTTGGAGTCGAATTCCAACATTTCTCATATATTTGAGTAAGTTTGCATCCAACTTTGTCAGATATCGTCGATTAACATCTATTGAAGCCCATTGAGGTCGATTGTCACTTTGTGTTGATTGAAAATTTTCAAAGTCAATCTTCCTAATTTGAAGTCGAATTTCAACATTTCTTATATATTTGAGTAAGTTTGCATCTAACATTGTCAGATATCGTCGATAACATTCATTGAAGCCCATTGAGGTCGATTGTCACTTTGTGTTGATTGAAAATTTTCAAAGTCTATCTTCCTAATTTGAAGTCGAATTTCAACATTTCTCATATATTTGAGTGAGTTTGCATCCAACTTTGTCAGATATCGTCGATAAACATCCATTGAAGCCCATTGAGGTCGATTGTCACTTTGTGTTGATTGAAAATTTTCAAAGTCTATCTTCCTAATTTGAAGTCGAATTTCAACATTTCTTATATATTTGAGTAAGTTTGCATCTAACATTGTCAGATATCGTCGATTAACATCCATTGAAGCCCATTGAGGTCGATTGTCACTTTGTGTTGATTGAAAATTTTCAAAGTCTATCTTCCTAATTTGAAGTCGAATTTTAACATTTCTTATATATTTGAGTGAGTTTGCATCTAACATTGTCAGATATCGTCGATAAACATTCATTGAAGCCCATTGAGGTCGATTGTCACTTTGTGTTGATTGAAAATTTTCAAAGTCAATCTTCCTAATTTGGAGTCGAATTTCAACATTTCTTATATATTTGAGTAAGTTTGCATCTAACTTTGTCAGATATCGTCGATAAACATTCATTGAAGCCCATTGAGGTCGATTTTCACTTTGTGTTGATTGAAAATTTTCAAAGTCAATCTTCCTAATTTGAAGTCGAATTTCAACATTTCTTATATATTTGAGTAAGTTTGCATCTAACATTGTCAGATATCGTCGATAACATTCATTGAAGCCCATTGAGGTCGATTGTCACTTTGTGTTGATTGAAAATTTCCAAAGTCTATCTTCCTAATTTGAAGTCGAATTTCAACATTTCTCATATATTTGAGTGAGTTTGCATCCAACTTTGTCAGATATCGTCGATAAACATCCATTGAAGCCCATTGAGGTCGATTGTCACTTTGTGTTGATTGAAAATTTTCAAAGTCTATCTTCCTAATTTGAAGTCGAATTTCAACATTTCTTATATATTTGAGTAAGTTTGCATCTAACTTTGTCAGATATCGTCGATAAACATTCATCGAAGCCCATTGAGGTCGATTGTCACTTTGTGTTGATTGAAAATTTTCAAAGTCTATCTTCCTAATTTGAAGTCGAATTTTAACATTTCTTATATATTTGAGTGAATTTGCATCTAACTTTGTCAGATATCGTCGATAAACATTCATTGAAGCCCATTGAGGTCGATTGTCACTTTGTGTTGATTGAAAATTTTCAAAGTCTATCTTCCTAATTTGAAGTCGAATTTCAACATTTCTCATATATTTGAGTGAGTTTGCATCCAACTTTGTCAGATATCGTCGATAAACATCCATTGAAGCCCATTGAGGTCGATTGTCACTTTGTGTTGATTGAAAATTTTCAAAGTCAATCTTCCTTATTTGAAGTCGAATTTCAACATTTCTTATATATTTGAGTAAGTTTGCATCTAACTTTGTCAGATATCGTCGATTAACATCTATTGAAGCCCATTGAGGTCGATTGTCACTTTGTGTTGATTGAAAATTTTCAAAGTCAATCTTCCTAATTTGGAGTCGATTTCCAACATTTCTCATATATTCGAGTTAGTTTGCATCCAACTTTGTCTGATATCGTCGATTAACATCTATTGAAGCCCATTGAGGTCGATTGTCACTTTGTGTTGATTGAAAATTTTCAAAGTCAATCTTCTTAATTTGAAGTCGAATTTCAACATTTCTTATATATTTGAGTAAGTTTGCATCTAACTTTGTCAGATATCGTCGATAAACATTCATTGAAGCCCATTGAGGTCGATTGTCACTTTGTGTTGATTGAAAATTTTCAAAGTCAATCTTCCTAATTTCAAGTCGAATTTCAACATTTCCTATATATTTGAGTAAGTTTGCATCTAACATTGTCAGATATCGTCGATAACATTCATTGAAGCCCATTGAGGTCGATTGTCACTTTGTGTTGATTGAAAATTTTCAAAGTCTATCTTCCTAATTTGAAGTCGAATTTCAACATTTCTCATATATTTGAGTGAGTTTGCATCCAACTTTGTCAGATATCGTCGATAAACATCCATTGAAGCCCATTGAGGTCGATTGTCACTTTGTGTTGATTGAACATTTTCAAAGTCTATCTTCCTAATTTGAAGTCGAATTTCAACATTTCTTATATATTTGAGTAAGTTTGCATCTAACATTGTCAGATATCGTCGATTAACATCCATTGAAGCCCATTGAGGTCGATTGTCACTTTGTGTTGATTGAAAATTTTCAAAGTCAATCTTCCTAATTTGGAGTCGAATTCCAACATTTCTCATATATTTGAGTAAGTTTGCATCCAACTTTGTCAGATATCGTCGATTAACATCTATTGAAGCCCATTGAGGTCGATTGTCACTTTGTGTTGATTGAAAATTTTCAAAGTCAATCTTCCTAATTTGAAGTCGAATTTCAACATTTCTTATATATTTGAGTAAGTTTGCATCTAACATTGTCAGATATCGTCGATAACATTCATTGAAGCCCATTGAGGTCGATTGTCACTTTGTGTTGATTGAAAATTTTCAAAGTCAATCTTCTTAATTTGAAGTCGAATTTCAACATTTCTTATATATTTGAGTAAGTTTGCATCTAACTTTGTCAGATATCGTCGATAAACATTCATTGAAGCCCATTGAGGTCGATTGTCACTTTGTGTTGATTGAAAATTTTCAAAGTCAATCTTCCTAATTTGAAGTCGAATTTCAACATTTCTTATATATTTGAGTGAGTTTGCATCTAACATTGTCAGATATCGTCGATAACATTCATTGAAGCCCATTGAGGTCGATTGTCACTTTGTGTTGATTGAAAATTTTCAAAGTCTATCTTCCTAATTTGAAGTCGAATTTCAACATTTCTCATATATTTGAGTGAGTTTGCATCCAACTTTGTCAGATATCGTCGATAAACATCCATTGAAGCCCATTGAGGTCGATTGTCACTTTGTGTTGATTGAACATTTTCAAAGTCTATCTTCCTAATTTGAAGTCGAATTTCAACATTTCTTATATATTTGAGTAAGTTTGCATCTAACATTGTCAGATATCGTCGATTAACATCCATCGAAGCCCATTGAGGTCGATTGTCACTTTGTGTTGATTGAAAATTTTCAAAGTCAATCTTCCTAATTTGGAGTCGAATTCCAACATTTCTCATATATTTGAGTAAGTTTGCATCCAACTTTGTCAGATATCGTCGATTAACATCTATTGAAGCCCATTGAGGTCGATTGTCACTTTGTGTTGATTGAAAATTTTCAAAGTCAATCTTCCTAATTTGAAGTCGAATTTCAACATTTCTTATATATTTGAGTAAGTTTGCATCTAACATTGTCAGATATCGTCGATAACATTCATTGAAGCCCATTGAGGTCGATTGTCACTTTGTGTTGATTGAAAATTTTCAAAGTCTATCTTCCTAATTTGAAGTCGAATTTCAACATTTCTCATATATTTGAGTGAGTTTGCATCCAACTTTGTCAGATATCGTCGATAAACATCCATTGAAGCCCATTGAGGTCGATTGTCACTTTGTGTTGATTGAAAATTTTCAAAGTCTATCTTCCTAATTTGAAGTCGAATTTCAACATTTCTTATATATTTGAGTAAGTTTGCATCTAACATTGTCAGATATCGTCGATTAACATCCATTGAAGCCCATTGAGGTCGATTGTCACTTTGTGTTGATTGAAAATTTTCAAAGTCTATCTTCCTAATTTGAAGTCGAATTTTAACATTTCTTATATATTTGAGTGAGTTTGCATCTAACATTGTCAGATATCGTCGATAAACATTCATTGAAGCCCATTGAGGTCGATTGTCACTTTGTGTTGATTGAAAATTTTCAAAGTCAATCTTCCTAATTTGGAGTCGAATTTCAACATTTCTTATATATTTGAGTAAGTTTGCATCTAACTTTGTCAGATATCGTCGATAAACATTCATTGAAGCCCATTGAGGTCGATTGTCACTTTGTGTTGATTGAAAATTTTCAAAGTCAATCTTCCTAATTTGAAGTCGAATTTCAACATTTCTTATATATTTGAGTAAGTTTGCATCTAACATTGTCAGATATCGTCGATAACATTCATTGAAGCCCATTGAGGTCGATTGTCACTTTGTGTTGATTGAAAATTTCCAAAGTCTATCTTCCTAATTTGAAGTCGAATTTCAACATTTCTCATATATTTGAGTGAGTTTGCATCCAACTTTGTCAGATATCGTCGATAAACATCCATTGAAGCCCATTGAGGTCGATTGTCACTTTGTGTTGATTGAAAATTTTCAAAGTCTATCTTCCTAATTTGAAGTCGAATTTCAACATTTCTTATATATTTGAGTAAGTTTGCATCTAACTTTGTCAGATATCGTCGATAAACATTCATCGAAGCCCATTGAGGTCGATTGTCACTTTGTGTTGATTGAAAATTTTCAAAGTCTATCTTCCTAATTTGAAGTCGAATTTTAACATTTCTTATATATTTGAGTGAATTTGCATCTAACTTTGTCAGATATCGTCGATAAACATTCATTGAAGCCCATTGAGGTCGATTGTCACTTTGTGTTGATTGAAAATTTTCAAAGTCTATCTTCCTAATTTGAAGTCGAATTTCAACATTTCTCATATATTTGAGTGAGTTTGCATCCAACTTTGTCAGATATCGTCGATAAACATCCATTGAAGCCCATTGAGGTCGATTGTCACTTTGTGTTGATTGAAAATTTTCAAAGTCAATCTTCCTTATTTGAAGTCGAATTTCAACATTTCTTATATATTTGAGTAAGTTTGCATCTAACTTTGTCAGATATCGTCGATTAACATCCATTGAAGCCCATTGAGGTCGATTGTCACTTTGTGTTGATTGAAAATTTTCAAAGTCTATCTTCCTAATTTGAAGTCGAATTTTAACATTTCTTATATATTTGAGTGAATTTGCATCTAACTTTGTCAGATATCGTCGATAAACATTCATTGAAGCCCATTGAGGTCGATTGTCACTTTGTGTTGATCGAAAATTTTCAAAGTCTATCTTCCTAATTTGAAATCGAATTTCAAAATTTCTCATATATTTGAGTGAGTTTGCATCCAACTTTGTCAGATATCGTCGATAAACATCCATTGAAGCCCATTGAGGTCGATTGTCACTTTGTGTTGATTGAAAATTTTTAAAGTCAATCTTCCTAATTTGAAGTCGAATTTCAACATTTCTTATATATTTGAGTAAGTTTGCATCTAACTTTGTCAGATATCGTCGATAAACATTCATTGAAGCCCATTGAGGTCGATTGTCACTTTGTGTTGATTGAAAATTTTCAAAGTCAATCTTCCTAATTTGAAGTCGAATTTCAACATTTCTTATATATTTGAGTGAGTTTGCATCTAACTTTGTCAGATATCGTCGATTAACATCTATTGAAGCCCATTGAGGTCGATTGTCACTTTGTGTTGATTTAAAATTTTCAAAGTCTATCTTCCTAATTTGAAGTCGAATTTCAACATTTCTTATATATTTGAGTGAGTTTGCATCTAACTTTGTCAGATATCGTCGATTAACATCTATTGAAGCCCATTGAGGTCGATTGTCACTTTGTGTTGATTGAAAATTTTTAAAGTCAATCTTCCTAGTTTGAAGTCGAATTTCAACATTTCCTATATATTTGAGTGAGTTTGCATCTAACTTTGTCAGATATCGTCGATTAACATCCATTGAAGCCCATTGAGGTCGATTGTCACTTTGTGTTGATTGAAAATTTTCAAAGTCTATCTTCCTAATTTGGAGTCGAATTTCAACATTTCTCATATATTCGAGTTAGTTTGCATCTAACTTTGTCAGATATCGTCGATTAACATCTATTGAAGCCCATTGAGGTCGATTGTCACTTTGTGTTGATTGAAAATTTTCAAAGTCAATCTTCCTAATTTGAAGTCGAATTTCAACATTTCTTATATATTTGAGTAAGTTTGCATCTAACTTTGTCAGATATCGTCGATTAACATCCATTGAAGCCCATTGAGGTCGATTGTCACTGTGTGTTGATTGAAAATTTTCAAAGTCTATCTTCCTAATTTGAAGTCGAATTTTAACATTTCTTATATATTTGAGTGAATTTGCATCTAACTTTGTCAGATATCGTCGATAAACATTCATTGAAGCCCATTGAGGTCGATTGTCACTTTGTGTTGATTGAAAATTTTCAAAGTCTATCTTCCTAATTTGAAGTCGAATTTCAACATTTCTCATATATTTGAGTGAGTTTGCATCCAACTTTGTCAGATATCGTCGATAAACATCCATTGAAGCCCATTGAGGTCGATTGTCACTTTGTGTTGATTGAAAATTCTTAAAGTCAATCTTCCTAATTTGAAGTCGAATTTCAACATTTCTTATATATTTGAGTAAGTTTGCATCTAACTTTGTCAGATATCGTCGATAAACATTCATTGAAGCCCATTGAGGTCGATTGTCACTTTGTGTTGATTGAAAATTTTCAAAGTCAATCTTCCTAATTTGAAGTCGAATTTCAACATTTCTTATATATTTGAGTGAGTTTGCATCTAACTTTGTCAGATATCGTCGATTAACATCTATTGAAGCCCATTGAGGTCGATTGTCACTTTGTGTTGATTGAAAATTTTTAAAGTCAATCTTCCTAGTTTGAAGTCGAATTTTAACATTTCTTATATATTTGAGTGAGTTTGCATCTAACTTTGTCAGATATCGTCGATTAACATCTATTGAAGCCCATTGAGGTCGATTGTCACTTTGTGTTGATTGAAAATTTTTAAAGTCAATCTTCCTAGTTTGAAGTCGAATTTTAACATTTCTTATATATTTGAGTAAGTTTGCATCTAACTTTGTCAGATATCGTCGATTAACATCTATTGAAGCCCATTGAGGTCGATTGTCACTTTGTGTTGATTGAAAATATTCAAAGTCAATCTTCCTAATTTGAAGTCGAATTTCAACATTTCTTATATATTTGAGTAAGTTTGCATCTAACTTTGTCAGATATCGTCGATTAACATCTATTGAAGCCCATTGAGGTCGATTGTCACTTTGTGTTGATTGAAAATTTTCAAAGTCAATCTTCCTAATTTGAAGTCGAATTTCAACATTTCTTATATATTTGAGTAAGTTTGCATCTAACATTGTCAGATATCGTCGATTAACATCCATTGAAGCCCATTGAGGTCGATTGTCACTTTGTGTTGATTGAAAATTTTCAAAGTCTATCTTCCTAATTTGAAGTCGAATTTCAACATTTCTCATATATTTGAGTGAGTTTGCATCCAACTTTGTCAGATATCGTCGATAAACATCCATTGAAGCCCATTGAGGTCGATTGTCACTTTGTGTTGATTGAAAATTTTCAAAGTCTATCTTCCTAATTTGAAGTCGAATTTCAACATTTCTCATATATTTGAGTGAGTTTGCATCCAACTTTGTCAGATATCGTCGATAAACATCCATTGAAGCCCATTGAGGTCGATTGTCACTTTGTGTTGATTGAAAATTTTCAAAGTCTATCTTCCTAATTTGAAGTCGAATTTCAACATTTCTCATATATTTGAGTAAGTTTGCATCTAACATTGTCAGATATCGTCGATTAACATCCATTGAAGCCCATTGAGGTCGATTGTCACTTTGTGTTGATTGAAAATTTTCAAAGTCTATCTTCCTAATTTGAAGTCGAATTTCAACATTTCTCATATATTTGAGTGAGTTTGCATCTAACTTTGTCAGATATCGTCGATTAACATCCATTGAAGCCCATTGAGGTCGATTGTCACTTTGTGTTGATTGAAAATTTTCAAAGTCTATCTTCCTAATTTGGAGTCGAATTTCAACATTTCTCATATATTCGAGTTAGTTTGCATCTAACTTTGTCAGATATCGTCGATTAACATCTATTGAAGCCCATTGAGGTCGATTGTCACTTTGTGTTGATTGAAAATTTTCAAAGTCAATCTTCCTAATTTGAAGTCGAATTTCAACATTTCTTATATATTTGAGTAAGTTTGCATCTAACTTTGTCAGATATCGTCGATTAACATCCATTGAAGCCCATTGAGGTCGATTGTCACTGTGTGTTGATTGAAAATTTTCAAAGTCTATCTTCCTAATTTGAAGTCGAATTTTAACATTTCTTATATATTTGAGTGAATTTGCATCTAACTTTGTCAGATATCGTCGATAAACATTCATTGAAGCCCATTGAGGTCGATTGTCACTTTGTGTTGATTGAAAATTTTCAAAGTCTATCTTCCTAATTTGAAGTCGAATTTCAACATTTCTCATATATTTGAGTGAGTTTGCATCCAACTTTGTCAGATATCGTCGATAAACATCCATTGAAGCCCATTGAGGTCGATTGTCACTTTGTGTTGATTGAAAATTTTTAAAGTCAATCTTCCTAATTTGAAGTCGAATTTCAACATTTCTTATATATTTGAGTAAGTTTGCATCTAACTTTGTCAGATATCGTCGATAAACATTCATTGAAGCCCATTGAGGTCGATTGTCACTTTGTGTTGATTGAAAATTTTCAAAGTCAATCTTCCTAATTTGAAGTCGAATTTCAACATTTCTTATATATTTGAGTGAGTTTGCATCTAACTTTGTCAGATATCGTCGATTAACATCTATTGAAGCCCATTGAGGTCGATTGTCACTTTGTGTTGATTGAAAATTTTTAAAGTCAATCTTCCTAGTTTGAAGTCGAATTTTAACATTTCTTATATATTTGAGTGAGTTTGCATCTAACTTTGTCAGATATCGTCGATTAACATCTATTGAAGCCCATTGAGGTCGATTGTCACTTTGTGTTGATTGAAAATTTTTAAAGTCAATCTTCCTAGTTTGAAGTCGAATTTTAACATTTCTTATATATTTGAGTAAGTTTGCATCTAACTTTGTCAGATATTGTCGATTAACATCTATTGAAGCCCATTGAGGTCGATTGTCACTTTGTGTTGATTGAAAATTTTCAAAGTCAATCTTCCTAATTTGAAGTCGAATTTCAACATTTCTTATATATTTGAGTAAGTTTGCATCTAACTTTGTCAGATATCGTCGATTAACATCTATTGAAGCCCATTGAGGTCGATTGTCACTTTGTGTTGATTGAAAATTTTCAAAGTCTATCTTCCTAATTTGAAGTCGAATTTCAACATTTCTTATATATTTGAGTGAGTTTGCATCTAACTTTGTCAGATATCGTCGATTAACATCTATTGAAGCCCATTGAGGTCGATTGTCACTTTGTGTTGATTGAAAATTTTTAAAGTCAATCTTCCTAGTTTGAAGTCGAATTTTAACATTTCTTATATATTTGAGTGAGTTTGCATCTAACTTTGTCAGATATCGTCGATAAACATTTATTGAAGCCCATTGAGGTCGATTGTCACTTTGTGTTGATTGAAAATTTTCAAAGTCTATCTTCCTAATTTGGAGTCGAATTTCAACATTTCTCATATATTTGAGTAAGTTTGCATCTAACTTTGTCAGATATCGTCGATAAACATTCATTGAAGCCCATTGAGGTCGATTGTCACTTTGTGTTGATTGAAAATTTTCAGAGTCAATCTTCCTAATTTGAAGTCGAATTTCAACATTTCTTATATATTTGAGTAAGTTTGCATCTAACATTGTCAGATATCGTCGATAAACATTCATTGAAGCCCATTGAGGTCGATTGTCACTTTGTGTTGATTGAAAATTTTCAAAGTCAATCTTCCTAATTTGAAGTCGAATTTCAACATTTCTTATATATTTGAGTAAGTTTGCATCTAACATTGTCAGATATCGTCGATTAACATCCATTGAAGCCCATTGAGGTCGATTGTCACTTTGTGTTGATTGAAAATTTTCAAAGTCTATCTTCCTAATTTGAAGTCGAATTTCAACATTTCTCATATATTTGAGTGAGTTTGCATCCAACTTTGTCAGATATCGTCGATAAACATCCATTGAAGCCCATTGAGGTCGATTGTCACTTTGTGTTGATTGAAAATTTTCAAAGTCTATCTTCCTAATTTGGAGTCGAATTTCAACATTTCTCATATATTCGAGTTAGTTTGCATCTAACTTTGTCAGATATCGTCGATTAACATCTATTGAAGCCCATTGAGGTCGATTGTCACTTTGTGTTGATTGAAAATTTTCAAAGTCAATCTTCCTAATTTGAAGTCGAATTTCAACATTTCTTATATATTTGAGTAAGTTTGCATCTAACTTTGTCAGATATCGTCGATTAACATCCATTGAAGCCCATTGAGGTCGATTGTCACTTTGTGTTGATTGAAAATTTTCAAAGTCTATCTTCCTAATTTGAAGTCGAATTTTAACATTTCTTATATATTTGAGTGAATTTGCATCTAACTCTGTCAGATATCGTCGATAAACATTCATTGAAGCCCATTGAGGTCGATTGTCACTTTGTGTTGATTGAAAATTTTCAAAGTCTATCTTCCTAATTTGAAGTCGAATTTCAACATTTCTCATATATTTGAGTGAGTTTGCATCCAACTTTGTCAGATATCGTCGATAAACATCCATTGAAGCCCATTGAGGTCGATTGTCACTTTGTGTTGATTGAAAATTTTTAAAGTCAATATTCCTAATTTGAAGTCGAATTTCAACATTTCTTATATATTTGAGTAAGTTTGCATCTAACATTGTCAGATATCGTCGATAAACATTCATTGAAGCCCATTGAGGTCGATTGTCACTTTGTGTTGATTGAAAATTTTCAAAGTCTATCTTCCTAATTTGGAGTCGAATTTCAACATTTCTCATATATTCGAGTTAGTTTGCATCTAACTTTGTCAGATATCGTCGATTAACATCTATTGAAGCCCATTGAGGTCGATTGTCACTTTGTGTTGATTGAAAATTTTCAAAGTCAATCTTCCTAATTTGAAGTCGAATTTCAACATTTCTTATATATTTGAGTAAGTTTGCATCTAACTTTGTCAGATATCGTCGATTAACATCCATTGAAGCCCATTGAGGTCGATTGTCACTTTGTGTTGATTGAAAATTTTCAAAGTCTATCTTCCTAATTTGAAGTCGAATTTTAACATTTCTTATATATTTGAGTGAATTTGCATATAACTTTGTCAGATATCGTCGATAAACATTCATTGAAGCCCATTGAGGTCGATTGTCACTTTGTGTTGATTGAAAATTTTCAAAGTCTATCTTCCTAATTTGAAGTCGAATTTCAACATTTCTCATATATTTGAGTGAGTTTTTATCCAACTTTGTCTGATATCGTCGATTAACATCTATTGAAGCCCATTGAGGTCGATTGTCACTTTGTGTTGATTGAAAATTTTCAAAGTCTATCTTCCTAATTTGAAGTCGAATTTTAACATTTCTTATATATTTGAGTGAATTTGCATCTAACTTTGTCAGATATCGTCGATAAACATTCATTGAAGCCCATTGAGGTCGATTGTCACTTTGTGTTGATTGAAAATTTTCAAAGTCAATCTTCCTAATTTGAAGTCGAATTTCAACATTTCTTATATATTTGAGTGAGTTTGCATCCAACTTTGTCAGATATCGTCGATAAACATCCATTGAAGCCCATTGAGGTCGATTGTCACTTTGTGTTGATTGAAAATTTTTAAAGTCAATCTTCCTAATTTGAAGTCGAATTTCAACATTTCTTATATATTTGAGTAAGTTTGCATCTAACATTGTCAGATATCGTCGATAAACATTCATTGAAGCCCATTGAGGTCGATTGTCCCTTTGTGTTGATTGAAAATTTTCAAAGTCAATCTTCCTAATTTGAAGTCAAATTTTAACATTTCTTATATATTTGAGTGAATTTGCATCTAACTTTGTCAGATATCGTCGATAAACATTCATTGAAGCCCAGTGAGGTCGATTGTCACTGTGTTGATTGAAAATTTTCAAAGTCTATCTTCCTAATTTGAAGTCGAATTTCAACATTTCTCATATATTCGAGTTAGTTTGCATCTAACTTTGTCAGATATCGTCGATTAACATCCATTGAAGCCCATTGAGGTCGATTGTCACTTTGTGTTGATTGAAAATTTTCAAAGTCAATCTTCCTAATTTGAAGTCAAATTTTAACATTTCTTATATATTTGAGTGAATTTGCATCTAACTTTGTCAGATATCGTCGATAAACATTCATTGAAGCCCAGTGAGGTCGATTGTCACTGTGTTGATTGAAAATTTTCAAAGTCTATCTTCCTAATTTGAAGTCGAATTTCAACATTTCTCATATATTTGAGTGAGTTTGCATCCAACTTTGTCAGATATCGTCGATAAACATCCATTGAAGCCCATTGAGGTCGATTGTCACTTTGTGTTGATTGAAAATTTTCAAAGTCTATCTTCCTTATTTGGAGTCGAATTTCAACATTTCTCATATATTTGAGTAAGTTTGCATCTAACTTTGTCAGATATCGTCGATAAACATTCATTGAAGCCCATTGAGGTCGATTGTCACTTTGTGTTGATTGAAAATTTTCAAAGTCTATCTTCCTAATTTGAAGTCGAATTTCAACATTTCCTATATATTTGAGTGAGTTTGCATCTAACTTTGTCAGATATCGTCGATTAACATCCATTGAAGCCCATTGAGGTCGATTGTCACTTTGTGTTGATTGAAAATTTTCAAAGTCAATCTTCCTAATTTGAAGTCGAATTTCAACATTTCCTATATATTTGAGTGAGTTTGCATCTAACTTTGTCAGATATCGTCGATTAACATCCATTGAAGCCCATTGAGGTCGATTGTCACTTTGTGTTGATTGAAAATTTTCAAAGTCTATCTTCCTAATTTGGAGTCGAATTTCAACATTTCTCATATATTCGAGTTAGTTTGCATCTAACTTTGTCAGATATCGTCGATAAACATTCATTGAAGCCCATTGAGGTCGATTGTCACTTTGTGTTGATTGAAAATTTTCAAAGTCAATCTTCCTAATTTGAAGTCGAATTTCAACATTTCTTATATATTTGAGTAAGTTTGCATCTAACATTGTCAGATATCGTCGATAAACATTCATTGAAGCCCATTGAGGTCGATTGTCACTTTGTGTTGATTGAAAATTTTCAAAGTCTATCTTCCTAATTTGAAGTCGAATTTTAACATTTCTTATATATTTGAGTGAGTTTGCATCTAACTTTGTCAGATATCGTCGATAAACATTCATTGAAGCCCATTGAGGTCGATTGTCACTTTGTGTTGATTGAAAATTTTCAAAGTCTATCTTCCTAATTTGAAGTCGAATTTCAACATTTCTCATATATTTGAGTGAGTTTGCATCCAACTTTGTCAGATATCGTCGATAAACATCCATTGAAGCCCATTGAGGTCGATTGTCACTTTGTGTTGATTGAAAATTTTCAAAGTCAATCTTCCTAATTTGAAGTCGAATTTCAACATTTCCTATATATTTGAGTGAGTTTGCATCCAACTTTGTCAGATATCGTCGATTAACATCCATTGAAGCCCATTGAGGTCGATTGTCACTTTGTGTTGATTGAAAATTTTCAAAGTCTATCTTCCTAATTTGGAGTCGAATTTCTCATATATTCGAGTTAGTTTGCATCTAACTTTGTCAGATATCGTCGATTAACATCTATTGAAGCCCATTGAGGTCGATTGTCACTTTGTGTTGATTGAAAATTTTCAAAGTCAATCTTCCTAATTTGAAGTCGAATTTCAACATTTCTCATATATTCGAGTAAGTTTGCATCTAACTTTGTCAGATATCGTCGATTAACATCCATTGGAGCCCATTGAGGTCGATTGTCACTTTGTGTTGATTGAAAATTTTCAAAGTCTATCTTCCTAATTTGAAGTCGAATTTTAACATTTCTTATATATTTGAGTAAGTTTGCATCTAACTTTGTCAGATATCGTCGATAAACATTCATTGAAGCCCATTGAGGTCGATTGTCACTTTGTGTTGATTGAAAATTTTCAAAGTCTATCTTCCTAATTTGAAGTCGAATTTCAACATTTCTTATATATTTGAGTAAGTTTGCATCTAACATTGTCAGATACCGTCGATTAACATCCATTGAAGCCCATTGAGGTCGATTGTCACTTTGTGTTGATTGAAAATTTTCAAAGTCTATCTTCCTAATTTGAAGTCGAATTTTAACATTTCTTATATATTTGAGTGAGTTTGCATCTTACTTTGTCAGATATCGTCGATAAACATTTATTGAAGCCCATTGAGGTCGACTGTCACTTTGTGTTGATTGATAATTTTCAAAGTCTATCTTCCTAATTTGGAGTCGAATTTCAACATTTCTCATATATTTGAGTAAGTTTGCATCTAACTTTGTCAGATATCATCGATAAACATTCATTGAAGCCCATTGAGGTCGATTGTCACTTTGTGTTGATTGAAAATTTTCAAAGTCAATCTTCCTAATTTGAAGTCGAATTTCAACATTTCTTATATATTTGACTAAGTTTGCATCTAACATTGTCAGATATCGTCGATTAACATCCATTGAAGCCCATTGAGGTCGATTGTCACTTTGTGTTGATTGAAAATTTTCAAAGTCTATCTTCCTAATTTGAAGTCGAATTTTAACATTTCTTATATATTTGAGTGAATTTGCATCTAACTTTGTCAGATATCGTCGATAAACATTCATTGAAGCCCATTGAGGTCGATTGTCACTTTGTGTTGATTGGATATTTTCAAAGTCTATCTTCCTTATTTGAAGTCGAATTTCAACATTTCTCATATATTTGAGTAAGTTTGCATCTAACATTGTCAGATATCGTCGATTAACATCCATTGAAGCCCATTGAGGTCGATTGTCACTTTGTGTTGATTGAAAATTTTCAAAGTCTATCTTCCTAATTAGAAGTCGAATTTTAACATTTCTTATATATTTGAGTGAGTTTGCATCTAACTTTGTCAGATATCGTCGATAAACATTTATTGAAGCCCATTGAGGTCGATTGTCACTTTGTGTTGATTGAAAATTTTCAAAGTCAATCTTCCTAATTTGAAGTCGAATTTCAACATTTCTTATATATTTGAGTAAGTTTGCATCTAACATTGTCAGATATCGTCGATAAACATTCATTGAAGCCCATTGAGGTCGATTGTCACTTTGTGTTGATTGAAAATTTTCAAAGTCAATCTTCCTAATTTGAAGTCGAATTTCAACATTTCTTATATATTTGAGTAAGTTTGCATCTAACATTGTCAGATATCGTCGATTAACATCGATTGAAGCCCATTGAGGTCGATTGTCACTTTGTGTTGATTGAAAATTTTCAAAGTCTATCTTCCTAATTTGAAGTCGAATTTTAACATTTCTTATATATTTGAGTGAGTTTGCATCTAACTTTGTCAGATATCGTCGATAAACATTCATTGAAGCCCATTGAGGTCGATTGTCACTTTGTGTTGATTGAAAATTTTCAAAGTCTATCTTCCTAATTTGAAGTCGAATTTCAACATTTCTCATATATTTGAGTGAGTTTGCATCCAACTTTGTCAGATATCGTCGATAAACATCCATTGAAGCCCATTGAGGTCGATTGTCACTTTGTGTTGATTGAAAATTTTCAAAGTCAATCTTCCTAATTTGAAGTCGAATTTCAACATTTCCTATATATTTGAGTGAGTTTGCATCTAACTTTGTCAGATATCGTCGATTAACATCCATTGAAGCCCATTGAGGTCGATTGTCACTTTGTGTTGATTGAAAATTTTCAAAGTCTATCTTCCTAATTTGAAGTCGAATTTCAACATTTCCTATATATTTGAGTGAGTTTGCATCTAACTTTGTCAGATATCGTCGATTAACATCCATTGAAGCCCATTGAGGTCGATTGTCACTTTTTGTTGATTGAAAATTTTCAAAGTCTATCTTCCTAATTTGGAGTCGAATTTCAACATTTCTCATATATTCGAGTTAGTTTGCATCTAACTTTGTCAGATATCGTCGATAAACATTCATTGAAGCCCATTGAGGTCGATTGTCACTTTGTGTTGATTGAAAATTTTCAAAGTCAATCTTCCTAATTTGAAGTCGAATTTCAACATTTCTTATATATTTGAGTAAGTTTGCATCTAACATAGTCAGATATCGTCGATAAACATTCATTGAAGCCCATTGAGGTCGATTGTCACTTTGTGTTGATTGAAAATTTTCAAAGTTAATCTTCCTAATTTGAAGTCGAATTTCAACATTTCTTATATATTTGAGTAAGTTTGCATCTAACATTGTCAGATATCGTCGATTAACATCCATTGAAGCCCATTGAGGTCGATTGTCACTTTGTGTTGATTGAAAATTTTCAAAGTCTATCTTCCTAATTTGAAGTCGAATTTTAACATTTCTTATATATTTGAGTGAGTTTGCATCTAACTTTGTCAGATATCGTCGATAAACATTCATTGAAGCCCATTGAGGTCGATTGTCACTTTGTGTTGATTGAAAATTTTCAAAGTCTATCTTCCTAATTTGAAGTCGAATTTCAACATTTCTCATATATTTGAGTGAGTTTGCATCCAACTTTGTCAGATATCGTCGATAAACTTCCATTGAAGCCCATTGAGGTCGATTGTCACTTTGTGTTGATTGAAAATTTTCAAAGTCAATCTTCCTAATTTGAAGTCGAATTTCAACATTTCCTATATATTTGAGTGAGTTTGCATCTAACTTTGTCAGATATCGTCGATTAACATCCATTGAAGCCCATTGAGGTCGATTGTCACTTTGTGTTGATTGAAAATTTTCAAAGTCTATCTTCCTAATTTGGAGTCGAATTTCAACATTTCCTATATATTTGAGTGAGTTTGCATCTAACTTTGTCAGATATCGTCGATAAACATCCATTGAAGCCCATTGAGGTCGATTGTCACTTTGTGTTGATTGAAAATTTTCAAAGTCTATCTTCCTAATTTGGAGTCGAATTTCAACATTTCTCATATATTCGAGTTAGTTTGCATCTAACTTTGTCAGATATCGTCGATTAACATCTATTGAAGCCCATTGAGGTCGATTGTCACTTTGTGTTGATTGAAAATTTTCAAAGTCAATCTTCCTAATTTGAAGTCGAATTTCAACATTTCCTATATATTTGAGTGAGTTTGCATCTAACTTTGTCAGATATCGTCGATTAACATCCAATGAAGCCCATTGAGGTCGATTGTCACTTTGTGTTGATTGAAAATTTTCAAAGTCAATCTTCCTAATTTGAAGTCGAATTTCAACATTTCCTATATATTTGAGTGAGTTTGCATCTAACTTTGTCAGATATCGTCGATTAACATCCATTGAAGCCCATTGAGGTCGATTGTCACTTTGTGTTGATTGAAAATTTTCAAAGTCTATCTTCCTAATTTGGAGTCGAATTTCAACATTTCTCATATATTCGAGTTAGTTTGCATCTAACTTTGTCAGATATCGTCGATTAACATCTATTGAAGCCCATTGAGGTCGATTGTCACTTTGTGTTGATTGAAAATTTTCAAAGTCAATCTTCCTAATTTGAAGTCGAATTTCAACATTTCTTATATATTTGAGTAAGTTTGCATCTAACTTTGTCAGATATCGTCGATTAACATCCATTGAAGCCCATTGAGGTCGATTGTCACTTTGTGTTGATTGAAAATTTTCAAAGTCTATCTTCCTAATTTGAAGTCGAATTTTAACATTTCTTATATATTTGAGTGAATTTGCATCTAACTTTGTCAGATATCGTCGATAAACATTCATTGAAGCCCATTGAGGTCGATTGTCACTTTGTGTTGATTGAAAATTTGTCAAAGTGTATCTTCCTAATTTGAAGTCGAATTTCAACATTTCTCATATATTTGAGTGAGTTTGCATCCAACTTTGTCTGATATCGTCGATTAACATCTATTGAAGCCCATTGAGGTCGATTGTCACTTTGTGTTGATTGAAAATTTTCAAAGTCTATCTTCCTAATTTGAAGTCGAATTTTAACATTTCTTATATATTTGAGTGAATTTGCATCTAACTTTGTCAGATATCGTCGATAAACATTCATTGAAGCCCATTGAGGTCGATTGTCACTTTATGTTGATTGAAAATTTTCAAAGTCTATCTTCCTAATTTGAAGTCGAATTTCAACATTTCTCATATATTTGAGTGAGTTTGCATCCAACTTTGTCAGATATCGTCGATTAACATCCATTGGAGCCCATTGAGGTCGATTGTCACTTTGTGTTGATTGAAAATTTTCAAAGTCAATCTTCCTAATTTGAAGTCGAATTTCAACATTTCTTATATATTTGAGTAAGTTTGCATCTAACTTTGTCAGATATCGTCGATAAACATTCATTGAAGCCCATTGAGGTCGATTGTCACTTTGTGTTGATTGAAAATTTTCAAAGTCAATCTTCCTAATTTGAAGTCGAATTTCAACATTTCTTATATATTTGAGTAAGTTTGCATCTAACATTGTCAGATATCGTCGATAAACATTCATTGGAGCCCATTGAGGTCGATTGTCACTTTTTGTTGATTGAAAATTTTCAAAGTCAATCTTCCTAATTTGAAGTCGAATTTCAACATTTCTTATATATTTGAGTAAGTTTGCATCTAACATTGTCAGATATCGTCGATTAACATCCATTGAAGCCCATTGAGGTCGATTGTCACTTTGTGTTGATTGAAAATTTTCAAAGTCTATCTTCCTAATTTGAAGTCGAATTTTAACATTTCTTATATATTTGAGTGAGTTTGCATCTAACTTTGTCAGATATCGTCGATAAACATTCATTGAAGCCCATTGAGGTCGATTGTCACTTTGTGTTGATTGAAAATTTTCAAAGTCTATCTTCCTAATTTGAAGTCGAATTTCAACATTTCTCATATATTTGAGTGAGTTTGCATCCAACTTTGTCAGATATCGTCGATAAACATCCATTGAAGCCCATTGAGGTCGATTGTCACTTTGTGTTGATTGAAAATTTTCAAAGTCAATCTTCCTAATTTGAAGTCGAATTTCAACATTTCCTATATATTTGAGTGAGTTTGCATCTAACTTTGTCAGATATCGTCGATTAACATCCATTGAAGCCCATTGAGGTCGATTGTCACTTTCTGTTGATTGAAAATTTTCAAAGTCTATCTTCCTAATTTGGAGTCGAATTTCAACATTTCTCATATATTTGAGTGAATTTGCATCTAACTTTGTCAGATATCGTCGATTAACATCTATTGAAGCCCATTGAGGTCGATTGTCACTTTGTGTTGATTGAAAATTTTCAAAGTCTATTTTCCTAATTTGAAGTCGAATTTTAACATTTCTTATATATTTGAGTGAATTTGCATCTAACTTTGTCAGATATCGTCGATAAACATTCATTGAAGCCCATTGAGGTCGATTGTCACTTTGTGTTGATTGAAAATTTTCAAAGTCTATCTTCCTAATTTGAAGTCGAATTTCAACATTTCTTATATATTTGAGTGAATTTGCATCTAACTTTGTCAGATATCGTCGATAAACATTCATTGAAGCCCATTGAGGTCGATTGTCACTTTGTGTTGATTGAAAATTTTCAAAGTCTATCTTCCTAATTTGAAGTCGAATTTCAACATTTCTCATATATTTGAGTGAGTTTGCATCCAACTTTGTCTGATATCGTCGATTAACATCTATTGAAGCCCATTGAGGTCGATTGTCACTTTGTGTTGATTGAAAATTTTCAAAGTCTATCTTCCTAATTTGAAGTCGAATTTTAACATTTCTTATATATTTGAGTGAATTTGCATCTAACTTTGTCAGATATCGTCGATAAACATTCATTGGAGCCCATTGAGGTCGATTGTCACTTTGTGTTGATTGAAAATTTTCAAAGTCAATCTTCCTAATTTGAAGTCGAATTTCAACATTTCTTATATATTTGAGTAAGTTTGCATGTAACATTGTCAGATATCGTCGATTAACATCCATTGAAGCCCATTGAGGTCGATTGTCACTTTGTGTTGATTGAAAATTTTCAAAGTCTATCTTCCTAATTTTAAGTCGAATTTCAACATTTCTTATATATTTGAGTAAGTTTGCATCTAACATTGTCAGGTATCGTCGATTAACATCCATTGAAGCCCATTGAGGTCGATTGTCACTTTGTGTTGATTGAAAATTTTCAAAGTCTATCTTCCTAATTTGAAGTCGAATTTTAACATTTCTTATATATTTGAGTGAATTTGCATCTAACTTTGTCAGATATCGTCGATAAACATTCATTGAAGCCCATTGAGGTCGATTGTCACTTTGTGTTGATTGAAAATTTTCAAAGTCTATCTTCCTAATTTGAAGTCGAATTTCAACATTTCTCATATATTTGAGTGAGTTTGCATCCAACTTTGTCTGATATCGTCGATTAACATCTATTGAAGCCCATTGAGGTCGATTGTCACTTTGTGTTGATTGAAAATTTTCAAAGTCTATCT
Organism: Diorhabda carinulata; assembly: GCF_026250575.1. Taxonomy (NCBI): domain Eukaryota; kingdom Metazoa; phylum Arthropoda; class Insecta; order Coleoptera; family Chrysomelidae; genus Diorhabda; species Diorhabda carinulata. The sequence continues at coordinate 17,664,216 of NC_079463.1, forward strand.
TCCTAATTTGAAGTCGAATTTTAACATTTCTTATATATTTGAGTGAATTTGCATCTAACTTTGTCAGATATCGTCGATTAACATCTATTGAAGCCCATTGAGGTCGATTGTCACTTTGTGTTGATTGAAAATTTTCAAAGTCTATCTTCCTAATTTGAAGTCGAATTTCAACATTTCTCATATATTTGAGTGAGTTTGCATCCAACTTTGTCTGATATCGTCGATTAACATGTATTGAAGCCCATTGAGGTCGATTGTCACTTTGTGTTGATTGAAAATTTTCAAAGTCTATCTTCCTAATTTGAAGTCGAATTTTAACATTTCTTATATATTTGAGTGAATTTGCATCTAACTTTGTCAGATATCGTCGATAAACATTCATTGGAGCCCATTGAGGTCGATTGTCACTTTGTGTTGATTGAAAATTTTCAAAGTCAATCTTCCTAATTTGAAGTCGAATTTCAACATTTCTCATATATTTGAGTGAGTTTGCATCCAACTTTGTCTGATATCGTCGATTAACATCTATTGAAGCCCATTGAGGTCGATTGTCACTTTGTGTTGATTGAAAATTTTCAAAGTCTATCTTCCTAATTTGAAGTCGAATTTTAACATTTCTTATATATTTGAGTGAATTTGCATCTAACTTTGTCAGATATCGTCGATAAACATTCATTGGAGCCCATTGAGGTCGATTGTCACTTTGTGTTGATTGAAAATTTTCAAAGTCAATCTTCCTAATTTGAAGTCGAATTTCAACATTTCTTATATATTTGAGTAAGTTTGCATGTAACATTGTCAGATATCGTCGATTAACATCCATTGAAGCCCATTGAGGTCGATTGTCACTTTGTGTTGATTGAAAATTTTCAAAGTCTATCTTCCTAATTTGAAGTCGAATTTCAACATTTCTTATATATTTGAGTAAGTTTGCATCTAACATTGTCAGATATCGTCGATAAACATTCATTGAAGCCCATTGAGGTCGATTGTCACTTTGTGTTGATTGAAAATTTTCAAAGTCTATCTTCCTAATTTGAAGTCGAATTTCAACATTTCTCATATATTTGAGTGAGTTTGCATCCAACTTTGTCTGATATCGTCGATTAACATCTATTGAAGCCCATTGAGGTCGATTGTCACTTTGTGTTGATTGAAAATTTTCAAAGTCTATCTTCCTAATTTGAAGTCGAATTTTAACATTTCTTATATATTTGAGTGAATTTGCATCTAACTTTGTCAGATATCGTCGATTAACATCTATTGAAGCCCATTGAGGTCGATTGTCACTTTGTGTTGATTGAAAATTTTCAAAGTCTATCTTCCTAATTTGAAGTCGAATTTCAACATTTCTTATATATTTGAGTGAATTTGCATCTAACTTTGTCAGATATCGTCGATAAACATTCATTGAAGCCCATTGAGGTCGATTGTCACTTTGTGTTGATTGAAAATTTTCAAAGTCTATCTTCCTAATTTGAAGTCGAATTTCAACATTTCTCATATATTTGAGTGAGTTTGCATCCAACTTTGTCTGATATCGTCGATTAACATCTATTGAAGCCCATTGAGGTCGATTGTCACTTTGTGTTGATTGAAAATTTTCATAGTCAATCTTCCTAATTTGAAGTCGAATTTCAACATTTCTTATATATTTGAGTGAGTTTGCATCTAACATTGTCAGATATCATCGATAAACATTCATTGAAGCCCATTGAGGTCGATTGTCACTTTGTGTTGATTGAAAATTTTCAAAGTCAATCTTCCTAATTTGAAGTCAAATTTCAACATTTCTTATATATTTGAGTAAGTTTGCATCTAACATTGTCAGATATCGTCGATTAACATCCATTGAAGCCCATTGAGGTCGATTGTCACTTTGTGTTGATTGAAAATTTTCAAAGTCTATCTTCCTAATTTGAAGTCGAATTTCAACATTTCTTATATATTTGAGTAAGTTTGCATCTAACTTTGTCAGATATCGTCGATAAACATTCATTGAAGCCCATTGAGGTCGATTGTCACTTTGTGTTGATTGAAAATTTTCAAAGTCAATCTTCCTAATTTGAAGTCGAATATCAACATTTCTTATATATTTGAGTAAGTTTGCATCTAACATTGTCAGGTATCGTCGATTAACATCCATTGAAGCCCATTGAGGTCGATTGTCACTTTGTGTTGATTGAAAATTTTCAAAGTCTATCTTCCTAATTTGAAGTCGAATTTTAACATTTCTTATATATTTGAGTGAGTTTGCATCTAACTTTGTCAGATATCGTCGATTAACATCTATTGAAGCCCATTGAGGTCGATTGTCACTTTGTGTTGATTGAAAATTTTCAAAGTCAATCTTCCTAATTTGAAGTCGAATTTCAACATTTCTTATATATTTGAGTAAGTTTGCATGTAACATTGTCAGATATCGTCGATTAACATCCATTGAAGCCCATTGAGGTCGATTGTCACTTTGTGTTGATTGAAAATTTTCAAAGTCAATCTTCCTAATTTGAAGTCGAATTTCAACATTTCTATTTATATTTGAGTGAATTTGCATCTAACTTTGTCAGATATCGTCGATAAACATTCATTGAAGCCCATTGAGGTCGATTGTCACTTTGTGTTGATTGAAAATTTTCAAAGTCTATCTTCCTAATTTGAAGTCGAATTTCAACATTTCTCATATATTTGAGTGAGTTTGCATCCAACTTTGTCAGATATCGTCGAAAAACATCCATTGAAGCCCATTGAGGTCGATTGTCACTTTGTGTTGATTGAAAATTTTCAAAGTCTATCTTCCTAATTTGAAGTCGAATTTTAACATTTCTTATATATTTGAGTGAGTTTGCATCTAACTTTGTCAGATATCGTCGATTAACATCTATTGAAGCCCATTGAGGTCGATTGTCACTTTGTGTTGATTGAAAATTTTCAAAGTCAATCTTCCTAATTTGAAGTCGAATTTCAACATTTCTTATATATTTGAGTAAGTTTGCATGTAACATTGTCAGATATCGTCATTGAAGCCCATTGAGGTCGATTGTCACTTTGTGTTGATTGAAAATTTTCAAAGTCTATCTTCCTAATTTGAAGTCGAATTTTAACATTTCTTATATATTTGAGTGAGTTTGCATCTTACATTGTCAGATATCGTCGATAAACATTCATTGAAGCCCATTGAGGTCGATTGTCACTTTGTGTTGATTGAAAATTTTCAAAGTCAATCTTCCTAATTTGAAGTCGAATTTCAACATTTCCTATATATTTGAGTGAGTTTGCATCTAACTTTGTCAGATATCGTCGATTAACATCCATTGAAGCCCATTGAGGTCGATTGTCACTTTGTGTTGATTGAAAATTTTCAAAGTCTATCTTCCTAATTTGGAGTCGAATTTCAACATTTCTCATATATTCGAGTTAGTTTGCATCTAACTTTGTCAGATATCGTCGATTAACATCCATTGAAGCCCATTGAGGTCGATTGTCACTTTGTGTTGATTGAAAATTTTCAAAGTCTATCTTCCTAATTTGAAGTCGAATTTTAACATTTCTTATATATTTGAGTGAATTTGCATCTAACTTTGTCAGTTATCGTCGATAAACATTCATTGAAGCCCATTGAGGTCGATTGTCACTTTGTGTTGATTGAAAATTTTCAAAGTCTATCTTCCTAATTTAAAGTCGAATTTCAACATTTCTCATATATTTGAGTGAGTTTGCATCCAACTTTGTCAGATATCGTCGATAAACATCCATTGAAGCCCATTGAGGTCGATTGTCACTTTGTGTTGATTGAAAATTTTTAAAGTCAATCTGCCTAATTTGAAGTCGAATTTCAACGTTTTCAAAGTCTATCTTCCTAATTTGAAGTCGAATTTCAACATTTCTTATATATTTGAGTGAGTTTGCATCTAACTTTGTCAGATATCGTCGATAAACATTTATTGAAGCCCATTGAGGTCGATTGTCACTTTGTGTTGATTGAAAATTTTCAAAGTCTATCTTCCTAATTTGAAGTCGAATTTCAACATTTCTCATAAATTTGAGTGAGTTGCATCCAACTTTGTCAGATATCGTCGATAAACATCCATTGAAGCCCATTGAGGTCGATTGTCACTTTGTGTTGATTGAAAATTTTCAAAGTCTATCTTCCTAATTTGAAGTCGAATTTCAACATTTCTCATATATTCGAGTTAGTTTGCATCTAACTTTGTCAGATATCGTCGATTAACATCTATTGAAGCCCATTGAGGTCGATTGTCACTTTGTGTTGATTGAAAATTTTCAAAGTCTATCTTCCTAATTTGAAGTCGAATTTCAACATTTCTCATAAATTTGAGTGAGTTGCATCCAACTTTGTCAGATATCGTCGATAAACATCCATTGAAGCCCATTGAGGTCGATTGTCACTTTGTGTTGATTGAAAATTTTCAAAGTCTATCTTCCTAATTTGGAGTCGAATTTCAACATTTCTCATATATTCGAGTTAGTTTGCATCTAACTTTGTCAGATATCGTCGATTAACATCCATTGAAGCCCATTGAGGTCGATTGTCACTTTGTGTTGATTGAAAATTTTCAAAGTCTATCTTCCTAATTTGAAGTCGAATTTTAACATTTCTTATATATTTGAGTGAATTTGCATCTAACTTTGTCAGATATCGTCGATAAACATTCATTGAAGCCCATTGAGGTCGATTGTCACTTTGTGTTGATTGAAAATTTTCAAAGTCTATCTTCCTAATTTAAAGTCGAATTTCAACATTTCTCATATATTTGAGTGAGTTTGCATCTAACTTTGTCAGATATCGTCGATTAACATCTATTGAAGCCCATTGAGGTCGATTGTCACTTTGTGTTGATTGAAAATTTTCAAAGTCAATCTTCCTAATTTGAAGTCGAATTTCAACATTTCTTATATATTTGAGTAAGTTTGCATCTAACATTGTCAGATATCGTCGATTAACATCCATTGAAGCCCATTGAGGTCGATTGTCACTTTGTGTTGATTGAAAATTTTCAAAGTCAATCTTCCTAATTTGAAGTCGAATTTCAACATTTCTTATATATTTGAGTGAGTTTGCATCTAACTTTGTCAGATATCGTCGATTAACATCTATTGAAGCCCATTGAGGTCGATTGTCACTTTGTGTTGATTGAAAATTTTCAAAGTCAATCTTCCTAATTTGAAGTCGAATTTCAACATTTCTTATATATTTGAGTGAGTTTGCATCTAACTTTGTCAGATATCGTCGATTAACATCTATTGAAGCCCATTGAGGTCGATTGTCACTTTGTTTTGATTGAAAATTTTCAAAGTCAATCTTCCTAATTTGAAGTCGAATTTCAACATTTCTTATATATTTGAGTAAGTTTGCATCTAACATTGTCAGATATCGTCGATTAACATTTATTGAAGCCCATTGAGGTCGATTGTCACTTTGTGTTGATTGAAAATTTTCAAAGTCTATCTTCCTAATTTGAAGTCGAATTTCAACATTTCTCATATATTCGAGTTAGTTTGCATCTAACTTTGTCAGATATCGTCGATTAACATCTATTGAAGCCCATTGAGGTCGATTGTCACTTTGTGTTGATTGAAAATTTTCAAAGTCTATATTCCTAATTTGAAGTCGAATTTCAACATTTCTCATAAATTTGAGTGAGTTGCATCCAACTTTGTCAGATATCGTCGATAAACATTTATTGAAGCCCATTGAGGTCGATTGTCACTTTGTGTTGATTGAAAATTTTCAAAGTCTATCTTCCTAATTTGAAGTCGAATTTCAACATTTCTCATATATTCGAGTTAGTTTGCATCTAATTTTGTCAGATATCGTCGATTAACATCTATTGAAGCCCATTGAGGTCGATTGTCACTTTGTGTTGATTGAAAATTTTCAAAGTCTATCTTCCTAATTTGAAGTCGAATTTTAACATTTCTTATATATTTGAGTGAGTTTGCATCTAACTTTGTCAGATATCGTCGATAAACATTTATTGAAGCCCATTGAGGTCGATTGTCACTTTGTGTTGATTGAAAATTTTCAAAGTCTATCTTCCTAATTTGAAGTCGAATTTCAACATTTCTCATATATTCGAGTTAGTTTGCATCTAACTTTGTCAGATATCGTCGATTAACATCCATTGAAGCCCATTGAGGTCGATTGTCACTTTGTGTTGATTGAAAATTTTCAAAGTCTATCTTCCTAATTTGAAGTCGAATTTCAACATTTCTATTTATATTTGAGTGAATTTGCATCTAACTTTGTCAGATATCGTCGATAAACATTCATTGAAGCCCATTGAGGTCGATTGTCACTTTGTGTTGATTGAAAATTTTCAAAGTCTATCTTCCTAATTTGAAGTCGAATTTCAACATTTCTCATATATTTGAGTGAGTTTGCATCCAACTTTGTCAGATATCGTCGATTAACATCTATTGAAGCCCTTGAGGTCGATTGTCACTTTGTGTTGATTGAAAATTTTCAAAGTCTATCTTCCTAATTTGGAGTCGAATTTCAACATTTCTCATATATTCGAGTTAGTTTGCATCTAACTTTGTCAGATATCGTCGATTAACATCTATTGAAGCCCATTGAGGTCGATTGTCACTTTGTGTTGATTGAAAATTTTCAAAGTCAATCTTCCTAATTTGAAGTCGAATTTCAACATTTCTTATATATTTGAGTAAGTTTGCATCTAACTTTGTCAGATATCGTCGATTAACATCTATTGAAGCCCATTGAGGTCGATTGTCACTTTGTGTTGATTGAAAATTTTCAAAGTCTATCTTCCTAATTTGAAGTCGAATTTTAACATTTCTTATATATTTGAGTGAATTTGCATCTAACTTTGTCAGATATCGTCGATAAACATTCATTGAAGCCCATTGAGGTCGATTGTCACTTTGTGTTGATTGAAAATTTTCAAAGTCTATCTTCCTAATTTGGAGTCGAATTTCAACATTTCTCATATATTCGAGTTAGTTTGCATCTAACTTTGTCAGATATCGTCGATTAACATCTATTGAAGCCCATTGAGGTCGATTGTCACTTTGTGTTGATTGAAAATTTTCAAAGTCTATCTTCCTAATTTGAAGTCGAATTTCAACATTTCTCATATATTTGAGTGAGTTTGCATCCAAATTTGTCTGATATCGTCGATTAACATCTATTGAAGCCCATTGAGGTCGATTGTCACTTTGTGTTGATTGAAAATTTTCAAAGTCTATCTTCCTAATTTGAAGTCGAATTTTAACATTTCTTATATATTTGAGTGAATTTGCATCTAACTTTGTCAGATATCGTCGATAAACATTCATTGAAGCCCATTGAGGTCGATTGTCACTATGTGTTGATTGAAAATTTTCAAAGTCAATCTTCCTAATTTGAAGTCGAATTTCAACATTTCTTATATATTTGAGTAAGTTTGCATGTAACATTGTCAGATATCGTCGATTAACATCCATTGAAGCCCATTGAGGTCGATTGTCACTTTGTGTTGATTGAAAATTTTCAAAGTCAATCTTCCTAATTTGAAGTCGAATTTCAACATTTCTTATATATTTGAGTAAGTTTGCATCTAACTTTGTCAGATATCGTCGATTAACATCCATTGAAGCCCATTGAGGTCGATTGTCACTTTGTGTTGATTAAAAATTTTCAAAGTCTATCTTCCTAATTTGAAGTCGAATTTTAACATTTCTTATATATTTGAGTGAATTTGCATCTAACTTTGTCAGATATCGTCGATAAACATTCATTGAAGCCCATTGAGGTCGATTGTCACTTTGTGTTGATTGAAAATTTTCAAAGACTATCTTCCTAATTTGAAGTCGAATTTCAACATTTCTCATATATTTGAGTGAGTTTGCATCCAACTTTGTCTGATATCGTCGATTAACATCTATTGAAGCCCATTGAGGTCGATTGTCACTTTGTGTTGATTGAAAATTTTCAAAGTCTATCTTCCTAATTTGAAGTCGAATTTCAACATTTCTTATATATTTGAGTAAGTTTGCATGTAACATTGTCAGATATCGTCGATTAACATCCATTGAAGCCCATTGAGGCCGATTGTCACTTTGTGTTGATTGAAAATTTTCAAAGTCAATCTTCCTAATTTGAAGTCGAATTTCAACATTTCTCATATATTTGAGTAAGTTTGCATGTAACATTGTCAGATATCGTCGATTAACATCTATTGAAGCCCATTGAGGTCGATTGTCACTTTGTGTCGATTGAAAATTTTCAAAGTCAATCTTCCTAATTTGAAGTCGAATTTCAACATTTCTTATATATTTGAGTAAGTTTGCATCTAACTTTGTCAGATATCGTCGATTAACATCCATTGAAGCCCATTGAGGTCGATTGTCACTTTGTGTATATTGAAAATTTTCAAAGTCTATCTTCCTAATTTGAAGTCGAATTTTAACATTTCTTATATATTTGAGTGAATTTGCATCTAACTTTGTCAGATATCGTCGATAAACATTCATTGAAGCCCATTGAGGTCGATTGTCACTTTGTGTTGATTGAAAATTTTCAAAGTCAATCTTCCTAATTTGAAGTCGAATTTCAACATTTCTTATATATTTGAGTAAGTTTGCATCTAACTTTGTCAGATATCGTCGATTAACATCCATTGAAGCCCATTGAGGTCGATTGTCACTTTGTGTATATTGAAAATTTTCAAAGTCTATCTTCCTAATTTGAAGTCGAATTTTAACATTTCTTATATATTTGAGTGAATTTGCATCTAACTTTGTCAGATATCGTCGATAAACATTCATTGAAGCCCATTGAGGTCGATTGTCACTTTGTGTTGATTGAAAATTTTCAAAGACTATCTTCCTAATTTGAAGTCGAATTTCAACATTTCTCATATATTTGAGTAAGTTTGCATGTAACATTGTCAGATATCGTCGATTAACATCCATTGAAGCCCATTGAGGTCGATTGTCACTTTGTGTTGATTGAAAATTTTCAAAGTCTATCTTCCTAATTTGAAGTCGAATTTCAACATTTCTTATATATTTGAGTAAGTTTGCATCTAACTTTGTCAGATATCGTCGATAAACATTCATTGAAGCCCATTGAGGTCGATTGTCACTTTGTGTTGATTGAAAATTTTCAAAGTCAATCTTCCTAATTTGAAGTCGAATTTCAACATTTCTTATATATTTGAGTAAGTTTGCATCTAACATTGTCAGGTATCGTCGATTAACATCCATTGAAGCCCATTGAGGTCGATTGTCACTTTGTGTTGATTGAAAATTTTCAAAGTCTATCTTCCTAATTTGAAGTCGAATTTTAACATTTCTTATATATTTGAGTGAGTTTGCATCTAACTTTGTCAGATATCGTCGATAAACATTTATTGAAGCCCATTGAGGTCGATTGTCACTTTGTGTTGATTGAAAATTTCCAAAGTCTATCTTCCTAATTTGAAGTCGAATTTCAACATTTCTCATATATTCGAGTTAGTTTGCATCTAACTTTGTCAGATATCGTCGATTAACATCCATTGAAGCCCATTGAGGTCGATTGTCACTTTGTGTTGATTGAAAATTTTCAAAGTCTATCTTCCTAATTTGAAGTCGAATTTTAACATTTCTATTTATATTTGAGTGAATTTGCATCTAACTTTGTCAGATATCGTCGATAAACATTCATTGAAGCCCATTGAGGTCGATTGTCACTTTGTGTTGATTGAAAATTTTCAAAGTCTATCTTCCTAATTTGAAGTCGAATTTTAACATTTCTTATATATTTGAGTGAGTTTGCATCTAACTTTGTCAGATATCGTCGATAAACATTTATTGAAGCCCATTGAGGTCGATTGTCACTTTGTGTTGATTGAAAATTTTCAAAGTCTATCTTCCTAATTTGAAGTCGAATTTCAACATTTCTCATATATTCGAGTTAGTTTGCATCTAACTTTGTCAGATATCGTCGATTAACATCCATTGAAGCCCATTGAGGTCGATTGTCACTTTGTGTTGATTGAAAATTTTCAAAGTCTATCTTCCTAATTTGAAGTCGAATTTTAACATTTCTATTTATATTTGAGTGAATTTGCATCTAACTTTGTCAGATATCGTCGATAAACATTCATTGAAGCCCATTGAGGTCGATTGTCACTTTGTGTTGATTGAAAATTTTCAAAGTCTATCTTCCTAATTTGAAGTCGAATTTCAACATTTCTCATATATTTGAGTGAGTTTGCATCCAACTTTGTCAGATATCGTCGATTAACATCTATTGAAGACCATTGAGGTCGATTGTCACTTTGTGATGATTGAAAATTTTCAAAGTCTATCTTCCTAATTTGGAGTCGAATTTCAACATTTCTCATATATTCGAGTTAGTTTGCATCTAACTTTGTCAGATATCGTCGATTAACATCTATTGAAGCCCATTGAGGTCGATTGTCACTTTGTGTTGATTGAAAATTTTCAAAGTCAATCTTCCTAATTTGAAGTCGAATTTCAACATTTCTTATATATTTGAGTAAGTTTGCATCTAACTTTGTCAGATATCGTCGATTAACATCTATTGAAGCCCATTGAGGTCGATTGTCACTTTGTGTTGATTGAAAATTTTCAAAGTCTATCTTCCTAATTTGAAGTCGAATTTTAACATTTCTTATATATTTGAGTGAATTTGCATCTAACTTTGTCAGATATCGTCGATAAACATTCATTGAAGCCCATTGAGGTCGATTGTCACTTTGTGTTGATTGAAAATTTTCAAAGTCTATCTTCCTAATTTGGAGTCGAATTTCAACATTTCTCATATATTCGAGTTAGTTTGCATCTAACTTTGTCAGATATCGTCGATTAACATCTATTGAAGCCCATTGAGGTCGATTGTCACTTTGTGTTGATTGAAAATTTTCAAAGTCTATCTTCCTAATTTGAAGTCGAATTTCAACATTTCTCATATATTTGAGTGAGTTTGCATCCAAATTTGTCTGATATCGTCGATTAACATCTATTGAAGCCCATTGAGGTCGATTGTCACTTTGTGTTGATTGAAAATTTTCAAAGTCTATCTTCCTAATTTGAAGTCGAATTTTAACATTTCTTATATATTTGAGTGAATTTGCATCTAACTTTGTCAGATATCGTCGATAAACATTCATTGAAGCCCATTGAGGTCGATTGTCACTTTGTGTTGATTGAAAATTTTCAAAGTCAATCTTCCTAATTTGAAGTCGAATTTCAACATTTCTTATATATTTGAGTAAGTTTGCATCTAACTTTGTCAGATATCATCGATTAACATCCATTGAAGCCCATTGAGGTCGATTGTCACTTTGTGTTGATTGAAAATTTTCAAAGTCTATCTTCCTAATTTGAAGTCGAATTTTAACATTTCTTATATATTTGAGTGAATTTGCATCTAACTTTGTCAGATATCGTCGATAAACATTCATTGAAGCCCATTGAGGTCGATTGTCACTTTGTGTTGATTGAAAATTTTCAAAGACTATCTTCCTAATTTGAAGTCGAATTTCAACATTTCTCATATATTTGAGTGAGTTTGCATCCAACTTTGTCTGATATCGTCGATTAACATCTATTGAAGCCCATTGAGGTCGATTGTCACTTTGTGTTGATTGAAAATTTTCAAAGTCTATCTTCCTAATTTGAAGTCGAATTTCAACATTTCTTATATATTTGAGTAAGTTTGCATGTAACATTGTCAGATATCGTCGATTAACATCCATTGAAGCCCATTGAGGCCGATTGTCACTTTGTGTTGATTGAAAATTTTCAAAGTCAATCTTCCTAATTTGAAGTCGAATTTCAACATTTCTTATATATTTGAGTAAGTTTGCATGTAACATTGTCAGATATCGTCGATTAACATCTATTGAAGCCCATTGAGGTCGATTGTCACTTTGTGTCGATTGAAAATTTTCAAAGTCAATCTTCCTAATTTGAAGTCGAATTTCAACATTTCTTATATATTTGAGTAAGTTTGCATCTAACTTCGTCAGATATCGTCGATTAACATCCATTGAAGCCCATTGAGGTCGATTGTCACTTTGTGTTGATTGAAAATTTTCAAAGTCTATCTTCCTAATTTGAAGTCGAATTTTAACATTTCTTATATATTTGAGTGAATTTGCATCTAACTTTGTCAGATATCGTCGATAAACATTCATTGAAGCCCATTGAGGTCGATTGTCACTTTGTGTTGATTGAAAATTTTCAAAGACTATCTTCCTAATTTGAAGTCGAATTTCAACATTTCTCATATATTTGAGTGAGTTTGCATCCAACTTTGTCTGATATCGTCGATTAACATTCATTGAAGCCCATTGAGGTCGATTGTCACTTTGTGTTGATTGAAAATTTTCAAAGACTATCTTCCTAATTTGAAGTCGAATTTCAACATTTCTCATATATTTGAGTGAGTTTGCATCTAACTTTGTCAGATATCGTCGATAAACATTCATTGAAGCCCATTGAGGTCGATTGTCACTTTGTGTTGATTGAAAATTTTCAAAGACTATCTTCCTAATTTGAAGTCGAATTTCAACATTTCTCATATATTTGAGTGAGTTTGCATCCAACTTTGTCTGATATCGTCGATTAACATCTATTGAAGCCCATTGAGGTCGATTGTCACTTTGTGTTGATTGAAAATTTTCAAAGTCTATCTTCCTAATTTGAAGTCGAATTTTAACATTTCTTATATATTTGAGTGAATTTGCATCTAACTTTGTCAGATATCGTCGATTAACATCCATTGAAGCCCATTGAGGTCGATTGTCACTTTGTGTTGATTGAAAATTTTCAAAGTCAATCTTCCTAATTTGAAGTCGAATTTCAACAATTCTTATATATTTGAGTAAGTTTGCATGTAACATTGTCAGATATCGTCGATTAACATCCATTGAAGCCCATTGAGGTCGATTGTCACTTTGTGTTGATTGAAAATTTTCAAAGTCTATCTTCCTAATTTGAAGTCGAATTTCAACATTTCTTATATATTTGAGTAAGTTTGCATCTAACTTTGTCAGATATCGTCGATAAACATTCATTGAAGCCCATTGAGGTCGATTGTCACTTTGTGTTGATTGAAAATTTTCAAAGTCAATCTTCCTGATTTGAAGTCGAATTTCAACATTTCTTATATATTTGAGTAAGTTTGCATCTAACATTGTCAGGTATCGTCGATTAACATCCATTGAAGCCCATTGAGGTCGATTGTCACTTTGTGTTGATTGAAAATTTTCAAAGTCTATCTTCCTAATTTGAAGTCGAATTTTAACATTTCTTATATATTTGAGTGAGTTTGCATCTAACTTTGTCAGATATCGTCGATTAACATCTATTGAAGCCCATTGAGGTCGATTGTCACTTTGTGTTGATTGAAAATTTTCAAAGTCAATCTTCCTAATTTGAAGTCGAATTTCAACATTTCTTATATATTTGAGTAAGTTTGCATGTAACATTGACAGATATCGTCGATTAACATCCATTGAAGCCCATTGAGGTCGATTGTCACTTTGTGTTGATTGAAAATTTTCAAAGTCTATCTTCCTAATTTGAAGTCGAATTTCAACATTTCTTATATATTTGAGTAAGTTTGCATGTAACATTGACAGATATCGTCGATTAACATCCATTGAAGCCCATTGAGGTCGATTGTCACTTTGTGTTGATTGAAAATTTTCAAAGTCTATCTTCCTAATTTGAAGTCGAATTTCAACATTTCCTATATATTTGAGTGAGTTTGCATCCAACTTTGTCAGATATCGTCGATAAACATTCATTGAAGCCCATTGAGGTCGATTGTCACTTTGTGTTGATTGAAAATTTTCAAAGTCAATCTTCCTAATTTGAAGTCGAATTTCAACATTTCTTATATATTTGAGTAAGTTTGCATCTAACATTGTCAGATATCGTCGATTAACATCTATTGAAGCCCATTGAGGTCGATTGTCACTTTGTGTTGATTGAAAATTTTCAAAGTCTATCTTCCTAATTTGAAGTCGAATTTCAACATTTCTCATATATTTGAGTGAATTTGCATCTAACTTTGTCAGATATCGTCGATAAACATTCATTGAAGCCCATTGAGGTCGATTGTCACTTTGTGTTGATTGAAAATTTTCAGTCAATCTTCCTAATTTGAAGTCGAATTTCAACATTTCTTATATATTTGAGTAAGTTTGCATGTAACATTGTCCGATATCGTCGATTAACATCCATTGAAGCCCATTGAGGTCGATTGTCACTTTGTGTTGATTGAAAATTTTCAAAGTCTATCTTCCTAATTTGAAGTCGAATTTCAACATTTCTTATATATTTGAGTAAGTTTGCATCTAACTTTGTCAGATATCGTCGATAAACATTCATTGAAGCCCATTGAGGTCGATTGTCACTTTGTGTTGATTGAAAATTTTCAAAGTCAATCTTCCTAATTTGAAGTCGAATTTCAACATTTCTTATATATTTGAGTAAGTTTGCATCTAACATTGTCAGGTATCGTCGATTAACATCCATTGAAGCCCATTGAGGTCGATTGTCACTTTGTGTTGATTGAAAATTTTCAAAGTCTATCTTCCTAATTTGAAGTCGAATTTTAACATTTCTTATATATTTGAGTGAGTTTGCATCTTACTTTGTCAGATATCGTCGATTAACATCTATTGAAGCCCATTGAGGTCGATTGTCACTTTGTGTTGATTGAAAATTTTCAAAGTCAATCTTCCTAATTTGAAGTCGAATTTCAACATTTCTTATATATTTGAGTAAGTTTGCATGTAACATTGACAGATATCGTCGATTAACATCCATTGAAGCCCATTGAGGTCGATTGTCACTTTGTGTTGATCGAAAATTTTCAAAGTCTATCTTCCTAATTTGAAGTCGAATTTCAACATTTCCTATATATTTGAGTGAGTTTGCATCCAACTTTGTCAGATATCGTCGATAAACATTCATTGAAGCCCATTGAGGTCGATTGTCACTTTGTGTTGATTGAAAATTTTCAAAGTCAATCTTCCTAATTTGAAGTCGAATTTCAACATTTCTTATATATTTGAGTAAGTTTGCATCTAACATTGTCAGATATCGTCGATTAACATCTATTGAAGCCCATTGAGGTCGATTGTCACTTTGTGTTGATTGAAAATTTTCAAAGTCTATCTTCCTAACTTGAAGTCGAATTTCAACATTTCTTATATATTTGAGTGAATTTGCATCTAACTTTGTCAGATATCGTCGATAAACATTCATTGAAGCCCATTGAGGTCGATTGTCACTTTGTGTTGATTGAAAATTTTCAAAGTCTATCTTCCTAATTTGAAGTCGAATTTCAACATTTCTTATATATTTGAGTAAGTTTGCATCTTACTTTGTCAGATATCGTCGATAAACATTCATTGAAGCCCATTGAGGTCGATTGTCACTTTGTGTTGATTGAAAATTTTCAAAGTCAATCTTCCTAATTTGAAGTCGAATTTCAACATTTCTTATATATTTGAGTAAGTTTGCATCTAACATTGTCAGGTATCGTCGATTAACATCCATTGAAGCCCATTGAGGTCGATTGTCACTTTGTGTTGATTGAAAATTTTCAAAGTCTATCTTCCTAATTTGAAGTCGAATTTTAACATTTCTTATATATTTGAGTGAGTTTGCATCTAACTTTGTCAGATATCGTCGATTAACATATATTGAAGCCCATTGAGGTCGATTGT
This sequence comes from Diorhabda carinulata, assembly GCF_026250575.1. Taxonomy (NCBI): domain Eukaryota; kingdom Metazoa; phylum Arthropoda; class Insecta; order Coleoptera; family Chrysomelidae; genus Diorhabda; species Diorhabda carinulata. The sequence continues at coordinate 17,679,938 of NC_079463.1, forward strand.
CACTTTGTGTTGATTGAAAATTTTCAAAGTCAATCTTCCTAATTTGAAGTCGAATTTCAACATTTCTTATATATTTGAGTAAGTTTGCATGTAACATTGTCAGATATCGTCGATTAACATCCATTGAAGCCCATTGAGGTCGATTGTCACTTTGTGTTGATTGAAAATTTTCAAAGTCTATCTTCCTAATTTGAAGTCGAATTTCAACATTTCTTATATAGTTGAGTAAGTTTGCATTTAACATTGTCAGATATCGTCGATTAACATCCATTGAAGCCCATTGAGGTCGATTGTCACTTTGTGTTGATTGAAAATTTTCAAAGTCTATCTTCCTAATTTGAAGTCGAATTTAACATTTCTTATATATTTGAGTGAGTTTGCATCTAACTTTGTCAGATATCGTCGATAAACATTTATTGAAGCCCATTGAGGTCGATTGTCACTTTGTGTTGATTGAAAATTTTCAAAGTCAATCTTCCTAATTTGAAGTCGAATTTCAACATTTCTCATATATTTGAGTAAGTTTGCATCTAACATTGTCAGATATCGTCGATTAACATCCATTGAAGCCCATTGAGGTCGATTGTCACTTTGTGTTGATTGAAAATTTTCAAAGTCTATCTTCCTAATTTGAAGTCGAATTTTAACATTTCTTATATATTTGAGTGAGTTTGCATCTAACTTTGTCAGATATCGTCGATAAACATTTATTGAAGCCCATTGAGGTCGATTGTCACTTTGTGTTGATTGAAAATTTTCAAAGTCAATCTTCCTAATGTGAAGTCGAATTTCAACATTTCTTATATATTTGAGTAAGTTTGCATCTAACATTGTCAGATATCGTCGATTAACATCCATTGAAGCCCATTGAGGTCGATTGTCACTTTGTGTTGATTGAAAATTTTCAAAGTCTATCTTCCTAATTTGAAGTCGAATTTCAACATTTCTCATATATTTGAGGAGTTTGCATCCAACTTTGTCAGATATCGTCGATAAACATCCATTGAAGCCCATTGAGGTCGATTGTCACTTTGTGTTGATTGAAAATTTTTAAAGTCAATCTTCCTAATTTGAAGTCGAATTTCAACATTTCTTATATATTTGAGTAAGTTTGCATCCAACTTTGTCAGATATCGTCGATAAACATCCATTGAAGCCCATTGAGGTCGATTGTCACTTTGTGTTGATTGAAAATTTTCAAAGTCTATCTTCCTAATTTGAAGTCGAATTTCAACATTTCTCATATATTCGAGTTAGTTTGCATCTAACTTTGTCAGATATCGTCGATTAACATCCATTGAAGCCCATTGAGGTCGATTGTCACTTTGTGTTGATTGAAAATTTTCAAAGTCTATCTTCCTAATTTGAAGTCGAATTTTAACATTTCTTATATATTTGAGTGAATTTGCATCTAACTTTGTCAGATATCGTCGATAAACATTCATTGAAGCCCATTGAGGTCGATTGTCACTTTGTGTTGATTGAAAATTTTCAAAGTCAATCTTCCTAATTTGAAGTCGAATTTCAACATTTCTTATATATTTGAGTGAATTTGCATCTAACTTTGTCAGATATAGTCGATTAACATCCATTGAAGCCCATTGAGGTCGATTGTCACTTTGTGTTGATTGAAAATTTTCAAAGTCTATCTTCCTAATTTGAAGTCGAATTTTAACATTTCTTATATATTTGAGTGAATTTGCATCTAACTTTGTCAGATATCGTCGATAAACATTCATTGAAGCCCATTGAGGTCGATTGTCACTTTGTGTTGATTGAAAATTTTCAAAGTCTATCTTCCTAATTTGAAGTCGAATTTCAACATTTCTCATATATTTGAGTGAGTTTGCATCCAACTTTGTCAGATATCGTCGATAAACATCCATTGAAGCCCATTGAGGTCGATTGTCACTTTGTGTTGATTGAAAATTTTCAAAGTCAATCTTCCTAATTTGAAGTCGAATTTCAACATTTCTTATATATTTGAGTAAGTTTGCATCTAACTTTGTCAGATATCGTCGATAAACATTCATCGAAGCCCATTGAGGTCGATTGTCACTTTGTGTTGATTGAAAATTTTCAAAGTCAATCTTCCTAATTTGAAGTCGAATTTCAACATTTCTCATATATTTGAGTGAGTTTGCATCCAACTTTGTCAGATATCGTCGATAAACATCCATTGAAGCCCATTGAGGTCGATTGTCACTTTGTGTTGATTGAAAATTTTCAAAGTCAATCTTCCTAATTTGAAGTCGAATTTCAACATTTCCTATATATTTGAGTGAGTTTGCATCTAACTTTGTCAGATATCGTCGATTAACATCCATTGAAGCCCATTGAGGTCGATTGTCACTTTGTGTTGATTGAAAATTTTCAAAGTCAATCTTCCTAATTTGAAGTCGAATTTCAACATTTCTTATATATTTGAGTAAGTTTGCATCTAACTTTGTCAGATATCGTCGATTAACATCCATTGAAGCCCATTGAGGTCGATTGTCACTTTGTGTTGATTGAAAATTTTCAAAGTCTATCTTCCTAATTTGAAGTCGAATTTTAACATTTCTTATATATTTGAGTGAATTTGCATCTAACTTTGTCAGATATCGTCGATAAACATTCATTGAAGCCCATTGAGGTCGATTGTCACTTTGTGTTGATTGAAAATTTTCAAAGTCAATCTTCCTAATTTGAAGTCGAATTTCAACATTTCTTATATATTTGAGTGAATTTGCATCTAACTTTGTCAGATATAGTCGATTAACATCCATTGAAGCCCATTGAGGTCGATTGTCACTTTGTGTTGATTGAAAATTTTCAAAGTCTATCTTCCTAATTTGAAGTCGAATTTTAACATTTCTTATATATTTGAGTGAATTTGCATCTAACTTTGTCAGATATCGTCGATAAACATTCATTGAAGCCCATTGAGGTCGATTGTCACTTTGTGTTGATTGAAAATTTTCAAAGTCTATCTTCCTAATTTGAAGTCGAATTTCAACATTTCTCATATATTTGAGTGAGTTTGCATCCAACTTTGTCAGATATCGTCGATAAACATCCATTGAAGCCCATTGAGGTCGATTGTCACTTTGTGTTGATTGAAAATTTTCAAAGTCAATCTTCCTAATTTGAAGTCGAATTTCAACATTTCTTATATATTTGAGTAAGTTTGCATCTAACTTTGTCAGATATCGTCGATAAACATTCATCGAAGCCCATTGAGGTCGATTGTCACTTTGTGTTGATTGAAAATTTTCAAAGTCAATCTTCCTAATTTGAAGTCGAATTTCAACATTTCTCATATATTTGAGTGAGTTTGCATCCAACTTTGTCAGATATCGTCGATAAACATCCATTGAAGCCCATTGAGGTCGATTGTCACTTTGTGTTGATTGAAAATTTTCAAAGTCAATCTTCCTAATTTGAAGTCGAATTTCAACATTTCCTATATATTTGAGTGAGTTTGCATCTAACTTTGTCAGATATCGTCGATTAACATCCATTGAAGCCCATTGAGGTCGATTGTCACTTTGTGTTGATTGAAAATTTTCAAAGTCAATCTTCCTAATTTGAAGTCGAATTTCAACATTTCTTATATATTTGAGTAAGTTTGCATCTAACTTTGTCAGATATCGTCGATTAACATCCATTGAAGCCCATTGAGGTCGATTGTCACTTTGTGTTGATTGAAAATTTTCAAAGTCTATCTTCCTAATTTGAAGTCGAATTTTAACATTTCTTATATATTTGAGTGAATTTGCATCTAACTTTGTCAGATATCGTCGATAAACATTCATTGAAGCCCATTGAGGTCGATTGTCACTTTGTGTTGATTGAAAATTTTCAAAGACTATCTTCCTAATTTGAAGTCGAATTTCAACATTTCTCATATATTTGAGTGAGTTTGCATCCAACTTTGTCTGATATCGTCGATTAACATCTATTGAAGCCCATTGAGGTCGATTGTCACTTTGTGTTGATTGAAAATTTTCAAAGTCTATCTTCCTAATTTGAAGTCGAATTTTAACATTTCTTATATATTTGAGTGAATTTGCATCTAACTTTGTCAGATATCGTCGATTAACATCCATTGAAGCCCATTGAGGTCGATTGTCACTTTGTGTTGATTGAAAATTTTCAAAGTCTATCTTCCTAATTTGAAGTCGAATTTTAACATTTCTTATATATTTGAGTGAATTTGCATCTAACTTTGTCAGATATCGTCGATAAACATTCATTGAAGCCCATTGAGGTCGATTGTCACTTTGTGTTGATTGAAAATTTTCAAAGTCTATCTTCCTAATTTGAAGTCGAATTTCAACATTTCTCATATATTTGAGTGAGTTTGCATCCAACTTTGTCTGATATCGTCGATTAACATCTATTGAAGCCCATTGAGGTCGATTGTCACTTTGTGTTGATTGAAAATTTTCAAAGTCAATCTTCCTAATTTGAAGTCGAATTTCAACATTTCTTATATATTTGAGTAAGTTTGCATGTAACATTGTCAGATATCGTCGATTAACATCCATTGAAGCCCATTGAGGTCGATTGTCACTTTGTGTTGATTGAAAATTTTCAAAGTCAATCTTCCTAATTTGAAGTCGAATTTCAACATTTCTTATATATTTGAGTAAGTTTGCATCTAACTTTGTCAGATATCGTCGATTAACATCCATTGAAGCCCATTGAGGTCGATTGTCACTTTGTGTTGATTGAAAATTTTTAAAGTCTATCTTCCTAATTTGAAGTCGAATTTTAACATTTCTTATATATTTGAGTAAGTTTGCATCTAACATTGTCAGATATCGTCGATTAACATCCATTGAAGCCCATTGAGGTCGATTGTCACTTTGTGTTGATTGAAAATTTTCAAAGCCTATCTTCCTAATTTGAAGTCGAGTTTAACATTTCTTATATATTTGAGTGAGTTTGCATCCAACTTTGTCAGATATCGTCGATAAACATTCATTGAAGCCCATTGAGGTCGATTGTCACTTTGTGTTGATTGAAAATTTTCAAAGTCCATCTTCCTAATTTGAAGTCGAATTTCAACATTTCTTATATATTTGAGTAAGTTTGCATCTAACATTGTCAGATATCGTCGATTAACATCTATTGAAGCCCATTGAGGTCGATTGTCACTTTGTGTTGATTGAAAATTTTCAAAGTCTATCTTCCTAATTTGAAGTCGAATTTCAACATTTCTTATATATTTGAGTGAATTTGCATCTAACTTTGTCAGATATCGTCGATAAACATTCATTGAAGCCCATTGAGGTCGATTGTCACTTTGTGTTGATTGAAAATTTTCAAAGTCAATCTTCCTAATTTGAAGTCGAATTTCAACATTTCTTATATATTTGAGTAAGTTTGCATGTAGCATTGTCAGATATCGTCGATTAACATCCATTGAAGCCCATTGAGGTCGATTGTCACTTTGTGTTGATTGAAAATTTTCAAAGTCAATCTTCCTAATTTGAAGTCGAATTTCAACATTTCTTATATATTTGAGTAAGTTTGCATCTAACTTTGTCAGATATCGTCGATTAACATCCATTGAAGCCCATTGAGGTCGATTGTCACTTTGTGTTGATTGAAAATTTTTAAAGTCTATCTTCCTAATTTGAAGTCGAATTTTAACATTTCTTATATATTTGAGTAAGTTTGCATCTAACATTGTCAGATATCGTCGATTAACATCCATTGAAGCCCATTGAGGTCGATTGTCACTTTGTGTTGATCGAAAATTTTCAAAGTCTATCTTCCTAATTTGAAGTCGAATTTCAACATTTCCTATATATTTGAGTGAGTTTGCATCCAACTTTGTCAGATATCGTCGATAAACATTCATTGAAGCCCATTGAGGTCGATTGTCACTTTGTGTTGATTGAAAATTTTCAAAGTCAATCTTCCTAATTTGAAGTCGAATTTCAACATTTCTTATATATTTGAGTAAGTTTGCATCTAACATTGTCAGATATCGTCGATTAACATCTATTGAAGCCCATTGAGGTCGATTGTCACTTTGTGTTGATTGAAAATTTTCAAAGTCTATCTTCCTAATTTGAAGTCGAATTTCAACATTTCTTATATATTTGAGTAAGTTTGCATCTTACTTTGTCAGATATCGTCGATAAACATTCATTGAAGCCCATTGAGGTCGATTGTCACTTTGTGTTGATTGAAAATTTTCAAAGTCAATCTTCCTAATTTGAAGTCGAATTTCAACATTTCTTATATATTTGAGTAAGTTTGCATCTAACATTGTCAGGTATCGTCGATTAACATCCATTGAAGCCCATTGAGGTCGATTGTCACTTTGTGTTGATTGAAAATTTTCAAAGTCTATCTTCCTAATTTGAAGTCGAATTTTAACATTTCTTATATATTTGAGTGAGTTTGCATCTAACTTTGTCAGATATCGTCGATTAACATATATTGAAGCCCATTGAGGTCGATTGTCACTTTGTGTTGATTGAAAATTTTCAAAGTCAATCTTCCTAATTTGAAGTCGAATTTCAACATTTCTTATATATTTGAGTAAGTTTGCATGTAACATTGTCAGATATCGTCGATTAACATCCATTGAAGCCCATTGAGGTCGATTGTCACTTTGTGTTGATTGAAAATTTTCAAAGTCTATCTTCCTAATTTGAAGTCGAATTTCAACATTTCTTATATAGTTGAGTAAGTTTGCATTTAACATTGTCAGATATCGTCGATTAACATCCATTGAAGCCCATTGAGGTCGATTGTCACTTTGTGTTGATTGAAAATTTTCAAAGTCTATCTTCCTAATTTGAAGTCGAATTTAACATTTCTTATATATTTGAGTGAGTTTGCATCTAACTTTGTCAGATATCGTCGATAAACATTTATTGAAGCCCATTGAGGTCGATTGTCACTTTGTGTTGATTGAAAATTTTCAAAGTCAATCTTCCTAATTTGAAGTCGAATTTCAACATTTCTCATATATTTGAGTAAGTTTGCATCTAACATTGTCAGATATCGTCGATTAACATCCATTGAAGCCCATTGAGGTCGATTGTCACTTTGTGTTGATTGAAAATTTTCAAAGTCTATCTTCCTAATTTGAAGTCGAATTTTAACATTTCTTATATATTTGAGTGAGTTTGCATCTAACTTTGTCAGATATCGTCGATAAACATTTATTGAAGCCCATTGAGGTCGATTGTCACTTTGTGTTGATTGAAAATTTTCAAAGTCAATCTTCCTAATGTGAAGTCGAATTTCAACATTTCTTATATATTTGAGTAAGTTTGCATCTAACATTGTCAGATATCGTCGATTAACATCCATTGAAGCCCATTGAGGTCGATTGTCACTTTGTGTTGATTGAAAATTTTCAAAGTCTATCTTCCTAATTTGAAGTCGAATTTCAACATTTCTCATATATTTGAGGAGTTTGCATCCAACTTTGTCAGATATCGTCGATAAACATCCATTGAAGCCCATTGAGGTCGATTGTCACTTTGTGTTGATTGAAAATTTTTAAAGTCAATCTTCCTAATTTGAAGTCGAATTTCAACATTTCTTATATATTTGAGTAAGTTTGCATCCAACTTTGTCAGATATCGTCGATAAACATCCATTGAAGCCCATTGAGGTCGATTGTCACTTTGTGTTGATTGAAAATTTTCAAAGTCTATCTTCCTAATTTGAAGTCGAATTTCAACATTTCTCATATATTCGAGTTAGTTTGCATCTAACTTTGTCAGATATCGTCGATTAACATCCATTGAAGCCCATTGAGGTCGATTGTCACTTTGTGTTGATTGAAAATTTTCAAAGTCTATCTTCCTAATTTGAAGTCGAATTTTAACATTTCTTATATATTTGAGTGAATTTGCATCTAACTTTGTCAGATATCGTCGATAAACATTCATTGAAGCCCATTGAGGTCGATTGTCACTTTGTGTTGATTGAAAATTTTCAAAGTCAATCTTCCTAATTTGAAGTCGAATTTCAACATTTCTTATATATTTGAGTGAATTTGCATCTAACTTTGTCAGATATAGTCGATTAACATCCATTGAAGCCCATTGAGGTCGATTGTCACTTTGTGTTGATTGAAAATTTTCAAAGTCTATCTTCCTAATTTGAAGTCGAATTTTAACATTTCTTATATATTTGAGTGAATTTGCATCTAACTTTGTCAGATATCGTCGATAAACATTCATTGAAGCCCATTGAGGTCGATTGTCACTTTGTGTTGATTGAAAATTTTCAAAGTCTATCTTCCTAATTTGAAGTCGAATTTCAACATTTCTCATATATTTGAGTGAGTTTGCATCCAACTTTGTCAGATATCGTCGATAAACATCCATTGAAGCCCATTGAGGTCGATTGTCACTTTGTGTTGATTGAAAATTTTCAAAGTCAATCTTCCTAATTTGAAGTCGAATTTCAACATTTCTTATATATTTGAGTAAGTTTGCATCTAACTTTGTCAGATATCGTCGATAAACATTCATCGAAGCCCATTGAGGTCGATTGTCACTTTGTGTTGATTGAAAATTTTCAAAGTCAATCTTCCTAATTTGAAGTCGAATTTCAACATTTCTCATATATTTGAGTGAGTTTGCATCCAACTTTGTCAGATATCGTCGATAAACATCCATTGAAGCCCATTGAGGTCGATTGTCACTTTGTGTTGATTGAAAATTTTCAAAGTCAATCTTCCTAATTTGAAGTCGAATTTCAACATTTCCTATATCTTTGAGTGAGTTTGCATCTAACTTTGTCAGATATCGTCGATTAACATCCATTGAAGCCCATTGAGGTCGATTGTCACTTTGTGTTGATTGAAAATTTTCAAAGTCTATCTTCCTAATTTGGAGTCGAATTTCAACATTTCTCATATATTCGAGTTAGTTTGCATCTAACTTTGTCAGATATCGTCGATTAACATCTATTGAAGCCCATTGAGGTCGATTGTCACTTTGTGTTGATTGAAAATTTTCAAAGTCAATCTTCCTAATTTGAAGTCGAATTTCAACATTTCTTATATATTTGAGTCAGTTTGCATCTAACTTTGTCAGATATCGTCGATTAACATCCATTGAAGCCCATTGAGGTCGATTGTCACTTTGTGTTGATTGAAAATTTTCAAAGTCTATCTTCCTAATTTGAAGTCGAATTTTAACATTTCTTATATATTTGAGTGAATTTGCATCTAACTTTGTCAGATATCGTCGATAAACATTCATTGAAGCCCATTGAGGTCGATTGTCACTTTGTGTTGATTGAAAATTTTCAAAGTCTATCTTCCTAATTTGAAGTCGAATTTCAACATTTCTCATATATTTGAGTGAGTTTGCATCCAACTTTGTCTGATATCGTCGATTAACATCTATTGAAGCCCATTGAGGTCGATTGTCACTTTGTGTTGATTGAAAATTTTCAAAGTCAATCTTCCTAATTTGAAGTCGAATTTCAACATTTCTTATATATTTGAGTAAGTTTGCATGTAACATTGTCAGATATCGTCGATTAACATCCATTGAAGCCCATTGAGGTCGATTGTCACTTTGTGTTGATTGAAAATTTTCAAAGTCAATCTTCCTAATTTGAAGTCGAATTTCAACATTTCTTATATATTTGAGTAAGTTTGCATCTAACTTTGTCAGATATCGTCGATTAACATCCATTGAAGCCCATTGAGGTCGATTGTCACTTTGTGTTGATTGAAAATTTTTAAAGTCTATCTTCCTAATTTGAAGTCGAATTTTAACATTTCTTATATATTTGAGTGAATTTGCATCTAACTTTGTCAGATATCGTCGATAAACATTCATTGAAGCCCATTGAGGTCGATTGTCACTTTGTGTTGATTGAAAATTTTCAAAGAATATCTTCCTAATTTGAAGTCGAATTTCAACATTTCTCATATATTTGAGTGAGTTTGCATCCAACTTTGTCTGATATCGTCGATTAACATCTATTGAAGCCCATTGAGGTCGATTGTCACTTTGTGTTGATTGAAAATTTTCAAAGTCTATCTTCCTAATTTGAAGTCGAATTTTAACATTTCTTATATATTTGAGTGAATTTGCATCTAACTTTGTCAGATATCGTCGATAAACATTCATTGAAGCCCATTGAGGTCGATTGTCACTTTGTGTTGATTGAAAATTTTCAAAGTCAATCTTCCTAATTTGAAGTCGAATTTCAACAATTCTTATATATTTGAGTAAGTTTGCATGTAACATTGTCAGATATCGTCGATTAACATCCATTGAAGCCCATTGAGGTCGATTGTCACTTTGTGTTGATTGAAAATTTTCAAAGTCTATCTTCCTAATTTGAAGTCGAATTTCAACATTTCTTATATATTTGAGTAAGTTTGCATCTAACTTTGTCAGATATCGTCGATAAACATTCATTGAAGCCCATTGAGGTCGATTGTCACTATGTGTTGATTGAAAATTTTCAAAGTCAATCTTCCTAATTTGAAGTCGAATTTCAACATTTCTTATATATTTGAGTAAGTTTGCATCTAACATTGTCAGGTATCGTCGATTAACATCCATTGAAGCCCATTGAGGTCGATTGTCACTTTGTGTTGATTGAAAATTTTCAAAGTCTATCTTCCTAATTTGAAGTCGAATTTCAACATTTCTTATATATTTGAGTAAGTTTGCATCTAACTTTGTCAGATATCGTCGATAAACATTCATTGAAGCCCATTGAGGTCGATTGTCACTTTGTGTTGATTGAAAATTTTCAAAGTCAATCTTCCTAATTTGAAGTCGAATTTCAACATTTCTCATATATTTGAGTGAGTTTGCATCCAACTTTGTCAGATATCGTCGATAAACATCCATTGAAGCCCATTGAGGTCGATTGTCACTTTGTGTTGATTGAAAATTTTCAAAGTCAATCTTCCTAATTTGAAGTCGAATTTCAACATTTCCTATATATTTGAGTGAGTTTGCATCTAACTTTGTCAGATATCGTCGATTAACATCCATTGAAGCCCATTGAGGTCGATTGTCACTTTGTGTTGATTGAAAATTTTCAAAGTCTATCTTCCTAATTTGGAGTCGAATTTCAACATTTCTCATATATTCGAGTTAGTTTGCATCTAACTTTGTCAGATATCGTCGATTAACATCTATTGAAGCCCATTGAGGTCGATTGTCACTTTGTGTTGATTGAAAATTTTCAAAGTCAATCTTCCTAATTTGAAGTCGAATTTCAACATTTCTTATATATTTGAGTCAGTTTGCATCTAACTTTGTCAGATATCGTCGATTAACATCCATTGAAGCCCATTGAGGTCGATTGTCACTTTGTGTTGATTGAAAATTTTCAAAGTCTATCTTCCTAATTTGAAGTCGAATTTTAACATTTCTTATATATTTGAGTGAATTTGCATCTAACTTTGTCAGATATCGTCGATAAACATTCATTGAAGCCCATTGAGGTCGATTGTCACTTTGTGTTGATTGAAAATTTTCAAAGTCTATCTTCCTAATTTGAAGTCGAATTTCAACATTTCTCATATATTTGAGTGAGTTTGCATCCAACTTTGTCTGATATCGTCGATTAACATCTATTGAAGCCCATTGAGGTCGATTGTCACTTTGTGTTGATTGAAAATTTTCAAAGTCAATCTTCCTAATTTGAAGTCGAATTTCAACATTTCTTATATATTTGAGTAAGTTTGCATGTAACATTGTCAGATATCGTCGATTAACATCCATTGAAGCCCATTGAGGTCGATTGTCACTTTGTGTTGATTGAAAATTTTCAAAGTCAATCTTCCTAATTTGAAGTCGAATTTCAACATTTCTTATATATTTGAGTAAGTTTGCATCTAACTTTGTCAGATATCGTCGATTAACATCCATTGAAGCCCATTGAGGTCGATTGTCACTTTGTGTTGATTGAAAATTTTTAAAGTCTATCTTCCTAATTTGAAGTCGAATTTTAACATTTCTTATATATTTGAGTGAATTTGCATCTAACTTTGTCAGATATCGTCGATAAACATTCATTGAAGCCCATTGAGGTCGATTGTCACTTTGTGTTGATTGAAAATTTTCAAAGACTATCTTCCTAATTTGAAGTCGAATTTCAACATTTCTCATATATTTGAGTGAGTTTGCATCCAACTTTGTCTGATATCGTCGATTAACATCTATTGAAGCCCATTGAGGTCGATTGTCACTTTGTGTTGATTGAAAATTTTCAAAGTCTATCTTCCTAATTTGAAGTCGAATTTTAACATTTCTTATATATTTGAGTGAATTTGCATCTAACTTTGTCAGATATCGTCGATAAACATTCATTGAAGCCCATTGAGGTCGATTGTCACTTTGTGTTGATTGAAAATTTTCAAAGTCAATCTTCCTAATTTGAAGTCGAATTTCAACAATTCTTATATATTTGAGTAAGTTTGCATGTAACATTGTCAGATATCGTCGATTAACATCCATTGAAGCCCATTGAGGTCGATTGTCACTTTGTGTTGATTGAAAATTTTCAAAGTCTATCTTCCTAATTTGAAGTCGAATTTCAACATTTCTTATATATTTAAGTAAGTTTGCATCTAACTTTGTCAGATATCGTCGATAAACATTCATTGAAGCCCATTGAGGTCGATTGTCACTTTGTGTTGATTGAAAATTTTCAAAGTCAATCTTCCTAATTTGAAGTCGAATTTCAACATTTCTTATATATTTGAGTAAGTTTGCATCTAACATTGTCAGGTATCGTCGATTAACATCCATTGAAGCCCATTGAGGTCGATTGTCACTTTGTGTTGATTGAAAATTTTCAAAGTCTATCTTCCTAATTTGAAGTCGAATTTTAACATTTCTTATATATTTGAGTGAGTTTGCATCTAACTTTGTCAGATATCGTCGATTAACATCCATTGAAGCCCATTGAGGTCGATTGTCACTTTGTGTTGATTGAAAATTTTCAAAGTCTATCTTCCTAATTTGAAGTCGAATTTCAACATTTCTTATATATTTGAGTAAGTTTGCATCTAACATTGTCAGATATCGTCGATTAACATCCATTGAAGCCCATTGAGGTCGATTGTCACTTTGTGTTGATTGAAAATTTTCAAAGTCTATCTTCCTAATTTGAAGTCGAATTTAACATTTCTTATATATTTGAGTGAGTTTGCATCTAACTTTGTCAGATATCGTCGATAAACATTTATTGAAGCCCATTGAGGTCGATTGTCACTTTGTGTTGATTGAAAATTTTCAAAGTCTATCTTCCTAATTTGGAGTCGAATTTCAACATTTCTCATATATTCGAGTGAGTTTGCATCTAACATTGTCAGATATCGTCGATAAACATTCATTGAAGCCCATTGAGGTCGATTGTCACTTTGTGTTGATTGAAAATTTTCAAAGTCTATCTTCCTAATTTGAAGTCGAATTTCAACATTTCCTATATATTTGAGTGAGTTTGCATCCAACTTTGTCAGATATCGTCGATAAACATTCATTGAAGCCCATTGAGGTCGATTGTCACTTTGTGTTGATTGAAAATTTTCAAAGTCAATCTTCCTAATTTGAAGTCGAATTTCAACATTTCTTATATATTTGAGTAAGTTTGCATCTAACATTGTCAGATATCGTCGATTAACATCTATTGAAGCCCATTGAGGTCGATTGTCACTTTGTGTTGATTGAAAATTTTCAAAGTCTATCTTCCTAATTTGAAGTCGAATTTTAACATTTCTTATATATTTGAGTGAATTTGCATCTAACTTTGTCAGATATCGTCGATAAACATTCATTGAAGCCCATTGAGGTCGATTGTCACTTTGTGTTGATTGAAAATTTTCAAAGTCAATCTTCCTAATTTGAAGTCGAATTTCAACATTTCTTATATATTTGAGTAAGTTTGCATGTAACATTGTCAGATATCGTCGATTAACATCCATTGAAGCTCATTGAGGTCGATTGTCACTTTGTGTTGATTGAAAATTTTCAAAGTCTATCTTCCTAATTTGAAGTCGAATTTCAACATTTCTTATATATTTGAGTAAGTTTGCATCTAACTTTGTCAGATATCGTCGATAAACATTCATTGAAGCCCATTGAGGTCGATTGTCACTTTGTGTTGATTGAAAATTTTCAAAGTCAATCTTCCTAATTTGGAGTCGAATTTCAACATTTCTTATATATTTGAGTAAGTTTGCATCTAACATTGTCAGGTATCGTCGATTAACATCCATTGAAGCCCATTGAGGTCGATTGTCACTTTGTGTTGATTGAAAATTTTCAAAGTCAATCTTCCTAATTTGAAGTCGAATTTCAACATTTCTCATATATTTGAGTAAGTTTGCATGTAACATTGTCAGATATCGTCGATTAACATCCATTGAAGCCCATTGAGGTCGATTGTCACTTTGTGTTGATTGAAAATTTTCAAAGTCTATCTTCCTAATTTGAAGTCGAATTTCAACATTTCTTATATATTTGAGTAAGTTTGCATCTAACATTGTCAGATATCGTCGATTAACATCCATTGAAGCCCATTGAGGTCGATTGTCACTTTGTGTTGATTGAAAATTTTCAAAGTCTATCTTCCTAATTTGAAGTCGAATTTAACATTTCTTATATATTTGAGTGAGTTTGCATCTAACTTTGTCAGATATCGTCGATAAACATTTATTGAAGCCCATTGAGGTCGATTGTCACTTTGTGTTGATTGAAAATTTTCAAAGTCTATCTTCCTAATTTGGAGTCGAATTTCAACATTTCTCATATATTCGAGTGAGTTTGCATCTAACATTGTCAGATATCGTCGATAAACATTCATTGAAGCCCATTGAGGTCGATTGTCACTTTGTGTTGATTGAAAATTTTCAAAGTCTATCTTCCTAATTTGAAGTCGAATTTCAACATTTCCTATATATTTGAGTGAGTTTGCATCCAACTTTGTCAGATATCGTCGATAAACATTCATTGAAGCCCATTGAGGTCGATTGTCACTTTGTGTTGATTGAAAATTTTCAAAGTCAATCTTCCTAATTTGAAGTCGAATTTCAACATTTCTTATATATTTGAGTAAGTTTGCATCTAACATTGTCAGATATCGTCGATTAACATCTATTGAAGCCCATTGAGGTCGATTGTCACTTTGTGTTGATTGAAAATTTTCAAAGTCTATCTTCCTAATTTGAAGTCGAATTTTAACATTTCTTATATATTTGAGTAAGTTTGTCAGATATCGTCGATAAACATTCATTGAAGCCCATTGAGGTCGATTGTCACTTTGTGTTGATTGAAAATTTTCAAAGTCAATCTTCCTAATTTGAAGTCGAATTTCAACATTTCTTATATATTTGAGTAAGTTTGCATCTAACATTGTCAGATATCGTCGATTAACATCCATTGAAGCCCATTGAGGTCGATTGTCACTTTGTGTTGATTGAAAATTTTCAAAGTCTATCTTCCTAATTTGAAGTCGAATTTCAACATTTCTCATATATTTGAGGAGTTTGCATCCAACTTTGTCAGATATCGTCGATAAACATCCATTGAAGCCCATTGAGGTCGATTGTCACTTTGTGTTGATTGAAAATTTTTAAAGTCAAACTTCCTAATTTGAAGTCGAATTTCAACATTTCTTATATATTTGAGTAAGTTTGCATCCAACTTTGTCAGATATCGTCGATAAACATCCATTGAAGCCCATTGAGGTCGATTGTCACTTTGTGTTGATTGAAAATTTTCAAAGTCTATCTTCCTAATTTGAAGTCGAATTTAACATTTCTTATATATTTGAGTGAGTTTGCATCTAACTTTGTCAGATATCGTCGATAAACATTTATTGAAGCCCATTGAGGTCGATTGTCACTTTGTGTTGATTGAAAATTTTCAAAGTCTATCTTCCTAATTTGGAGTCGAATTTCAACATTTCTCATATATTCGAGTGAGTTTGCATCTAACATTGTCAGATATCGTCGATAAACATTCATTGAAGCCCATTGAGGTCGATTGTCACTTTGTGTTGATTGAAAATTTTTAAAGTCAATCTTCCTAATTTGAAGTCGAATTTCAACATTTCTTATATATTTGAGTAAGTTTGCATCCAACTTTGTCAGATATCGTCGATAAACATCCATTGAAGCCCATTGAGGTCGATTGTCACTTTGTGTTGATTGAAAATTTTCAAAGTCTATCTTCCTAATTTGAAGTCGAATTTAACATTTCTTATATATTTGAGTGAGTTTGCAT
The DNA here is from genome assembly GCF_026250575.1 of Diorhabda carinulata. NCBI lineage: Eukaryota > Metazoa > Arthropoda > Insecta > Coleoptera > Chrysomelidae > Diorhabda > Diorhabda carinulata. Next base: position 17,696,176 of record NC_079463.1, read on the forward strand.
CTAACTTTGTCAGATATCGTCGATAAACATTTATTGAAGCCCATTGAGGTCGATTGTCACTTTGTGTTGATTGAAAATTTTCAAAGTCTATCTTCCTAATTTGGAGTCGAATTTCAACATTTCTCATATATTCGAGTGAGTTTGCATCTAACATTGTCAGATATCGTCGATAAACATTCATTGAAGCCCATTGAGGTCGATTGTCACTTTGTGTTGATTGAAAATTTTCAAAGTCTATCTTCCTAATTTGAAGTCGAATTTCAACATTTCCTATATATTTGAGTGAGTTTGCATCCAACTTTGTCAGATATCGTCGATAAACATCCATTGAAGCCCATTGAGGTCGATTGTCACTTTGTGTTGATTGAAAATTTTCAAAGTCTATCTTCCTAATTTGAAGTCGAATTTAACATTTCTTATATATTTGAGTGAGTTTGCATCTAACATTGTCAGATATCGTCGATTAACATCCATTGAAGCCCATTGAGGTCGATTGTCACTTTGTGTTGATTGAAAATTTTCAAAGTCTATCTTCCTAATTTGAAGTCGAATTTCAACATTTCTCATATATTTGAGGAGTTTGCATCCAACTTTGTCAGATATCGTCGATAAACATCCATTGAAGCCCATTGAGGTCGATTGTCACTTTGTGTTGATTGAAAATTTTTAAAGTCAATCTTCCTAATTTGAAGTCGAATTTCAACATTTCTTATATATTTGAGTAAGTTTGCATCCAACTTTGTCAGATATCGTCGATAAACATCCATTGAAGCCCATTGAGGTCGATTGTCACTTTGTGTTGATTGAAAATTTTCAAAGTCTATCTTCCTAATTTGAAGTCGAATTTAACATTTCTTATATATTTGAGTGAGTTTGCATCTAACTTTGTCAGATATCGTCGATAAACATTTATTGAAGCCCATTGAGGTCGATTGTCACTTTGTGTTGATTGAAAATTTTCAAAGTCTATCTTCCTAATTTGGAGTCGAATTTCAACATTTCTCATATATTCGAGTGAGTTTGCATCTAACATTGTCAGATATCGTCGATAAACATTCATTGAAGCCCATTGAGGTCGATTGTCACTTTGTGTTGATTGAAAATTTTCAAAGTCTATCTTCCTAATTTGAAGTCGAATTTCAACATTTCCTATATATTTGAGTGAGTTTGCATCCAACTTTGTCAGATATCGTCGATAAACATTCATTGAAGCCCATTGAGGTCGATTGTCACTTTGTGTTGATTGAAAATTTTCAAAGTCAATCTTCCTAATTTGAAGTCGAATTTCAACATTTCTTATATATTTGAGTAAGTTTGCATCTAACATTGTCAGATATCGTCGATTAACATCCATTGAAGCCCATTGAGGTCGATTGTCACTTTGTGTTGATTGAAAATTTTCAAAGTCTATCTTCCTAATTTGAAGTCGAATTTTAACATTTCATATATATTTGAGTGAGTTTGCATCTAACTTTGTCAGATATCGTCGATAAACATTTATTGAAGCCCATTGAGGTCGATTGTCACTTTGTGTTGATTGAAAATTTTCAAAGTCAATCTTCCTAATTTGAAGTCGAATTTCAACATTTCTTATATATTTGAGTAAGTTTGCATCTAACATTGTCAGATATCGTCGATTAACATCCATTGAAGCCCATTGAGGTCGATTGTCACTTTGTGTTGATTGAAAATTTTCAAAGTCTATCTTCCTAATTTGAAGTCGAATTTCAACATTTCTCATATATTTGAGGAGTTTGCATCCAACTTTGTCAGATATCGTCGATAAACATCCATTGAAGCCCATTGAGGTCGATTGTCACTTTGTGTTGATTGAAAATTTTTAAAGTCAATCTTCCTAATTTGAAGTCGAATTTCAACATTTCTTATATATTTGAGTAAGTTTGCATCCAACTTTGTCAGATATCGTCGATAAACATCCATTGAAGCCCATTGAGGTCGATTGTCACTTTGTGTTGATTGAAAATTTTCAAAGTCTATCTTCCTAATTTGAAGTCGAATTTAACATTTCTTATATATTTGAGTGAGTTTGCATCTAACTTTGTCAGATATCGTCGATTAACATCTATTGAAGCCCATTGAGGTCGATTGTCACTTTGTGTTGATTGAAAATTTTCAAAGTCAATCTTCCTAATTTGAAGTCGAATTTCAACATTTCTTATATATTTGAGTCAGTTTGCATCTAACTTTGTCAGATATCGTCGATTAACATCCATTGAAGCCCATTGAGGTCGATTGTCACTTTGTGTTGATTGAAAATTTTCAAAGTCTATCTTCCTAATTTGAAGTCGAATTTTAACATTTCTTATATATTTGAGTGAATTTGCATCTAACTTTGTCAGATATCGTCGATAAACATTCATTGAAGCCCATTGAGGTCGATTGTCACTTTGTGTTGATTGAAAATTTTCAAAGTCTATCTTCCTAATTTGAAGTCGAATTTCAACATTTCTCATATATTTGAGTGAGTTTGCATCCAACTTTGTCTGATATCGTCGATTAACATCTATTGAAGCCCATTGAGGTCGATTGTCACTTTGTGTTGATTGAAAATTTTCAAAGTCAATCTTCCTAATTTGAAGTCGAATTTCAACATTTCTTATATATTTGAGTAAGTTTGCATGTAACATTGTCAGATATCGTCGATTAACATCCATTGAAGCCCATTGAGGTCGATTGTCACTTTGTGTTGATTGAAAATTTTCAAAGTCAATCTTCCTAATTTGAAGTCGAATTTCAACATTTCTTATATATTTGAGTAAGTTTGCATCTAACTTTGTCAGATATCGTCGATTAACATCCATTGAAGCCCATTGAGGTCGATTGTCACTTTGTGTTGATTGAAAATTTTTAAAGTCTATCTTCCTAATTTGAAGTCGAATTTTAACATTTCTTATATATTTGAGTGAATTTGCATCTAACTTTGTCAGATATCGTCGATAAACATTCATTGAAGCCCATTGAGGTCGATTGTCACTTTGTGTTGATTGAAAATTTTCAAAGACTATCTTCCTAATTTGAAGTCGAATTTCAACATTTCTCATATATTTGAGTGAGTTTGCATCCAACTTTGTCTGATATCGTCGATTAACATCTATTGAAGCCCATTGAGGTCGATTGTCACTTTGTGTTGATTGAAAATTTTCAAAGTCTATCTTCCTAATTTGAAGTCGAATTTTAACATTTCTTATATATTTGAGTGAATTTGCATCTAACTTTGTCAGATATCGTCGATAAACATTCATTGAAGCCCATTGAGGTCGATTGTCACTTTGTGTTGACTGAAAATTTTCAAAGTCAATCTTCCTAATTTGAAGTCGAATTTCAACAATTCTTATATATTTGAGTAAGTTTGCATGTAACATTGTCAGATATCGTCGAATAACATCCATTGAAGCCCATTGAGGTCGATTGTCACTTTGTGTTGATTGAAAATTTTCAAAGTCTATCTTCCTAATTTGAAGTCGAATTTCAACATTTCTTATATATTTGAGTAAGTTTGCATCTAACTTTGTCAGATATCGTCGATAAACATTCATTGAAGCCCATTGAGGTCGATTGTCACTTTGTGTTGATTGAAAATTTTCAAAGTCAATCTTCCTAATTTGAAGTCGAATTTCAACATTTCTTATATATTTGAGTAAGTTTGCATCTAACATTGTCAGGTATCGTCGATTAACATCCATTGAAGCCCATTGAGGTCGATTGTCACTTTGTGTTGATTGAAAATTTTCAAAGTCTATCTTCCTAATTTGAAGTCGAATTTTAACATTTCTTATATATTTGAGTGAGTTTGCATCTAACTTTGTCAGATATCGTCGATTAACATCTATTGAAGCCCATTGAGGTCGATTGTCACTTTGTGTTGATTGAAAATTTTCAAAGTCAATCTTCCTAATTTGAAGTCGAATTTCAACATTTCTTATATATTTGAGTAAGTTTGCATGTAACATTGTCAGATATCGTCGATTAACATCCATTGAAGCCCATTGAGGTCGATTGTCACTTTGTGTTGATTGAAAATTTTCAAAGTCTATCTTCCTAATTTGAAGTCGAATTTCAACATTTCTTATATATTTGAGTAAGTTTGCATCTAACATTGTCAGATATCGTCGATTAACATCCATTGAAGCCCATTGAGGTCGATTGTCACTTTGTGTTGATTGAAAATTTTCAAAGTCTATCTTCCTAATTTGAAGTCGAATTTAACATTTCTTATATATTTGAGTGAGTTTGCATCTAACTTTGTCAGATATCGTCGATAAACATTTATTGAAGCCCATTGAGGTCGATTGTCACTTTGTGTTGATTGAAAATTTTCAAAGTCTATCTTCCTAATTTGGAGTCGAATTTCAACATTTCTCATATATTCGAGTGAGTTTGCATCTAACATTGTCAGATATCGTCGATAAACATTCATTGAAGCCCATTGAGGTCGATTGTCACTTTGTGTTGATTGAAAATTTTCAAAGTCAATCTTCCTAATTTGAAGTCGAATTTCAACATTTCTTATATATTTGAGTAAGTTTGCATCTAACATTGTCAGATATCGTCGATTAACATCTATTGAAGCCCATTGAGGTCGATTGTCACTTTGTGTTGATTGAAAATTTTCAAAGTCTATCTTCCTAATTTGAAGTCGAATTTTAACATTTCTTATATATTTGAGTGAATTTGCATCTAACTTTGTCAGATATCGTCGATAAACATTCATTGAAGCCCATTGAGGTCGATTGTCACTTTGTGTTGATTGAAAATTTTCAAAGTCAATCTTCCTAATTTGAAGTCGAATTTCAACATTTCTTATATATTTGAGTAAGTTTGCATGTAACATTGTCAGATATCGTCGATTAACATCCATTGAAGCTCATTGAGGTCGATTGTCACTTTGTGTTGATTGAAAATTTTCAAAGTCTATCTTCCTAATTTGAAGTCGAATTTCAACATTTCTTATATATTTGAGTAAGTTTGCATCTAACATTGTCAGATATCGTCGATAAACATTCATTGGAGCCCATTGAGGTCGATTGTCACTTTGTGTTGATTGAAAATTTTCAAAGTCAATCTTCCTAATTTGAAGTCGAATTTCAACATTTCTTATATATTTGAGTAAGTTTGCATCTAACATTGTCAGGTATCGTCGATTAACATCCATTGAAGCCCATTGAGGTCGATTGTCACTTTGTGTTGATTGAAAATTTTCAAAGTCAATCTTCCTAATTTGAAGTCGAATTTCAACATTTCTTATATATTTGAGTAAGTTTGCATGTAACATTGTCAGATATCGTCGATTAACATCCATTGAAGCCCATTGAGGTCGATTGTCACTTTGTGTTGATTGAAAATTTTCAAAGTCTATCTTCCTAATTTGAAGTCGAATTTCAACATTTCTTATATATTTGAGTAAGTTTGCATCTAACATTGTCAGATATCGTCGATTAACATCCATTGAAGCCCATTGAGGTCGATTGTCACTTTGTGTTGATTGAAAATTTTCAAAGTCTATCTTCCTAATTTGAAGTCGAATTTAACATTTCTTATATATTTGAGTGAGTTTGCATCTAACTTTGTCAGATATCGTCGATAAACATTTATTGAAGCCCATTGAGGTCGATTGTCACTTTGTGTTGATTGAAAATTTTCAAAGTCTATCTTCCTAATTTGGAGTCGAATTTCAACATTTCTTATATATTTGAGTAAGTTTGCATCTAACATTGTCAGATATCGTCGATTAACATCTATTGAAGCCCATTGAGGTCGATTGTCACTTTGTGTTGATTGAAAATTTTCAAAGTCTATCTTCCTAATTTGAAGTCGAATTTTAACATTTCTTATATATTTGAGTGAATTTGCATCTAACTTTGTCAGATATCGTCGATAAACATTCATTGAAGCCCATTGAGGTCGATTGTCACTTTGTGTTGATTGAAAATTTTCAAAGTCAATCTTCCTAATTTGAAGTCGAATTTCAACATTTCTTATATATTTGAGTAAGTTTGCATGTAACATTGTCAGATATCGTCGATTAACATCCATTGAAGCTCATTGAGGTCGATTGTCACTTTGTGTTGATTGAAAATTTTCAAAGTCTATCTTCCTAATTTGAAGTCGAATTTCAACATTTCTTATATATTTGAGTAAGTTTGCATCTAACTTTGTCAGATATCGTCGATAAACATTCATTGAAGCCCATTGAGGTCGATTGTCACTTTGTGTTGATTGAAAATTTTCAAAGTCAATCTTCCTAATTTGAAGTCGAATTTCAACATTTCTTATATATTTGAGTAAGTTTGCATCTAACATTGTCAGGTATCGTCGATTAACATCCATTGAAGCCCATTGAGGTCGATTGTCACTTTGTGTTGATTGAAAATTTTCAAAGTCTATCTTCCTAATTTGAAGTCGAATTTTAACATATCTTATATATTTGAGTGAGTTTGCATCTAACTTTGTCAGATATCGTCGATTAACATCTATTGAAGCCCATTGAGGTCGATTGTCACTTTGTGTTGATTGAAAATTTTCAAAGTCAATCTTCCTAATTTGAAGTCGAATTTCAACATTTCTTATATATTTGAGTAAGTTTGCATGTAACATTGTCAGATATCGTCGATTAACATCCATTGAAGCCCATTGAGGTCGATTGTCACTTTGTGTTGATTGAAAATTTTCAAAGTCTATCTTCCTAATTTGAAGTCGAATTTCAACATTTCTTATATATTTGAGTAAGTTTGCATCTAACATTGTCAGATATCGTCGATTAACATCCATTGAAGCCCATTGAGGTCGATTGTCACTTTGTGTTGATTGAAAATTTTCAAAGTCTATCTTCCTAATTTGAAGTCGAATTTAACATTTCTTATATATTTGAGTGAGTTTGCATCTAACTTTGTCAGATATCGTCGATAAACATTTATTGAAGCCCATTGAGGTCGATTGTCACTTTGTGTTGATTGAAAATTTTCAAAGTCTATCTTCCTAATTTGGAGTCGAATTTCAACATTTCTCATATATTCGAGTGAGTTTGCATCTAACATTGTCAGATATCGTCGATAAACATTCATTGAAGCCCATTGAGGTCGATTGTCACTTTGTGTTGATTGAAAATTTTCAAAGTCTATCTTCCTAATTTGAAGTCGAATTTCAACATTTCCTATATATTTGAGTGAGTTTGCATCCAACTTTGTCAGATATCGTCGATAAACATTCATTGAAGCCCATTGAGGTCGATTGTCACTTTGTGTTGATTGAAAATTTTCAAAGTCAATCTTCCTAATTTGAAGTCGAATTTCAACATTTCTTATATATTTGAGTAAGTTTGCATCTAACATTGTCAGATATCGTCGATTAACATCCATTGAAGCCCATTGAGGTCGATTGTCACTTTGTGTTGATTGAAAATTTTCAAAGTCTATCTTCCTAATTTGAAGTCGAATTTTAACATTTCATATATATTTGAGTGAGTTTGCATCTAACTTTGTCAGATATCGTCGATAAACATTTATTGAAGCCCATTGAGGTCGATTGTCACTTTGTGTTGATTGAAAATTTTCAAAGTCAATCTTCCTAATTTGAAGTCGAATTTCAACATTTCTTATATATTTGAGTAAGTTTGCATCTAACATTGTCAGATATCGTCGATTAACATCCATTGAAGCCCATTGAGGTCGATTGTCACTTTGTGTTGATTGAAAATTTTCAAAGTCTATCTTCCTAATTTGAAGTCGAATTTCAACATTTCTCATATATTTGAGGAGTTTGCATCCAACTTTGTCAGATATCGTCGATAAACATCCATTGAAGCCCATTGAGGTCGATTGTCACTTTGTGTTGATTGAAAATTTTTAAAGTCAATCTTCCTAATTTGAAGTCGAATTTCAACATTTCTTATATATTTGAGTAAGTTTGCATCCAACTTTGTCAGATATCGTCGATAAACATCCATTGAAGCCCATTGAGGTCGATTGTCACTTTGTGTTGATTGAAAATTTTCAAAGTCTATCTTCCTAATTTGAAGTCGAATTTAACATTTCTTATATATTTGAGTGAGTTTGCATCTAACTTTGTCAGATATCGTCGATAAACATTTATTGAAGCCCATTGAGGTCGATTGTCACTTTGTGTTGATTGAAAATTTTCAAAGTCTATCTTCCTAATTTGGAGTCGAATTTCAACATTTCTCATATATTCGAGTGAGTTTGCATCTAACATTGTCAGATATCGTCGATAAACATTTATTGAAGCCCATTGAGGTCGATTGTCACTTTGTGTTGATTGAAAATTTTCAAAGTCAATCTTCCTAATTTGAAGTCGAATTTCAACATTTCTTATATATTTGAGTGAATTTGCATCTAACTTTGTCAGATATCGTCGATTAACATCCATTGAAGCCCATTGAGGTCGATTGTCACTTTGTGTTGATTGAAAATTTTCAAAGTCTATCTTCCTAATTTGAAGTCGAATTTTAACATTTCTTATATATTTGAGTGAATTTGCATCTAACTTTGTCAGATATCGTCGATAAACATTCATTGAAGCCCATTGAGGTCGATTGTCACTTTGTGTTGATTGAAAATTTTCAAAGTCTATCTTCCTAATTTGAAGTCGAATTTCAACATTTCTCATATATTTGAGTGAGTTTGCATCCAACTTTGTCAGATATCGTCGATAAACATCCATTGAAGCCCATTGAGGTCGATTGTCACTTTGTGTTGATTGAAAATTTTTAAAGTCAATCTTCCTAATTTGAAGTCGAATTTCAACATTTCTTATATATTTGAGTAAGTTTGCATCTAACTTTGTCAGATATCGTCGATAAACATTCATCGAAGCCCATTGAGGTCGATTGTCACTTTGTGTTGATTGAAAATTTTCAAAGTCAATCTTCCTAATTTGAAGTCGAATTTCAACATTTCTTATATATTTGAGTAAGTTTGCATCTAACATTGTCAGATATCGTCGATTAACATCCATTGAAGCCCATTGAGGTCGATTGTCACTTTGTGTTGATTGAAAATTTTCAAAGTCTATCTTCCTAATTTGAAGTCGAATTTTAACATTTCTTATATATTTGTGTGAGATTGCATCTAACTTTGTCAGATATCGTCGATAAACATTCATTGAAGCCCATTGAGGTCGATTGTCACTTTGTGTTGATTAAAAATTTTCAAAGTCTATCTTCCTAATTTGAAGTCGAATTTCAACATTTCTCATATATTTGAGTGAGTTTGCATCCAACTTTGTCAGATATCGTCGATAAACATCCATTGAAGCCCATTGAGGTCGATTGTCACTTTGTGTTGATTGAAAATTTTCAAAGTCAATCTTCCTAATTTGAAGTCGAATTTCAACATTTCCTATATATTTGAGTGAGTTTGCATCTAACTTTGTCAGATATCGTCGATTAACATCCATTGAAGCCCATTGAGGTCGATTGTCACTTTGTGTTGATTGAAAATTTTCAAAGTCTATCTTCCTAATTTGGAGTCGAATTTCAACATTTCTCATATATTCGAGTTAGTTTGCATCTAACTTTGTCAGATATCGTCGATTAACATCTATTGAAGCCCATTGAGGTCGATTGTCACTTTGTGTTGATTGAAAATTTTCAAAGTCAATCTTCCTAATTTGAAGTCGAATTTCAACATTTCTTATATATTTGAGTCAGTTTGCATCTAACTTTGTCAGATATCGTCGATTAACATCCATTGAAGCCCATTGAGGTCGATTGTCACTTTGTGTTGATTGAAAATTTTCAAAGTCTATCTTCCTAATTTGAAGTCGAATTTTAACATTTCTTATATATTTGAGTGAATTTGCATCTAACTTTGTCAGATATCGTCGATAAACATTCATTGAAGCCCATTGAGGTCGATTGTCACTTTGTGTTGATTGAAAATTTTCAAAGTCTATCTTCCTAATTTGAAGTCGAATTTCAACATTTCTCATATATTTGAGTGAGTTTGCATCCAACTTTGTCTGATATCGTCGATTAACATCTATTGAAGCCCATTGAGGTCGATTGTCACTTTGTGTTGATTGAAAATTTTCAAAGTCTATCTTCCTAATTTGAAGTCGAATTTTAACATTTCTTATATATTTGAGTGAGTTTGCATCTAACTTTGTCAGATATCGTCGATAAACATTTATTGAAGCCCATTGAGGTCGATTGTCACTTTGTGTTGATTGAAAATTTTCAAAGTCAATCTTCCTAATTTGAAGTCGAATTTCAACATTTCTTATATATTTGAGTAAGTTTGCATCTAACATTGTCAGATATCGTCGATTAACATCCATTGAAGCCCATTGAGGTCGATTGTCACTTTGTGTTGATTGAAAATTTTCAAAGTCTATCTTCCTAATTTGAAGTCGAATTTCAACATTTCTCATATATTTGAGGAGTTTGCATCCAACTTTGTCAGATATCGTCGATAAACATCCATTGAAGCCCATTGAGGTCGATTGTCACTTTGTGTTGATTGAAAATTTTTAAAGTCAATCTTCCTAATTTGAAGTCGAATTTCAACATTTCTTATATATTTGAGTAAGTTTGCATCCAACTTTGTCAGATATCGTCGATAAACATCCATTGAAGCCCATTGAGGTCGATTGTCACTTTGTGTTGATTGAAAATTTTCAAAGTCAATCTTCCTAATTTGAAGTCGAATTTCAACATTTCTTATATATTTGAGTGAATTTGCATCTAACTTTGTCAGATATCGTCGATTAACATCCATTGAAGCCCATTGAGGTCGATTGTCACTTTGTGTTGATTGAAAATTTTCAAAGTCTATCTTCCTAATTTGAAGTCGAATTTCAACATTTCTTATATATTTGAGTGAATTTGCATCTAACTTTGTCAGATATCGTCGATAAACATTCATTGAAGCCCATTGAGGTCGATTGTCACTTTGTGTTGATTGAAAATTTTCAAAGTCTATCTTCCTAATTTGAAGTCGAATTTCAACATTTCTCATATATTTGAGTGAGTTTGCATCCAACTTTGTCAGATATCGTCGATAAACATCCATTGAAGCCCATTGAGGTCGATTGTCACTTTGTGTTGATTGAAAATTTTTAAAGTCAATCTTCCTAATTTGAAGTCGAATTTCAACATTTCTTATATATTTGAGTAAGTTTGCATCTAACTTTGTCAGATATCGTCGATAAACATTCATCGAAGCCCATTGAGGTCGATTGTCACTTTGTGTTGATTGAAAATTTTCAAAGTCAATCTTCCTAATTTGAAGTCGAATTTCAACATTTCTTATATATTTGAGTAAGTTTGCATCTAACATTGTCAGATATCGTCGATTAACATCCATTGAAGCCCATTGAGGTCGATTGTCACTTTGTGTTGATTGAAAATTTTCAAAGTCTATCTTCCTAATTTGAAGTCGAATTTTAACATTTCTTATATATTTGAGTGAGTTTGCATCTAACTTTGTCAGATATCGTCGATAAACATTCATTGAAGCCCATTGAGGTCGATTGTCACTTTGTGTTGATTGAAAATTTTCAAAGTCTATCTTCCTAATTTGAAGTCGAATTTCAACATTTCTCATATATTTGAGTGAGTTTGCATCCAACTTTGTCAGATATCGTCGATAAACATCCATTGAAGCCCATTGAGGTCGATTGTCACTTTGTGTTGATTGAAAATTTTCAAAGTCAATCTTCCTAATTTGAAGTCGAATTTCAACATTTCCTATATATTTGAGTGAGTTTGCATCTAACTTTGTCAGATATCGTCGATTAACATCCATTGAAGCCCATTGAGGTCGATTGTCACTTTGTGTTGATTGAAAATTTTCAAAGTCTATCTTCCTAATTTGGAGTCGAATTTCAACATTTCTCATATATTCGAGTTAGTTTGCATCTAACTTTGTCAGATATCGTCGATTAACATCTATTGAAGCCCATTGAGGACGATTGTCACTTTGTGTTGATTGAAAATTTTCAAAGTCTATCTTCCTCATTTGAAGTCGAATTTTAACATTTCTTATATATTTGAGTGAATTTGCATCTAACTTTGTCAGATATCGTCGATAAACATTCATTGAAGCCCATTGAGGTCGATTGTCACTTTGTGTTGATTGAAAATTTTCAAAGTCAATCTTCCTAATTTGAAGTCGAATTTCAACATTTCTCATATATTTGAGTGAGTTTGCATCCAACTTTGTCTGATATCGTCGATTAACATCTATTGAAGCCCATTGAGGTCGATTGTCACTTTGTGTTGATTGAGAATTTTCAAAGTCAATCTTCCTAATTTGAAGTCGAATTTCAACATTTCTTATATATTTGAGTAAGTTTGCATGTAACATTGTCAGATATCGTCGATTAACATCCATTGAAGCCCATTGAGGTCGATTGTCACTTTGTGTTGATTGAAAATTTTCAAAGTCAATCTTCCTAATTTGAAGTCGAATTTCAACATTTCTTATATATTTGAGTAAGTTTGCATCTAACTTTGTCAGATATCGTCGATTAACATCCATTGAAGCCCATTGAGGTCGATTGTCACTTTGTGTTGATTGAAAATTTTCAAAGTCTATCTTCCTAATTTGAAGTCGAATTTTAACATTTCTTATATATTTGAGTGAATTTGCATCTAACTTTGTCAGATATCGTCGATAAACATTCATTGAAGCCCATTGAGGTCGATTGTCACTTTGTGTTGATTGAAAATTTTCAAAGTCTATCTTCCTAATTTGGAGTCGAATTTCAACATTTCTCATATATTCGAGTTAGTTTGCATCTAACTTTGTCAGATATCGTCGATTAACATCTATTGAAGCCCATTGAGGACGATTGTCACTTTGTGTTGATTGAAAATTTTCAAAGTCTATCTTCCTCATTTGAAGTCGAATTTTAACATTTCTTATATATTTGAGTGAATTTGCATCTAACTTTGTCAGATATCGTCGATAAACATTCATTGAAGCCCATTGAGGTCGATTGTCACTTTGTGTTGATTGAAAATTTTCAAAGTCAATCTTCCTAATTTGAAGTCGAATTTCAACATTTCTCATATATTTGAGTGAGTTTGCATCCAACTTTGTCTGATATCGTCGATTAACATCTATTGAAGCCCATTGAGGTCGATTGTCACTTTGTGTTGATTGAGAATTTTCAAAGTCAATCTTCCTAATTTGAAGTCGAATTTCAACATTTCTTATATATTTGAGTAAGTTTGCATGTAACATTGTCAGATATCGTCGATTAACATCCATTGAAGCCCATTGAGGTCGATTGTCACTTTGTGTTGATTGAAAATTTTCAAAGTCAATCTTCCTAATTTGAAGTCGAATTTCAACATTTCTTATATATTTGAGTAAGTTTGCATCTAACTTTGTCAGATATCGTCGATTAACATCCATTGAAGCCCATTGAGGTCGATTGTCACTTTGTGTTGATTGAAAATTTTCAAAGTCTATCTTCCTAATTTGAAGTCGAATTTTAACATTTCTTATATATTTGAGTGAATTTGCATCTAACTTTGTCAGATATCGTCGATTAACATCTATTGAAGCCCATTGAGGTCGATTGTCACTTTGTGTTGATTGAAAATTTTCAAAGTCTATCTTCCTAATTTGAAGTCGAATTTTAACATTTCTTATATATTTGAGTGAATTTGTATCTAACTTTGTCAGATATCGTCGATAAACATTCATTGAAGCCCATTGAGGTCGATTGTCACTTTGTGTTGATTGAAAATTTTCAAAGTCTATCTTCCTAATTTGAAGTCGAATTTTAACATTTCTTATATATTTGAGTGAATTTGCATCTAACTTTGTCAGATATCGTCGATAAACATTCATTGAAGCCCATTGAGGTCGATTGTCACTTTGTGTTGATTGAAAATTTTCAAAGACTATCTTCCTAATTTGAAGTCGAATTTCAACATTTCTCATATATTTGAGTGAGTTTGCATCCAACTTTGTCTGATATCGTCGATTAACATCTATTGAAGCCCATTGAGGTCGATTGTCACTTTGTGTTGATTGAAAATTTTCAAAGTCTATCTTCCTAATTTGAAGTCGAATTTTAACATTTCTTATATATTTGAGTGAATTTGCATCTAACTTTGTCAGATATCGTCGATAAACATTCATTGAAGCCCATTGAGGTCGATTGTCACTTTGTGTTGATTGAAAATTTTCAAAGTCAATCTTCCTAATTTGAAGTCGAATTTCAACAATTCTTATATATTTGAGTAAGTTTGCATGTAACATTGTCAGATATCGTCGATTAACATCCATTGAAGCCCATTGAGGTCGATTGTCACTTTGTGTTGATTGAAAATTTTCAAAGTCTATCTTCCTAATTTGAAGTCGAATTTCAACATTTCTTATATATTTGAGTGAGTTTGCATCTAACTTTGTCAGATATCGTCGATAAACATTCATTGAAGCCCATTGAGGTCGATTGTCACTTTGTGTTGATTGAAAATTTTCAAAGTCAATCTTCATAATTTGAAGTCGAATTTCAACATTTCTTATATATTTGAGTAAGTTTGCATCTAACATTGTCAGGTATCGTCGATTAACATCCATTGAAGCCCATTGAGGTCGATTGTCACTTTGTGTTGATTGAAAATTTTCAAAGTCTATCTTCCTAATTTGAAGTCGAATTTTAACATTTCTTATATATTTGAGTGAGTTTGCATCTAACTTTGTCAGATATCGTCGATTAACATCTATTGAAGCCCATTGAGGTCGATTGTCACTTTGTGTTGATTGAAAATTTTCAAAGTCAATCTTCCTAATTTGAAGTCGAATTTCAACATTTCTTATATATTTGAGTAAGTTTGCATGTAACATTGTCAGATATCGTCGATTAACATCCATTGAAGCCCATTGAGGTCGATTGTCACTTTGTGTTGATTGAAAATTTTCAAAGTCAATCTTCCTAATTTGAAGTCGAATTTCAACATTTCTTATATATTTGAGTAAGTTTGCATCTAACATTGTCAGATATCGTCGATAAACATTCATTGAAGCCCATTGAGGTCGATTGTCACTTTGTGTTGATTGAAAATTTTCAAAGTCAATCTTCCTAATTTGAAGTCAAATTTCAACATTTCTTATATATTTGAGTAAGTTTGCATCTAACATTGTCAGATATCGTCGATTAACATCCATTGAAGCCCATTGAGGTCGATTGTCACTTTGTGTTGATTGAAAATTTTCAAAGTCTATCTTCCTAATTTGAAGTCGAATTTTAACATTTCTTATATATTTGAGTGAGTTTGCATCTTACTTTGTCAGATATCGTCGATAAACATTCATTGAAGCCCATTGAGGTCGATTGTCACTTTGTGTTGATTGAAAATTTTCAAAGTCTATCTTCCTAATTTGAAGTCGAATTTCAACATTTCTCATATATTTGAGTGAGTTTGCATCCAACTTTGTCAGATATCGTCGATTAACATCCATTGAAGCCCATTGAGGTCGATTGTCACTTTGTGTTGATTGAAAATTTTCAAAGTCTATCTTCCTAATTTGAAGTCGAATTTCAACATTTCTTATATATTTGAGTAAGTTTGCATCTAACATTGTCAGATATCGTCGATTAACATCTATTGAAGCCCATTGAGGTCGATTGTCACTTTGTGTTGATTGAAAATTTTCAAAGTCTATCTTCCTAATTTGAAGTCGAATTTTAACATTTCTTATATATTTGAGTGAATTTGCATCTAACTTTGTCAGATATCGTCGATAAACATTCATTGAAGCCCATTGAGGTCGATTGTCACTTTGTGTTGATTGAAAATTTTCAAAGTCAATCTTCCTAATTTGAAGTCGAATTTCAACATTTCTTATATATTTGAGTAAGTTTGCATGTAACATTGTCAGATATCGTCGATTAACATCCATTGAAGCCCATTGAGGTCGATTGTCACTTTGTGTTGATTGAAAATTTTCAAAGTCAATCTTCCTAATTTGAAGTCGAATTTCAACATTTCTTATATATTTGAGTAAGTTTGCATCTAACATTGTCAGATATCGTCGATTAACATCCATTGAAGCCCATTGAGGTCGATTGTCACTTTGTGTTGATTGAAAATTTTCAAAGTCTATCTTCCTAATTTGAAGTCGAATTTTAACATTTCTTATATATTTGAGTGAGTTTGCATCTAAATTTGTCAGATATCGTCGATAAACATTTATTGAAGCCCATTGAGGTCGATTGTCACTTTGTGTTGATTGAAAATTTTCAAAGTCAATCTTCCTAATTTGAAGTCGAATTTCAACATTTCTTATATTTTTGAGTAAGTTTGCATCTAACATTGTCAGATATCGTCGATTAACATCCATTGAAGCCCATTGAGGTCGATTGTCACTTTGTGTTGATTGAAAATTTTCAAAGTCAATCTTCCTAATTTGAAGTCGAATTTCAACATTTCTTATATATTTGAGTAAGTTTGCATGTAACATTGTCAGATATCGTCGATTAACATCCATTGAAGCCCATTGAGGTCGATTGTCACTTTGTGTTGATTGAAAATTTTCAAAGTCTATCTTCCTAATTTGAAGTCGAATTTCAACATTTCTTATATATTTGAGTAAGTTTGCATCTAACATTGTCAGATATCGTCGAATAACATCCATTGAAGCCCATTGAGGTCGATTGTCACTTTGTGTTGATTGAAAATTTTCAAAGTCTATCTTCCTAATTTGAAGTCGAATTTAACATTTCTTATATATTTGAGTGAGTTTGCATCTAACTTTGTCAGATATCGTCGATAAACATTTATTGAAGCCCATTGAGGTCGATTGTCACTTTGTGTTGATTGAAAATTTTCAAAGTCTATCTTCCTAATTTGGAGTCGAATTTCAACATTTCTCATATATTCGAGTGAGTTTGCATCTAACATTGTCAGATATCGTCGATAAACATTCATTGAAGCCCATTGAGGTCGATTGTCACTTTGTGTTGATTGAAAATTTTCAAAGTCTATCTTCCTAATTTGAAGTCGAATTTCAACATTTCCTATATATTTGAGTGAGTTTGCATCCAACTTTGTCAGATATCGTCGATAAACATTCATTGAAGCCCATTGAGGTCGATTGTCACATTGTGTTGATTGAAAATTTTCAAAGTCAATCTTCCTAATTTGAAGTCGAATTTCAACATTTCTTATATATTTGAGTAAGTTTGCATCTAACATTGTCAGATATCGTCGATTAACATCCATTGAAGCCCATTGAGGTCGATTGTCACTTTGTGTTGATTGAAAATTTTCAAAGTCTATCTTCCTAATTTGAAGTCGAATTTTAACATTTCTTATATATTTGAGTGAGTTTGCATCTAACTTTGTCAGATATCGTCGATAAACATTTATTGAAGCCCATTGAGGTCGATTGTCACTTTGTGTTGATTGAAAATTTTCAAAGTCAATCTTCCTAATTTGAAGTCGAATTTCAACATTTCTTATATATTTGAGTAAGTTTGCATCTAACATTGTCAGATATCGTCGATTAACATCCATTGAAGCCCATTGAGGTCGATTGTCACTTTGTGTTGATTGAAAATTTTCAAAGTCTATCTTCCTAATTTGAAGTCGAATTTCAACATTTCTCATATATTTGAGGAGTTTGCATCCAACTTTGTCAGATATCGTCGATAAACATCCATTGAAGCCCATTGAGGTCGATTGTCACTTTGTGTTGATTGAAAATTTTTAAAGTCAATCTTCCTAATTTGAAGTCGAATTTCAACATTTCTTATATATTTGAGTAAGTTTGCATCCAACTTTGTCAGATATCGTCGATAAACATCCATTGAAGCCCATTGAGGTCGATTGTCACTTTGTGTTGATTGAAAATTTTCAAAGTCTATCTTCCTAATTTGAAGTCGAATTTAACATTTCTTATATATTTGAGTGAGTTTGCATCTAACTTTGTCAGATATCGTCGATAAACATTTATTGAAGCCCATTGAGGTCGATTGTCACTTTGTGTTGATTGAAAATTTTCAAAGTCTATCTTCCTAATTTGGAGTCGAATTTCAACATTTCTCATATATTCGAGTGAGTTTGCATCTAACATTGTCAGATATCGTCGATAAACATTTATTGAAGCCCATTGAGGTCGATTGTCACTTTGTGTTGATTGAAAATTTTCAAAGTCTATCTTCCTAATTTGAAGTCGAATTTTAACATTTCTTATATATTTGAGTGAGTTTGCATCTAACATTGTCAGATATCGTCGATAAACATTCATTGAAGCCCATTGAGGTCGATTGTCACTTTGTGTTGATTGAAAATTTTCAAAGTCAATCTTCCTAATTTGAAGTCGAATTTCAACATTTCCTATATATTTGAGTGAGTTTGCATCTAACTTTGTCAGATTTCGTCGATTAACATCCATTGAAGCCCATTGAGGTCGATTGTCACTTTGTGTTGATTGAAAATTTTCAAAGTCTATCTTCCTAATTTGAAGTCGAATTTCAACATTTCTTATATATTTGAGTAAGTTTGCATGTAACATTGTCAGATATCGTCGATTAACATCCATTGAAGCCCATTGAGGTCGATTGTCACTTTGTGTTGATTGAAAATTTTCAAAGTCTATCTTCCTAATTTGAAGTCGAATTTCAACATTTCTTATATATTTGAGTAAGTTTGCATCTAACATTGTCAGATATCGTCGATTAACATCCATTGAAGCCCATTGAGGTCGATTGTCACTTTGTGTTGATTGAAAATTTTCAAAGTCTATCTTCCTAATTTGAAGTCGAATTTAACATTTCTTATATATTTGAGTGAGTTTGCATCTAACTTTGTCAGATATCGTCGATAAACATTTATTGAAGCCCATTGAGGTCGATTGTCACTTTGTGTTGATTGAAAATTTTTAAAGTCTATCTTCCTAATTTGGAGTCGAATTTCAACATTTCTCATATATTCGAGTGAGTTTGCATCTAACATTGTCAGATATCGTCGATTAACATCCATTGAAGCCCATTGAGGTCGATTGTCACTTTGTGTTGATTGAAAATTTTCAAAGTCTATCTTCCTAATTTGAAGTCGAATTTCAACATTTCTCATATATTTGAGGAGTTTGCATCCAACTTTGTCAGATATCGTCGATAAACATCCATTGAAGCCCATTGAGGTCGATTGTCACTTTGTGTTGATTGAAAATTTTTAAAGTCTATCTTCCTAATTTGAAGTCGAATTTTAACATTTCTTATATATTTGAGTGAGTTTGCATCTAACTTTGTCAGATATCGTCGATAAACATTTATTGAAGCCCATTGAGGTCGATTGTCACTTTGTGTTGATTGAAAATTTTCAAAGTCAATCTTCCTAATTTGAAGTCGAATTTCAACATTTCTTATATTTTTGAGTAAGTTTGCATCTAACATTGTCAGATATCGTCGATTAACATCCATTGAAGCCCATTGAGGTCGATTGTCACTTTGTGTTGATTGAAAATTTTCAAAGTCTATCTTCCTAATTTGAAGTCGAATTTCAACATTTCTCATATATTTGAGGAGTTTGCATCCAACTTTGTCAGATATCGTCGATAAACATCCATTGAAGCCCATTGAGGTCGATTGTCACTTTGTGTTGATTGAAAATTTTTAAAGTGAATCTTCCTAATTTGAAGTCGAATTTCAACATTTCTTATATATTTGAGTAAGTTTGCATCCAACTTTGTCAGATATCGTCGATAAACATCCATTGAAGCCCATTGAGGTCGATTGTCACTTTGTGTTGATTGAAAATTTTCAAAGTCTATCTTCCTAATTTGAAGTCGAATTTCAACATTTCTCATATATTCGAGTTAGTTTGCATCCAACTTTGTCAGATATCGTCGATTAACATCCATTGAAGCCCATTGAGGTCGATTGTCACTTTGTGTTGATTGAAAATTTTCAAAGTCTATCTTCCTAATTTGAAGTCGAATTTTAACATTTCTTATATATTTGAGTGAGTTTGCATCTAACTTTGTCAGATATCGTCGATAAACATTTATTGAAGCCCATTGAGGTCGATTGTCACTTTGTGTTGATTGAAAATTTTCAAAGTGTATCTTCCTAATTTGAAGTCGAATTCTAACATTTCTTATATATTTGAGTGAGTTTGCATCTAACATTGTCAGATATCGTCGATAAACATTCATTGAAGCCCATTGAGGTCGATTGTCACTTTGTGTTGATTGAAAATTTTCAAAGTCAATCTTCCTAATTTGAAGTCGAATTTCAACATTTCCTATATATTTGAGTGAGTTTGCATCTAACTTTGTCAGATATCGTCGATTAACATCCATTGAAGCCCATTGAGGTCGATTGTCACTTTGTGTTGATTGAAAATTTTCAAAGTCTATCTTCCTAATTTGGAGTCGAATTTCAACATTTCTCATATATTTGAGTAAGTTTGCATCTAACTTTGTCAGATATCGTCGATAAACATTCATTGAAGCCCATTGAGGTCGATTGTCACTTTGTGTTGATTGAAAATTTTCAAAGTCAATCTTCCTAATTTGAAGTCGAATTTCAACATTTCTTATATATTTGAGTAAGTTTGCATCTAACATTGTCAGATATCGTCGATTAACATCTATTGAAGCCCATTGAGGTCGATTGTCACTTTGTGTTGATTGAAAATTTTCAAAGTCTATCTTCCTAATTTGAAGTCGAATTTTAACATTTCTTATATATTTGAGTGAGTTTGCATCTAACTTTGTCAGATATCGTCGATAAACATTCATTGAAGCCCATTGAGGTCGATTGTCACTTTGTGTTGATTGAAAATTTTCAAAGTGTATCTTCCTAATTTGAAGTCGAATTCTAACATTTCTTATATATTTGAGTGAGTTTGCATCTAACATTGTCAGATATCGTCGATAAACATTCATTGAAGCCCATTGAGGTCGATTGTCACTTTGTGTTGATTGAAAATTTTCAAAGTCAATCTTCCTAATTTGAAGTCGAATTTCAACATTTCCTATATATTTGAGTGAGTTTGCATCTAACTTTGTCAGATATCGTCGATTAACATCCATTGAAGCCCATTGAGGTCGATTGTCACTTTGTGTTGATTGAAAATTTTCAAAGTCTATCTTCCTAATTTGGAGTCGAATTTCAACATTTCTCATATATTTGAGTAAGTTTGCATCTAACTTTGTCAGATATCGTCGATAAACATTCATTGAAGCCCATTGAGGTCGATTGTCACTTTGTGTTCATTGAAAATTTTCAAAGTCAATCTTCCTAATTTGAAGTCGAATTTCAACATTTCTTATATATTTGAGTAAGTTTGCATCTAACATTGTCAGATATCGTCGATTAACATCTATTGAAGCCCATTGAGGTCGATTGTCACTTTGTGTTGATTGAAAATTTTCAAAGTCTATCTTCCTAATTTGAAGTCGAATTTTAACATTTCTTATATATTTGAGTGAGTTTGCATCTAACTTTGTCAGATATCGTCGATAAACATTCATTGAAGCCCATTGAGGTCGATTGTCACTTTGTGTTGATTGAAAATTTTCAAAGTCTATCTTCCTAATTTGAAGTCGAATTTCAACATTTCTTATATATTTGAGTAAGTTTGCATCTAACTTTGTCAGATATCGTCGATTAACATCCATTGAAGCCCATTGAGGTCGATTGTCACTTTGTGTTGATTGAAAATTTTCAAAGTCTATCTTCCTAATTTGAAGTCGAATTTTAACATTTCTTATATATTTGAGTGAATTTGCATCTAACTTTGTTAGATATCGTCGATAAACATTCATTGAAGCCCATTGAGGTCGATTGTCACTTTGTGTTGATTGAAAATTTTCAAAGACTATCTTCCTAATTTGAAGTCGAATTTCAACATTTCTCATATATTTGAGTGAGTTTGCATCCAACTTTGTCTGATATCGTCGATTAACATCCATTGAAGCCCATTGAGGTCGATTGTCACTTTGTGTTGATTGAAAATTTTCAAAGTCTATCTTCCTAATTTGAAGTCGAATTTTAACATTTCTTATATATTTGAGTGAGTTTGCATCTAACTTTGTCAGATATCGTCGATAAACATTTATTGAAGCCCATTGAGGTCGATTGTCACTTTGTGTTGATTGAAAATTTTCAAAGTCTATCTTCCTAATTTGAAGTCGAATTTTAACATTTCTTATATATTTGAGTGAGTTTGCATCTAACATTGTCAGATATCGTCGATTAACATCTATTGAAGCCCATTGAGGTCGATTGTCACTTTGTGTTGATTGAAAATTTTCAAAGTCTATCTTCCTAATTTGAAGTCGAATTTTAACATTTCTTATATATTTGAGTGAGTTTGCATCTAACTTTGTCAGATATCGTCGATAAACATTCATTGAAGCCCATTGAGGTCGATTGTCACTTTGTGTTGATTGAAAATTTTCAAAGTCTATCTTCCTAATTTGGAGTCGAATTTCAACATTTCTCATATATTCGAGTGAGTTTGCATCTAACATTGTCAGATATCGTCGATAAACATTCATTGAAGCCCATTGAGGTCGATTGTCACTTTGTGTTGATTGAAAATTTTCAAAGTCTATCTTCCTAATTTGGAGTCGAATTTCAACATTTCTCATATATTCGAGTGAGTTTGCATCTAACATTGTCAGATATCGTCGATAAACATTCATTGAAGCCCATTGAGGTCGATTGTCACTTTGTGTTGATTGAAAATTTTCAAAGTCAATCTTCCTAATTTGAAGTCGAATTTCAACATTTCCTATATATTTGAGTGAGTTTGCATCTAACTTTGTCAGATATCGTCGATTAACATCCATTGAAGCCCATTGAGGTCGATTGTCACTTTGTGTTGATTGAAAATTTTCAAAGTCTATCTTCCTAATTTGGAGTCGAATTTCAACATTTCTCATATATTCGAGTTAGTTTGCATCTAACTTTGTCAGATATCGTCGATTAACATCTATTGAAGCCCATTGAGGTCGATTGTCACTTTGTGTTGATGGAAAATTTTCAAAGTCAATCTTCCTAATTTGAAGTCGAATTTCAACATTTCTTATATATTTGAGTCAGTTTGCATCTAACTTTGTCAGATATCGTCGATTAACATCCATTGAAGCCAATTGAGGTCGATTGTCACTTTGTGTTGATTGAAAATTTTCAAAGTCTATCTTCCTAATTTGAAGTCGAATTTTAACATTTCTTATATATTTGAGTGAATTTGCATCTAACTTTGTCAGATATCGTCGATAAACATTCATTGAAGCCCATTGAGGTCGATTGTCACTTTGTGTTGATTGAAAATTTTCAAAGTCTATCTTCCTAATTTGAAGTCGAATTTCAACATTTCTCATATATTTGAGTGAGTTTGCATCCAACTTTGTCTGATATCGTCGATTAACATCTATTGAAGCCCATTGAGGTCGATTGTCACTTTGTGTTGATTGAAAATTTTCAAAGTCTATCTTCCTAATTTGAAGTCGAATTTTAACATTTCTTATATATTTGAGTGAATTTGCATCTAACTTTGTCAGATATCGTCGATAAACATTCATTGAAGCCCATTGAGGTCGATTGTCACTTTGTGTTGATTGAAAATTTTCAAAGTCAATCTTCCTAATTTGAAGTCGAATTTCAACATTTCTTATATATTTGAGTAAGTTTGCATGTAACATTGTCAGATATCGTCAATTAACATCCATTGAAGCCCATTGAGGTCGATTGTCACTTTGTGTTGATTGAAAATTTTCAAAGTCAATCTTCCTAATTTGAAGTCGAATTTCAACATTTCTTATATATTTGAGTAAGTTTGCATCTAACTTTGTCAGATATCGTCGATTAACATCCATTGAAGCCCATTGAGGTCGATTGTCACTTTGTGTTGATTGAAAATTTTCAAAGTCTATCTTCCTAATTTGAAGTCGAATTTTAACATTTCTTATATATTTGAGTGAGTTTGCATCTAACTTTGTCAGATATCGTCGATAAACATTTATTGAAGCCCATTGAGGTCGATTGTCACTTTGTGTTGATTGAAAATTTTCAAAGTCTATCTTCCTAATTTGAAGTCGAATTTTAACATTTCTTATATATTTGAGTGAGTTTGCATCTAACATTGTCAGATATCGTCGATAAACATTCATTGAAGCCCATTGAGGTCGATTGTCACTTTGTGTTGATTGAAAATTTTCAAAGTCAATCTTCCTAATTTGAAGTCGAATTTCAACATTTCCTATATATTTGAGTGAGTTTGCATCTAACTTTGTCAGATATCGTCGATTAACATCCATTGAAGCCCATTGAGGTCGATTGTCACTTTGTGTTGATTGAAAATTTTCAAAGTCTATCATCCTAATTTGGAGTCGAATTTCAACATTTCTCATATATTTGAGTAAGTTTGCATCTAACTTTGTCAGATATCGTCGATAAACATTCATTGAAGCCCATTGAGGTCGATTGTCACTTTGTGTTGATTGAAAATTTTCAAAGTCAATCTTCCTAATTTGAAGTCGAATTTCAACATTTCTTATATATTTGAGTAAGTTTGCATCTAACATTGTCAGATATCGTCGATTAACATCTATTGAAGCCCATTGAGGTCGATTGTCACTTTGTGTTGATTGAAAATTTTCAAAGTCTATCTTCCTAATTTGAAGTCGAATTTTAACATTTCTTATATATTTGAGTGAATTTGCATCTAACTTTGTCAGATATCGTCGATAAACATTCATTGAAGCCCATTGAGGTCGATTGTCACTTTGTGTTGATTGAAAATTTTCAAAGTCAATCTTCCTAATTTGAAGTCGAATTCCAACATTTCCTATATATTTGAGTGAGTTTGCATCTAACTTTGTCAGATATCGTCGATTAACATCCATTGAAGCCCATTGAGGTCGATTGTCACTTTGTGTTGATTGAAAATTTTCAAAGTCTATCATCCTAATTTGGAGTCGAATTTCAACATTTCTCATATATTTGAGTAAGTTTGCATCTAACTTTGTCAGATATCGTCGATAAACATTCATTGAAGCCCATTGAGGTCGATTGTCACTTTGTGTTGATTGAAAATTTTCAAAGTCAATCTTCCTAATTTGAAGTCGAATTTCAACATTTCTTATATATTTGAGTAAGTTTGCATCTAACATTGTCAGATATCGTCGATTAACATCTATTGAAGCCCATTGAGGTCGATTGTCACTTTGTGTTGATTGAAAATTTTCAAAGTCTATCTTCCTAATTTGAAGTC
This sequence comes from Diorhabda carinulata, assembly GCF_026250575.1. Classification (NCBI taxonomy): domain Eukaryota; kingdom Metazoa; phylum Arthropoda; class Insecta; order Coleoptera; family Chrysomelidae; genus Diorhabda; species Diorhabda carinulata. The sequence goes on from NC_079463.1 coordinate 17,721,404, forward strand.
GAATTTTAACATTTCTTATATATTTGAGTGAGTTTGCATCTAACTTTGTCAGATATCGTCGATAAACATTCATTGAAGCCCATTGAGGTCGATTGTCACTTTGTGTTGATTGAAAATTTTCAAAGTCTATCTTCCTAATTTGAAATCGAATTTCAACATTTCCTATATATTTGAGTGAGTTTGCATCCAACTTTGTCAGATATCGTCGATAAACATTCATTGAAGCCCATTGAGGTCGATTGTCACTTTGTGTTGATTGAAAATTTTCAAAGTCTATCTTCCTAATTTGAAGTCGAATTTCAACATTTCCTATATATTTGAGTGAGTTTGCATCCAACTTTGTCAGATATCGTCGATAAACATCCATTGAAGCCCATTGAGGTCGATTGTCACTTTGTGTTGATTGAAAATTTTCAAAGTCAATCTTCCTAATTTGAAGTCGAATTTCAACATTTCCTATATATTTGAGTGAGTTTGCATCTAACTTTGTCAGATATCGTCGATTAACATCCATTGAAGCCCATTGAGGTCGATTGTCACTTTGTGTTGATTGAAAATTTTCAAAGTCTATCTTCCTAATTTGGAGTCGAATTTCAACATTTCTCATATATTCGAGTTAGTTTGCATCTAACTTTGTCAGATATCGTCGATTAACATCTATTGAAGCCCATTGAGGTCGATTGTCACTTTGTGTTGATTGAAAATTTTCAAAGTCAATCTTCCTAATTTGAAGTCGAATTTCAACATTTCTTATATATTTGAGTCAGTTTGCATCTAACTTTGTCAGATATCGTCGATTAACATCCATTGAAGCCCATTGAGGTCGATTGTCACTTTGTGTTGATTGAAAATTTTCAAAGTCTATCTTCCTAATTTGAAGTCGAATTTTAACATTTCTTATATATTTGAGTGAATTTGCATCTAACTTTGTCAGATATCGTCGATAAACATTCATTGAAGCCCATTGAGGTCGATTGTCACTTTGTGTTGATTGAAAATTTTCAAAGTCTATCTTCCTAATTTGAAGTCGAATTTCAACATTTCTCATATATTTGAGTGAGTTTGCATCCAACTTTGTCTGATATCGTCGATTAACATCTATTGAAGCCCATTGAGGTCGATTGTCACTTTGTGTTGATTGAAAATTTTCAAAGTCTATCTTCCTAATTTGAAGTCGAATTTTAACATTTCTTATATATTTGAGTGAATTTGCATCTAACTTTGTCAGATATCGTCGATAAACATTCATTGAAGCCCATTGAGGTCGATTGTCACTTTGTGTTGATTGAAAATTTTCAAAGTCAATCTTCCTAATTTGAAGTCGAATTTCAACATTTCTTATATATTTGAGTAAGTTTGCATGTAACATTGTCAGATATCGTCGATTAACATCCATTGAAGCCCATTGAGGTCGATTGTCACTTTGTGTTGATTGAAAATTTTCAAAGTCAATCTTCCTAATTTGAAGTCGAATTTCAACATTTCTTATATATTTGAGTAAGTTTGCATCTAACTTTGTCAGATATCGTCGATTAACATCCATTGAAGCCCATTGAGGTCGATTGTCACTTTGTGTTGATTGAAAATTTTCAAAGTCTATCTTCCTAATTTGAAGTCGAATTTTAACATTTCTTATATATTTGAGTGAATTTGCATCTAACTTTGTCAGATATCGTCGATAAACATTCATTGAAGCCCATTGAGGTCGATTGTCACTTTGTGTTGATTGAAAATTTTCAAAGACTATCTTCCTAATTTGAAGTCGAATTTCAACATTTCTCATATATTTGAGTGAGTTTGCATCCAACTTTGTCTGATATCGTCGATTAACATCTATTGAAGCCCATTGAGGTCGATTGTCACTTTGTGTTGATTGAAAATTTTCAAAGTCTATCTTCCTAATTTGAAGTCGAATTTTAACATTTCTTATATATTTTAGTGAATTTGCATCTAACTTTGTCAGATATCGTCGATAAACATTCATTGAAGCCCATTGAGGTCGATTGTCACTTTGTGTTGATTGAAAATTTTCAAAGTCAATCTTCCTAATTTGAAGTCGAATTTCAACAATTCTTATATATTTGAGTAAGTTTGCATGTAACATTGTCAGATATCGTCGATTAACATCCATTGAAGCCCATTGAGGTCGATTGTCACTTTGTGTTGATTGAAAATTTTCAAAGTCTATCTTCCTAATTTGAAGTCGAATTTCAACATTTCTTATATATTTGAGTAAGTTTGCATCTAACTTTGTCAGATATCGTCGATAAACATTCATTGAAGCCCATTGAGGTCGATTGTCACTTTGTGTTGATTGAAAATTTTCAAAGTCAATCTTCCTAATTTGAAGTCGAATTTCAACATTTCTTATATATTTGAGTAAGTTTGCATCTAACATTGTCAGGTATCGTCGATTAACATCCATTGAAGCCCATTGAGGTCGATTGTCACTTTGTGTTGATTGAAAATTTTCAAAGTCTATCTTCCTAATTTGAAGTCGAATTTTAACATTTCTTATATATTTGAGTGAGTTTGCATCTAACTTTGTCAGATATCGTCGATTAACATCTATTGAAGCCCATTGAGGTCGATTGTCACTTTGTGTTGATTGAAAATTTTCAAAGTCAATCTTCCTAATTTGAAGTCGAATTTCAACATTTCTTATATATTTGAGTAAGTTTGCATGTAACATTGTCAGATATCGTCGATTAACATCCATTGAAGCCCATTGAGGTCGATTGTCACTTTGTGTTGATTGAAAATTTTCAAAGTCTATCTTCCTAATTTGAAGTCGAATTTCAACATTTCTTATATATTTGAGTAAGTTTGCATCTAACATTGTCAGATATCGTCGATTAACATCCATTGAAGCCCATTGAGGTCGATTGTCACTTTGTGTTGATTGAAAATTTTCAAAGTCTATCTTCCTAATTTGAAGTCGAATTTCAACATTTCTTATATATTTGAGTAAGTTTGCATCTAACATTGTCAGATATCGTCGATTAACATCCATTGAAGCCCATTGAGGTCGGTTGTCACTTTGTGTTGATTGAAAATTTTCAAAGTCTATCTTCCTAATTTGAAGTCGAATTTAACATTTCTTATATATTTGAGTGAGTTTGCATCTAACTTTGTCAGATATCGTCGATAAACATTTATTGAAGCCCATTGAGGTCGATTGTCACTTTGTGTTGATTGAAAATTTTCAAAGTCTATCTTCCTAATTTGGAGTCGAATCTCAACATTTCTCATATATTCGAGTGAGTTTGCATCCAACTTTGTCAGATATCGTCGATAAACATTCATTGAAGCCCATTGAGGTCGATTGTCACTTTGTGTTGATTGAAAATTCTCAAAGTCAATCTTCCTAATTTGAAGTCGAATTTCAACATTTCTTATATATTTGAGTAAGTTTGCATCTAACATTGTCAGATATCGTCGATTAACATCTATTGAAGCCCATTGAGGTCGATTGTCACTTTGTGTTGATTGAAAATTTTCAAAGTCTATCTTCCTAATTTGAAGTCGAATTTTAACATTTCTTATATATTTGAGTGAATTTGCATCTAACTTTGTCAGATATCGTCGATAAACATTCATTGAAGCCCATTGAGGTCGATTGTCACTTTGTGTTGATTGAAAATTTTCAAAGTCAATCTTCCTAATTTGAAGTCGAATTTCAACATTTCTTATATATTTGAGTAAGTTTGCATGTAACATTGTCAGATATCGTCGATTAACATCCATTGAAGCCCATTGAGGTCGATTGTCACTTTGTGTTGATTGAAAATTTTCAAAGTCTATCTTCCTAATTTGAAGTCGAATTTCAACATTTCTTATATATTTGAGTAAGTTTGCATCTAACTTTGTCAGATATCGTCGATAAACATTCATTGAAGCCCATTGAGGTCGATTGTCACTTTGTGTTGATTGAAAATTTTCAAAGTCAATCTTCCTAATTTGAAGTCGAATTTCAACATTTCTTATATATTTGAGTAAGTTTGCATCTAACATTGTCAGGTATCGTCGATTAACATCCATTGAAGCCCATTGAGGTCGATTGTCACTTTGTGTTGATTGAAAATTTTCAAAGTCTATCTTCCTAATTTGAAGTCGAATTTTAACATTTCTTATATATTTGAGTGAGTTTGCATCTAACTTTGTCAGATATCGTCGATTAACATCTATTGAAGCCCATTGAGGTCGATTGTCACTTTGTGTTGATTGAAAATTTTCAAAGTCAATCTTCCTAATTTGAAGTCGAATTTCAACATTTCTTATATATTTGAGTAAGTTTGCATGTAACATTGTCAGATATCGTCGATTAACATCCATTGAAGCCCATTGAGGTCGATTGTCACTTTGTGTTGATTGAAAATTTTCAAAGTCTATCTTCCTAATTTGAAGTCGAATTTCAACATTTCTTATATATTTGAGTAAGTTTGCATCCAGCATTGTCAGATATCGTCGATTAACATCCATTGAAGCCCATTGAGGTCGATTGTCACTTTGTGTTGATTGAAAATTTTCAAAGTCTATCTTCCTAATTTGAAGTCGAATTTAACATTTCTTATATATTTGAGTGAGTTTGCATCTAACTTTGTCAGATATCGTCGATAAACATTTATTGAAGCCCATTGAGGTCGATTGTCACTTTGTGTTGATTGAAAATTTTCAAAGTCTATCTTCCTAATTTGGAGTCGAATTTCAACATTTCTTATATATTTGAGTAAGTTTGCATCCAGCATTGTCAGATATCGTCGATTAACATCCATTGAAGCCCATTGAGGTCGATTGTCACTTTGTGTTGATTGAAAATTTTCAAAGTCTATCTTCCTAATTTGAAGTCGAATTTAACATTTCTTATATATTTGAGTGAGTTTGCATCTAACTTTGTCAGATATCGTCGATAAACATTCATTGAAGCCCATTGAGGTCGATTGTCACTTTGTGTTGATTGAAAATTTTCAAAGTCAATCTTCCTAATTTGAAGTCGAATTTCAACATTTCTTATATATTTGAGTAAGTTTGCATGTAACATTGTCAGATATCGTCGATTAACATCCATTGAAGCCCATTGAGGTCGATTGTCACTTTGTGTTGATTGAAAATTTTCAAAGTCAATCTTCCTAATTTGAAGTCGAATTTCAACATTTCTTATATATTTGAGTAAGTTTGCATCTAACTTTGTCAGATATCGTCGATTAACATCCATTGAAGCCCATTGAGGTCGATTGTCACTTTGTGTTGATTGAAAATTTTCAAAGTCTATCTTCCTAATTTGAAGTCGAATTTTAACATTTCTTATATATTTGAGTGAATTTGCATCTAACTTTGTCAGATATCGTCGATAAACATTCATTGAAGCCCATTGAGGTCGATTGTCACTTTGTGTTGATTGAAAATTTTCAAAGACTATCTTCCTAATTTGAAGTCGAATTTCAACATTTCTCATATATTTGAGTGAGTTTGCATCCAACTTTGTCTGATATCGTCGATTAACATCTATTGAAGCCCATTGAGGTCGATTGTCACTTTGTGTTGATTGAAAATTTTCAAAGTCTATCTTCCTAATTTGAAGTCGAATTTTAACATTTCTTATATATTTTAGTGAATTTGCATCTAACTTTGTCAGATATCGTCGATAAACATTCATTGAAGCCCATTGAGGTCGATTGTCACTTTGTGTTGATTGAAAATTTTCAAAGTCAATCTTCCTAATTTGAAGTCGAATTTCAACAATTCTTATATATTTGAGTAAGTTTGCATGTAACATTGTCAGATATCGTCGATTAACATCCATTGAAGCCCATTGAGGTCGATTGTCACTTTGTGTTGATTGAAAATTTTCAAAGTCTATCTTCCTAATTTGAAGTCGAATTTCAACATTTCTTATATATTTGAGTAAGTTTGCATCTAACTTTGTCAGATATCGTCGATAAACATTCATTGAAGCCCATTGAGGTCGATTGTCACTTTGTGTTGATTGAAAATTTTCAAAGTCAATCTTCCTAATTTGAAGTCGAATTTCAACATTTCTTATATATTTGAGTAAGTTTGCATCTAACATTGTCAGGTATCGTCGATTAACATCCATTGAAGCCCATTGAGGTCGATTGTCACTTTGTGTTGATTGAAAATTTTCAAAGTCTATCTTCCTAATTTGAAGTCGAATTTTAACATTTCTTATATATTTGAGTGAGTTTGCATCTAACTTTGTCAGATATCGTCGATTAACATCTATTGAAGCCCATTGAGGTCGATTGTCACTTTGTGTTGATTGAAAATTTTCAAAGTCAATCTTCCTAATTTGAAGTCGAATTTCAACATTTCTTATATATTTGAGTAAGTTTGCATGTAACATTGTCAGATATCGTCGATTAACATCCATTGAAGCCCATTGAGGTCGATTGTCACTTTGTGTTGATTGAAAATTTTCAAAGTCTATCTTCCTAATTTGAAGTCGAATTTCAACATTTCTTATATATTTGAGTAAGTTTGCATCTAACATTGTCAGATATCGTCGATTAACATCCATTGAAGCCCATTGAGGTCGATTGTCACTTTGTGTTGATTGAAAATTTTCAAAGTCTATCTTCCTAATTTGAAGTCGAATTTCAACATTTCTTATATATTTGAGTAAGTTTGCATCTAACATTGTCAGATATCGTCGATTAACATCCATTGAAGCCCATTGAGGTCGGTTGTCACTTTGTGTTGATTGAAAATTTTCAAAGTCTATCTTCCTAATTTGAAGTCGAATTTAACATTTCTTATATATTTGAGTGAGTTTGCATCTAACTTTGTCAGATATCGTCGATAAACATTTATTGAAGCCCATTGAGGTCGATTGTCACTTTGTGTTGATTGAAAATTTTCAAAGTCTATCTTCCTAATTTGGAGTCGAATCTCAACATTTCTCATATATTCGAGTGAGTTTGCATCCAACTTTGTCAGATATCGTCGATAAACATTCATTGAAGCCCATTGAGGTCGATTGTCACTTTGTGTTGATTGAAAATTCTCAAAGTCAATCTTCCTAATTTGAAGTCGAATTTCAACATTTCTTATATATTTGAGTAAGTTTGCATCTAACATTGTCAGATATCGTCGATTAACATCTATTGAAGCCCATTGAGGTCGATTGTCACTTTGTGTTGATTGAAAATTTTCAAAGTCTATCTTCCTAATTTGAAGTCGAATTTTAACATTTCTTATATATTTGAGTGAATTTGCATCTAACTTTGTCAGATATCGTCGATAAACATTCATTGAAGCCCATTGAGGTCGATTGTCACTTTGTGTTGATTGAAAATTTTCAAAGTCAATCTTCCTAATTTGAAGTCGAATTTCAACATTTCTTATATATTTGAGTAAGTTTGCATGTAACATTGTCAGATATCGTCGATTAACATCCATTGAAGCCCATTGAGGTCGATTGTCACTTTGTGTTGATTGAAAATTTTCAAAGTCTATCTTCCTAATTTGAAGTCGAATTTCAACATTTCTTATATATTTGAGTAAGTTTGCATCTAACTTTGTCAGATATCGTCGATAAACATTCATTGAAGCCCATTGAGGTCGATTGTCACTTTGTGTTGATTGAAAATTTTCAAAGTCAATCTTCCTAATTTGAAGTCGAATTTCAACATTTCTTATATATTTGAGTAAGTTTGCATCTAACATTGTCAGGTATCGTCGATTAACATCCATTGAAGCCCATTGAGGTCGATTGTCACTTTGTGTTGATTGAAAATTTTCAAAGTCTATCTTCCTAATTTGAAGTCGAATTTTAACATTTCTTATATATTTGAGTGAGTTTGCATCTAACTTTGTCAGATATCGTCGATTAACATCTATTGAAGCCCATTGAGGTCGATTGTCACTTTGTGTTGATTGAAAATTTTCAAAGTCAATCTTCCTAATTTGAAGTCGAATTTCAACATTTCTTATATATTTGAGTAAGTTTGCATGTAACATTGTCAGATATCGTCGATTAACATCCATTGAAGCCCATTGAGGTCGATTGTCACTTTGTGTTGATTGAAAATTTTCAAAGTCTATCTTCCTAATTTGAAGTCGAATTTCAACATTTCTTATATATTTGAGTAAGTTTGCATCCAGCATTGTCAGATATCGTCGATTAACATCCATTGAAGCCCATTGAGGTCGATTGTCACTTTGTGTTGATTGAAAATTTTCAAAGTCTATCTTCCTAATTTGAAGTCGAATTTAACATTTCTTATATATTTGAGTGAGTTTGCATCTAACTTTGTCAGATATCGTCGATAAACATTTATTGAAGCCCATTGAGGTCGATTGTCACTTTGTGTTGATTGAAAATTTTCAAAGTCTATCTTCCTAATTTGGAGTCGAATTTCAACATTTCTCATATATTCGAGTGAGTTTGCATCTAACATTGTCAGATATCGTCGATAAACATTCATTGAAGCCCATTGAGGTCGATTGTCACTTTGTGTTGATTGAAAATTTTCAAAGTCTATCTTCCTAATTTGAAGTCGAATTTCAACATTTCCTATATATTTGAGTGAGTTTGCATCCAACTTTGTCAGATATCGTCGATAAACATTCATTGAAGCCCATTGAGGTCGATTGTCACTTTGTGTTGATTGAAAATTTTCAAAGTCAATCTTCCTAATTTGAAGTCGAATTTCAACATTTCTTATATATTTGAGTAAGTTTGCATCTAACATTGTCAGATATCGTCGATTAACATCCATTGAAGCCCATTGAGGTCGATTGTCACTTTGTGTTGATTGAAAATTTTCAAAGTCTATCTTCCTAATTTGAAGTCGAATTTCAACATTTCTCATATATTTGAGGAGTTTGCATCCAACTTTGTCAGATATCGTCGATAAACATCCATTGAAGCCCATTGAGGTCGATTGTCACTTTGTGTTGATTGAAAATTTTTAAAGTCAATCTTCCTAATTTGAAGTCGAATTTCAACATTTCTTATATATTTGAGTAAGTTTGCATCCAACTTTGTCAGATATCGTCGATAAACATCCATTGAAGCCCATTGAGGTCGATTGTCACTTTGTGTTGATTGAAAATTTTCAAAGTCTATCTTCCTAATTTGAAGTCGAATTTCAACATTTCTCATATATTCGAGTTAGTTTGCATCTAACTTTGTCAGATATCGTCGATTAACATCCATTGAAGCCCATTGAGGTCGATTGTCACTTTGTGTTGATTGAAAATTTTCAAAGTCTATCTTCCTAATTTGAAGTCGAATTTTAACATTTCTTATATATTTGAGTGAGTTTGCATCTAACTTTGTCAGATATCGTCGATAAACATTTATTGAAGCCCATTGAGGTCGGTTGTCACTTTGTGTTGATTGAAAATTTTCAAAGTCAATCTTCCTAATTTGAAGTCGAATTTCAACATTTCTTATATATTTGAGTAAGTTCACATCTAACATTGTCAGATATCGTCGATTAACATCCATTGAAGCCCATTGAGGTCGATTGTCACTTTGTGTTGATTGAAAATTTTCAAAGTCTATCTTCCTAATTTGAAGTCGAATTTCAACATTTCTCATATATTCGAGGAGTTTGCATCCAACTTTGTCAGATATCGTCGATAAACATCCATTGAAGCCCATTGAGGTCGATTGTCACTTTGTGTTGATTGAAAATTTTTAAAGTCAATCTTCCTAATTTGAAGTCGAATTTCAACATTTCTCATATATTCGAGTTAGTTTGCATCTAACTTTGTCAGATATCGTCGATTAACATCCATTGAAGCCCATTGAGGTCGATTGTCACTTTGTGTTGATTGAAAATTTTCAAAGTCTATCTTCCTAATTTGAAGTCGAATTTCAACATTTCTCATATATTCGAGTTAGTTTGCATCTAACTTTGTCAGATATCGTCGATTAACATCCATTGAAGCCCATTGAGGTCGATTGTCACTTTGTGTTGATTGAAAATTTTCAAAGTCTATCTTCCTAATTTGAAGTCGAATTTTAACATTTCTTATATATTTGAGTGAGTTTGCATCTAACTTTGTCAGATATCGTCGATAAACATTTATTGAAGCCCATTGAGGTCGATTGTCACTTTGTGTTGATTGAAAATTTTCAAAGTCTATCTTCCTAATTTGAAGTCGAATTTTAACATTTCTTATATATTTGAGTGAGTTTGCATCTAACATTGTCAGATATCGTCGATAAACATTCATTGAAGCCCATTGAGGTCGATTGTCACTTTGTGTTGATTGAAAATTTTCAAAGTCAATCTTCCTAATTTGAAGTCGAATTTCAACATTTCCTATATATTTGAGTGAGTTTGCATCTAACTTTGTCAGATATCGTCGATTAACATCCATTGAAGCCCATTGAGGTCGATTGTCACTTTGTGTTGATTGAAAATTTTCAAAGTCTATCTTCCTAATTTGAAGTCGAATTTCAACATTTCTTATATATTTGAGTAAGTTTGCATGTAACATTGTCAGATATCGTCGATTAACATCCAATGAAGCCCATTGAGGTCGATTGTCACTTTGTGTTGATTGAAAATTTTCAAAGTCTATCTTCCTAATTTGAAGTCGAATTTCAACATTTCTCATATATTCGAGTTAGTTTGCATCTAACTTTGTCAGATATCGTCGATTAACATCCATTGAAGCCCATTGAGGTCGATTGTCACTTTGTGTTGATTGAAAATTTTCAAAGTCTATCTTCCTAATTTGAAGTCGAATTTTAACATTTCTTATATATTTGAGTGAGTTTGCATCTAACTTTGTCAGATATCGTCGATAAACATTTATTGAAGCCCATTGAGGTCGATTGTCACTTTGTGTTGATTGAAAATTTTCAAAGTCTATCTTCCTAATTTGAAGTCGAATTTTAACATTTCTTATATATTTGAGTGAGTTTGCATCTAACATTGTCAGATATCGTCGATAAACATTCATTGAAGCCCATTGAGGTCGATTGTCACTTTGTGTTGATTGAAAATTTTCAAAGTCAATCTTCCTAATTTGAAGTCGAATTTCAACATTTCCTATATATTTGAGTGAGTTTGCATCTAACTTTGTCAGATATCGTCGATTAACATCCATTGAAGCCCATTGAGGTCGATTGTCACTTTGTGTTGATTGAAAATTTTCAAAGTCTATCTTCCTAATTTGAAGTCGAATTTCAACATTTCTTATATATTTGAGTAAGTTTGCATGTAACATTGTCAGATATCGTCGATTAACATCCAATGAAGCCCATTGAGGTCGATTGTCACTTTGTGTTGATTGAAAATTTTCAAAGTCTATCTTCCTAATTTGAAGTCGAATTTCAACATTTCTTATATATTTGAGTAAGTTGCATCTAACATTGTCAGATATCGTCGATTAACATCCATTGAAGCCCATTGAGGTCGATTGTCACTTTGTGTTGATTGAAAATTTTCAAAGTCTATCTTCCTAATTTGAAGTCGAATTTAACATTTCTTATATATTTGAGTGAGTTTGCATCTAACTTTGTCAGATATCGTCGATAAACATTTATTGAAGCCCATTGAGGCGATTGTCACTTTGTGTTGATTGAAAATTTTTAAAGTCTATCTTCCTAATTTGGAGTCGAATTTCAACATTTCTCATATATTCGAGTGAGTTTGCATCTAACATTGTCAGATATCGTCGATAAACATTCATTGAAGCCCATTGAGGTCGATTGTCACTTTGTGTTGATTGAAAATTTTCAAAGTCAATCTTCCTAATTTGAAGTCGAATTTCAACATTTCTTATATATTTGAGTAAGTTTGCATCTAACATTGTCAGATAACGTCGATTAACATCCATTGAAGCCCATTGAGGTCGATTGTCACTTTGTGTTGATTGAAAATTTTCAAAGTCTATCTTCCTAATTTGAAGTCGAATTTTAACATTTCTTATATATTTGAGTGAGTTTGCATCTAACTTTGTCAGATATCGTCGATAAACATTTATTGAAGCCCATTGAGGTCGATTGTCACTTTGTGTTGATTGAAAATTTTCAAAGTCAATCTTCCTAATTTGAAGTCGAATTTCAACATTTCTTATATTTTTGAGTAAGTTTGCATCTAACATTGTCAGATATCGTCGATTAACATCCATTGAAGCCCATTGAGGTCGATTGTCACTTTGTGTTGATTGAAAATTTTCAAAGTCTATCTTCCTAATTTGAAGTCGAATTTCAACATTTCTCATATATTTGAGGAGTTTGCATCCAACTTTGTCAGATATCGTCGATAAACATCCATTGAAGCCCATTGAGGTCGATTGTCACTTTGTGTTGATTGAAAATTTTTAAAGTCAATCTTCCTAATTTGAAGTCGAATTTCAACATTTCTTATATATTTGAGTAAGTTTGCATCCAACTTTGTCAGATATCGTCGATAAACATCCATTGAAGCCCATTGAGGTCGATTGTCACTTTGTGTTGATTGAAAATTTTCAAAGTCTATCTTCCTAATTTGAAGTCGAATTTCAACATTTCTCATATATTCGAGTTAGTTTGCATCTAACTTTGTCAGATATCGTCGATTAACATCCATTGAAGCCCATTGAGGTCGATTGTCACTTTGTGTTGATTGAAAATTTTCAAAGTCTATCTTCCTAATTTGAAGTCGAATTTTAACATTTCTTATATATTTGAGTGAGTTTGCATCTAACTTTGTCAGATATCGTCGATAAACATTTATTGAAGCCCATTGAGGTCGATTGTCACTTTGTGTTGATTGAAAATTTTTAAAGTCAATCTTCCTAATTTGAAGTCGAATTTCAACATTTCTTATATATTTGAGTAAGTTTGCATCCAACTTTGTCAGATATCGTCGATAAACATCCATTGAAGCCCATTGAGGTCGATTGTCACTTTGTGTTGATTGAAAATTTTCAAAGTCTATCATCCTAATTTGAAGTCGAATTTCAACATTTCTCATAAATTCGAGTTAGTTTGCATCTAACTTTGTCAGATATCGTCGATTAACATCCATTGAAGCCCATTGAGGTCGATTGTCACTTTGTGTTGATTGAAAATTTTCAAAGTCTATCTTCCTAATTTGAAGTCGAATTTTAACATTTCTTATATATTTGAGTGAGTTTGCATCTAACTTTGTCAGATATCGTCGATAAACATTTATTGAAGCCCATTGAGGTCGATTGTCACTTTGTGTTGATTGAAAATTTTTAAAGTCAATCTTCCTAATTTGAAGTCGAATTTCAACATTTCTTATATATTTGAGTAAGTTTGCATCCAACTTTGTCAGATATCTTCGATAAACATCCATTGAAGCCCATTGAGGTCGATTGTCACTTTGTGTTGATTGAAAATTTTCAAAGTCTATCTTCCTAATTTGAAGTCGAATTTCAACATTTCCTATATATTTGAGTGAGTTTGCATCTAACTTTGTCAGATATCGTCGATTAACATCCATTGAAGCCCATTGAGGTCGATTGTCACTTTGTGTTGATTGAAAATTTTCAAAGTCTATCTTCCTAATTTGAAGTCGAATTTTAACATTTCTTATATATTTGAGTGAGTTTGCATCTAACTTTGTCAGATATCGTCGATAAACATTTATTGAAGCCCATTGAGGTCGGTTGTCACTTTGTGTTGATTGAAAATTTTCAAAGTCAATCTTCCTAATTTGAAGTCGAATTTCAACATTTCTTATATATTTGAGTAAGTTTACATCTAACATTGTCAGATATCGTCGATTAACATCCATTGAAGCCCATTGAGGTCGATTGTCACTTTGTGTTGATTGAAAATTTTCAAAGTCTATCTTCCTAATTTGAAGTCGAATTTCAACATTTCTCATATATTCGAGGAGTTTGCATCCAACTTTGTCAGATATCGTCGATAAACATCCATTGAAGCCCATTGAGGTCGATTGTCACTTTGTGTTGATTGAAAATTTTTAAAGTCAATCTTCCTAATTTGAAGTCGAATTTCAACATTTCTTATATATTTGAGTAAGTTTGCATCCAACTTTGTCAGATATCGTCGATAAACATCCATTGAAGCCCATTGAGGTCGATTGTCACTTTGTGTTGATTGAAAATTTTCAAAGTCTATCTTCCTAATTTGAAGTCGAATTTCAACATTTCTCATATATTCGAGTTAGTTTGCATCTAACTTTGTCAGATATCGTCGATTAACATCCATTGAAGCCCATTGAGGTCGATTGTCACTTTGTGTTGATTGAAAATTTTCAAAGTCTATCTTCCTAATTTGAAGTCGAATTTTAACATTTCTTATATATTTGAGTGAGTTTGCATCTAACTTTGTCAGATATCGTCGATAAACATTTATTGAAGCCCATTGAGGTCGATTGTCACTTTGTGTTGATTGAAAATTTTCAAAGTCTATCTTCCTAATTTGAAGTCGAATTTTAACATTTCTTATATATTTGAGTGAGTTTGCATCTAACATTGTCAGATATCGTCGATAAACATTCATTGAAGCCCATTGAGGTCGATTGTCACTTTGTGTTGATTGAAAATTTTCAAAGTCAATCTTCCTAATTTGAAGTCGAATTTCAACATTTCCTATATATTTGAGTGAGTTTGCATCTAACTTTGTCAGATATCGTCGATTAACATCCATTGAAGCCCATTGAGGTCGATTGTCACTTTGTGTTGATTGAAAATTTTCAAAGTCTATCTTCCTAATTTGAAGTCGAATTTCAACATTTCTTATATATTCGAGTAAGTTTGCATGTAACATTGTCAGATATCGTCGATTAACATATAATGAAGCCCATTGAGGTCGATTGTCACTTTGTGTTGATTGAAAATTTTCAAAGTCTATCTTCCTAATTTGAAGTCGAATTTCAACATTTCTCATATATTTGAGTAAGTTGCATCTAACATTGTCAGATATCGTCGATTAACATCCATTGAAGCCCATTGAGGTCGATTGTCACTTTGTGTTGATTGAAAATTTTCAAAGTCTATCTTCCTAATTTGAAGTCGAATTTAACATTTCTTATATATTTGAGTGAGTTTGCATCTAACTTTGTCAGATATCGTCGATAAACATTTATTGAAGCCCATTGAGGTCGATTGTCACTTTGTGTTGATTGAAAATTTTTAAAGTCTATCTTCCTAATTTGGAGTCGAATTTCAACATTTCTCATATATTCGAGTGAGTTTGCATCTAACATTGTCAGATATCGTCGATAAACATTCATTGAAGCCCATTGAGGTCGATTGTCACTTTGTGTTGATTGAAAATTTTCAAAGTCAATCTTCCTAATTTGAAGTCGAATTTCAACATTTCTTATATATTTGAGTAAGTTTGCATCTAACATTGTCAGATAACGTCGATTAACATCCATTGAAGCCCATTGAGGTCGATTGTCACTTTGTGTTGATTGAAAATTTTCAAAGTCTATCTTCCTAATTTGAAGTCGAATTTTAACATTTCTTATATATTTGAGTGAGTTTGCATCTAACTTTGTCAGATATCGTCGATAAACATTTATTGAAGCCCATTGAAGTCGATTGTCACTTTGTGTTGATTGAAAATTTTCAATGTCAATCTTCCTAATTTGAAGTCGAATTTCAACATTTCTCATATATTCGAGGAGTTTGCATCCAACTTTGTCAGATATCGTCGATAAACATCCATTGAAGCCCATTGAGGTCGATTGTCACTTTGTGTTGATTGAAAATTTTTAAAGTCAATCTTCCTAATTTGAAGTCGAATTTCAACATTTCTTATATATTTGAGTAAGTTTGCATCCAACTTTGTCAGATATCGTCGATAAACATCCATTGAAGCCCATTGAGGTCGATTGTCACTTTGTGTTGATTGAAAATTTTCAAAGTCTATCTTCCTAATTTGAAGTCGAATTTCAACATTTCTCATATATTCGAGTTAGTTTGCATCTAACTTTGTCAGATATCGTCGATTAACATCCATTGAAGCCCATTGAGGTCGATTGTCACTTTGTGTTGATTGAAAATTTTCAAAGTCTATCTTCCTAATTTGAAGTCGAATTTTAACATTTCTTATATATTTGAGTGAGTTTGCATCTAACTTTGTCAGATATCGTCGATAAACATTTATTGAAGCCCATTGAGGTCGATTGTCACTTTGTGTTGATTGAAAATTTTCAAAGTCTATCTTCCTAATTTGAAGTCGAATTTTAACATTTCTTATATATTTGAGTGAGTTTGCATCTAACATTGTCAGATATCGTCGATAAACATTCATTGAAGCCCATTGAGGTCGATTGTCACTTTGTGTTGATTGAAAATTTTCAAAGTCAATCTTCCTAATTTGAAGTCGAATTTCAACATTTCCTATATATTTGAGTGAGTTTGCATCTAACTTTGTCAGATATCGTCGATTAACATCCATTGAAGCCCATTGAGGTCGATTGTCACTTTGTGTTGATTGAAAATTTTCAAAGTCTATCTTCCTAATTTGAAGTCGAATTTCAACATTTCTTATATATTTGAGTAAGTTTGCATGTAACATTGTCAGATATCGTCGATTAACATCCAATGAAGCCCATTGAGGTCGATTGTCACTTTGTGTTGATTGAAAATTTTCAAAGTCTATCTTCCTAATTTGAAGTCGAATTTCAACATTTCTTATATATTTGAGTAAGTTGCATCTAACATTGTCAGATATCGTCGATTAACATCCATTGAAGCCCATTGAGGTCGATTGTCACTTTGTGTTGATTGAAAATTTTCAAAGTCTATCTTCCTAATTTGAAGTCGAATTTAACATTTCTTATATATTTGAGTGAGTTTGCATCTAACTTTGTCAGATATCGTCGATAAACATTTATTGAAGCCCATTGAGGCGATTGTCACTTTGTGTTGATTGAAAATTTTTAAAGTCTATCTTCCTAATTTGGAGTCGAATTTCAACATTTCTCATATATTCGAGTGAGTTTGCATCTAACATTGTCAGATATCGTCGATAAACATTCATTGAAGCCCATTGAGGTCGATTGTCACTTTGTGTTGATTGAAAATTTTCAAAGTCAATCTTCCTAATTTGAAGTCGAATATCAACATTTCTTATATATTTGAGTAAGTTTGCATCTAACATTGTCAGATAACGTCGATTAACATCCATTGAAGCCCATTGAGGTCGATTGTCACTTTGTGTTGATTGAAAATTTTCAAAGTCTATCTTCCTAATTTGAAGTCGAATTTTAACATTTCTTATATATTTGAGTGAGTTTGCATCTAACTTTGTCAGATATCGTCGATAAACATTTATTGAAGCCCATTGAGGTCGATTGTCACTTTGTGTTGATTGAAAATTTTCAAAGTCAATCTTCCTAATTTGAAGTCGAATTTCAACATTTCTTATATTTTTGAGTAAGTTTGCATCTAACATTGTCAGATATCGTCGATTAACATCCATTGAAGCCCATTGAGGTCGATTGTCACTTTGTGTTGATTGAAAATTTTCAAAGTCTATCTTCCTAATTTGAAGTCGAATTTCAACATTTCTCATATATTTGAGGAGTTTGCATCCAACTTTGTCAGATATCGTCGATAAACATCCATTGAAGCCCATTGAGGTCGATTGTCACTTTGTGTTGATTGAAAATTTTTAAAGTCAATCTTCCTAATTTGAAGTCGAATTTCAACATTTCTTATATATTTGAGTAAGTTTGCATCCAACTTTGTCAGATATCGTCGATAAACATCCATTGAAGCCCATTGAGGTCGATTGTCACTTTGTGTTGATTGAAAATTTTCAAAGTCTATCTTCCTAATTTGAAGTCGAATTTCAACATTTCTCATATATTCGAGTTAGTTTGCATCTAACTTTGTCAGATATCGTCGATTAACATCCATTGAAGCCCATTGAGGTCGATTGTCACTTTGTGTTGATTGAAAATTTTCAAAGTCTATCTTCCTAATTTGAAGTCGAATTTTAACATTTCTTATATATTTGAGTGAGTTTGCATCTAACTTTGTCAGATATCGTCGATAAACATTTATTGAAGCCCATTGAGGTCGATTGTCACTTTGTGTTGATTGAAAATTTTTAAAGTCAATCTTCCTAATTTGAAGTCGAATTTCAACATTTCTTATATATTTGAGTAAGTTTGCATCCAACTTTGTCAGATATCGTCGATAAACATCCATTGAAGCCCATTGAGGTCGATTGTCACTTTGTGTTGATTGAAAATTTTCAAAGTCTATCTTCCTAATTTGAAGTCGAATTTCAACATTTCTCATATATTCGAGTTAGTTTGCATCTAACTTTGTCAGATATCGTCGATTAACATCCATTGAAGCCCATTGAGGTCGATTGTCACTTTGTGTTGATTGAAAATTTTCAAAGTCTATCTTCCTAATTTGAAGTCGAATTTAACATTTCTTATATATTTGAGTGAGTTTGCATCTAACTTTGTCAGATATCGTCGATAAACATTTATTGAAGCCCATTGAGGTCGATTGTCACTTTGTGTTGATTGAAAATTTTTAAAGTCAATCTTCCTAATTTGAAGTCGAATTTCAACATTTCTTATATATTTGAGTAAGTTTGCATCCAACTTTGTCAGATATCGTCGATAAACATCCATTGAAGCCCATTGAGGTCGATTGTCACTTTGTGTTGATTGAAAATTTTCAAAGTCTATCTTCCTAATTTGAAGTCGAATTTCAACATTTCCTATATATTTGAGTGAGTTTGCATCTAACTTTGTCAGATATCGTCGATTAACATCCATTGAAGCCCATTGAGGTCGATTGTCACTTTGTGTTGATTGAAAATTTTCAAAGTCTATCTTCCTAATTTGAAGTCGAATTTTAACATTTCTTATATATTTGAGTGAGTTTGCATCTAACTTTGTCAGATATCGTCGATAAACATTTATTGAAGCCCATTGAGGTCGGTTGTCACTTTGTGTTGATTGAAAATTTTCAAAGTCAATCTTCCTAATTTGAAGTCGAATTTCAACATTTCTTATATATTTGAGTAAGTTTACATCTAACATTGTCAGATATCGTCGATTAACATCCATTGAAGCCCATTGAGGTCGATTGTCACTTTGTGTTGATTGAAAATTTTCAAAGTCTATCTTCCTAATTTGAAGTCGAATTTCAACATTTCTCATATATTCGAGGAGTTTGCATCCAACTTTGTCAGATATCGTCGATAAACATCCATTGAAGCCCATTGAGGTCGATTGTCACTTTGTGTTGATTGAAAATTTTTAAAGTCTATCTTCCTAATTTGAAGTCGAATTTAACATTTCTTATATATTTGAGTGAGTTTGCATCTAACTTTGTCAGATATCGTCGATAAACATTTATTGAAGCCCATTGAGGCGATTGTCACTTTGTGTTGATTGAAAATTTTTAAAGTCTATCTTCCTAATTTGGAGTCGAATTTCAACATTTCTCATATATTCGAGTGAGTTTGCATCTAACATTGTCAGATATCGTCGATAAACATTCATTGAAGCCCATTGAGGTCGATTGTCACTTTGTGTTGATTGAAAATTTTCAAAGTCAATCTTCCTAATTTGAAGTCGAATATCAACATTTCTTATATATTTGAGTAAGTTTGCATCTAACATTGTCAGATAACGTCGATTAACATCCATTGAAGCCCATTGAGGTCGATTGTCACTTTGTGTTGATTGAAAATTTTCAAAGTCTATCTTCCTAATTTGAAGTCGAATTTTAACATTTCTTATATATTTGAGTGAGTTTGCATCTAACTTTGTCAGATATCGTCGATAAACATTTATTGAAGCCCATTGAGGTCGATTGTCACTTTGTGTTGATTGAAAATTTTCAAAGTCAATCTTCCTAATTTGAAGTCGAATTTCAACATTTCTTATATTTTTGAGTAAGTTTGCATCTAACATTGTCAGATATCGTCGATTAACATCCATTGAAGCCCATTGAGGTCGATTGTCACTTTGTGTTGATTGAAAATTTTCAAAGTCTATCTTCCTAATTTGAAGTCGAATTTCAACATTTCTCATATATTTGAGGAGTTTGCATCCAACTTTGTCAGATATCGTCGATAAACATCCATTGAAGCCCATTGAGGTCGATTGTCACTTTGTGTTGATTGAAAATTTTTAAAGTCAATCTTCCTAATTTGAAGTCGAATTTCAACATTTCTTATATATTTGAGTAAGTTTGCATCCAACTTTGTCAGATATCGTCGATAAACATCCATTGAAGCCCATTGAGGTCGATTGTCACTTTGTGTTGATTGAAAATTTTCAAAGTCTATCTTCCTAATTTGAAGTCGAATTTCAACATTTCTCATATATTCGAGTTAGTTTGCATCTAACTTTGTCAGATATCGTCGATTAACATCCATTGAAGCCCATTGAGGTCGATTGTCACTTTGTGTTGATTGAAAATTTTCAAAGTCTATCTTCCTAATTTGAAGTCGAATTTTAACATTTCTTATATATTTGAGTGAGTTTGCATCTAACTTTGTCAGATATCGTCGATAAACATTTATTGAAGCCCATTGAGGTCGATTGTCACTTTGTGTTGATTGAAAATTTTTAAAGTCAATCTTCCTAATTTGAAGTCGAATTTCAACATTTCTTATATATTTGAGTAAGTTTGCATCCAACTTTGTCAGATATCGTCGATAAACATCCATTGAAGCCCATTGAGGTCGATTGTCACTTTGTGTTGATTGAAAATTTTCAAAGTCTATCTTCCTAATTTGAAGTCGAATTTCAACATTTCTCATATATTCGAGTTAGTTTGCATCTAACTTTGTCAGATATCGTCGATTAACATCCATTGAAGCCCATTGAGGTCGATTGTCACTTTGTGTTGATTGAAAATTTTCAAAGTCTATCTTCCTAATTTGAAGTCGAATTTAACATTTCTTATATATTTGAGTGAGTTTGCATCTAACTTTGTCAGATATCGTCGATAAACATTTATTGAAGCCCATTGAGGTCGATTGTCACTTTGTGTTGATTGAAAATTTTTAAAGTCAATCTTCCTAATTTGAAGTCGAATTTCAACATTTCTTATATATTTGAGTAAGTTTGCATCCAACTTTGTCAGATATCGTCGATAAACATCCATTGAAGCCCATTGAGGTCGATTGTCACTTTGTGTTGATTGAAAATTTTCAAAGTCTATCTTCCTAATTTGAAGTCGAATTTCAACATTTCCTATATATTTGAGTGAGTTTGCATCTAACTTTGTCAGATATCGTCGATTAACATCCATTGAAGCCCATTGAGGTCGATTGTCACTTTGTGTTGATTGAAAATTTTCAAAGTCTATCTTCCTAATTTGAAGTCGAATTTTAACATTTCTTATATATTTGAGTGAGTTTGCATCTAACTTTGTCAGATATCGTCGATAAACATTTATTGAAGCCCATTGAGGTCGGTTGTCACTTTGTGTTGATTGAAAATTTTCAAAGTCAATCTTCCTAATTTGAAGTCGAATTTCAACATTTCTTATATATTTGAGTAAGTTTACATCTAACATTGTCAGATATCGTCGATTAACATCCATTGAAGCCCATTGAGGTCGATTGTCACTTTGTGTTGATTGAAAATTTTCAAAGTCTATCTTCCTAATTTGAAGTCGAATTTCAACATTTCTCATATATTCGAGGAGTTTGCATCCAACTTTGTCAGATATCGTCGATAAACATCCATTGAAGCCCATTGAGGTCGATTGTCACTTTGTGTTGATTGAAAATTTTTAAAGTCAATCTTCCTAATTTGAAGTCGAATTTCAACATTTCTTATATATTTGAGTAAGTTTGCATCCAACTTTGTCAGATATCGTCGATAAACATCCATTGAAGCCCTTTGAGGTCGATTGTCACTTTGTGTTGATTGAAAATTTTCAAAGTCTATCTTCCTAATTTGAAGTCGAATTTCAACATTTCTCATATATTCGAGTTAGTTTGCATCTAACTTTGTCAGATATCGTCGATTAACATCCATTGAAGCCCATTGAGGTCGATTGTCACTTTGTGTTGATTGAAAATTTTCAAAGTCTATCTTCCTAATTTGAAGTCGAATTTTAACATTTCTTATATATTTGAGTGAGTTTGCATCTAACTTTGTCAGATATCGTCGATAAACATTTATTGAAGCCCATTGAGGTCGATTGTCACTTTGTGTTGATTGAAAATTTTCAAAGTCTATCTTCCTAATTTGAAGTCGAATTTTAACATTTCTTATATATTTGAGTGAGTTTGCATCTAACATTGTCAGATATCGTCGATAAACATTCATTGAAGCCCATTGAGGTCGATTGTCACTTTGTGTTGATTGAAAATTTTCAAAGTCAATCTTCCTAATTTGAAGTCGAATTTCAACATTTCCTATATATTTGAGTGAGTTTGCATCTAACTTTGTCAGATATCGTCGATTAACATCCATTGAAGCCCATTGAGGTCGATTGTCACTTTGTGTTGATTGAAAATTTTCAAAGTCTATCTTCCTAATTTGAAGTCGAATTTCAACATTTCTTATATATTTGAGTAAGTTTGCATGTAACATTGTCAGATATCGTCGATTAACATATAATGAAGCCCATTGAAGTCGATTGTCACTTTGTGTTGATTGAAAATTTTCAAAGTCTATCTTCCTAATTTGAAGTCGAATTTCAACATTTCTCATATATTTGAGTAAGTTGCATCTAACATTGTCAGATATCGTCGATTAACATCCATTGAAGCCCATTGAGGTCGATTGTCACTTTGTGTTGATTGAAAATTTTCAAAGTCTATCTTCCTAATTTGAAGTCGAATTTCAACATTTCTTATATATTTGAGTAAGTTTGCATGTAACATTGTCAGATATCGTCGATTAACATCCAATGAAGCCCATTGAGGTCGATTGTCACTTTGTGTTGATTGAAAATTTTCAAAGTCTATCTTCCTAATTTGAAGTCGAATTTCAACATTTCTTATATATTTGAGTAAGTTGCATCTAACATTGTCAGATATCGTCGATTAACATCCATTGAAGCCCATTGAGGTCGATTGTCACTTTGTGTTGATTGAAAATTTTCAAAGTCTATCTTCCTAATTTGAAGTCGAATTTAACATTTCTTATATATTTGAGTGAGTTTGCATCTAACTTTGTCAGATATCGTCGATAAACATTTATTGAAGCCCATTGAGGCGATTGTCACTTTGTGTTGATTGAAAATTTTTAAAGTCTATCTTCCTAATTTGGAGTCGAATTTCAACATTTCTCATATATTCGAGTGAGTTTGCATCTAACATTGTCAGATATCGTCGATAAACATTCATTGAAGCCCATTGAGGTCGATTGTCACTTTGTGTTGATTGAAAATTTTCAAAGTCAATCTTCCTAATTTGAAGTCGAATATCAACATTTCTTATATATTTGAGTAAGTTTGCATCTAACATTGTCAGATAACGTCGATTAACATCCATTGAAGCCCATTGAGGTCGATTGTCACTTTGTGTTGATTGAAAATTTTCAAAGTCTATCTTCCTAATTTGAAGTCGAATTTTAACATTTCTTATATATTTGAGTGAGTTTGCATCTAACTTTGTCAGATATCGTCGATAAACATTTATTGAAGCCCATTGAGGTCGATTGTCACTTTGTGTTGATTGAAAATTTTCAAAGTCAATCTTCCTAATTTGAAGTCGAATTTCAACATTTCTTATATTTTTGAGTAAGTTTGCATCTAACATTGTCAGATATCGTCGATTAACATCCATTGAAGCCCATTGAGGTCGATTGTCACTTTGTGTTGATTGAAAATTTTCAAAGTCTATCTTCCTAATTTGAAGTCGAATTTCAACATTTCTCATATATTTGAGGAGTTTGCATCCAACTTTGTCAGATATCGTCGATAAACATCCATTGAAGCCCATTGAGGTCGATTGTCACTTTGTGTTGATTGAAAATTTTTAAAGTCAATCTTCCTAATTTGAAGTCGAATTTCAACATTTCTTATATATTTGAGTAAGTTTGCATCCAACTTTGTCAGATATCGTCGATAAACATCCATTGAAGCCCATTGAGGTCGATTGTCACTTTGTGTTGATTGAAAATTTTCAAAGTCTATCTTCCTAATTTGAAGTCGAATTTCAACATTTCTCATATATTCGAGTTAGTTTGCATCTAACTTTGTCAGATATCGTCGATTAACATCCATTGAAGCCCATTGAGGTCGATTGTCACTTTGTGTTGATTGAAAATTTTCAAAGTCTATCTTCCTAATTTGAAGTCGAATTTTAACATTTCTTATATATTTGAGTGAGTTTGCATCTAACTTTGTCAGATATCGTCGATAAACATTTATTGAAGCCCATTGAGGTCGATTGTCACTTTGTGTTGATTGAAAATTTTTAAAGTCAATCTTCCTAATTTGAAGTCGAATTTCAACATTTCTTATATATTTGAGTAAGTTTGCATCCAACTTTGTCAGATATCGTCGATAAACATCCATTGAAGCCCATTGAGGTCGATTGTCACTTTGTGTTGATTGAAAATTTTCAAAGTCTATCTTCCTAATTTGAAGTCGAATTTCAACATTTCTCATATATTCGAGTTAGTTTGCATCTAACTTTGTCAGATATCGTCGATTAACATCCATTGAAGCCCATTGAGGTCGATTGTCACTTTGTGTTGATTGAAAATTTTCAAAGTCTATCTTCCTAATTTGAAGTCGAATTTAACATTTCTTATATATTTGAGTGAGTTTGCATCTAACTTTGTCAGATATCGTCGATAAACATTTATTGAAGCCCATTGAGGTCGATTGTCACTTTGTGTTGATTGAAAATTTTTAAAGTCAATCTTCCTAATTTGAAGTCGAATTTCAACATTTCTTATATATTTGAGTAAGTTTGCATCCAACTTTGTCAGATATCGTCGATAAACATCCATTGAAGCCCATTGAGGTCGATTGTCACTTTGTGTTGATTGAAAATTTTCAAAGTCTATCTTCCTAATTTGAAGTCGAATTTCAACATTTCCTATATATTTGAGTGAGTTTGCATCTAACTTTGTCAGATATCGTCGATTAACATCCATTGAAGCCCATTGAGGTCGATTGTCACTTTGTGTTGATTGAAAATTTTCAAAGTCTATCTTCCTAATTTGAAGTCGAATTTTAACATTTCTTATATATTTGAGTGAGTTTGCATCTAACTTTGTCAGATATCGTCGATAAACATTTATTGAAGCCCATTGAGGTCGGTTGTCACTTTGTGTTGATTGAAAATTTTCAAAGTCAATCTTCCTAATTTGAAGTCGAATTTCAACATTTCTTATATATTTGAGTAAGTTTACATCTAACATTGTCAGATATCGTCGATTAACATCCATTGAAGCCCATTGAGGTCGATTGTCACTTTGTGTTGATTGAAAATTTTCAAAGTCTATCTTCCTAATTTGAAGTCGAATTTCAACATTTCTCATATATTCGAGGAGTTTGCATCCAACTTTGTCA
Organism: Diorhabda carinulata; assembly: GCF_026250575.1. NCBI lineage: Eukaryota > Metazoa > Arthropoda > Insecta > Coleoptera > Chrysomelidae > Diorhabda > Diorhabda carinulata. Next base: position 17,746,853 of record NC_079463.1, read on the forward strand.
GATATCGTCGATAAACATCCATTGAAGCCCATTGAGGTCGATTGTCACTTTGTGTTGATTGAAAATTTTTAAAGTCTATCTTCCTAATTTGAAGTCGAATTTAACATTTCTTATATATTTGAGTGAGTTTGCATCTAACTTTGTCAGATATCGTCGATAAACATTTATTGAAGCCCATTGAGGCGATTGTCACTTTGTGTTGATTGAAAATTTTTAAAGTCTATCTTCCTAATTTGGAGTCGAATTTCAACATTTCTCATATATTCGAGTGAGTTTGCATCTAACATTGTCAGATATCGTCGATAAACATTCATTGAAGCCCATTGAGGTCGATTGTCACTTTGTGTTGATTGAAAATTTTCAAAGTCAATCTTCCTAATTTGAAGTCGAATATCAACATTTCTTATATATTTGAGTAAGTTTGCATCTAACATTGTCAGATAACGTCGATTAACATCCATTGAAGCCCATTGAGGTCGATTGTCACTTTGTGTTGATTGAAAATTTTCAAAGTCTATCTTCCTAATTTGAAGTCGAATTTTAACATTTCTTATATATTTGAGTGAGTTTGCATCTAACTTTGTCAGATATCGTCGATAAACATTTATTGAAGCCCATTGAGGTCGATTGTCACTTTGTGTTGATTGAAAATTTTCAAAGTCAATCTTCCTAATTTGAAGTCGAATTTCAACATTTCTTATATTTTTGAGTAAGTTTGCATCTAACATTGTCAGATATCGTCGATTAACATCCATTGAAGCCCATTGAGGTCGATTGTCACTTTGTGTTGATTGAAAATTTTCAAAGTCTATCTTCCTAATTTGAAGTCGAATTTCAACATTTCTCATATATTTGAGGAGTTTGCATCCAACTTTGTCAGATATCGTCGATAAACATCCATTGAAGCCCATTGAGGTCGATTGTCACTTTGTGTTGATTGAAAATTTTTAAAGTCAATCTTCCTAATTTGAAGTCGAATTTCAACATTTCTTATATATTTGAGTAAGTTTGCATCCAACTTTGTCAGATATCGTCGATAAACATCCATTGAAGCCCATTGAGGTCGATTGTCACTTTGTGTTGATTGAAAATTTTCAAAGTCTATCTTCCTAATTTGAAGTCGAATTTCAACATTTCTCATATATTCGAGTTAGTTTGCATCTAACTTTGTCAGATATCGTCGATTAACATCCATTGAAGCCCATTGAGGTCGATTGTCACTTTGTGTTGATTGAAAATTTTCAAAGTCTATCTTCCTAATTTGAAGTCGAATTTTAACATTTCTTATATATTTGAGTGAGTTTGCATCTAACTTTGTCAGATATCGTCGATAAACATTTATTGAAGCCCATTGAGGTCGATTGTCACTTTGTGTTGATTGAAAATTTTTAAAGTCAATCTTCCTAATTTGAAGTCGAATTTCAACATTTCTTATATATTTGAGTAAGTTTGCATCCAACTTTGTCAGATATCGTCGATAAACATCCATTGAAGCCCATTGAGGTCGATTGTCACTTTGTGTTGATTGAAAATTTTCAAAGTCTATCTTCCTAATTTGAAGTCGAATTTCAACATTTCTCATATATTCGAGTTAGTTTGCATCTAACTTTGTCAGATATCGTCGATTAACATCCATTGAAGCCCATTGAGGTCGATTGTCACTTTGTGTTGATTGAAAATTTTCAAAGTCTATCTTCCTAATTTGAAGTCGAATTTAACATTTCTTATATATTTGAGTGAGTTTGCATCTAACTTTGTCAGATATCGTCGATAAACATTTATTGAAGCCCATTGAGGTCGATTGTCACTTTGTGTTGATTGAAAATTTTTAAAGTCAATCTTCCTAATTTGAAGTCGAATTTCAACATTTCTTATATATTTGAGTAAGTTTGCATCCAACTTTGTCAGATATCGTCGATAAACATCCATTGAAGCCCATTGAGGTCGATTGTCACTTTGTGTTGATTGAAAATTTTCAAAGTCTATCTTCCTAATTTGAAGTCGAATTTCAACATTTCCTATATATTTGAGTGAGTTTGCATCTAACTTTGTCAGATATCGTCGATTAACATCCATTGAAGCCCATTGAGGTCGATTGTCACTTTGTGTTGATTGAAAATTTTCAAAGTCTATCTTCCTAATTTGAAGTCGAATTTTAACATTTCTTATATATTTGAGTGAGTTTGCATCTAACTTTGTCAGATATCGTCGATAAACATTTATTGAAGCCCATTGAGGTCGGTTGTCACTTTGTGTTGATTGAAAATTTTCAAAGTCAATCTTCCTAATTTGAAGTCGAATTTCAACATTTCTTATATATTTGAGTAAGTTTACATCTAACATTGTCAGATATCGTCGATTAACATCCATTGAAGCCCATTGAGGTCGATTGTCACTTTGTGTTGATTGAAAATTTTCAAAGTCTATCTTCCTAATTTGAAGTCGAATTTCAACATTTCTCATATATTCGAGGAGTTTGCATCCAACTTTGTCAGATATCGTCGATAAACATCCATTGAAGCCCATTGAGGTCGATTGTCACTTTGTGTTGATTGAAAATTTTTAAAGTCAATCTTCCTAATTTGAAGTCGAATTTCAACATTTCTTATATATTTGAGTAAGTTTGCATCCAACTTTGTCAGATATCGTCGATAAACATCCATTGAAGCCCTTTGAGGTCGATTGTCACTTTGTGTTGATTGAAAATTTTCAAAGTCTATCTTCCTAATTTGAAGTCGAATTTCAACATTTCTCATATATTCGAGTTAGTTTGCATCTAACTTTGTCAGATATCGTCGATTAACATCCATTGAAGCCCATTGAGGTCGATTGTCACTTTGTGTTGATTGAAAATTTTCAAAGTCTATCTTCCTAATTTGAAGTCGAATTTTAACATTTCTTATATATTTGAGTGAGTTTGCATCTAACTTTGTCAGATATCGTCGATAAACATTTATTGAAGCCCATTGAGGTCGATTGTCACTTTGTGTTGATTGAAAATTTTCAAAGTCTATCTTCCTAATTTGAAGTCGAATTTTAACATTTCTTATATATTTGAGTGAGTTTGCATCTAACATTGTCAGATATCGTCGATAAACATTCATTGAAGCCCATTGAGGTCGATTGTCACTTTGTGTTGATTGAAAATTTTCAAAGTCAATCTTCCTAATTTGAAGTCGAATTTCAACATTTCCTATATATTTGAGTGAGTTTGCATCTAACTTTGTCAGATATCGTCGATTAACATCCATTGAAGCCCATTGAGGTCGATTGTCACTTTGTGTTGATTGAAAATTTTCAAAGTCTATCTTCCTAATTTGAAGTCGAATTTCAACATTTCTTATATATTTGAGTAAGTTTGCATGTAACATTGTCAGATATCGTCGATTAACATATAATGAAGCCCATTGAAGTCGATTGTCACTTTGTGTTGATTGAAAATTTTCAAAGTCTATCTTCCTAATTTGAAGTCGAATTTCAACATTTCTCATATATTTGAGTAAGTTGCATCTAACATTGTCAGATATCGTCGATTAACATCCATTGAAGCCCATTGAGGTCGATTGTCACTTTGTGTTGATTGAAAATTTTCAAAGTCTATCTTCCTAATTTGAAGTCGAATTTAACATTTCTTATATATTTGAGTGAGTTTGCATCTAACTTTGTCAGATATCGTCGATAAACATTTATTGAAGCCCATTGAGGTCGATTGTCACTTTGTGTTGATTGAAAATTTTTAAAGTCTATCTTCCTAATTTGGAGTCGAATTTCAACATTTCTCATATATTCGAGTGAGTTTGCATCTAACATTGTCAGATATCGTCGATAAACATTCATTGAAGCCCATTGAGGTCGATTGTCACTTTGTGTTGATTGAAAATTTTCAAAGTCAATCTTCCTAATTTGAAGTCGAATTTCAACATTTCTTATATATTTGAGTAAGTTTGCATCTAACATTGTCAGATAACGTCGATTAACATCCATTGAAGCCCATTGAGGTCGATTGTCACTTTGTGTTGATTGAAAATTTTCAAAGTCTATCTTCCTAATTTGAAGTCGAATTTTAACATTTCTTATATATTTGAGTGAGTTTGCATCTAACTTTGTCAGATATCGTCGATAAACATTTATTGAAGCCCATTGAGGTCGATTGTCACTTTGTGTTGATTGAAAATTTTCAATGTCAATCTTCCTAATTTGAAGTCGAATTTCAACATTTCTTATATTTTTGAGTAAGTTTGCATCTAACATTGTCAGATATCGTCGATTAACATCCATTGAAGCCCATTGAGGTCGATTGTCACTTTGTGTTGATTGAAAATTTTCAAAGTCTATCTTCCTAATTTGAAGTCGAATTTCAACATTTCTTATATATTTGAGTAAGTTTGCATGTAACATTGTCAGATATCGTCGATTAACATATAATGAAGCCCATTGAGGTCGATTGTCACTTTGTGTTGATTGAAAATTTTCAAAGTCTATCTTCCTAATTTGAAGTCGAATTTCAACATTTCTCATATATTTGAGTAAGTTGCATCTAACATTGTCAGATATCGTCGATTAACATCCATTGAAGCCCATTGAGGTCGATTGTCACTTTGTGTTGATTGAAAATTTTCAAAGTCTATCTTCCTAATTTGAAGTCGAATTTAACATTTCTTATATATTTGAGTGAGTTTGCATCTAACTTTGTCAGATATCGTCGATAAACATTTATTGAAGCCCATTGAGGTCGATTGTCACTTTGTGTTGATTGAAAATTTTTAAAGTCTATCTTCCTAATTTGGAGTCGAATTTCAACATTTCTCATATATTCGAGTGAGTTTGCATCTAACATTGTCAGATATCGTCGATAAACATTCATTGAAGCCCATTGAGGTCGATTGTCACTTTGTGTTGATTGAAAATTTTCAAAGTCAATCTTCCTAATTTGAAGTCGAATTTCAACATTTCTTATATATTTGAGTAAGTTTGCATCTAACATTGTCAGATAACGTCGATTAACATCCATTGAAGCCCATTGAGGTCGATTGTCACTTTGTGTTGATTGAAAATTTTCAAAGTCTATCTTCCTAATTTGAAGTCGAATTTTAACATTTCTTATATATTTGAGTGAGTTTGCATCTAACTTTGTCAGATATCGTCGATAAACATTTATTGAAGCCCATTGAGGTCGATTGTCACTTTGTGTTGATTGAAAATTTTCAATGTCAATCTTCCTAATTTGAAGTCGAATTTCAACATTTCTTATATTTTTGAGTAAGTTTGCATCTAACATTGTCAGATATCGTCGATTAACATCCATTGAAGCCCATTGAGGTCGATTGTCACTTTGTGTTGATTGAAAATTTTCAAAGTCTATCTTCCTAATTTGAAGTCGAATTTCAACATTTCTCATATATTTGAGGAGTTTGCATCCAACTTTGTCAGATATCGTCGATAAACATCCATTGAAGCCCATTGAGGTCGATTGTCACTTTGTGTTGATTGAAAATTTTTAAAGTCAATCTTCCTAATTTGAAGTCGAATTTCAACATTTCTTATATATTTGAGTAAGTTTGCATCCAACTTTGTCAGATATCGTCGATAAACATCCATTGAAGCCCATTGAGGTCGATTGTCACTTTGTGTTGATTGAAAATTTTCAAAGTCTATCTTCCTAATTTGAAGTCGAATTTCAACATTTCTCATATATTCGAGTTAGTTTGCATCTAACTTTGTCAGATATCGTCGATTAACATCCATTGAAGCCCATTGAGGTCGATTGTCACTTTGTGTTGATTGAAAATTTTCAAAGTCTATCTTCCTAATTTGAAGTCGAATTTTAACATTTCTTATATATTTGAGTGAGTTTGCATCTAACTTTGTCAGATATCGTCGATAAACATTTATTGAAGCCCATTGAGGTCGATTGTCACTTTGTGTTGATTGAAAATTTTCAAAGTCTATCTTCCTAATTTGAAGTCGAATTTTAACATTTCTTATATATTTGAGTGAGTTTGCATCTAACATTGTCAGATATCGTCGATAAACATTCATTGAAGCCCATTGAGGTCGATTGTCACTTTGTGTTGATTGAAAATTTTCAAAGTCAATCTTCCTAATTTGAAGTCGAATTTCAACATTTCCTATATATTTGATTGAGTTTGCATCTAACTTTGTCAGATATCGTCGATTAACATCCATTGAAGCCCATTGAGGTCGATTGTCACTTTGTGTTGATTGAAAATTTTCAAAGTCTATCTTCCTAATTTGAAGTCGAATTTCAACATTTCTTATATATTTGAGTAAGTTTGCATGTAACATTGTCAGATATCGTCGATTAACATCCAATGAAGCCCATTGAGGTCGATTGTCACTTTGTGTTGATTGAAAATTTTCAAAGTCTATCTTCCTAATTTGAAGTCGAATTTCAACATTTCTTATATATTTGAGTGAGTTTGCATCTAACTTTGTCAGATATCGTCGATAAACATTTATTGAAGCCCATTGAGGTCGATTGTCACTTTGTGTTGATTGAAAATTTTTAAAGTCTATCTTCCTAATTTGGAGTCGAATTTCAACATTTCTCATATATTCGAGTGAGTTTGCATCTAACATTGTCAGATATCGTCGATAAACATCCATTGAAGCCCATTGAGGTCGATTGTCACTTTGTGTTGATTGAAAATTTTCAAAGTCTATCTTCCTAATTTGAAGTCGAATTTTAACATTTCTTATATATTTGAGTGAGTTTGCATCTAACTTTGCCAGATATCGTCGATAAACATTTATTGAAGCCCATTGAGGTCGATTGTCACTTTGTGTTGATTGAAAATTTTCAAAGTCAATCTTCCTAATTTGAAGTCGAATTTCAACATTTCTTATATTTTTGAGTAAGTTTGCATCTAACATTGTCAGATATCGTCGATTAACATCCATTGAAGCCCATTGAGGTCGATTGTCACTTTGTGTTGATTGAAAATTTTCAAAGTCTATCTTCCTAATTTGAAGTCGAATTTCAACATTTCTCATATATTTGAGGAGTTTGCATCCAACTTTGTCAGATATCGTCGATAAACATCCATTGAAGCCCATTGAGGTCGATTGTCACTTTGTGTTGAATAAAAATTTTTAAAGTCAATCTTCCTAATTTGAAGTCGAATTTCAACATTTCTTATATATTTGAGTAAGTTTGCATCCAACTTTGTCAGATATCGTCGATAAACATCCATTGAAGCCCATTGAGGTCGATTGTCACTTTGTGTTGATTGAAAATTTTCAAAGTCTATCTTCCTAATTTGAAGTCGAATTTCAACATTTCTCATATATTCGAGTTAGTTTGCATCTAACTTTGTCAGATATCGTCGATTAACATCCATTGAAGCCCATTGAGGTCGATTGTCACTTTGTGTTGATTGAAAATTTTCAAAGTCTATCTTCCTAATTTGAAGTCGAATTTTAACATTTCTTATATATTTGAGTGAGTTTGCATCTAACTTTGTCAGATATTGTCGATAAACATTTATTGAAGCCCATTGAGGTCGATTGTCACTTTGTGTTGATTGAAAATTTTCAAAGTCTATCTTCCTAATTTGAAGTCGAATTTTAACATTTCTTATATATTTGAGTGAGTTTGCATCTAACATTGTCAGATATCGTCGATAAACATTCATTGAAGCCCATTGAGGTCGATTGTCACTTTGTGTTGATTGAAAATTTTCAAAGTCAATCTTCCTAATTTGAAGTCGAATTTCAACATTTCCTATATATTTGAGTGAGTTTGCATCTAACTTTGTCAGATATCGTCGATTAACATCCATTGAAGCCCATTGAGGTCGATTGTCACTTTGTGTTGATTGAAAATTTTCAAAGTCTATCTTCCTAATTTGAAGTCGAATTTCAACATTTCTTATATATTTGAGTAAGTTTGCATGTAACATTGTCAGATATCGTCGATTAACATATAATGAAGCCCATTGAGGTCGATTGTCACTTTGTGTTGATTGAAAATTTTCAAAGTCTATCTTCCTAATTTGAAGTCGAATTTCAACATTTCTCATATATTTGAGTAAGTTGCATCTAACATTGTCAGATATCGTCGATTAACATCCATTGAAGCCCATTGAGGTCGATTGTCACTTTGTGTTGATTGAAAATTTTCAAAGTCTATCTTCCTAATTTGAAGTCGAATTTAACATTTCTTATATATTTGAGTGAGTTTGCATCTAACTTTGTCAGATATCGTCGATAAACATTTATTGAAGCCCATTGAGGTCGATTGTCACTTTGTGTTGATTGAAAATTTTTAAAGTCTATCTTCCTAATTTGGAGTCGAATTTCAACATTTCTCATATATTCGAGTGAGTTTGCATCTAACATTGTCAGATATCGTCGATAAACATTCATTGAAGCCCATTGAGGTCGATTGTCACTTTGTGTTGATTGAAAATTTTCAAAGTCAATCTTCCTAATTTGAAGTCGAATTTCAACATTTCTTATATATTTGAGTAAGTTTGCATCCAACTTTGTCAGATATCGTCGATAAACATCCATTGAAGCCCATTGAGGTCGATTGTCACTTTGTGTTGATTGAAAATTTTCAAAGTCTATCTTCCTAATTTGAAGTCGAATTTCAACATTTCTCATATATTCGAGTTAGTTTGCATCTAACTTTGTCAGATATCGTCGATTAACATCCATTGAAGCCCATTGAGGTCGATTGTCACTTTGTGTTGATTGAAAATTTTCAAAGTCTATCTTCCTAATTTGAAGTCGAATTTTAACATTTCTTATATATTTGAGTGAGTTTGCATCTAACTTTGTCAGATATTGTCGATAAACATTTATTGAAGCCCATTGAGGTCGATTGTCACTTTGTGTTGATTGAAAATTTTCAAAGTCTATCTTCCTAATTTGAAGTCGAATTTTAACATTTCTTATATATTTGAGTGAGTTTGCATCTAACATTGTCAGATATCGTCGATAAACATTCATTGAAGCCCATTGAGGTCGATTGTCACTTTGTGTTGATTGAAAATTTTCAAAGTCAATCTTCCTAATTTGAAGTCGAATTTCAACATTTCCTATATATTTGAGTGAGTTTGCATCTAACTTTGTCAGATATCGTCGATTAACATCCATTGAAGCCCATTGAGGTCGATTGTCACTTTGTGTTGATTGAAAATTTTCAAAGTCTATCTTCCTAATTTGAAGTCGAATTTCAACATTTCTTATATATTTGAGTAAGTTTGCATGTAACATTGTCAGATATCGTCGATTAACATATAATGAAGCCCATTGAGGTCGATTGTCACTTTGTGTTGATTGAAAATTTTCAAAGTCTATCTTCCTAATTTGAAGTCGAATTTCAACATTTCTCATATATTTGAGTAAGTTGCATCTAACATTGTCAGATATCGTCGATTAACATCCATTGAAGCCCATTGAGGTCGATTGTCACTTTGTGTTGATTGAAAATTTTCAAAGTCTATCTTCCTAATTTGAAGTCGAATTTAACATTTCTTATATATTTGAGTGAGTTTGCATCTAACTTTGTCAGATATCGTCGATAAACATTTATTGAAGCCCATTGAGGTCGATTGTCACTTTGTGTTGATTGAAAATTTTTAAAGTCTATCTTCCTAATTTGGAGTCGAATTTCAACATTTCTCATATATTCGAGTGAGTTTGCATCTAACATTGTCAGATATCGTCGATAAACATTCATTGAAGCCCATTGAGGTCGATTGTCACTTTGTGTTGATTGAAAATTTTCAAAGTCAATCTTCCTAATTTGAAGTCGAATTTCAACATTTCTTATATATTTGAGTAAGTTTGCATCTAACATTGTCAGATAACGTCGATTAACATCCATTGAAGCCCATTGAGGTCGATTGTCACTTTGTGTTGATTGAAAATTTTCAAAGTCTATCTTCCTAATTTGAAGTCGAATTTTAACATTTCTTATATATTTGAGTGAGTTTGCATCTAACTTTGTCAGATATCGTCGATAAACATTTATTGAAGCCCATTGAGGTCGATTGTCACTTTGTGTTGATTGAAAATTTTCAATGTCAATCTTCCTAATTTGAAGTCGAATTTCAACATTTCTCATATATTTGAGGAGTTTGCATCCAACTTTGTCAGATATCGTCGATAAACATCCATTGAAGCCCATTGAGGTCGATTGTCACTTTGTGTTGATTGAAAATTTTTAAAGTCAATCTTCCTAATTTGAAGTCGAATTTCAACATTTCTTATATATTTGAGTAAGTTTGCATCCAACTTTGTCAGATATCGTCGATAAACATCCATTGAAGCCCATTGAGGTCGATTGTCACTTTGTGTTGATTGAAAATTTTCAAAGTCTATCTTCCTAATTTGAAGTCGAATTTCAACATTTCTCATATATTCGAGTTAGTTTGCATCTAACTTTGTCAGATATCGTCGATTAACATCCATTGAAGCCCATTGAGGTCGATTGTCACTTTGTGTTGATTGAAAATTTTCAAAGTCTATCTTCCTAATTTGAAGTCGAATTTTAACATTTCTTATATATTTGAGTGAGTTTGCATCTAACTTTGTCAGATATCGTCGATAAACATTTATTGAAGCCCATTGAGGTCGATTGTCACTTTGTGTTGATTGAAAATTTTCAAAGTCTATCTTCCTAATTTGAAGTCGAATTTTAACATTTCTTATATATTTGAGTGAGTTTGCATCTAACATTGTCAGATATCGTCGATAAACATTCATTGAAGCCCATTGAGGTCGATTGTCACTTTGTGTTGATTGAAAATTTTCAAAGTCAATCTTCCTAATTTGAAGTCGAATTTCAACATTTCCTATATATTTGATTGAGTTTGCATCTAACTTTGTCAGATATCGTCGATTAACATCCATTGAAGCCCATTGAGGTCGATTGTCACTTTGTGTTGATTGAAAATTTTCAAAGTCTATCTTCCTAATTTGAAGTCGAATTTCAACATTTCTTATATATTTGAGTAAGTTTGCATGTAACATTGTCAGATATCGTCGATTAACATCCAATGAAGCCCATTGAGGTCGATTGTCACTTTGTGTTGATTGAAAATTTTCAAAGTCTATCTTCCTAATTTGAAGTCGAATTTCAACATTTCTTATATATTTGAGTGAGTTTGCATCTAACTTTGTCAGATATCGTCGATAAACATTTATTGAAGCCCATTGAGGTCGATTGTCACTTTGTGTTGATTGAAAATTTTTAAAGTCTATCTTCCTAATTTGGAGTCGAATTTCAACATTTCTCATATATTCGAGTGAGTTTGCATCTAACATTGTCAGATATCGTCGATAAACATTCATTGAAGCCCATTGAGGTCGATTGTCACTTTGTGTTGATTGAAAATTTTCAAAGTCAATCTTCCTAATTTGAAGTCGAATTTCAACATTTCTTATATATTTGAGTAAGTTTGCATCTAACATTGTCAGATATCGTCGATTAACATCCATTGAAGCCCATTGAGGTCGATTGTCACTTTGTGTTGATTGAAAATTTTCAAAGTCTATCTTCCTAATTTGAAGTCGAATTTTAACATTTCTCATATATTTGAGTGAGTTTGCATCTAACTTTGCCAGATATTGTCGATAAACATTTATTGAAGCCCATTGAGGTCGATTGTCACTTTGTGTTGATTGAAAATTTTCAAAGTCAATCTTCCTAATTTGAAGTCGAATTTCAACATTTCTTATATTTTTGAGTAAGTTTGCATCTAACATTGTCAGATATCGTCGATTAACATCCATTGAAGCCCATTGAGGTCGATTGTCACTTTGTGTTGATTGAAAATTTTCAAAGTCTATCTTCCTAATTTGAAGTCGAATTTCAACATTTCTCATATATTTGAGGAGTTTGCATCCAACTTTGTCAGATATCGTCGATAAACATCCATTGAAGCCCATTGAGGTCGATTGTCACTTTGTGTTGAATAAAAATTTTTAAAGTCAATCTTCCTAATTTGAAGTCGAATTTCAACATTTCTTATATATTTGAGTAAGTTTGCATCCAACTTTGTCAGATATCGTCGATAAACATCCATTGAAGCCCATTGAGGTCGATTGTCACTTTGTGTTGATTGAAAATTTTCAAAGTCTATCTTCCTAATTTGAAGTCGAATTTCAACATTTCTCATATATTCGAGTTAGTTTGCATCTAACTTTGTCAGATATCGTCGATTAACATCCATTGAAGCCCATTGAGGTCGATTGTCACTTTGTGTTGATTGAAAATTTTCAAAGTCTATCTTCCTAATTTGAAGTCGAATTTTAACATTTCTTATATATTTGAGTGAGTTTGCATCTAACTTTGTCAGATATTGTCGATAAACATTTATTGAAGCCCATTGAGGTCGATTGTCACTTTGTGTTGATTGAAAATTTTCAAAGTCTATCTTCCTAATTTGAAGTCGAATTTTAACATTTCTTATATATTTGAGTGAGTTTGCATCTAACATTGTCAGATATCGTCGATAAACATTCATTGAAGCCCATTGAGGTCGATTGTCACTTTGTGTTGATTGAAAATTTTCAAAGTCAATCTTCCTAATTTGAAGTCGAATTTCAACATTTCCCATATATTTGAGTGAGTTTGCATCTAACTTTGTCAGATATCGTCGATTAACATCCATTGAAGCCCATTGAGGTCGATTGTCACTTTGTGTTGATTGAAAATTTTCAAAGTCTATCTTCCTAATTTGGAGTCGAATTTCAACATTTCTCATATATTTGAGTAAGTTTGCATCTAACTTTGTCAGATATCGTCGATAAACATTCATTGAAGCCCATTGAGGTCGATTGTCACTTTGTGTTGATTGAAAATTTTCAAAGTCAATCTTCCTAATTTGAAGTCGAATTTCAACATTTCTTATATATTTGAGTAAGTTTGCATCTAACATTGTCAAATATCGTCGATTAACATCCATTGAAGCCCATTGAGGTCGATTGTCACTTTGTGTTGATTGAAAATTTTCAAAGTCTATCTTCCTAATTTGAAGTCGAATTTTAACATTTCTCATATATTTGAGTGAGTTTGCATCTAACTTTGTCAGATATCGTCGATAAACATTCATTGAAGCCCATTGAGGTCGATTGTCACTTTGTGTTGATTGAAAATTTTCAAAGTCTATCTTCCTAATTTGGAGTCGAATTTCAACATTTCTCATATATTCGAGTGAGTTTGCATCTAACATTGTCAGATATCGTCGATAAACATTCATTGAAGCCCATTGAGGTCGATTGTCACTTTGTGTTGATTGAAAATTTTCAAAGTCTATCTTCCTAATTTGAAGTCGAATTTCAACATTTCCTATATATTTGAGTGAGTTTGCATCCAACTTTGTCAGATATCGTCGATAAACATTCATTGAAGCCCATTGAGGTCGATTGTCACTTTGTGTTGATTGAAAATTTTCAAAGTCTATCTTCCTAATTTGAAGTCGAATTTCAACATTTCCTATATATTTGAGTGAGTTTGCATCCAACTTTGTCAGATATCGTCGATAAACATTTATTGAAGCCCATTGAGGTCGATTGTCACTTTGTGTTGATTGAAAATTTTCTAAGTCAATCTTCCTAATTTGAAGTCGAATTTCAACATTTCTTATATATTTGAGTAAGTTTGCATCTAACATTGTCAGATATCGTCGATTAACATCCATTGAAGCCCATTGAGGTCGATTGTCACTTTGTGTTGATTGAAAATTTTCAAAGTCTATCTTCCTAATTTGAAGTCGAATTTCAACATTTCTCATATATTTGAGGAGTTTGCATCCAACTTTGTCAGATATCGTCGATAAACATCCATTGAAGCCCATTGAGGTCGATTGTCACTTTGTGTTGATTGAAAATTTTTAAAGTCAATCTTCCTAATTTGAAGTCGAATTTCAACATTTCTTATATATTTGAGTGAGTTTGCATCTAAATTTGTCAGATATCGTCGATTAACATCTATTGAAGCCCATTGAGGTCGATTGTCACTTTGTGTTGATTGAAAATTTTCAAAGTCAATCTTCCTAATTTGAAGTCGAATTTCAACATTTCTTATATATTTGAGTGAGTTTGCATCTAACTTTGTCAGATATCGTCGATAAACGTTCATTGAAGGCCATTGAGGTCGATTGTCACTTTGTGTTGATTGAAAATTTTTAAAGTCAATCTTCCTAATTTGAAGTCGAATTTCAACATTTCTTATATATTTGAGTAAGTTTGCATCTAAATTTGTCAGATATCGTCGATTAACATCTATTGAAGCCCATTGAGGTCGATTGTCACTTTGTGTTGATTGAAAATTTTCAAAGTCTATCTTCCTAATTTGAAGTCGAATTTTAACATTTCTTATATATTTGAGTGAGTTTGCATCTAACATTGTCAGATATCGTCGATTAACATCCATTGAAGCCCATTGAGGTCGATTGTCACTTTGTGTTGATTGAAAATTTTTAAAGTCAATCTTCCTAATTTGAAGTCGAATTTCAACATTTCTTATATATTTGAGTAAGTTTGCATCTAACTTTGTCAGATATCGTCGATTAATATCTATTGAAGCCCATTGAGGTCGATTGTCACTTTGTGATGATTGAAAATTTTCAAAGTCTATCTTCCTAATTTGAAGTCGAATTTCAACATTTCTCATATATTTGAGTGAGTTTGCATCTACTTTTGTCAGATATCGTCGATTAACATCCATTGAATCCCATTGAGGTCGATTGTCACTTTGTGTTGATTGAAAATTTTTAAAGTCAATCTTCCTAATTTGAAGTCGAATTTCAACATTTCTTATATATTTGAGTAAGTTTGCATCTAACTTTGTCAGATATCGTCGATTAACATCCATTGAAGCCCATTGAGGTCGATTGTCACTTTGTGTTGATTGAAAATTTTTAAAGTCAATCTTCCTAATTTGAAGTCGAATTTCAACATTTCTTATATATTTGAGTAAGTTTGCATCTAACTTTGTCAGATATCGTCGATTAACATTCATTGAAGCCCATTGAGGTCGATTGTCACTTTGTGTTGATTGAAAATTTTCAAAGTCAATCTTCCTAATTTGAAGTCGAATTTCAACATTTCTTATATATTTGAGTAAGTTTGCATCTAACTTTGTCAGATATCGTCGATTAACATCCATTGAAGCCCATTGAGGTCGATTGTCACTTTGTGTTGATTGAAAATTTTCAAAGTCTATCTTCCTAATTTGAAGTCGAATTTTAACATTTCTTATATATTTGAGTGAGTTTGCATCTAACTTTGTCAGATATCGTCGATTAACATCCATTGAAGCCCATTGAGGTCGATTGTCACTTTGTGTTGATTGAAAATTTTTAAAGTCAATCTTCCTAATTTGAAGTCGAATTTCAACATTTCTTATATATTTGAGTGAGTTTGCATCTAAATTTGTCAGATATCGTCGATTAACATCTATTGAAGCCCATTGAGGTCGATTGTCACTTTGTGTTGATTGAAAATTTTCAAAGTCAATCTTCCTAATTTGAAGTCGAATTTCAACATTTCTTATATATTTGAGTAAGTTTGCATCTAACTTTGTCAGATATCGTCGATTAACATCCATTGAAGCCCATTGAGGTCGATTGTCACTTTGTGTTGATTGAAAATTTTTAAAGCCAATCTTCCTAATTTGAAGTCGAATTTCAACATTTCTTATATATTTGAGTGAGTTTGCATCTAACTTTGTCAGATATCGTCGATTAACATTCATTGAAGCCCATTGAGGTCGATTGTCACTTTGTGTTGATTGAAAATTTTCAAAGTCTATCTTCCTAATTTGAAGTCGAATTTTAACATTTCTTATATATTTGAGTGAGTTTGCATCTAACTTTGTCAGATATCGTCGATAAACGTTCATTGAAGGCCATTGAGGTCGATTGTCACTTTGTGTTGATTGAAAATTTTCAAAGTCAATCTTCCTAATTTGAAGTCGAATTTCAACATTTCCTATATATTTGAGTGAGTTTGCATCTAACTTTGTCAGATATCGTCGATAAACATTCATTGAAGCCCATTGAGGTCGATTGTCACTTTGTGTTGATTGAAAATTTTTAAAGTCAATCTTCCTAATTTGAAGTCGAATTTCAACATTTCTTATATATTTGAGTAAGTTTGCATCTAACTTTGTCAGATATCGCCGATTAACATCCATTGAAGCCCATTGAGGTCGATTGTCACTTTGTGTTGATTGAAAATTTTTAAAGTCAATCTTCCTAATTTGAAGTCGAATTTCAACATTTCTTATATATTTGAGTGAGTTTGCATCTAACTTTGTCAGATATCGTCGATTAACATTCATTGAAGCCCATTGAGGTCGATTGTCACTTTGTGTTGATTGAAAATTTTCAAAGTCAATCTTCCTAATTTGAAGTCGAATTTCAACATTTCTTATATATTTGAGTAAGTTTGCATCTAACTTTGTCAGATATCGTCGATTAACATCCATTGAAGCCCATTGAGGTCGATTGTCACTTTGTGTTGATTGAAAATTTTCAAAGTCTATCTTCCTAATTTGAAGTCGAATTTTAACATTTCTTATATATTTGAGTGAGTTTGCATCTAACTTTGTCAGATATCGTCGATAAACGTTCATTGAAGGCCATTGAGGTCGATTGTCACTTTGTGTTGATTGAAAATTTTCAAAGTCAATCTTCCTAATTTGAAGTCGAATTTCAACATTTCCTATATATTTGAGTGAGTTTGCATCTAACTTTGTCAGATATCGTCGATAAACATTCATTGAAGCCCATTGAGGTCGATTGTCACTTTGTGTTGATTGAAAATTTTCAAAGTCAATCTTCCTAATTTGAAGTCGAATTTCAACATTTCCTATATATTTGAGTGAGTTTGCATCTAACTTTGTCAGATATCGTCGATAAACGTTCATTGAAGGCCATTGAGGTCGATTGTCACTTTGTGTTGATTGAAAATTTTCAAAGTCAATCTTCCTAATTTGAAGTCGAATTTCAACATTTCCTATATATTTGAGTGAGTTTGCATCTAACTTTGTCAGATATCGTCGATTAACATCCATTGAAGCCCATTGAGGTCGATTGTCACTTTGTGTTGATTGAAAATTTTCAAAGTCTATCTTCCTAATTTGAAGTCGAATTTTAACATTTCTTATATATTTGAGTGAGTTTGCATCTAACTTTGTCAGATATCGTCGATAAACGTTCATTGAAGGCCATTGAGGTCGATTGTCACTTTGTGTTGATTGAAAATTTTCAAAGTCTATCTTCCTAATTTGAAGTCGAATTTCAACATTTCTTATATATTTGAGTGAGTTTGCATCTAAATTTGTCAGATATCGTCGATAAACGTTCATTGAAGGCCATTGAGGTCGATTGTCACTTTGTGTTGATTGAAAATTTTCAAAGTCAATCTTCCTAATTTGAAGTCGAATTTCAACATTTCCTATATATTTGAGTGAGTTTGCATCTAACTTTGTCAGATATCGTCGATAAACGTTCATTGAAGGCCATTGAGGTCGATTGTCACTTTGTGTTGATTGAAAATTTTCAAAGTCAATCTTCCTAATTTGAAGTCGAATTTCAACATTTCCTATATATTTGAGTGAGTTTGCATCTAACTTTGTCAGATATCGTCGATAAACCTTCATTGAAGCCCATTGAGGTCGATTGTCACTTTGTGATGATTGAAAATTTTTAAAGTCAATCTTCCTAATTTGAAGTCGAATTTCAACATTTCTTATATATTTGAGTGAGTTTGCATCTAAATTTGTCAGATATCGTCGATTAACATCTATTGAAGCCCATTGAGGTCGATTGTCACTTTGTGTTGATTGAAAATTTTCAAAGTCAATCTTCCTAATTTGAAGTCGAATTTCAACATTTCTTATATATTTGAGTAAGTTTGCATCTAACTTTGTCAGATATCGTCGATTAACATCCATTGAAGCCCATTGAGGTCGATTGTCACTTTGTGTTGATTGAAAATTTTTTAAGTCAATCTTCCTAATTTGAAGTCGAATTTCAACATTTCTTATATATTTGAGTGAGTTTGCATCTAACTTTGTCAGATATCGTCGATTAACATTCATTGAAGCCCATTGAGGTCGATTGTCACTTTGTGTTGATTGAAAATTTTCAAAGTCTATCTTCCTAATTTGAAGTCGAATTTTAACATTTCTTATATATTTGAGTGAGTTTGCATCTAACTTTGTCAGATATCGTCGATAAACGTTCATTGAAGGCCATTGAGGTCGATTGTCACTTTGTGTTGATTGAAAATTTTCAAAGTCAATCTTCCTAATTTGAAGTCGAATTTCAACATTTCCTATATATTTGAGTGAGTTTGCATCTAACTTTGTCAGATATCGTCGATAAACATTCATTGAAGCCCATTGAGGTCGATTGTCACTTTGTGTTGATTGAAAATTTTTAAAGTCAATCTTCCTAATTTGAAGTCGAATTTCAACATTTCTTATATATTTGAGTGAGTTTGCATCTAAATTTGTCAGATATCGTCGATTAACATCTATTGAAGCCCATTGAGGTCGATTGTCACTTTGTGTTGATTGAAAATTTTCAAAGTCAATCTTCCTAATTTGAAGTCGAATTTCAACATTTCTTATATATTTGAGTGAGTTTGCATCTAACTTTGTCAGATATCGTCGATAAACGTTCATTGAAGGCCATTGAGGTCGATTGTCACTTTGTGTTGATTGAAAATTTTTAAAGTCAATCTTCCTAATTTGAAGTCGAATTTCAACATTTCTTATATATTTGAGTAAGTTTGCATCTAAATTTGTCAGATATCGTCGATTAACATCTATTGAAGCCCATTGAGGTCGATTGTCACTTTGTGTTGATTGAAAATTTTCAAAGTCTATCTTCCTAATTTGAAGTCGAATTTTAACATTTCTTATATATTTGAGTGAGTTTGCATCTAACATTGTCAGATATCGTCGATTAACATCCATTGAAGCCCATTGAGGTCGATTGTCACTTTGTGTTGATTGAAAATTTTTAAAGTCAATCTTCCTAATTTGAAGTCGAATTTCAACATTTCTTATATATTTGAGTAAGTTTGCATCTAACTTTGTCAGATATCGTCGATTAATATCTATTGAAGCCCATTGAGGTCGATTGTCACTTTGTGATGATTGAAAATTTTCAAAGTCTATCTTCCTAATTTGAAGTCGAATTTCAACATTTCTCATATATTTGAGTGAGTTTGCATCTACTTTTGTCAGATATCGTCGATTAACATCCATTGAATCCCATTGAGGTCGATTGTCACTTTGTGTTGATTGAAAATTTTTAAAGTCAATCTTCCTAATTTGAAGTCGAATTTCAACATTTCTTATATATTTGAGTAAGTTTGCATCTAACTTTGTCAGATATCGTCGATTAACATCCATTGAAGCCCATTGAGGTCGATTGTCACTTTGTGTTGATTGAAAATTTTTAAAGTCAATCTTCCTAATTTGAAGTCGAATTTCAACATTTCTTATATATTTGAGTAAGTTTGCATCTTACTTTGTCAGATATCGTCGATTAACATTCATTGAAGACCATTGAGGTCGATTGTCACTTTGTGTTGATTGAAAATTTTCAAAGTCAATCTTCCTAATTTGAAGTCGAATTTCAACATTTCTTATATATTTGAGTAAGTTTGCATCTAACTTTGTCAGATATCGTCGATTAACATCCATTGAAGCCCATTGAGGTCGATTGTCACTTTGTGTTGATTGAAAATTTTCAAAGTCTATCTTCCTAATTTGAAGTCGAATTTTAACATTTCTTATATATTTGAGTGAGTTTGCATCTAACTTTGTCAGATATCGTCGATTAACATCCATTGAAGCCCATTGAGGTCGATTGTCACTTTGTGTTGATTGAAAATTTTTAAAGTCAATCTTCCTAATTTGAAGTCGAATTTCAACATTTCTTATATATTTGAGTGAGTTTGCATCTAAATTTGTCAGATATCGTCGATTAACATCTATTGAAGCCCATTGAGGTCGATTGTCACTTTGTGTTGATTGAAAATTTTCAAAGTCAATCTTCCTAATTTGAAGTCGAATTTCAACATTTCTTATATATTTGAGTAAGTTTGCATCTAACTTTGTCAGATATCGTCTATTAACATCCATTGAAGCCCATTGAGGTCGATTGTCACTTTGTGTTGATTGAAAATTTTTAAAGTCAATCTTCCTAATTTGAAGTCGAATTTCAACATTTCTTATATATTTGAGTGAGTTTGCATCTAACTTTGTCAGATATCGTCGATTAACATTCATTGAAGCCCATTGAGGTCGATTGTCACTTTGTGTTGATTGAAAATTTTCAAAGTCTATCTTCCTAATTTGAAGTCGAATTTTAACATTTCTTATATATTTGAGTGAGTTTGCATCTAACTTTGTCAGATATCGTCGATAAACGTTCATTGAAGGCCATTGAGGTCGATTGTCACTTTGTGTTGATTGAAAATTTTCAAAGTCAATCTTCCTAATTTGAAGTCGAATTTCAACATTTCCTATATATTTGAGTGAGTTTGCATCTAACTTTGTCAGATATCGTCGATAAACATTCATTGAAGCCCATTGAGGTCGATTGTCACTTTGTGTTGATTGAAAATTTTTAAAGTCAATCTTCCTAATTTGAAGTCGAATTTCAACATTTCTTATATATTTGAGTAAGTTTGCATCTAACTTTGTCAGATATCGCCGATTAACATCCATTGAAGCCCATTGAGGTCGATTGTCACTTTGTGTTGATTGAAAATTTTTAAAGTCAATCTTCCTAATTTGAAGTCGAATTTCAACATTTCTTATATATTTGAGTGAGTTTGCATCTAACTTTGTCAGATATCGTCGATTAACATTCATTGAAGCCCATTGAGGTCGATTGTCACTTTGTGTTGATTGAAAATTTTCAAAGTCAATCTTCCTAATTTGAAGTCGAATTTCAACATTTCTTATATATTTGAGTAAGTTTGCATCTAACTTTGTCAGATATCGTCGATTAACATCCATTGAAGCCCATTGAGGTCGATTGTCACTTTGTGTTGATTGAAAATTTTCAAAGTCTATCTTCCTAATTTGAAGTCGAATTTTAACATTTCTTATATATTTGAGTGAGTTTGCATCTAACTTTGTCAGATATCGTCGATAAACGTTCATTGAAGGCCATTGAGGTCGATTGTCACTTTGTGTTGATTGAAAATTTTCAAAGTCAATCTTCCTAATTTGAAGTCGAATTTCAACATTTCCTATATATTTGAGTGAGTTTGCATCTAACTTTGTCAGATATCGTCGATAAACATTCATTGAAGCCCATTGAGGTCGATTGTCACTTTGTGTTGATTGAAAATTTTTAAAGTCAATCTTCCTAATTTGAAGTCGAATTTCAACATTTCTTATATATTTGAGTGAGTTTGCATCTAACTTTGTCAGATATCGTCGATTAACATTCATTGAAGCCCATTGAGGTCGATTGTCACTTTGTGTTGATTGAAAATTTTCAAAGTCAATCTTCCTAATTTGAAGTCGAATTTCAACATTTCTTATATATTTGAGTAAGTTTGCATCTAACTTTGTCAGATATCGTCGATTAACATCCATTGAAGCCCATTGAGGTCGATTGTCACTTTGTGTTGATTGAAAATTTTCAAAGTCTATCTTCCTAATTTGAAGTCGAATTTTAACATTTCTTATATATTTGAGTGAGTTTGCATCTAACTTTGTCAGATATCGTCGATAAACGTTCATTGAAGGCCATTGAGGTCGATTGTCACTTTGTGTTGATTGAAAATTTTCAAAGTCAATCTTCCTAATTTGAAGTCGAATTTCAACATTTCCTATATATTTGAGTGAGTTTGCATCTAACTTTGTCAGAAATCGTCGATAAACATTCATTGAAGCCCATTGAGGTCGATTGTCACTTTGTGTTGATTGAAAATTTTTAAAGTCAATCTTCCTAATTTGAAGTCGAATTTCAACATTTCTTATATATTTGAGTAAGTTTGCATCTAACTTTGTCAGATATCGCCGATTAACATCCATTGAAGCCCATTGAGGTCGATTGTCACTTTGTGTTGATTGAAAATTTTTAAAGTCAATCTTCCTAATTTGAAGTCGAATTTCAACATTTCTTATATATTTGAGTGAGTTTGCATCTAACTTTGTCAGATATCGTCGATTAACATTCATTGAAGCCCATTGAGGTCGATTGTCACTTTGTGTTGATTGAAAATTTTCAAAGTCAATCTTCCTAATTTGAAGTCGAATTTCAACATTTCTTATATATTTGAGTAAGTTTGCATCTAACTTTGTCAGATATCGTCGATTAACATCCATTGAAGCCCATTGAGGTCGATTGTCACTTTGTGTTGATTGAAAATTTTCAAAGTCTATCTTCCTAATTTGAAGTCGAATTATAACATTTCTTATATATTTGAGTGAGTTTGCATCTAACTTTGTCAGATATCGTCGATAAACGTTCATTGAAGGCCATTGAGGTCGATTGTCACTTTGTGTTGATTGAAAATTTTCAAAGTCTATCTTCCTAATTTGAAGTCGAATTTCAACATTTCTTATATATTTGAGTGAGTTTGCATCTAAATTTGTCAGATATCGTCGATAAACGTTCATTGAAGGCCATTGAGGTCGATTGTCACTTTGTGTTGATTGAAAATTTTCAAAGTCAATCTTCCTAATTTGAAGTCGAATTTCAACATTTCCTATATATTTGAGTGAGTTTGCATCTAACTTTGTCAGATATCGTCGATAAACGTTCATTGAAGGCCATTGAGGTCGATTGTCACTTTGTGTTGATTGAAAATTTTCAAAGTCAATCTTCCTAATTTGAAGTCGAATTTCAACATTTCCTATATATTTGAGTGAGTTTGCATCTAACTTTGTCAGATATCGTCGATAAACCTTCATTGAAGCCCATTGAGGTCGATTGTCACTTTGTGATGATTGAAAATTTTTAAAGTCAATCTTCCTAATTTGAAGTCGAATTTCAACATTTCTTATATATTTGAGTGAGTTTGCATCTAAATTTGTCAGATATCGTCGATTAACATCTATTGAAGCCCATTGAGGTCGATTGTCACTTTGTGTTGATTGAAAATTTTCAAAGTCAATCTTCCTAATTTGAAGTCGAATTTCAACATTTCTTATATATTTGAGTAAGTTTGCATCTAACTTTGTCAGATATCGTCGATTAACATCCATTGAAGCCCATTGAGGTCGATTGTCACTTTGTGTTGATTGAAAATTTTTTAAGTCAATCTTCCTAATTTGAAGTCGAATTTCAACATTTCTTATATATTTGAGTGAGTTTGCATCTAACTTTGTCAGATATCGTCGATTAACATTCATTGAAGCCCATTGAGGTCGATTGTCACTTTGTGTTGATTGAAAATTTTCAAAGTCTATCTTCCTAATTTGAAGTCGAATTTTAACATTTCTTATATATTTGAGTGAGTTTGCATCTAACTTTGTCAGATATCGTCGATAAACGTTCATTGAAGGCCATTGAGGTCGATTGTCACTTTGTGTTGATTGAAAATTTTCAAAGTCAATCTTCCTAATTTGAAGTCGAATTTCAACATTTCCTATATATTTGAGTGAGTTTGCATCTAACTTTGTCAGATATCGTCGATAAACATTCATTGAAGCCCATTGAGGTCGATTGTCACTTTGTGTTGATTGAAAATTTTTAAAATCAATCTTCCTAATTTGAAGTCGAATTTCAACATTTCTTATATATTTGAGTGAGTTTGCATCTAAATTTGTCAGATATCGTCGATTAACATCTATTGAAGCCCATTGAGGTCGATTGTCACTTTGTGTTGATTGAAAATTTTCAAAGTCAATCTTCCTAATTTGAAGTCGAATTTCAACATTTCTTATATATTTGAGTGAGTTTGCATCTAACTTTGTCAGATATCGTCGATAAACGTTCATTGAAGGCCATTGAGGTCGATTGTCACTTTGTGTTGATTGAAAATTTTTAAAGTCAATCTTCCTAATTTGAAGTCGAATTTCAACATTTCTTATATATTTGAGTAAGTTTGCATCTAAATTTGTCAGATATCGTCGATTAACATCTATTGAAGCCCATTGAGGTCGATTGTCACTTTGTGTTGATTGAAAATTTTCAAAGTCTATCTTCCTAATTTGAAGTCGAATTTTAACATTTCTTATATATTTGAGTGAGTTTGCATCTAACATTGTCAGATATCGTCGATTAACATCCATTGAAGCCCATTGAGGTCGATTGTCACTTTGTGTTGATTGAAAATTTTTAAAGTCAATCTTCCTAATTTGAAGTCGAATTTCAACATTTCTTATATATTTGAGTAAGTTTGCATCTAACTTTGTCAGATATCGTCGATTAATATCTATTGAAGCCCATTGAGGTCGATTGTCACTTTGTGATGATTGAAAATTTTCAAAGTCTATCTTCCTAATTTGAAGTCGAATTTCAACATTTCTCATATATTTGAGTGAGTTTGCATCTACTTTTGTCAGATATCGTCGATTAACATCCATTGAATCCCATTGAGGTCGATTGTCACTTTGTGTTGATTGAAAATTTTTAAAGTCAATCTTCCTAATTTGAAGTCGAATTTCAACATTTCTTATATATTTGAGTAAGTTTGCATCTAACTTTGTCAGATATCGTCGATTAACATCCATTGAAGCCCATTGAGGTCGATTGTCACTTTGTGTTGATTGAAAATTTTTAAAGTCAATCTTCCTAATTTGAAGTCGAATTTCAACATTTCTTATATATTTGAGTAAGTTTGCATCTAACTTTGTCAGATATCGTCGATTAACATTCATTGAAGCCCATTGAGGTCGATTGTCACTTTGTGTTGATTGAATATTTTCAAAGTCTATCTTCCTTATTTGAAGTCGAATTTCAACATTTCTCATATATTTGAGTAAGTTTGCATCTAACATTGTCAGATATCGTCGATTAACATCCATTGAAGCCCATTGAGGTCGATTGTCACTTTGTGTTGATTGAAAATTTTCAAAGTCTATCTTCCTAATTAGAAGTCGAATTTTAACATTTCTTATATATTTGAGTGAGTTTGCATCTAACTTTGTCAGATATCGTCGATTAACATCCATTGAAGCCCATTGAGGTCGATTGTCACTTTGTGTTGATTGAAAATTTTTAAAGTCAATCTTCCTAATTTGAAGTCGAATTTCAACATTTCTTATATATTTGAGTGAGTTTGCATCTAAATTTGTCAGATATCGTCGATTAACATCTATTGAAGCCCATTGAGGTCGATTGTCACTTTGTGTTGATTGAAAATTTTCAAAGTCAATCTTCCTAATTTGAAGTCGAATTTCAACATTTCTTATATATTTGAGTAAGTTTGCATCTAACTTTGTCAGATATCGTCGATTAACATCCATTGAAGCCCATTGAGGTCGATTGTCACTTTGTGTTGATTGAAAATTTTTAAAGTCAATCTTCCTAATTTGAAGTCGAATTTCAACATTTCTTATATATTTGAGTGAGTTTGCATCTAACTTTGTCAGATATCGTCGATTAACATTCATTGAAGCCCATTGAGGTCGATTGTCACTTTGTGTTGATTGAAAATTTTCAAAGTCTATCTTCCTAATTTGAAGTCGAATTTTAACATTTCTTATATATTTGAGTGAGTTTGCATCTAACTTTGTCAGATATCGTCGATAAACGTTCATTGAAGGCCATTGAGGTCGATTGTCACTTTGTGTTGATTGAAAATTTTCAAAGTCAATCTTCCTAATTTGAAGTCGAATTTCAACATTTCCTATATATTTGAGTGAGTTTGCATCTAACTTTGTCAGATATCGTCGATAAACATTCATTGAAGCCCATTGAGGTCGATTGTCACTTTGTGTTGATTGAAAATTTTTAAAGTCAATTTTCCTAATTTGAAGTCGAATTTCAACATTTCTTATATATTTGAGTAAGTTTGCATCTAACTTTGTCAGATATCGCCGATTAACATCCATTGAAGCCCATTGAGGTCGATTGTCACTTTGTGTTGATTGAAAATTTTTAAAGTCAATCTTCCTAATTTGAAGTCGAATTTCAACATTTCTTATATATTTGAGTGAGTTTGCATCTAACTTTGTCAGATATCGTCGATTAACATTCATTGAAGCCCATTGAGGTCGATTGTCACTTTGTGTTGATTGAAAATTTTCAAAGTCAATCTTCCTAATTTGAAGTCGAATTTCAACATTTCTTATATATTTGAGTAAGTTTGCATCTAACTTTGTCAGATATCGTCGATTAACATCCATTGAAGCCCATTGAGGTCGATTGTCACTTTGTGTTGATTGAAAATTTTCAAAGTCTATCTTCCTAATTTGAAGTCGAATTTTAACATTTCTTATATATTTGAGTGAGTTTGCATCTAACTTTGTCAGATATCGTCGATAAACGTTCATTGAAGGCCATTGAGGTCGATTGTCACTTTGTGTTGATTGAAAATTTTCAAAGTCAATCTTCCTAATTTGAAGTCGAATTTCAACATTTCCTATATATTTGAGTGAGTTTGCATCTAACTTTGTCAGATATCGTCGATAAACATTCATTGAAGCCCATTGAGGTCGATTGTCACTTTGTGTTGATTGAAAATTTTTAAAGTCAATCTTCGTAATTTGAAGTCGAATTTCAACATTTCTTATATATTTGAGTGAGTTTGCATCTAACTTTGTCAGATATCGTCGATTAACATCTATTGAAGCCCATTGAGGTCGATTGTCACTTTGTGTTGATTGAAAATTTTCAAAGTCAATCTTCCTAATTTGAAGTCGAATTTCAACATTTCTTATATATTTGAGTAAGTTTGCATCTAACTTTGTCAGATATCGTCGATTAACATCCATTGAAGCCCATTGAGGTCGATTGTCACTTTGTGTTGATTGAAAATTTTTAAAGTCAATCTTCCTAATTTGAAGTCGAATTTCAACATTTCTTATATATTTGAGTGAGTTTGCATCTAACTTTGTCAGATATCGTCGATTAACATTCATTGAAGCCCATTGAGGTCGATTGTCACTTTGTGTTGATTGAAAATTTTCAAAGTCTATCTTCCTAATTTGAAGTCGAATTTTAACATTTCTTATATATTTGAGTGAGTTTGCATCTAACTTTGTCAGATATCGTCGATAAACGTTCATTGAAGGCCATTGAGGTCGATTGTCACTTTGTGTTGATTGAAAATTTTCA
The DNA here is from genome assembly GCF_026250575.1 of Diorhabda carinulata. NCBI lineage: Eukaryota > Metazoa > Arthropoda > Insecta > Coleoptera > Chrysomelidae > Diorhabda > Diorhabda carinulata. Next base: position 17,774,101 of record NC_079463.1, read on the forward strand.
AAGTCAATCTTCCTAATTTGAAGTCGAATTTCAACATTTCCTATATATTTGAGTGAGTTTGCATCTAACTTTGTCAGATATCGTCGATAAACATTCATTGAAGCCCATTGAGGTCGATTGTCACTTTGTGTTGATTGAAAATTTTTAAAGTCAATCTTCCTAATTTGAAGTCGAATTTCAACATTTCTTATATATTTGAGTAAGTTTGCATCTAACTTTGTCAGATATCGTCGATTAACATCCATTGAAGCCCATTGAGGTCGATTGTCACTTTGTGTTGATTGAAAATTTTCAAAGTCTATCTTCCTAATTTGAAGTCGAATTTTAACATTTCTTATATATTTGAGTGAGTTTGCATCTAACTTTGTCAGATATCGTCGATAAACGTTCATTGAAGGCCATTGAGGTCGATTGTCACTTTGTGTTGATTGAAAATTTTCAAAGTCAATCTTCCTAATTTGAAGTCGAATTTCAACATTTCCTATATATTTGAGTGAGTTTGCATCTAACTTTGTCAGATATCGTCGATAAACATTCATTGAAGCCCATTGAGGTCGATTGTCACTTTGTGTTGATTGAAAATTTTTAAAGTCAATCTTCCTAATTTGAAGTCGAATTTCAACATTTCTTATATATTTGAGTGAGTTTGCATCTAACTTTGTCAGATATCGTCGATTAACATTCATTGAAGCCCATTGAGGTCGATTGTCACTTTGTGTTGATTGAAAATTTTCAAAGTCAATCTTCCTAATTTGAAGTCGAATTTCAACATTTCTTATATATTTGAGTAAGTTTGCATCTAACTTTGTCAGATATCGTCGATTAACATCCATTGAAGCCCATTGAGGTCGATTGTCACTTTGTGTTGATTGAAAATTTTCAAAGTCTATCTTCCTAATTTGAAGTCGTTAACATTTCTTATATATTTGAGTGAGTTTGCATCTAACTTTGTCAGATATCGTCGATTAACATCCATTGAAGCCCATTGAGGTCGATTGTCACTTTGTGTTGATTGAAAATTTTCAAAGTCTATCTTCCTAATTTGAAGTCGAATTTTAACATTTCTTATATATTTGAGTGAGTTTGCATCTAACTTTGTCAGATATCGTCGATAAACATTTATTGAAGCCCATTGAGGTCGATTGTCACTTTGTGTTGATTGAAAATTTTCAAAGTCTATCTTCCTAATTTGAAGTCGAATTTTAACATTTCTTATATATTTGAGTGAGTTTGCATCTAACATTGTCAGATATCGTCGATAAACATTCATTGAAGCCCATTGAGGTCGATTGTCACTTTGTGTTGATTGAAAATTTTCAAAGTCAATCTTCCTAATTTGAAGTCGAATTTCAACATTTCCTATATATTTGATTGAGTTTGCATCTAACTTTGTCAGATATCGTCGATTAACATCCATTGAAGCCCATTGAGGTCGATTGTCACTTTGTGTTGATTGAAAATTTTCAAAGTCTATCTTCCTAATTTGAAGTCGAATTTCAACATTTCTTATATATTTGAGTAAGTTTGCATGTAACATTGTCAGATATCGTCGATTAACATCCATTGAAGCCCATTGAGGTCGATTGTCACTTTGTGTTGATTGAAAATTTTCAAAGTCTATCTTCCTAATTTGAAGTCGAATTTCAACATTTCTTATATATTTGAGTGAGTTTGCATCTAACTTTGTCAGATATCGTCGATAAACGTTCATTGAAGGCCATTGAGGTCGATTGTCACTTTGTGTTGATTGAAAATTTTCAAAGTCTATCTTCCTAATTTGAAGTCGAATTTCAACATTTCTTATATATTTGAGTGAGTTTGCATCTAAATTTGTCAGATATCGTCGATAAACGTTCATTGAAGGCCATTGAGGTCGATTGTCACTTTGTGTTGATTGAAAATTTTCAATGTCAATCTTCCTAATTTGAAGTCGAATTTCAACATTTCCTATATATTTGAGTGAGTTTGCATCTAACTTTGTCAGATATCGTCGATAAACGTTCATTGAAGGCCATTGAGGTCGATTGTCACTTTGTGTTGATTGAAAATTTTCAAAGTCAATCTTCCTAATTTGAAGTCGAATTTCAACATTTCCTATATATTTGAGTGAGTTTGCATCTAACTTTGTCAGATATCGTCGATAAACCTTCATTGAAGCCCATTGAGGTCGATTGTCACTTTGTGATGATTGAAAATTTTTAAAGTCAATCTTCCTAATTTGAAGTCGAATTTCAACATTTCTTATATATTTGAGTGAGTTTGCATCTAAATTTGTCAGATATCGTCGATTAACATCTATTGAAGCCCATTGAGGTCGATTGTCACTTTGTGTTGATTGAAAATTTTCAAAGTCAATCTTCCTAATTTGAAGTCGAATTTCAACATTTCTTATATATTTGAGTAAGTTTGCATCTAACTTTGTCAGATATCGTCGATTAACATCCATTGAAGCCCATTGAGGTCGATTGTCACTTTGTGTTGATTGAAAATTTTTTAAGTCAATCTTCCTAATTTGAAGTCGAATTTCAACATTTCTTATATATTTGAGTGAGTTTGCATCTAACTTTGTCAGATATCGTCGATTAACATTCATTGAAGCCCATTGAGGTCGATTGTCACTTTGTGTTGATTGAAAATTTTCAAAGTCTATCTTCCTAATTTGAAGTCGAATTTTAACATTTCTTATATATTTGAGTGAGTTTGCATCTAACTTTGTCAGATATCGTCGATAAACGTTCATTGAAGGCCATTGAGGTCGATTGTCACTTTGTGTTGATTGAAAATTTTCAAAGTCAATCTTCCTAATTTGAAGTCGAATTTCAACATTTCCTATATATTTGAGTGAGTTTGCATCTAACTTTGTCAGATATCGTCGATAAACATTCATTGAAGCCCATTGAGGTCGATTGTCACTTTGTGTTGATTGAAAATTTTTAAAGTCAATCTTCCTAATTTGAAGTCGAATTTCAACATTTCTTATATATTTGAGTGAGTTTGCATCTAAATTTGTCAGATATCGTCGATTAACATCTATTGAAGCCCATTGAGGTCGATTGTCACTTTGTGTTGATTGAAAATTTTCAAAGTCAATCTTCCTAATTTGAAGTCGAATTTCAACATTTCTTATATATTTGAGTGAGTTTGCATCTAACTTTGTCAGATATCGTCGATAAACGTTCATTGAAGGCCATTGAGGTCGATTGTCACTTTGTGTTGATTGAAAATTTTTAAAGTCAATCTTCCTAATTTGAAGTCGAATTTCAACATTTCTTATATATTTGAGTAAGTTTGCATCTAAATTTGTCAGATATCGTCGATTAACATCTATTGAAGCCCATTGAGGTCGATTGTCACTTTGTGTTGATTGAAAATTTTCAAAGTCTATCTTCCTAATTTGAAGTCGAATTTTAACATTTCTTATATATTTGAGTGAGTTTGCATCTAACATTGTCAGATATCGTCGATTAACATCCATTGAAGCCCATTGAGGTCGATTGTCACTTTGTGTTGATTGAAAATTTTTAAAGTCAATCTTCCTAATTTGAAGTCGAATTTCAACATTTCTTATATATTTGAGTAAGTTTGCATCTAACTTTGTCAGATATCGTCGATTAATATCTATTGAAGCCCATTGAGGTCGATTGTCACTTTGTGATGATTGAAAATTTTCAAAGTCTATCTTCCTAATTTGAAGTCGAATTTCAACATTTCTCATATATTTGAGTGAGTTTGCATCTACTTTTGTCAGATATCGTCGATTAACATCCATTGAATCCCATTGAGGTCGATTGTCACTTTGTGTTGATTGAAAATTTTTAAAGTCAATCTTCCTAATTTGAAGTCGAATTTCAACATTTCTTATATATTTGAGTGAGTTTGCATCTAACTTTGTCAGATATCGCCGATTAACATCCATTGAAGCCCATTGAGGTCGATTGTCACTTTGTGTTGATTGAAAATTTTTAAAGTCAATCTTCCTAATTTGAAGTCGAATTTCAACATTTCTTATATATTTGAGTGAGTTTGCATCTAACTTTGTCAGATATCGTCGATTAACATTCATTGAAGCCCATTGAGGTCGATTGTCACTTTGTGTTGATTGAAAATTTTCAAAGTCAATCTTCCTAATTTGAAGTCGAATTTCAACATTTCTTATATATTTGAGTAAGTTTGCATCTAACTTTGTCAGATATCGTCGATTAACATCCATTGAAGCCCATTGAGGTCGATTGTCACTTTGTGTTGATTGAAAATTTTCAAAGTCTATCTTCCTAATTTGAAGTCGAATTTTAACATTTCTTATATATTTGAGTGAGTTTGCATCTAACTTTGTCAGATATCGTCGATAAACGTTCATTGAAGGCCATTGAGGTCGATTGTCACTTTGTGTTGATTGAAAATTTTCAAAGTCAATCTTCCTAATTTGAAGTCGAATTTCAACATTTCCTATATATTTGAGTGAGTTTGCATCTAACTTTGTCAGATATCGTCGATAAACATTCATTGAAGCCCATTGAGGTCGATTGTCACTTTGTGTTGATTGAAAATTTTTAAAGTCAATCTTCCTAATTTGAAGTCGAATTTCAACATTTCTTATATATTTGAGTGAGTTTGCATCTAACTTTGTCAGATATCGTCGATTAACATCTATTGAAGCCCATTGAGGTCGATTGTCACTTTGTGTTGATTGAAAATTTTCAAAGTCAATCTTCCTAATTTGAAGTCGAATTTCAACATTTCTTATATATTTGAGTGAGTTTGCATCTAACTTTGTCAGATATCGTCGATAAACATCCATTGAAGCCCATTGAGGTCGATTGTCACTTTGTGTTGATTGAAAATTTTTAAAGTCAATCTTCCTAATTTGAAGTCGAATTTCAACATTTCTTATATATTTGAGTGAGTTTGCATCTAACTTTGTCAGATATCGTCGATTAACATTCATTGAAGCCCATTGAGGTCGATTGTCACTTTGTGTTGATTGAAAATTTTCAAAGTCTATCTTCCTAATTTGAAGTCGAATTTTAACATTTCTTATATATTTGAGTGAGTTTGCATCTAACTTTGTCAGATATCGTCGATAAACGTTCATTGAAGGCCATTGAGGTCGATTGTCACTTTGTGTTGATTGAAAATTTTCAAAGTCAATCTTCCTAATTTGAAGTCGAATTTCAACATTTCCTATATATTTGAGTGAGTTTGCATCTAACTTTGTCAGATATCGTCGATAAACATTCATTGAAGCCCATTGAGGTCGATTGTCACTTTGTGTTGATTGAAAATTTTTAAAGTCAATCTTCCTAATTTGAAGTCGAATTTCAACATTTCTTATATATTTGAGTAAGTTTGCATCTAACTTTGTCAGATATCGCCGATTAACATTCATTGAAGCCCATTGAGGTCGATTGTCACTTTGTGTTGATTGAAAATTTTCAAAGTCAATCTTCCTAATTTGAAGTCGAATTTCAACATTTCTTATATATTTGAGTAAGTTTGCATCTAACTTTGTCAGATATCGTCGATTAACATCCATTGAAGCCCATTGAGGTCGATTGTCACTTTGTGTTGATTGAAAATTTTCAAAGTCTATCTTCCTAATTTGAAGTCGAATTTTAACATTTCTTATATATTTGAGTGAGTTTGCATCTAACTTTGTCAGATATCGTCGATAAACGTTCATTGAAGGCCATTGAGGTCGATTGTCACTTTGTGTTGATTGAAAATTTTCAAAGTCAATCTTCCAAATTTGAAGTCGAATTTCAACATTTCCTATATATTTGAGTGAGTTTGCATCTAACTTTGTCAGATATCGTCGATAAACATTCATTGAAGCCCATTGAGGTCGATTGTCACTTTGTGTTGATTGAAAATTTTTAAAGTCAATCTTCCTAATTTGAAGTCGAATTTCAACATTTCTTATATATTTGAGTGAGTTTGCATCTAACTTTGTCAGATATCGTCGATTAACATTCATTGAAGCCCATTGAGGTCGATTGTCACTTTGTGTTGATTGAATATTTTCAAAGTCTATCTTCCTTATTTGAAGTCGAATTTCAACATTTCTTATATATTTGAGTAAGTTTGCATCTAACTTTGTCAGATATCGTCGATTAACATCCATTGAAGCCCATTGAGGTCGATTGTCACTTTGTGTTGATTGAAAATTTTCAAAGTCTATCTTCCTAATTTGAAGTCGAATTTTAACATTTCTTATATATTTGAGTGAGTTTGCATCTAACTTTGTCAGATATCGTCGATAAACGTTCATTGAAGGCCATTGAGGTCGATTGTCACTTTGTGTTGATTGAAAATTTTCAAAGTCAATCTTCCTAATTTGAAGTCGAATTTCAACATTTCCTATATATTTGAGTGAGTTTGCATCTAACTTTGTCAGATATCGTCGATAAACATTCATTGATGCCCATTGAGGTCGATTGTCACTTTGTGTTGATTGAAAATTTTTAAAGTCAATCTTCCTAATTTGAAGTCGAATTTCAACATTTCTTATATATTTGAGTAAGTTTGCATCTAACTTTGTCAGATATCGCCGATTAACATCCATTGAAGCCCATTGAGGTCGATTGTCACTTTGTGTTGATTGAAAATTTTTAAAGTCAATCTTCCTAATTTGAAGTCGAATTTCAACATTTCTTATATATTTGAGTGAGTTTGCATCTAACTTTGTCAGATATCGTCGATTAACATTCATTGAAGCCCATTGAGGTCGATTGTCACTTTGTGTTGATTGAAAATTTTCAAAGTCAATCTTCCTAATTTGAAGTCGAATTTCAACATTTCTTATATATTTGAGTAAGTTTGCATCTAACTTTGTCAGATATCGTCGATTAACATCCATTGAAGCCCATTGAGGTCGATTGTCACTTTGTGTTGATTGAAAATTTTCAAAGTCTATCTTCCTAATTTGAAGTCGAATTTTAACATTTCTTATATATTTGAGTGAGTTTGCATCTAACTTTGTCAGATATCGTCGATAAACGTTCATTGAAGGCCATTGAGGTCGATTGTCACTTTGTGTTGATTGAAAATTTTCAAAGTCAATCTTCCTAATTTGAAGTCGAATTTCAACATTTCCTATATATTTGAGTGAGTTTGCATCTAACTTTGTCAGATATCGTCGATAAACATTCATTGAAGCCCATTGAGGTCGATTGTCACTTTGTGTTGATTGAAAATTTTTAAAGTCAATCTTCCTAATTTGAAGTCGAATTTCAACATTTCTTATATATTTGAGTGAGTTTGCATCTAAATTTGTCAGATATCGTCGATTAACATCTATTGAAGCCCATTGAGGTCGATTGTCACTTTGTGTTGATTGAAAATTTTCAAAGTCAATCTTCCTAATTTGAAGTCGAATTTCAACATTTCTTATATATTTGAGTAAGTTTGCATCTAACTTTGTCAGATATCGTCGATTAACATCCATTGAAGCCCATTGAGGTCGATTGTCACTTTGTGTTGATTGAAAATTTTTAAAGTCAATCTTCCTAATTTGAAGTCGAATTTCAACATTTCTTATATATTTGAGTGAGTTTGCATCTAACTTTGTCAGATATCGTCGATTAACATTCATTGAAGCCCATTGAGGTCGATTGTCACTTTGTGTTGATTGAAAATTTTCAAAGTCTATCTTCCTAATTTGAAGTCGAATTTTAACATTTCTTATATATTTGAGTGAGTTTGCATCTAACTTTGTCAGATATCGTCGATAAACGTTCATTGAAGGCCATTGAGGTCGATTGTCACTTTGTGTTGATTGAAAATTTTCAAAGTCAATCTTCCTAATTTGAAGTCGAATTTCAACATTTCCTATATATTTGAGTGAGTTTGCATCTAACTTTGTCAGATATCGTCGATAAACGTTCATTGAAGGCCATTGAGGTCGATTGTCACTTTGTGTTGATTGAAAATTTTTAAAGTCAATCTTCCTAATTTGAAGTCGAATTTCAACATTTCTTATATATTTGAGTGAGTTTGCATCTAAATTTGTCAGATATCGTCGATTAACATCTATTGTAGCTCATTGAGGTCGATTGTCACTTTGTGTTGATTGAAAATTTTCAAAGTCAATCTTCCTAATTTGAAGTCGAATTTCAACATTTCTTATATATTTGAGTAAGTTTGCATCTAACTTTGTCAGATATCGTCGATTAACATCCATTGAAGCCCATTGAGGTCGATTGTCACTTTGTGTTGATTGAAAATTTTCTAAGTCTATCTTCCTAATTTGAAGTCGAATTTTAACATTTCTTATATATTTGAGTGAGTTTGCATCTAACTTTGTCATATATCGTCGATAAACGTTCATTGAAGGCCATTGAGGTCGATTGTCACTTTGTGTTGATTGAAAATTTTCAAAGTCAATCTTCCTAATTTGAAGTCGAATTTCAACATTTCCTATATATTTGAGTGAGTTTGCATCTAACTTTGTCAGATATCGTCGATAAACATTCATTGAAGCCCATTGAGGTCGATTGTCACTTTATGTTGATTGAAAATTTTTAAAGTCAATCTTCCTAATTTGAAGTCGAATTTCAACATTTCTTATATATTTGAGTGAGTTTGCATCTAAATTTGTCAGATATCGTCGATTAACATCTATTGAAGCCCATTGAGGTCGATTGTCACTTTGTGTTGATTGAAAATTTTCAAAGTCAATCTTCCTAATTTGAAGTCGAATTTCAACATTTCTTATATATTTGAGTAAGTTTGCATCTAACTTTGTCAGATATCGTCGATTAACATCCATTGAAGCCCATTGAGGTCGATTGTCACTTTGTGTTGATTGAAAATTTTTAAAGTCAATCTTCCTAATTTGAAGTCGAATTTCAACATTTCTTATATATTTGAGTGAGTTTGCATCTAACTTTGTCAGATATCGTCGATTAACATTCATTGAAGCCCATTGAGGTCGATTGTCACTTTGTGTTGATTGAAAATTTTCAAAGTCTATCTTCCTAATTTGAAGTCGAATTTTAACATTTCTTATATATTTGAGTGAGTTTGCATCTAACTTTGTCAGATATCGTCGATAAACGTTCATTGAAGGCCATTGAGGTCGATTGTCACTTTGTGTTGATTGAAAATTTTCAAAGTCAATCTTCCTAATTTGAAGTCGAATTTCAACATTTCCTATATATTTGAGTGAGTTTGCATCTAACTTTGTCAGATATCGTCGATAAACGTTCATTGAAGGCCATTGAGGTCGATTGTCACTTTGTGTTGATTGAAAATTTTTAAAGTCAATCTTCCTAATTTGAAGTCGAATTTCAACATTTCTTATATATTTGAGTGAGTTTGCATCTAAATTTGTCAGATATCGTCGATTAACATCTATTGTAGCCCATTGAGGTCGATTGTCACTTTGTGTTGATTGAAAATTTTCAAAGTCAATCTTCCTAATTTGAAGTCGAATTTCAACATTTCTTATATATTTGAGTAAGTTTGCATCTAAATTTGTCAGATATCGTCGATTAACATCTATTGAAGCCCATTGAGGTCGATTGTCACTTTGTGTTGATTGAAAATTTTCAAAGTCTATCTTCCTAATTTGAAGTCGAATTTTAACATTTCTTATATATTTGAGTGAGTTTGCATCTAAATTTGTCAGATATCGTCGATTAACATCTATTGAAGCACATTGAGGTCGATTGTCACTTTGTGTTGATTGAAAATTTTCAAAGTCTATCTTCCTAATTTGAAGTCGAATTTTAACATTTCTTATATATTTGAGTGAGTTTGCATCTAACTTTGTCAGATATCGTCGATAAACGTTCATTGAAGGCCATTGAGGTCGATTGTCACTTTGTGTTGATTGAAAATTTTCAAAGTCAATCTTCCTAATTTGAAGTCGAATTTCAACATTTCCTATATATTTGAGTGAGTTTGCATCTAACTTTGTCAGATATCGTCGATAAACGTTCATTGAAGGCCATTGAGGTCGATTGTCACTTTGTGTTGATTGAAAATTTTTAAAGTCAATCTTCCTAATTTGAAGTCGAATTTCAACATTTCTTATATATTTGAGTGAGTTTGCATCTAAATTTGTCAGATATCGTCGATTAACATCTATTGAAGCCCATTGAGGTCGATTGTCACTTTGTGTTGATTGAAAATTTTCAAAGTCAATCTTCCTAATTTGAAGTCGAATTTCAACATTTCTTATATATTTGAGTAAGTTTGCATCTAAATTTGTCAGATATCGTCGATTAACATCTATTGAAGCCCATTGAGGTCGATTGTCACTTTGTGTTGATTGAAAATTTTCAAAGTCTATCTTCCTAATTTGAAGTCGAATTTTAACATTTCTTATATATTTGAGTGAGTTTGCATCTAACATTGTCAGATATCGTCGATTAACATCCATTGAAGCCCATTGAGGTCGATTGTCACTTTGTGTTGATTGAAAATTTTTAAAGTCAATCTTCCTAATTTGAAGTCGAATTTCAACATTTCTTATATATTTGAGTAAGTTTGCATCTAACTTTGTCAGATATCGTCGATTAATATCTATTGAAGCCCATTGAGGTCGATTGTCACTTTGTGATGATTGAAAATTTTCAAAGTCTATCTTCCTAATTTGAAGTCGAATTTCAACATTTCTCATATATTTGAGTGAGTTTGCATCTACTTTTGTCAGATATCGTCGATTAACATCCATTGAATTCCATTGAGGTCGATTGTCACTTTGTGTTGATTGAAAATTTTTAAAGTCAATCTTCCTAATTTGAAGTCGAATTTCAACATTTCTTATATATTTGAGTAAGTTTGCATCTAACTTTGTCAGATATCGTCGATTAACATCCATTGAAGCCCATTGAGGTCGATTGTCACTTTGTGTTGATTGAAAATTTTTAAAGTCAATCTTCCTAATTTGAAGTCGAATTTCAACATTTCTTATATATTTGAGTAAGTTTACATCTAACTTTGTCAGATATCGTCGATTAACATTCATTGAAGCCCATTGAGGTCGATTGTCACTTTGTGTTGATTGAAAATTTTCAAAGTCAATCTTCCTAATTTGAAGTCGAATTTCAACATTTCTTATATATTTGAGTAAGTTTGCATCTAACTTTGTCAGATATCGTCGATTAACATCCATTGAAGCCCATTGAGGTCGATTGTCACTTTGTGTTGATTGAAAATTTTCAAAGTCTATCTTCCTAATTTGAAGTCGAATTTTAACATTTCTTATATATTTGAGTGAGTTTGCATCTAACTTTGTCAGATATCGTCGATTAACATCCATTGAAGCCCATTGAGGTCGATTGTCACTTTGTGTTGATTGAAAATTTTTAAAGTCAATCTTCCTAATTTGAAGTCGAATTTCAACATTTCTTATATATTTGAGTGAGTTTGCATCTAAATTTGTCAGATATCGTCGATTAACATCTATTGAAGCCCATTGAGGTCGATTGTCACTTTGTGTTGATTGAAAATTTTCAAAGTCAATCTTCCTAATTTGAAGTCGAATTTCAACATTTCTTATATATTTGAGTAAGTTTGCATCTAACTTTGTCAGATATCGTCGATTAACATCCATTGAAGCCCATTGAGGTCGATTGTCACTTTGTGTTGATTGAAAATTTTTAAAGTCAATCTTCCTAATTTGAAGTCGAATTTCAACATTTCTTATATATTTGAGTGAGTTTGCATCTAACTTTGTCAGATATCGTCGATTAACATTCATTGAAGCCCATTGAGGTCGATTGTCACTTTGTGTTGATTGAAAATTTTCAAAGTCTATCTTCCTAATTTGAAGTCGAATTTTAACATTTCTTATATATTTGAGTGAGTTTGCATCTAACTTTGTCAGATATCGTCGATAAACGTTCATTGAAGGCCATTGAGGTCGATTGTCACTTTGTGTTGATTGAAAATTTTCAAAGTCAATCTTCCTAATTTGAAGTCGAATTTCAACATTTCCTATATATTTGAGTGAGTTTGCATCTAACTTTGTCAGATATCGTCGATAAACATTCATTGAAGCCCATTGAGGTCGATTGTCACTTTGTGTTGATTGAAAATTTTTAAAGTCAATCTTCCTAATTTGAAGTCGAATTTCAACATTTCTTATATATTTGAGTAAGTTTGCATCTAACTTTGTCCGATATCGCCGATTAACATCCATTGAAGCCCATTGAGGTCGATTGTCACTTTGTGTTGATTGAAAATTTTTAAAGTCAATCTTCCTAATTTGAAGTCGAATTTCAACATTTCTTATATATTTGAGTGAGTTTGCATCTAACTTTGTCAGATATCGTCGATTAACATTCATTGAAGCCCATTGAGGTCGATTGTCACTTTGTGTTGATTGAAAATTTTCAAAGTCAATCTTCCTAATTTGAAGTCGAATTTCAACATTTCTTATATATTTGAGTAAGTTTGCATCTAACTTTGTCAGATATCGTCGATTAACATCCATTGAAGCCCATTGAGGTCGATTGTCACTTTGTGTTGATTGAAAATTTTCAAAGTCTATCTTCCTAATTTGAAGTCGAATTTTAACATTTCTTATATATTTGAGTGAGTTTGCATCTAACTTTGTCAGATATCGTCGATAAACGTTCATTGAAGGCCATTGAGGTCGATTGTCACTTTGTGTTGATTGAAAATTTTCAAAGTCAATCTTCCTAATTTGAAGTCGAATTTCAACATTTCTTATATATTTGAGTGAGTTTGCATCTAAATTTGTCAGATATCGTCGATTAACATCTATTGAAGCCCATTGAGGTCGATTGTCACTTTGTGTTGATTGAAAATTTTCAAAGTCAATCTTCCTAATTTGAAGTCGAATTTCAACATTTCTTATATATTTGAGTAAGTTTGCATCTAACTTTGTCAGATATCGTCGATTAACATCCATTGAAGCCCATTGAGGTCGATTGTCACTTTGTGTTGATTGAAAATTTTTAAAGTCAATCTTCCTAATTTGAAGTCGAATTTCAACATTTCTTATATATTTGAGTGAGTTTGCATCTAACTTTGTCAGATATCGTCGATTAACATTCATTGAAGCCCATTGAGGTCGATTGTCACTTTGTGTTGATTGAAAATTTTCAAAGTCTATCTTCCTAATTTGAAGTCGAATTTTAACATTTCTTATATATTTGAGTGAGTTTGCATCTAACTTTGTCAGATATCGTCGATAAACGTTCATTGAAGGCCATTGAGGTCGATTGTCACTTTGTGTTGATTGAAAATTTTCAAAGTCAATCTTCCTAATTTGAAGTCGAATTTCAACATTTCCTATATATTTGAGTGAGTTTGCATCTAACTTTGTCAGATATCGTCGATAAACATTCATTGAAGCCCATTGAGGTCGATTGTCACTTTGTGTTGATTGAAAATTTTTAAAGTCAATCTTCCTAATTTGAAGTCGAATTTCAACATTTCTTATATATTTGAGTAAGTTTGCATCTAACTTTGTCAGATATCGCCGATTAACATCCATTGAAGCCCATTGAGGTCGATTGTCACTTTGTGTTGATTGAAAATTTTTAAAGTCAATCTTCCTAATTTGAAGTCGAATTTCAACATTTCTTATATATTTGAGTGAGTTTGCATCTAACTTTGTCAGATATCGTCGATTAACATTCATTGAAGCCCATTGAGGTCGATTGTCACTTTGTGTTGATTGAAAATTTTCAAAGTCAATCTTCCTAATTTGAAGTCGAATTTCAACATTTCTTATATATTTGAGTAAGTTTGCATCTAACTTTGTCAGATATCGTCGATTAACATCCATTGAAGCCCATTGAGGTCGATTGTCACTTTGTGTTGATTGAAAATTTTCAAAGTCTATCTTCCTAATTTGAAGTCGAATTTTAACATTTCTTATATATTTGAGTGAGTTTGCATCTAACTTTGTCAGATATCGTCGATAAACGTTCATTGAAGGCCATTGAGGTCGATTGTCACTTTGTGTTGATTGAAAATTTTCAAAGTCAATCTTCCTAATTTGAAGTCGAATTTCAACATTTCTTATATATTTGAGTGAGTTTGCATCTAAATTTGTCAGATATCGTCGATTAACATCTATTGAAGCCCATTGAGGTCGATTGTCACTTTGTGTTGATTGAAAATTTTCAAAGTCAATCTTCCTAATTTGAAGTCGAATTTCAACATTTCTTATATATTTGAGTAAGTTTGCATCTAACTTTGTCAGATATCGTCGATTAACATCCATTGAAGCCCATTGAGGTCGATTGTCACTTTGTGTTGATTGAAAATTTTTAAAGTCAATCTTCCTAATTTGAAGTCGAATTTCAACATTTCTTATATATTTGAGTGAGTTTGCATCTAACTTTGTCAGATATCGTCGATTAACATTCATTGAAGCCCATTGAGGTCGATTGTCACTTTGTGTTGATTGAAAATTTTCAAAGTCTATCTTCCTAATTTGAAGTCGAATTTTAACATTTCTTATATATTTGAGTGAGTTTGCATCTAACTTTGTCAGATATCGTCGATAAACGTTCATTGAAGGCCATTGAGGTCGATTGTCACTTTGTGTTGATTGAAAATTTTCAAAGTCAATCTTCCTAATTTGAAGTCGAATTTCAACATTTCCTATATATTTGAGTGAGTTTGCATCTAACTTTGTCAGATATCGTCGATAAACATTCATTGAAGCCCATTGAGGTCGATTGTCACTTTGTGTTGATTGAAAATTTTTAAAGTCAATCTTCCTAATTTGAAGTCGAATTTCAACATTTCTTATATATTTGAGTAAGTTTGCATCTAACTTTGTCAGATATCGCCGATTAACATCCATTGAAGCCCATTGAGGTCGATTGTCACTTTGTGTTGATTGAAAATTTTTAAAGTCAATCTTCCTAATTTGAAGTCGAATTTCAACATTTCTTATATATTTGAGTGAGTTTGCATCTAACTTTGTCAGATATCGTCGATTAACATTCATTGAAGCCCATTGAGGTCGATTGTCACTTTGTGTTGATTGAAAATTTTCAAAGTCAATCTTCCTAATTTGAAGTCGAATTTCAACATTTCTTATATATTTGAGTAAGTTTGCATCTAACTTTGTCAGATATCGTCGATTAACATCCATTGAAGCCCATTGAGGTCGATTGTCACTTTGTGTTGATTGAAAATTTTCAAAGTCTATCTTCCTAATTTGAAGTCGAATTTTAACATTTCTTATATATTTGAGTGAGTTTGCATCTAACTTTGTCAGATATCGTCGATAAACGTTCATTGAAGGCCATTGAGGTCGATTGTCACTTTGTGTTGATTGAAAATTTTCAAAGTCAATCTTCCTAATTTGAAGTCGAATTTCAACATTTCCTATATATTTGAGTGAGTTTGCATCTAACTTTGTCAGATATCGTCGATAAACATTCATTGAAGCCCATTGAGGTCGATTGTCACTTTGTGTTGATTGAAAATTTTTAAAGTCAATCTTCCTAATTTGAAGTCGAATTTCAACATTTCTTATATATTTGAGTGAGTTTGCATCTAAATTTGTCAGATATCGTCGATTAACATCTATTGAAGCCCATTGAGGTCGATTGTCACTTTGTGTTGATTGAAAATTTTCAAAGTCAATCTTCCTAATTTGAAGTCGAATTTCAAAATTTCTTATATATTTGAGTAAGTTTGCATCTAACTTTGTCAGATATCGTCGATTAACATCCATTGAAGGCCATTGAGGTCGATTGTCACTTTGTGTTGATTGAAAATTTTTAAAGTCAATCTTCCTAATTTGAAGTCGAATTTCAACATTTCTTATATATTTGAGTGAGTTTGCATCTAAATTTGTCAGATATCGTCGATTAACATCTATTGTAGCCCATTGAGGTCGATTGTCACTTTGTGTTGATTGAAAATTTTCAAAGTCAATCTTCCTAATTTGAAGTCGAATTTCAACATTTCTTATATATTTGAGTAAGTTTGCATCTAAATTTGTCAGATATCGTCGATTAACATCTATTGAAGCCCATTGAGGTCGATTGTCACTTTGTGTTGATTGAAAATTTTCAAAGTCTATCTTCCTAATTTGAAGTCGAATTTTAACATTTCTTATATATTTGAGTGAGTTTGCATCTAACTTTGTCAGATATCGTCGATAAACGTTCATTGAAGGCCATTGAGGTCGATTGTCACTTTGTGTTGATTGAAAATTTTCAAAGTCAATCTTCCTAATTTGAAGTCGAATTTCAACATTTCCTATATATTTGAGTGAGTTTGCATCTAACTTTGTCAGATATCGTCGATAAACATTCATTGAAGCCCATTGAGGTCGATTGTCACTTTGTGTTGATTGAAAATTTTTAAAGTCAATCTTCCTAATTTGAAGTCGAATTTCAACATTTCTTATATATTTGAGTAAGTTTGCATCTAACTTTGTCAGATATCGCCGATTAACATCCATTGAAGCCCATTGAGGTCGATTGTCACTTTGTGTTGATTGAAAATTTTTAAAGTCAATCTTCCTAATTTGAAGTCGAATTTCAACATTTCTTATATATTTGAGTGAGTTTGCATCTAACTTTGTCAGATATCGTCGATTAACATTCATTGAAGCCCATTGAGGTCGATTGTCACTTTGTGTTGATTGAAAATTTTCAAAGTCAATCTTCCTAATTTGAAGTCGAATTTCAACATTTCTTATATATTTGAGTAAGTTTGCATCTAACTTTGTCAGATATCGTCGATTAACATCCATTGAAGCCCATTGAGGTCGATTGT
The DNA here is from genome assembly GCF_026250575.1 of Diorhabda carinulata. Lineage (NCBI taxonomy): Eukaryota > Metazoa > Arthropoda > Insecta > Coleoptera > Chrysomelidae > Diorhabda > Diorhabda carinulata. The sequence continues at coordinate 17,790,829 of NC_079463.1, forward strand.
CACTTTGTGTTGATTGAAAATTTTCAAAGTCTATCTTCCTAATTTGAAGTCGAATTTTAACATTTCTTATATATTTGAGTGAGTTTGCATCTAACTTTGTCAGATATCGTCGATAAACGTTCATTGAAGGCCATTGAGGTCGATTGTCACTTTGTGTTGATTGAAAATTTTCAAAGTCAATCTTCCTAATTTGAAGTCGAATTTCAACATTTCTTATATATTTGAGTGAGTTTGCATCTAAATTTGTCAGATATCGTCGATTAACATCTATTGAAGCCCATTGAGGTCGATTGTCACTTTGTGTTGATTGAAAATTTTCAAAGTCAATCTTCCTAATTTGAAGTCGAATTTCAACATTTCTTATATATTTGAGTAAGTTTGCATCTAACTTTGTCAGATATCGTCGATTAACATCCATTGAAGCCCATTGAGGTCGATTGTCACTTTGTGTTGATTGAAAATTTTTAAAGTCAATCTTCCTAATTTGAAGTCGAATTTCAACATTTCTTATATATTTGAGTGAGTTTGCATCTAACTTTGTCAGATATCGTCGATTAACATTCATTGAAGCCCATTGAGGTCGATTGTCACTTTGTGTTGATTGAAAATTTTCAAAGTCTATCTTCCTAATTTGAAGTCGAATTTTAACATTTCTTATATATTTGAGTGAGTTTGCATCTAACTTTGTCAGATATCGTCGATAAACGTTCATTGAAGGCCATTGAGGTCGATTGTCACTTTGTGTTGATTGAAAATTTTCAAAGTCAATCTTCCTAATTTGAAGTCGAATTTCAACATTTCCTATATATTTGAGTGAGTTTGCATCTAACTTTGTCAGATATCGTCGATAAACATTCATTGAAGCCCATTGAGGTCGATTGTCACTTTGTGTTGATTGAAAATTTTTAAAGTCAATCTTCCTAATTTGAAGTCGAATTTCAACATTTCTTATATATTTGAGTAAGTTTGCATCTAACTTTGTCAGATATCGCCGATTAACATCCATTGAAGCCCATTGAGGTCGATTGTCACTTTGTGTTGATTGAAAATTTTTAAAGTCAATCTTCCTAATTTGAAGTCGAATTTCAACATTTCTTATATATTTGAGTGAGTTTGCATCTAACTTTGTCAGATATCGTCGATTAACATTCATTGAAGCCCATTGAGGTCGATTGTCACTTTGTGTTGATTGAAAATTTTCAAAGTCAATCTTCCTAATTTGAAGTCGAATTTTAACATTTCTTATATATTTGAGTGAGTTTGCATCTAACTTTGTCAGATATCGTCGATAAACGTTCATTGAAGGCCATTGAGGTCGATTGTCACTTTGTGTTGATTGAAAATTTTCAAAGTCAATCTTCCTAATTTGAAGTCGAATTTCAACATTTCCTATATATTTGAGTGAGTTTGCATCTAACTTTGTCAGATATCGTCGATAAACATTCATTGAAGCCCATTGAGGTCGATTGTCACTTTGTGTTGATTGAAAATTTTTAAAGTCAATCTTCCTAATTTGAAGTCGAATTTCAACATTTCTTATATATTTGAGTGAGTTTGCATCTAAATTTGTCAGATATCGTCGATTAACATCTATTGAAGCCCATTGAGGTCGATTGTCACTTTGTGTTGATTGAAAATTTTCAAAGTCAATCTTCCTAATTTGAAGTCGAATTTCAACATTTCTTATATATTTGAGTAAGTTTGCATCTAACTTTGTCAGATATCGTCGATTAACATCCATTGAAGGCCATTGAGGTCGATTGTCACTTTGTGTTGATTGAAAATTTTTAAAGTCAATCTTCCTAATTTGAAGTCGAATTTCAACATTTCTTATATATTTGAGTGAGTTTGCATCTAAATTTGTCAGATATCGTCGATTAACATCTATTGTAGCCCATTGAGGTCGATTGTCACTTTGTGTTGATTGAAAATTTTCAAAGTCAATCTTCCTAATTTGAAGTCGAATTTCAACATTTCTTATATATTTGAGTAAGTTTGCATCTAAATTTGTCAGATATCGTCGATTAACATCTATTGAAGCCCATTGAGGTCGATTGTCACTTTGTGTTGATTGAAAATTTTCAAAGTCTATCTTCCTAATTTGAAGTCGAATTTTAACATTTCTTATATATTTGAGTGAGTTTGCATCTAAATTTGTCAGATATCGTCGATTAACATCTATTGAAGCCCATTGAGGTCGATTGTCACTTTGTGTTGATTGAAAATTTTCAAAGTCTATCTTCCTAATTTGAAGTCGAATTTTAACATTTCTTATATATTTGAGTGAGTTTGCATCTAACTTTGTCAGATATCGTCGATAAACGTTCATTGAAGGCCATTGAGGTCGATTGTCACTTTGTGTTGATTGAAAATTTTCAAAGTCAATCTTCCTAATTTGAAGTCGAATTTCAACATTTCCTATATATTTGAGTGAGTTTGCATCTAACTTTGTCAGATATCGTCGATAAACGTTCATTGAAGGCCATTGAGGTCGATTGTCACTTTGTGTTGATTGAAAATTTTTAAAGTCAATCTTCCTAATTTGAAGTCGAATTTCAACATTTCTTATATATTTGAGTGAGTTTGCATCTAAATTTGTCAGATATCGTCGATTAACATCTATTGAAGCCCATTGAGGTCGATTGTCACTTTGTGTTGATTGAAAATTTTCAAAGTCAATCTTCCTAATTTGAAGTCGAATTTCAACATTTCTTATATATTTGAGTAAGTTTGCATCTAAATTTGTCAGATATCGTCGATTAACATCTATTGAAGCCCATTGAGGTCGATTGTCACTTTGTGTTGATTGAAAATTTTCAAAGTCTATCTTCCTAATTTGAAGTCGAATTTTAACATTTCTTATATATTTGAGTGAGTTTGCATCTAACATTGTCAGATATCGTCGATTAACATCCATTGAAGCCCATTGAGGTCGATTGTCACTTTGTGTTGATTGAAAATTTTTAAAGTCAATCTTCCTAATTTGAAGTCGAATTTCAACATTTCTTATATATTTGAGTAAGTTTGCATCTAACTTTGTCAGATATCGTCGATTAATATCTATTGAAGCCCATTGAGGTCGATTGTCACTTTGTGATGATTGAAAATTTTCAAAGTCTATCTTCCTAATTTGAAGTCGAATTTCAACATTTCTCATATATTTGAGTGAGTTTGCATCTACTTTTGTCAGATATCGTCGATTAACATCCATTGAATTCCATTGAGGTCGATTGTCACTTTGTGTTGATTGAAAATTTTTAAAGTCAATCTTCCTAATTTGAAGTCGAATTTCAACATTTCTTATATATTTGAGTAAGTTTGCATCTAACTTTGTCAGATATCGTCGATTAACATCCATTGAAGCCCATTGAGGTCGATTGTCACTTTGTGTTGATTGAAAATTTTTAAAGTCAATCTTCCTAATTTGAAGTCGAATTTCAACATTTCTTATATATTTGAGTAAGTTTACATCTAACTTTGTCAGATATCGTCGATTAACATTCATTGAAGCCCATTGAGGTCGATTGTCACTTTGTGTTGATTGAAAATTTTCAAAGTCAATCTTCCTAATTTGAAGTCGAATTTCAACTTTTCTTATATATTTGAGTAAGTTTGCATCTAACTTTGTCAGATATCGTCGATTAACATCCATTGAAGCCCATTGAGGTCGATTGTCACTTTGTGTTGATTGAAAATTTTCAAAGTCTATCTTCCTAATTTGAGGTCGAATTTTAACATTTCTTATATATTTGAGTGAGTTTGCATCTAACTTTGTCAGATATCGTCGATTAACATCCATTGAAGCCCATTGAGGTCGATTGTCACTTTGTGTTGATTGAAAATTTTTAAAGTCAATCTTCCTAATTTGAAGTCGAATTTCAACATTTCTTATATATTTGAGTGAGTTTGCATCTAAATTTGTCAGATATCGTCGATTAACATCTATTGAAGCCCATTGAGGTCGATTGTCACTTTGTGTTGATTGAAAATTTTCAAAGTCAATCTTCCTAATTTGAAGTCGAATTTCAACATTTCTTATATATTTGAGTAAGTTTGCATCTAACTTTGTCAGATATCGTCGATTAACATCCATTGAAGCCCATTGAGGTCGATTGTCACTTTGTGTTGATTGAAAATTTTTAAAGTCAATCTTCCTAATTTGAAGTCGAATTTCAACATTTCTTATATATTTGAGTGAGTTTGCATCTAACTTTGTCAGATATCGTCGATTAACATTCATTGAAGCCCATTGAGGTCGATTGTCACTTTGTGTTGATTGAAAATTTTCAAAGTCTATCTTCCTAATTTGAAGTCGAATTTTAACATTTCTTATATATTTGAGTGAGTTTGCATCTAACTTTGTCAGATATCGTCGATAAACGTTCATTGAAGGCCATTGAGGTCGATTGTCACTTTGTGTTGATTGAAAATTTTCAAAGTCAATCTTCCTAATTTGAAGTCGAATTTCAACATTTCCTATATATTTGAGTGAGTTTGCATCTAACTTTGTCAGATATCGTCGATAAACATTCATTGAAGCCCATTGAGGTCGATTGTCACTTTGTGTTGATTGAAAATTTTTAAAGTCAATCTTCCTAATTTGAAGTCGAATTTCAACATTTCTTATATATTTGAGTAAGTTTGCATCTAACTTTGTCAGATATCGCCGATTAACATCCATTGAAGCCCATTGAGGTCGATTGTCACTTTGTGTTGATTGAAAATTTTTAAAGTCAATCTTCCTAATTTGAAGTCGAATTTCAACATTTCTTATATATTTGAGTGAGTTTGCATCTAACTTTGTCAGATATCGTCGATTAACATTCATTGAAGCCCATTGAGGTCGATTGTCACTTTGTGTTGATTGAAAATTTTCAAAGTCAATCTTCCTAATTTGAAGTCGAATTTCAACATTTCTTATATATTTGAGTAAGTTTGCATCTAACTTTGTCAGATATCGTCGATTAACATCCATTGAAGCCCATTGAGGTCGATTGTCACTTTGTGTTGATTGAAAATTTTCAAAGTCTATCTTCCTAATTTGAAGTCGAATTTTAACATTTCTTATATATTTGAGTGAGTTTGCATCTAACTTTGTCAGATATCGTCGATAAACGTTCATTGAAGGCCATTGAGGTCGATTGTCACTTTGTGTTGATTGAAAATTTTCAAAGTCAATCTTCCTAATTTGAAGTCGAATTTCAACATTTCTTATATATTTGAGTGAGTTTGCATCTAAATTTGTCAGATATCGTCGATTAACATCTATTGAAGCCCATTGAGGTCGATTGTCACTTTGTGTTGATTGAAAATTTTCAAAGTCAATCTTCCTAATTTGAAGTCGAATTTCAACATTTCTTATATATTTGAGTAAGTTTGCATCTAACTTTGTCAGATATCGTCGATTAACATCCATTGAAGCCCATTGAGGTCGATTGTCACTTTGTGTTGATTGAAAATTTTTAAAGTCAATCTTCCTAATTTGAAGTCGAATTTCAACATTTCTTATATATTTGAGTGAGTTTGCATCTAACTTTGTCAGATATCGTCGATTAACATTCATTGAAGCCCATTGAGGTCGATTGTCACTTTGTGTTGATTGAAAATTTTCAAAGTCTATCTTCCTAATTTGAAGTCGAATTTTAACATTTCTTATATATTTGAGTGAGTTTGCATCTAACTTTGTCAGATATCGTCGATAAACGTTCATTGAAGGCCATTGAGGTCGATTGTCACTTTGTGTTGATTGAAAATTTTCAAAGTCAATCTTCCTAATTTGAAGTCGAATTTCAACATTTCCTATATATTTGAGTGAGTTTGCATCTAACTTTGTCAGATATCGTCGATAAACATTCATTGAAGCCCATTGAGGTCGATTGTCACTTTGTGTTGATTGAAAATTTTTAAAGTCAATCTTCCTAATTTGAAGTCGAATTTCAACATTTCTTATATATTTGAGTAAGTTTGCATCTAACTTTGTCAGATATCGCCGATTAACATCCATTGAAGCCCATTGAGGTCGATTGTCACTTTGTGTTGATTGAAAATTTTTAAAGTCAATCTTCCTAATTTGAAGTCGAATTTCAACATTTCTTATATATTTGAGTGAGTTTGCATCTAACTTTGTCAGATATCGTCGATTAACATTCATTGAAGCCCATTGAGGTCGATTGTCACTTTGTGTTGATTGAAAATTTTCAAAGTCAATCTTCCTAATTTGAAGTCGAATTTCAACATTTCTTATATATTTGAGTAAGTTTGCATCTAACTTTGTCAGATATCGTCGATTAACATCCATTGAAGCCCATTGAGGTCGATTGTCACTTTGTGTTGATTGAAAATTTTCAAAGTCTATCTTCCTAATTTGAAGTCGAATTTTAACATTTCTTATATATTTGAGTGAGTTTGCATCTAACTTTGTCAGATATCGTCGATAAACGTTCATTGAAGGCCATTGAGGTCGATTGTCACTTTGTGTTGATTGAAAATTTTCAAAGTCAATCTTCCTAATTTGAAGTCGAATTTCAACATTTCCTATATATTTGAGTGAGTTTGCATCTAACTTTGTCAGATATCGTCGATAAACATTCATTGAAGCCCATTGAGGTCGATTGTCACTTTGTGTTGATTGAAAATTTTTAAAGTCAATCTTCCTAATTTGAAGTCGAATTTCAACATTTCTTATATATTTGAGTGAGTTTGCATCTAAATTTGTCAGATATCGTCGATTAACATCTATTGAAGCCCATTGAGGTCGATTGTCACTTTGTGTTGATTGAAAATTTTCAAAGTCAATCTTCCTAATTTGAAGTCGAATTTCAACATTTCTTATATATTTGAGTAAGTTTGCATCTAACTTTGTCAGATATCGTCGATTAACATCCATTGAAGCCCATTGAGGTCGATTGTCACTTTGTGTTGATTGAAAATTTTTAAAGTCAATCTTCCTAATTTGAAGTCGAATTTCAACATTTCTTATATATTTGAGTGAGTTTGCATCTAACTTTGTCAGATATCGTCGATAAACGTTCATTGAAGGCCATTGAGGTCGATTGTCACTTTGTGTTGATTGAAAATTTTCAAAGTCAATCTTCCTAATTTGAAGTCGAATTTCAACATTTCCTATATATTTGAGTGAGTTTGCATCTAACTTTGTCAGATATCGTCGATAAACATTCATTGAAGCCCATTGAGGTCGATTGTCACTTTGTGTTGATTGAAAATTTTTAAAGTCAATCTTCCTAATTTGAAGTCGAATATCAACATTTCTTATATATTTGAGTGAGTTTGCATCTAAATTTGTCAGATATCGTCGATTAACATCTATTGAAGCCCATTGAGGTCGATTGTCACTTTGTGTTGATTGAAAATTTTCAAAGTCAATCTTCCTAATTTGAAGTCGAATTTCAACATTTCTTATATATTTGAGTGAGTTTGCATCTAACATTGTCAGATATCGTCGATTAACATCTATTGAAGGCCATTGAGGTCGATTGTCACTTTGTGATGATTGAAAATTTTCAAAGTCAATCTTCCTAATTTGAAGTCGAATTTCAACATTTCTCATATATTTGAGTGATTTTGCATCTAACTTTGTCAGATATCGTCGATTAACATCTATTGAAGCCCATTGAGGTCGATTGTCACTTTGTGTTGATTGAATATTTTCAAAGTCTATCTTCCTAATTTGAAGTCGAATTTTAACATTTCTTATATATTTGAGTGAGTTTGCATCTAACATTGTCAGATATCGTCGATTAACATCTATTGAAGCCTATTGAGGTCGATTGTCACTTTGTGATGATTGAAAATTTTCAAAGTCTATCTTCCTAATTTGAAGTCGAATTTCAACATTTCTCATATATTTGAGTGTGTTTGCATCTAACTTTGTCAGATATCGTCGATTAACATCCATTGAAGCCCATTGAGGTCGATTGTCACTTTGTGTTGATTGAAAATTTTTAAAGTCAATCTTCCTAATTTGAAGTCGAATTTCAACATTTCTTATATATTTGAGTAAGTTTGCATCTAACTTTGTCAGATATCGTCGATTAACATCCATTGAAGCCCATTGAGGTCGATTGTCACTTTGTGATGATTGAAAATTTTCAAAGTCTATCTTCCTAATTTGAAGTCGAATTTCAACATTTCTTATATATTTGAGTGAGTTTGCATCTAACTTTGTCAGATATCGTCGATTAACATTCATTGAAGCCCATTGAGGTCGATTGTCACTTTGTGTTGATTGAAAATTTTCAAAGTCTATCTTCCTAATTTGAAGTCGAATTTCAACATTTCTCATATATTTGAGTGAGTTTGCATCCAACTTTGTCAGATATCGTCGATAAACATCCATCGAAGCCCATTGAGGTCGATTGTCACTTTGTGTTGAATGAAAATTTTCAAAGTCTATCTTCCTAATTTGAAGTCGAATTTTAACATTTCTTATATATTTGAGTGAGTTTGCATCTAACATTGTCAGATATCGTCGATAAACATTCATTGAAGCCCATTGAGGTCGATTGTCACTTTGTGTTGATTGAAAATTTTCAAAGTCAATCTTCCTAATTTGATGTCGAATTTCAACATTTCTTATATATTTGAGTAAGTTTGCATCTAACTTTGTCAGATATCGTCGATTAACATCCATTGAAGCCCATTGAGGTCGATTGTCACTTTGTGTTGATTGAAAATTTTTAAAGTCAATCTTCCTAATTTGAAGTCGAATTTCAACATTTCTTATATATTTGAGTAAGTTTGCATCTAACTTTGTCAGATATCGTCGATTAATATCTATTGAAGCCCATTGAGGTCGATTGTCACTTTGTGATGATTGAAAATTTTCAAAGTCTATCTTCCTAATTTGAAGTCGAATTTCAACATTTCTCATATATTTGAGTGAGTTTGCATCTACTTTTGTCAGATATCGTCGATTAACATCCATTGAATCCCATTGAGGTCGATTGTCACTTTGTGTTGATTGAAAATTTTTAAAGTCAATCTTCCTAATTTGAAGTCGAATTTCAACATTTCTTATATATTTGAGTAAGTTTGCATCTAACTTTGTCAGATATCGTCGATTAACATCCATTGAAGCCCATTGAGGTCGATTGTCACTTTGTGTTGATTGAAAATTTTTAAAGTCAATCTTCCTAATTTGAAGTCGAATTTCAACATTTCTTATATATTTGAGTGAGTTTGCATCTAAATTTGTCAGATATCGTCGATTAACATCTATTGAAGCCCATTGAGGTCGATTGTCACTTTGTGTTGATTGAAAATTTTCAAAGTCAATCTTCCTAATTTGAAGTCGAATTTCAACATTTCTTATATATTTGAGTGAGTTTGCATCTAACTTTGTCAGATATCGTCGATAAACGTTCATTGAAGGCCATTGAGGTCGATTGTCACTTTGTGTTGATTGAAAATTTTTAAAGTCAATCTTCCTAATTTGAAGTCGAATTTCAACATTTCTTATATATTTGAGTAAGTTTGCATCTAAATTTGTCAGATATCGTCGATTAACATCTATTGAAGCCCATTGAGGTCGATTGTCACTTTTTGTTGATTGAAAATTTTCAAAGTCTATCTTCCTAATTTGAAGTCGAATTTCAACATTTCTCATATATTTGAGTGAGTTTGCATCTAACATTGTCAGATATCGTCGATTAACATCTATTGAAGCCTATTGAGGTCGATTGTCACTTTGTGATGATTGAAAATTTTCAAAGTCTATCTTCCTAATTTGAAGTCGAATTTCAACATTTCTCATATATTTGAGTGATTTTGCATCTAACTTTGTCAGATATCGTCGATTAACATCTATTGAAGCCCATTGAGGTCGATTGTCACTTTGTGATGATTGAATATTTTCAAAGTCTATCTTCCTAATTTGAAGTCGAATTTTAACATTTCTTATATATTTGAGTGAGTTTGCATCTAACATTGTCAGATATCGTCGATTAACATCTATTGAAGCCTATTGAGGTCGATTGTCACTTTGTGATGATTGAAAATTTTCAAAGTCTATCTTCCTAATTTGAAGTCGAATTTCAACATTTCTTATATATTTGAGTGAGTTTGCATCTAACTTTGTCAGATATCGTCGATTAACATTCATTGAAGCCCATTGAGGTCGATTGTCACTTTGTGTTGATTGAAAATTTTCAAAGTCTATCTTCCTAATTTGAAGTCGAATTTCAACATTTCTCATATATTTGAGTGAGTTTGCATCCAACTTTGTCAGATATCGTCGATAAACATCCATCGAAGCCCATTGAGGTCGATTGTCACTTTGTGTTGATTGAAAATTTTCAAAGTCTATCTTCCTAATTTGAAGTCGAATTTTAACATTTCTTATATATTTGAGTGAGTTTGCATCTAACATTGTCAGATATCGTCGATAAACATTCATTGAAGCCCATTGAGGTCGATTGTCACTTTGTGTTGATTGAAAATTTTCAAAGTCAATCTTCCTAATTTGATGTCGAATTTCAACATTTCTTATATATTTGAGTAAGTTTGCATCTAACTTTGTCAGATATCGTCGATTAACATCCATTGAAGCCCATTGAGGTCGATTGTCACTTTGTGTTGATTGAAAATTTTTAAAGTCAATCTTCCTAATTTGAAGTCGAATTTCAACATTTCTTATATATTTGAGTAAGTTTGCATCTAACTTTGTCAGATATCGTCGATTAATATCTATTGAAGCCCATTGAGGTCGATTGTCACTTTGTGATGATTGAAAATTTTCAAAGTCTATCTTCCTAATTTGAAGTCGAATTTCAACATTTCTCATATATTTGAGTGAGTTTGCATCTACTTTTGTCAGATATCGTCGATTAACATCCATTGAATCCCATTGAGGTCGATTGTCACTTTGTGTTGATTGAAAATTTTTAAAGTCAATCTTCCTAATTTGAAGTCGAATTTCAACATTTCTTATATATTTGAGTAAGTTTGCATCTAACTTTGTCAGATATCGTCGATTAACATCCATTGAAGCCCATTGAGGTCGATTGTCACTTTGTGTTGATTGAAAATTTTTAAAGTCAATCTTCCTAATTTGAAGTCGAATTTCAACATTTCTTATATATTTGAGTGAGTTTGCATCTAACTTTGTCAGATATCGTCGATTAACATTCATTGAAGCCCATTGAGGTCGATTGTCACTTTGTGTTGATTGAAAATTTTCAAAGTCAATCTTCCTAATTTGAAGTCGAATTTTAACATTTCTTATATATTTGAGTGAGTTTGCATCTAACTTTGTCAGATATCGTCGATTAACATCTATTGAAGCCCATTGAGGTCGATTGTCACTTTGTGTTGATTGAATATTTTCAAAGTCTATCTTCCTAATTTGAAGTCGAATTTTAACATTTCTTATATATTTGAGTGAGTTTGCATCTAACATTGTCAGATATCGTCGATTAACATCTATTGAAGCCTATTGAGGTCGATTGTCACTTTGTGATGATTGAAAATTTTCAAAGTCTATCTTCCTAATTTGAAGTCGAATTTCAACATTTCTCATATATTTGAGTGTGTTTGCATCTAACTTTGTCAGATATCGTCGATTAACATCCATTGAAGCCCATTGAGGTCGATTGTCACTTTGTGTTGATTGAAAATTTTTAAAGTCAATCTTCCTAATTTGAAGTCGAATTTCAACATTTCTTATATATTTGAGTGAGTTTGCATCTAACATTGTCAGATATCGTCGATTAACATCTATTGAAGGCCATTGAGGTCGATTGTCACTTTGTGATGATTGAAAATTTTCAAAGTCAATCTTCCTAATTTGAAGTCGAATTTCAACATTTCTCATATATTTGAGTGATTTTGCATCTAACTTTGTCAGATATCGTCGATTAACATCTATTGAAGCCCATTGAGGTCGATTGTCACTTTGTGTTGATTGAATATTTTCAAAGTCTATCTTCCTAATTTGAAGTCGAATTTTAACATTTCTTATATATTTGAGTGAGTTTGCATCTAACATTGTCAGATATCGTCGATTAACATCTATTGAAGCCTATTGAGGTCGATTGTCACTTTGTGATGATTGAAAATTTTCAAAGTCTATCTTCCTAATTTGAAGTCGAATTTCAACATTTCTCATATATTTGAGTGTGTTTGCATCTAACTTTGTCAGATATCGTCGATTAACATCCATTGAAGCCCATTGAGGTCGATTGTCACTTTGTGTTGATTGAAAATTTTTAAAGTCAATCTTCCTAATTTGAAGTCGAATTTCAACATTTCTTATATATTTGAGTAAGTTTGCATCTAACTTTGTCAGATATCGTCGATTAACATCCATTGAAGCCCATTGAGGTCGATTGTCACTTTGTGATGATTGAAAATTTTCAAAGTCTATCTTCCTAATTTGAAGTCGAATTTCAACATTTCTTATATATTTGAGTGAGTTTGCATCTAACTTTGTCAGATATCGTCGATTAACATTCATTGAAGCCCATTGAGGTCGATTGTCACTTTGTGTTGATTGAAAATTTTCAAAGTCTATCTTCCTAATTTGAAGTCGAATTTCAACATTTCTCATATATTTGAGTGAGTTTGCATCCAACTTTGTCAGATATCGTCGATAAACATCCATCGAAGCCCATTGAGGTCGATTGTCACTTTGTGTTGAATGAAAATTTTCAAAGTCTATCTTCCTAATTTGAAGTCGAATTTTAACATTTCTTATATATTTGAGTGAGTTTGCATCTAACATTGTCAGATATCGTCGATAAACATTCATTGAAGCCCATTGAGGTCGATTGTCACTTTGTGTTGATTGAAAATTTTCAAAGTCAATCTTCCTAATTTGATGTCGAATTTCAACATTTCTTATATATTTGAGTAAGTTTGCATCTAACTTTGTCAGATATCGTCGATTAACATCCATTGAAGCCCATTGAGGTCGATTGTCACTTTGTGTTGATTGAAAATTTTTAAAGTCAATCTTCCTAATTTGAAGTCGAATTTCAACATTTCTTATATATTTGAGTAAGTTTGCATCTAACTTTGTCAGATATCGTCGATTAATATCTATTGAAGCCCATTGAGGTCGATTGTCACTTTGTGATGATTGAAAATTTTCAAAGTCTATCTTCCTAATTTGAAGTCGAATTTCAACATTTCTCATATATTTGAGTGAGTTTGCATCTACTTTTGTCAGATATCGTCGATTAACATCCATTGAATCCCATTGAGGTCGATTGTCACTTTGTGTTGATTGAAAATTTTTAAAGTCAATCTTCCTAATTTGAAGTCGAATTTCAACATTTCTTATATATTTGAGTAAGTTTGCATCTAACTTTGTCAGATATCGTCGATTAACATCCATTGAAGCCCATTGAGGTCGATTGTCACTTTGTGTTGATTGAAAATTTTTAAAGTCAATCTTCCTAATTTGAAGTCGAATTTCAACATTTCTTATATATTTGAGTGAGTTTGCATCTAAATTTGTCAGATATCGTCGATTAACATCTATTGAAGCCCATTGAGGTCGATTGTCACTTTGTGTTGATTGAAAATTTTCAAAGTCAATCTTCCTAATTTGAAGTCGAATTTCAACATTTCTTATATATTTGAGTGAGTTTGCATCTAACTTTGTCAGATATCGTCGATAAACGTTCATTGAAGGCCATTGAGGTCGATTGTCACTTTGTGTTGATTGAAAATTTTTAAAGTCAATCTTCCTAATTTGAAGTCGAATTTCAACATTTCTTATATATTTGAGTAAGTTTGCATCTAAATTTGTCAGATATCGTCGATTAACATCTATTGAAGCCCATTGAGGTCGATTGTCACTTTTTGTTGATTGAAAATTTTCAAAGTCTATCTTCCTAATTTGAAGTCGAATTTCAACATTTCTCATATATTTGAGTGAGTTTGCATCTAACATTGTCAGATATCGTCGATTAACATCTATTGAAGCCTATTGAGGTCGATTGTCACTTTGTGATGATTGAAAATTTTCAAAGTCTATCTTCCTAATTTGAAGTCGAATTTCAACATTTCTCATATATTTGAGTGATTTTGCATCTAACTTTGTCAGATATCGTCGATTAACATCTATTGAAGCCCATTGAGGTCGATTGTCACTTTGTGATGATTGAATATTTTCAAAGTCTATCTTCCTAATTTGAAGTCGAATTTTAACATTTCTTATATATTTGAGTGAGTTTGCATCTAACATTGTCAGATATCGTCGATTAACATCTATTGAAGCCTATTGAGGTCGATTGTCACTTTGTGATGATTGAAAATTTTCAAAGTCTATCTTCCTAATTTGAAGTCGAATTTCAACATTTCTTATATATTTGAGTGAGTTTGCATCTAACTTTGTCAGATATCGTCGATTAACATTCATTGAAGCCCATTGAGGTCGATTGTCACTTTGTGTTGATTGAAAATTTTCAAAGTCTATCTTCCTAATTTGAAGTCGAATTTCAACATTTCTCATATATTTGAGTGAGTTTGCATCCAACTTTGTCAGATATCGTCGATAAACATCCATCGAAGCCCATTGAGGTCGATTGTCACTTTGTGTTGATTGAAAATTTTCAAAGTCTATCTTCCTAATTTGAAGTCGAATTTTAACATTTCTTATATATTTGAGTGAGTTTGCATCTAACATTGTCAGATATCGTCGATAAACATTCATTGAAGCCCATTGAGGTCGATTGTCACTTTGTGTTGATTGAAAATTTTCAAAGTCAATCTTCCTAATTTGATGTCGAATTTCAACATTTCTTATATATTTGAGTAAGTTTGCATCTAACTTTGTCAGATATCGTCGATTAACATCCATTGAAGCCCATTGAGGTCGATTGTCACTTTGTGTTGATTGAAAATTTTTAAAGTCAATCTTCCTAATTTGAAGTCGAATTTCAACATTTCTTATATATTTGAGTAAGTTTGCATCTAACTTTGTCAGATATCGTCGATTAATATCTATTGAAGCCCATTGAGGTCGATTGTCACTTTGTGATGATTGAAAATTTTCAAAGTCTATCTTCCTAATTTGAAGTCGAATTTCAACATTTCTCATATATTTGAGTGAGTTTGCATCTACTTTTGTCAGATATCGTCGATTAACATCCATTGAATCCCATTGAGGTCGATTGTCACTTTGTGTTGATTGAAAATTTTTAAAGTCAATCTTCCTAATTTGAAGTCGAATTTCAACATTTCTTATATATTTGAGTAAGTTTGCATCTAACTTTGTCAGATATCGTCGATTAACATCCATTGAAGCCCATTGAGGTCGATTGTCACTTTGTGTTGATTGAAAATTTTTAAAGTCAATCTTCCTAATTTGAAGTCGAATTTCAACATTTCTTATATATTTGAGTGAGTTTGCATCTAACTTTGTCAGATATCGTCGATTAACATTCATTGAAGCCCATTGAGGTCGATTGTCACTTTGTGTTGATTGAAAATTTTCAAAGTCAATCTTCCTAATTTGAAGTCGAATTTCAACATTTCTTATATATTTGAGTAAGTTTGCATCTAACTTTGTCAGATATCGTCGATTAACATCCATTGAAGCCCATTGAGGTCGATTGTCACTTTGTGTTGATTGAAAATTTTCAAAGTCTATCTTCCTAATTTGAAGTCGAATTTTAACATTTCTTATACATTTGAGTGAGTTTGCCTAACTTTGTCAGATATCGTCGATAAACGTTCATTGAAGGCCATTGAGGTCGATTGTCACTTTGTGTTGATTGAAAATTTTCAAAGTCAATCTTCCTAATTTGAAGTCGAATTTCAACATTTCCTATATATTTGAGTGAGTTTGCATCTAACTTTGTCAGATATCGTCGATAAACATTCATTGAAGCCCATTGAGGTCGATTGTCACTTTGTGTTGATTGAAAATTTTTAAAGTCAATCTTCCTAATTTGAAGTCGAATTTCAACATTTCTTATATATTTGAGTGAGTTTGCATCTAAATTTGTCAGATATCGTCGATTAACATCTATTGAAGCCCATTGAGGTCGATTGTCACTTTGTGTTGATTGAAAATTTTCAAAGTCAATCTTCCTAATTTGAAGTCGAATTTCAACATTTCTTATATATTTGAGTAAGTTTGCATCTAACTTTGTCAGATATCGTCGATTAACATCCATTGAAGCCCATTGAGGTCGATTGTCACTTTGTGTTGATTGAAAATTTTTAAAGTCAATCTTCCTAATTTGAAGTCGAATTTCAACATTTCTTATATATTTGAGTGAGTTTGCATCTAACTTTGTCAGATATCGTCGATTAACATTCATTGAAGCCCATTGAGGTCGATTGTCACTTTGTGTTGATTGAAAATTTTCAAAGTCTATCTTCCTAATTTGAAGTCGAATTTTAACATTTCTTATATATTTGAGTGAGTTTGCATCTAACTTTGTCAGATATCGTCGATAAACGTTCATTGAAGGCCATTGAGGTCGATTGTCACTTTGTGTTGATTGAAAATTTTCAAAGTCAATCTTCCTAATTTGAAGTCGAATTTCAACATTTCCTATATATTTGAGTGAGTTTGCATCTAACTTTGTCAGATATCGTCGATAAACATTCATTGAAGCCCATTGAGGTCGATTGTCACTTTGTGTTGATTGAAAATTTTTAAAGTCAATCTTCCTAATTTGAAGTCGAATTTCAACATTTCTCATATATTTGAGTGAGTTTGCATCTAAATTTGTCAGATATCGTCGATTAACATCTATTGAAGCCCATTGAGGTCGATTGTCACTTTGTGTTGATTGAAAATTTTCAAAGTCAATCTTCCTAATTTGAAGTCGAATTTCAACATTTCTTATATATTTGAGTAAGTTTGCATCTAACTTTGTCAGATATCGTCGATTAACATCCATTGAAGCCCATTGAGGTCGATTGTCACTTTGTGTTGATTGAAAATTTTTAAAGTCAATCTTCCTAATTTGAAGTCGAATTTCAACATTTCTTATATATTTGAGTGAGTTTGCATCTAACTTTGTCAGATATCGTCGATTAACATTCATTGAAGCCCATTGAGGTCGATTGTCACTTTGTGTTGATTGAAAATTTTCAAAGTCTATCTTCCTAATTTGAAGTCGAATTTTAACATTTCTTATATATTTGAGTGAGTTTCCATCTAACTTTGTCAGATATCGTCGATAAACGTTCATTGAAGGCCATTGAGGTCGATTGTCACTTTGTGTTGATTGAAAATTTTCAAAGTCAATCTTCCTAATTTGAAGTCGAATTTCAACATTTCCTATATATTTGAGTGAGTTTGCATCTAACTTTGTCAGATATCGTCGATAAACATTCATTGAAGCCCATTGAGGTCGATTGTCACTTTGTGTTGATTGAAAATTTTTAAAGTCAATCTTCCTAATTTGAAGTCGAATTTCAACATTTCTTATATATTTGAGTGAGTTTGCATCTAAATTTGTCAGATATCGTCGATTAACATCTATTGAAGCCCATTGAGGTCGATTGTCACTTTGTGTTGATTGAAAATTTTCAAAGTCAATCTTCCTAATTTGAAGTCGAATTTCAACATTTCTTATATATTTGAGTGAGTTTGCATCTAACTTTGTCAGATATCGTCGATTAACATTCATTGAAGCCCATTGAGGTCGATTGTCACTTTGTGTTGATTAAAAATTTTCAAAGTCTATCTTCCTAATTTGAAGTCGAATTTCAACATTTCTCATATATTTGAGTAAGTTTGCATCTAACTTTGTCAGATATCGTCGATTAACATCCATTGAAGCCCATTGAGGTCGATTGTCACTTTGTGTTGATTGAAAATTTTTAAAGTCAATCTTCCTAATTTGAAGTCGAATTTCAACATTTCTTATATATTTGAGTAAGTTTGCATCTAACTTTGTCAGATATCGTCGATAAACATCCATCGAAGCCCATTGAGGTCGATTGTCACTTTGTGATGATTGAAAATTTTCAGAGTCTATCTTCCTAATTTGAAGTCGAATTTCAACATTTCTTATATATTTGAGTGAGTTTGCATCTAACTTTGTCAGATATCGTCGATTAACATTCATTGAAGCCCATTGAGGTCGATTGTCACTTTGTGTTGATTAAAAATTTTCAAAGTCTATCTTCCTAATTTGAAGTCGAATTTTAACATTTCTTATATATTTGAGTGAGTTTGCATCTAACATTGTCAGATATCGTCGATTAACATCTATTGAAGCCTATTGAGGTCGATTGTCACTTTGTGATGATTGAAAATTTTCAAAGTCTATCTTCCTAATTTGAAGTCGAATTTCAACATTTCTTATATATTTGAGTAAGTTTGCATCTAACTTTGTCAGATATCGTCGATAAACATCCATCGAAGCCCATTGAGGTCGATTGTCACTTTGTGATGATTGAAAATTTTCAGAGTCTATCTTCCTAATTTGAAGTCGAATTTCAACATTTCTTATATATTTGAGTAAGTTTGCATCTAACTTTGTCAGATATCGTCGATTAACATCCATTGAAGCCCATTGAGGTCGATTGTCACTTTGTGTTGATTGAAAATTTTCAAAGTCTATCTTCCTAATTTGAAGTCGAATTTCAACATTTCTCATATATTTGAGTGAGTTTGCATCCAACTTTGTCAGATATCGTCGATAAACATCCATCGAAGCCCATTGAGGTCGATTGTCACTTTGTGTTGATTGAAAATTTTCAAAGTCTATCTTCCTAATTTGAAGTCGAATTTTAACATTTCTTATATATTTGAGTGAGTTTGCATCTAACATTGTCAGATATCGTCGATAAACATTCATTGAAGCCCATTGAGGTCGATTGTCACTTTGTGTTGATTGAAAATTTTCAAAGTCTATCTTCCTAATTTGAAGTCGAATTTCAACATTTCTTATATATTTGAGTAAGTTTGCTTCTAACTTTGACAGATATCGTCGATTAACATCCATTGAAGCCCATTGAGGTCGATTGTCACTTTGTGTTGATTGAAAATTTTTAAAGTCAATCTTCCTAATTTGAAGTCGAATTTCAACATTTCTTATATATTTGAGTAAGTTTGCATCTAACTTTGTCAGATATCGTCGATTAATATCTATTGAAGCCCATTGAGGTCGATTGTCACTTTGTGATGATTGAAAATTTTCAAAGTCTATCTTCCTAATTTGAAGTCGAATTTCAACAAATCTCATATATTTGAGTGAGTTTGCATCTAACTTTGTCAGATATCGTCGATTAACATCCATTGAAGCCCATTGAGTTCGATTGTCACTTTGTGTTGATTGAAAATTTTTAAAGTCAATCTTCCTAATTTGAAGTCGAATTTCAACATTTCTTATATATTTGAGTGAGTTTGCATCTAACTTTGTCAGATATCGTCGATTAACATTCATTGAAGCCCATTGAGGTCGATTGTCACTTTGTGTTGATTGAAAATTTTCAAAGTCAATCTTCCTAATTTGAAGTCGAATTCCAACATTTCTTATATATTTGAGTAAGTTTGCATCTAACTTTGTCAGATATCGTCGATTAACATCCATTGAAGCCCATTGAGGTCGATTGTCACTTTGTGTTGATTGAAAATTTTCAAAGTCTATCTTCCTAATTTGAAGTCGAATTTTAACATTTCTTATATATTTGAGTGAGTTTGCATATAACTTTGTCAGATATCGTCGATAAACGTTCATTGAAGGCCATTGAGGTCGATTGTCACTTTGTGTTGATTGAAAATTTTCAAAGTCAATCTTCCTAATTTGAAGTCGAATTTCAACATTTCCTATATATTTGAGTGAGTTTGCATCTAACTTTGTCAGATATCGTCGATAAACATTCATTGAAGCCCATTGAGGTCGATTGTCACTTTGTGTTGATTGAAAATTTTTAAAGTCAATCTTCCTAATTTGAAGTCGAATTTCAACATTTCTTATATATTTGAGTGAGTTTGCATCTAAATTTGTCAGATATCGTCGATTAACATCTATTGAAGCCCATTGAGGTCGATTGTCACTTTGTGTTGATTGAAAATTTTCAAAGTCAATCTTCCTAATTTGAAGTCGAATTTCAACATTTCTTATATATTTGAGTAAGTTTGCATCTAACTTTGTCAGATATCGTCGATCAACATCCATTGAAGCCCATTGAGGTCGATTGTCACTTTGTGTTGATTGAAAGTTTTTAAAGTCAATCTTCCTAATTTGAAGTCGAATTTCAACATTTCTTATATATTTGAGTGAGTTTGCATCTAACTTTGTCAGATATCGTCGATTAACATTCATTGAAGCCCATTGAGGTCGATTGTCACTTTGTGTTGATTGAAAATTTTCAAAGTCTATCTTCCTAATTTGAAGTCGAATTTTAACATTTCTTATATATTTGAGTAAGTTTGCATCTAACTTTGTCAGATATCGTCGATCAACATCCATTGAAGCCCATTGAGGTCGATTGTCACTTTGTGTTGATTGAAAATTTTTAAAGTCAATCTTCCTAATTTGAAGTCGAATTTCAACATTTCTTATATATTTGAGTGAGTTTGCATCTAACTTTGTCAGATATCGTCGATAAACGTTCATTGAAGGCCATTGAGGTCGATTGTCACTTTGTGTTGATTGAAAATTTTCAAAGTCAATCTTCCTAATTTGAAGTCGAATTTCAACATTTCCTATATATTTGAGTGAGTTTGCATCTAACTTTGTCAGATATCGTCGATAAACATTCATTGAAGCCCATTGAGGTCGATTGTCACTTTGTGTTGATTGAAAATTTTTAAAGTCAATCTTCCTAATTTGAAGTCGAATTTCAACATTTCTTATATATTTGAGTGAGTTTGCATCTAAATTTGTCAGATATCGTCGATTAACATCTATTGAAGCCCATTGAGGTCGATTGTCACTTTGTGTTGATTGTAAATTTTCAAAGTCAATCTTCCTAATTTGAAGTCGAATTTCAACATTTCTTATATATTTGAGTGAGTTTGCATCTAACTTTGTCAGATATCGTCGATTAACATTCATTGAAGCCCATTGAGGTCGATTGTCACTTTGTGTTGATTAAAAATTTTCAAAGTCTATCTTCCTAATTTGAAGTCGAATTTCAACATTTCTCATATATTTGAGTAAGTTTGCATCTAACTTTGTCAGATATCGTCGATTAACATCCATTGAAGCCCATTGAGGTCGATTGTCACTTTGTGTTGATTGAAAATTTTCAAAGTCTATCTTCCTAATTTGAAGTCGAATTTTAACATTTCTTATATATTTGAGTGAGTTTGCATCTAACATTGTCAGATATCGTCGATTAACATCTATTGAAGCCTATTGAGGTCGATTGTCACTTTGTGATGATTGAAAATTTTCAAAGTCTATCTTCCTAATTTGAAGTCGAATTTCAACATTTCTCATATATTTGAGTGAGTTTGCATCTAACTTTGTCAGTTATCGTCGATTAACATCCATTGAAGCCCATTGAGGTCGATTGTCACTTTGTGTTGATTGAAAATTTTTAAAGTCAATCTTCCTAATTTGAAGTCGAATTTCAACATTTCTTATATATTTGAGTGAGTTTGCATCTAAATTTGTCAGATATCGTCGATTAACATCTATTGAAGCCCATTGAGGTCGATTGTCACTTTGTGTTGATTGAAAATTTTCAAAGTCAATCTTCCTAATTTGAAGTCGAATTTCAACATTTCTTATATATTTGAGTGAGTTTGCATCTAACTTTGTCAGATATCGTCGATTAACATTCATTGAAGCCCATTGAGGTCGATTGTCACTTTGTGTTGATTGAAAATTTTCAAAGTCTATCTTCCTAATTTGAAGTCGAATTTTAACATTTCTTATATATTTGAGTGAGTTTGCATCTAACATTGTCAGATATCGTCGATTAACATCTATTGAAGCCTATTGAGGTCGATTGTCATTTTGTGATGATTGAAAATTTTCGAAGTCTATCTTCCTAATTTGAAGTCGAATTTCAACATTTCTCATATATTTGAGTGAGTTTGCATCTAACTTTGTCAGTTATCGTCGATTAACATCCATTGAAGCCCATTGAGGTCGATTGTCACTTTGTGTTGATTGAAAATTTTTAAAGTCAATCTTCCTAATTTGAAGTCGAATTTCAACATTTCTTATATATTTGAGTAAGTTTGCATCTAACTTTGTCAGATATCGTCGATTAACATCCATTGAAGCCCATTGAGGTCGATTGTCACTTTGTGATGATTAAAAATTTTCAAAGTCTATCTTCCTAATTTGAAGTCGAATTTCAACATTTCTTATATATTTGAGTGAGTTTGCATCTAACTTTGTCAGATATCGTCGATTAACATTCATTGAAGCCCATTGAGGTCGATTGTCACTTTGTGTTGATTGAAAATTTTCAAAGTCAATCTTCCTAATTTGAAGTCGAATTTCAACATTTCTTATATATTTGAGTGAGTTTGCATCTAACTTTGTCAGATATCGTCGATTAACATTCATTGAAGCCCATTGAGGTCGATTGTCACTTTGTGTTGATTGAAAATTTTCAAAGTCTATCTTCCTAATTTGAAGTCGAATTTTAACATTTCTTATATATTTGAGTGAGTTTGCATCTAACATTGTCAGATATCGTCGATTAACATCTATTGAAGCCTATTGAGGTCGATTGTCACTTTGTGATGATTGAAAATTTTCAAAGTCTATCTTCCTAATTTGAAGTCGAATTTCAACATTTCTCATATATTGGAGTGAGTTTGCATCTAACTTTGTCAGATATCGTCGATTAACATCCATTGAAGCCCATTGAGGTCGATTGTCACTTTGTGTTGATTGAAAATTTTTAAAGTCAATCTTCCTAATTTGAAGTCGAATTTCAACATTTCATATATATTTGAGTAAGTTTGCATCTAACTTTGTCAGATATCGTCGATTAACATCCGTTGAAGCCCATTGAGGTCGATTGTCACTTTGTGATGATTGAAAATTTTCAGAGTCTATCTTCCTAATTTGAAGTCGAATTTCAACATTTCTTATATATTTGAGTAAGTTTGCATCTAACTTTGTCAGATATCGTCGATTAACATCCATTGAAGCCCATTGAGGTCGATTGTCACTTTGTGTTGATTGAAAATTTTCAAAGTCTATCTTCCTAATTTGAAGTCGAATTTTAACATTTCTTATATATTTGAGTGAGTTTGCATCTAACTTTGTCAGATATCGTCGATAAACGTTCATTGAAGGCCATTGAGGTCGATTGTCACTTTGTGTTGATTGAAAATTTTTAAAGTCAATCTTCCTAATTTGAAGTCGAATTTCAACATTTCTTATATATTTGAGTAAGTTTGCATCTAAATTTGTCAGATATCGTCGATTAACATCTATTGAAGCCCATTGAGGTCGATTGTCACTTTGTGTTGATTGAAAATTTTCAAAGTCAATCTTCCTAATTTGAAGTCGAATTTCAACATTTCTTATATATTTGAGTGAGTTTGCATCTAACTTTGTCAGATATCGTCGATTAACATTCATTGAAGCCCATTGAGGTCGATTGTCACTTTGTGTTGATTAAAAATTTTCAAAGTCTATCTTCCTAATTTGAAGTCGAATTTCAACATTTCTCATATATTTGAGTAAGTTTGCATCTAACTTTGTCAGATATCGTCGATTAACATCCATTGAAGCCCATTGAGGTCGATTGTCACTTTGTGTTGATTGAAAATTTTCAAAGTCTATCTTCCTAATTTGAAGTCGAATTTTAACATTTCTTATATATTTGAGTGAGTTTGCATGTAACATTGTCAGATATCGTCGATTAACATCTATTGAAGCCTATTGAGGTCGATTGTCACTTTGTGATGATTGAAAATTTTCAAAGTCTATCTTCCTAATTTGAAGTCGAATTTCAACATTTCTCATATATTTGAGTGATTTTGCATCTAACTTTGTCAGATATCGTCGATTAACATCTATTGAAGCCCATTGAGGTCGATTGTCACTTTGTGATGATTGAATATTTTCAAAGTCTATCTTCCTAATTTGAAGTCGAATTTTAACATTTCTTATATATTTGAGTGAGTTTGCATCTAACATTGTCAGATATCGTCGATTAACATCTATTGAAGCCTATTGAGGTCGATTGTCACTTTGTGATGATTGAAAATTTTCAAAGTCTATCTTCCTAATTTGAAGTCGAATTTCAACATTTCTCATATATTTGAGTGAGTTTGCATCTAACTTTGTCAGATATCGTCGATTAACATCCATTGAAGCCCATTGAGGTCGATTGTCACTTTGTGTTGATTGAAAATTTTTAAAGTCAATCTTCCTAATTTGAAGTCGAATTTCAACATTTCTTATATATTTGAGTAAGTTTGCATCTAACTTTGTCAGATATCGTCGATTAACATCCATTGAAGCCCATTGAGGTCGATTGTCACTTTGTGATGATTGAAAATTTTCAAAGTCTATCTTCCTAATTTGAAGTCGAATTTCAACATTTCTTATATATTTGAGTGAGTTTGCATCTAACTTTGTCAGATATCGTCGATTAACATTCATTGAAGCCCATTGAGGTCGATTGTCACTTTGTGTTGATTGAAAATTTTCAAAGTCTATCTTCCTAATTTGAAGTCGAATTTCAACATTTCTCATATATTTGAGTGAGTTTGCATCCAACTTTGTCAGATATCGTCGATAAACATCCATCGAAGCCCATTGAGGTCGATTGTCACTTTGTGTTGATTGAAAATTTTCAAAGTCTGTCTTCCTAATTTGAAGTCGAATTTTAACATTTCTTATATATTTGAGTGAGTTTGCATCTAACATTGTCAGATATCGTCGATAAACATTCATTGAAGCCCATTGAGGTCGATTGTCACTTTGTGTTGATTGAAAATTTTCAAAGTCAATCTTCCTAATTTGAAGTCGAATTTCAACATTTCTTATATATTTGAGTAAGTTTGCATCTAACTTTGTCAGATATCGTCGATTAACATCCATTGAAGCCCATTGAGGTCGATTGTCACTTTGTGTTGATTGAAAATTTTTAAAGTCAATCTTCCTAATTTGAAGTCGAATTTTAACATTTCTTATATATTTGAGTGAGTTTGCATCTAACATTGTCAGATATCGTCGATAAACATTCATTGAAGCCCATTGAGGTCGATTGTCACTTTGTGTTGATTGAAAATTTTCAAAGTCTATCTTCCTAATTTGAAGTCGAATTTCAACATTTCTCATATATTTGAGTGAGTTTGCATCCAACTTTGTCAGATATCGTCGATAAACATCCATCGAAGCCCATTGAGGTCGATTGTCACTTTGTGTTGATTGAAAATTTTCAAAGTCTATCTTCCTAATTTGAAGTCGAATTTCAACATTTCTTATATATTTGAGTAAGTTTGCATCTTACTTTGTCAGATATCGTCGATTAACATCCAATGAAGCCCATTGAGGTCGATTGTCACTTTGTGTTGATTGAAAATTTTCAAAGTCTATCTTCCTAATTGGAAGTCGAATTTTAACATTTCTTATATATTTGAGTGAGTTTGCATCTAACATTGTCAGATATCGTCGATAAACATCCATTGAAGCCCATTGAGGTCGATTGTCACTTTGTGATGATTGAAAATTTTCAAAGTCTATCTTCCTAATTTGAAGTCGAATTTTAACATTTCTTATATATTTGAGTGAGTTTGCATCTAACTTTGTCAGATATCGTCGATAAACGTTCATTGAAGGCCATTGAGGTCGATTGTCACTTTGTGTTGATTGAAAATTTTTAAAGTCAATCTTCCTAATTTGAAGTCGAATTTCAACATTTCTTATATATTTGAGTAAGTTTGCATCTAAATTTGTCAGATATCGTCGATTAACATCTATTGAAGCCCATTGAGGTCGATTGTCACTTTGTGTTGATTGAAAATTTTCAAAGTCAATCTTCCTAATTTGAAGTCGAATTTCAACATTTCTTATATATTTGAGTGAGTTTGCATCTAACTTTGTCAGATATCGTCGATTAACATTCATTGAAGCCCATTGAGGTCGATTGTCACTTTGTGTTGATTAAAAATTTTCAAAGTCTATCTTCCTAATTTGAAGTCGAATTTCAACATTTCTCATATATTTGAGTAAGTTTGCATCTAACTTTGTCAGATATCGTCGATTAACATCCATTGAAGCCCATTGAGGTCGATTGTCACTTTGTGTTGATTGAAAATTTTCAAAGTCTATCTTCCTAATTTGAAGTCGAATTTTAACATTTCTTATATATTTGAGTGAGTTTGCATCTAACATTGTCAGATATCGTCGATTAACATCTATTGAAGCCTATTGAGGTCGATTGTCACTTTGTGATGATTGAAAATTTTCAAAGTCTATCTTCCTAATTTGAAGTCGAATTTCAACATTTCTCATATATTTGAGTGATTTTGCATCTAACTTTGTCAGATATCGTCGATTAACATCTATTGAAGCCCATTGAGGTCGATTGTCACTTTGTGATGATTGAATATTTTCAAAGTCTATCTTCCTAATTTGAAGTCGAATTTTAACATTTCTTATATATTTGAGTGAGTTTGCATCTAACATTGTCAGATATCGTCGATTAACATCTATTGAAGCCTATTGAGGTCGATTGTCACTTTGTGATGATTGAAAATTTTCAAAGTCTATCTTCCTAATTTGAAGTCGAATTTCAACATTTCTCATATATTTGAGTGAGTTTGCATCTAACTTTGTCAGATATCGTCGATTAACATCCATTGAAGCCCATTGAGGTCGATTGTCACTTTGTGTTGATTGAAAATTTTTAAAGTCAATCTTCCTAATTTGAAGTCGAATTTCAACATTTCTTATATATTTGAGTAAGTTTGCATCTAACTTTGTCAGATATCGTCGATTAACATCCATTGAAGCCCATTGAGGTCGATTGTCACTTTGTGATGATTGAAAATTTTCAAAGTCTATCTTCCTAATTTGAAGTCGAATTTCAACATTTCTTATATATTTGAGTGAGTTTGCATCTAACTTTGTCAGATATCGTCGATTAACATTCATTGAAGCCCATTGAGGTCGATTGTCACTTTGTGTTGATTGAAAATTTTCAAAGTCTATCTTCCTAATTTGAAGTCGAATTTCAACATTTCTCATATATTTGAGTGAGTTTGCATCCAACTTTGTCAGATATCGTCGATAAACATCCATCGAAGCCCATTGAGGTCGATTGTCACTTTGTGTTGATTGAAAATTTTCAAAGTCTGTCTTCCTAATTTGAAGTCGAATTTTAACATTTCTTATATATTTGAGTGAGTTTGCATCTAACATTGTCAGATATCGTCGATAAACATTCATTGAAGCCCATTGAGGTCGATTGTCACTTTGTGTTGATTGAAAATTTTCAAAGTCAATCTTCCTAATTTGAAGTCGAATTTCAACATTTCTTATATATTTGAGTAAGTTTGCATCTAACTTTGTCAGATATCGTCGATTAACATCCATTGAAGCCCATTGAGGTCGATTGTCACTTTGTGTTGATTGAAAATTTTTAAAGTCAATCTTCCTAATTTGAAGTCGAATTTTAACATTTCTTATATATTTGAGTGAGTTTGCATCTAACATTGTCAGATATCGTCGATAAACATTCATTGAAGCCCATTGAGGTCGATTGTCACTTTGTGTTGATTGAAAATTTTCAAAGTCTATCTTCCTAATTTGAAGTCGAATTTCAACATTTCTCATATATTTGAGTGAGTTTGCATCCAACTTTGTCAGATATCGTCGATAAACATCCATCGAAGCCCATTGAGGTCGATTGTCACTTTGTGTTGATTGAAAATTTTCAAAGTCTATCTTCCTAATTTGAAGTCGAATTTCAACATTTCTTATATATTTGAGTAAGTTTGCATCTTACTTTGTCAGATATCGTCGATTAACATCCAATGAAGCCCATTGAGGTCGATTGTCACTTTGTGTTGATTGAAAATTTTCAAAGTCTATCTTCCTAATTGGAAGTCGAATTTTAACATTTCTTATATATTTGAGTGAGTTTGCATCTAACATTGTCAGATATCGTCGATAAACATCCATTGAAGCCCATTGAGGTCGATTGTCACTTTGTGATGATTGAAAATTTTCAAAGTCTATCTTCCTAATTTGAAGTCGAATTTCAACATTTCTTATATATTTGAGTAAGTTTGCATCTAACTTTGTCAGATATCGTCGATTAACATCCATTGAAGCCCATTGAGGTCGATTGTCACTTTGTGTTGATTGAAAATTTTCAAAGTCTATCTTCCTAATTTGAAGTCGAATTTCAACATTTCTTATATATTTGAGTAAGTTTGCATCTTACTTTGTCAGATATCGTCGATTAACATCCATTGAAGCCCATTGAGGTCGATTGTCACTTTGTGATGATTGAAAATTTTCAAAGTCTATCTTCCTAATTTGAAGTCGAATTTCAACATTTCTCATATATTTGAGTGAGTTTGCATCCAACTTTGTCAGATATCGTCGATAAACATCCATCGAAGCCCATTGAGGTCGATTGTCACTTTGTGATGATTGAAAATTTTCAAAGTCTACCTTCCTAATTTGAAGTCGAATTTCAACATTTCTTATATATTTGAGTAAGTTTGCATCTTACTTTGTCAGATATCGTCGATTAACATCCATTGAAGCCCATTGAGGTCGATTGTCACTTTGTGATGATTGAAAATTTTCAAAGTCTACCTTCCTAATTTGAAGTCGAATTTCAACATTTCTTATATATTTGAGTAAGTTTGCATCTAACTCTGTCAGATATCGTCGATTAACATCCATTGAAGCCCATTGAGGTCGATTGTCACTTTGTGTTGATTGAAAATTTTCAAAGTCTATCTTCCTAATTTGAAGTCGAATTTTAACATTTCTCATATATTTGAGTGATTTTGCATCTAACTTTGTCAGATATCGTCGATTAACATCTATTGAAGCCCATTGAGGTCGATTGTCACTTTGTGATGATTGAATATTTTCAAAGTCTATCTTCCTAATTTGAAGTCGAATTTTAACATTTCTTATATATTTGAGTGAGTTTGCATCTAACATTGTCAGATATCGTCGATTAACATCTATTGAAGCCTATTGAGGTCGATTGTCACTTTGTGATGATTGAAAATTTTCAAAGTCTATCTTCCTAATTTGAAGTCGAATTTCAACATTTCTCATATATTTGAGTGAGTTTGCATCTAACTTTGTCAGATATCGTCGATTAACATCCATTGAAGCCCATTGAGGTCGATTGTCACTTTGTGTTGATTGAAAATTTTTAAAGTCAATCTTCCTAATTTGAAGTCGAATTTCAACATTTCTTATATATTTGAGTAAGTTTGCATCTAACTTTGTCAGATATCGTCGATTAACATCCATTGAAGCCCATTGAGGTCGATTGTCACTTTGTGATGATTGAAAATTTTCAAAGTCTATCTTCCTAATTTGAAGTCGAATTTCAACATTTCTTATATATTTGAGTGAGTTTGCATCTAACTTTGTCAGATATCGTCGATTAACATTCATTGAAGCCCATTGAGGTCGATTGTCACTTTGTGTTGATTGAAAATTTTCAAAGTCTATCTTCCTAATTTGAAGTCGAATTTCAACATTTCTCATATATTTGAGTGAGTTTGCATCCAACTTTGTCAGATATCGTCGATAAACATCCATCGAAGCCCATTGAGGTCGATTGTCACTTTGTGTTGATTGAAAATTTTCAAAGTCTGTCTTCCTAATTTGAAGTCGAATTTTAACATTTCTTATATATTTGAGTGAGTTTGCATCTAACATTGTCAGATATCGTCGATAAACATTCATTGAAGCCCATTGAGGTCGATTGTCACTTTGTGTTGATTGAAAATTTTCAAAGTCAATCTTCCTAATTTGAAGTCGAATTTCAACATTTCTTATATATTTGAGTAAGTTTGCATCTAACTTTGTCAGATATCGTCGATTAACATCCATTGAAGCCCATTGAGGTCGATTGTCACTTTGTGTTGATTGAAAATTTTTAAAGTCAATCTTCCTAATTTGAAGTCGAATTTTAACATTTCTTATATATTTGAGTGAGTTTGCATCTAACATTGTCAGATATCGTCGATAAACATTCATTGAAGCCCATTGAGGTCGATTGTCACTTTGTGTTGATTGAAAATTTTCAAAGTCTATCTTCCTAATTTGAAGTCGAATTTCAACATTTCTCATATATTTGAGTGAGTTTGCATCCAACTTTGTCAGATATCGTCGATAAACATCCATCGAAGCCCATTGAGGTCGATTGTCACTTTGTGTTGATTGAAAATTTTCAAAGTCTATCTTCCTAATTTGAAGTCGAATTTCAACATTTCTTATATATTTGAGTAAGTTTGCATCTTACTTTGTCAGATATCGTCGATTAACATCCAATGAAGCCCATTGAGGTCGATTGTCACTTTGTGTTGATTGAAAATTTTCAAAGTCTATCTTCCTAATTGGAAGTCGAATTTTAACATTTCTTATATATTTGAGTGAGTTTGCATCTAACATTGTCAGATATCGTCGATAAACATCCATTGAAGCCCATTGAGGTCGATTGTCACTTTGTGATGATTGAAAATTTTCAAAGTCTATCTTCCTAATTTGAAGTCGAATTTCAACATTTCTTATATATTTGAGTAAGTTTGCATCTAACTTTGTCAGATATCGTCGATTAACATCCATTGAAGCCCATTGAGGTCGATTGTCACTTTGTGTTGATTGAAAATTTTCAAAGTCTATCTTCCTAATTTGAAGTCGAATTTCAACATTTCTTATATATTTGAGTAAGTTTGCATCTTACTTTGTCAGATATCGTCGATTAACATCCATTGAAGCCCATTGAGGTCGATTGTCACTTTGTGATGATTGAAAATTTTCAAAGTCTATCTTCCTAATTTGAAGTCGAATTTCAACATTTCTCATATATTTGAGTGAGTTTGCATCCAACTTTGTCAGATATCGTCGATAAACATCCATCGAAGCCCATTGAGGTCGATTGTCACTTTGTGATGATTGAAAATTTTCAAAGTCTACCTTCCTAATTTGAAGTCGAATTTCAACATTTCTTATATATTTGAGTAAGTTTGCATCTTACTTTGTCAGATATCGTCGATTAACATCCATTGAAGCCCATTGAGGTCGATTGTCACTTTGTGATGATTGAAAATTTTCAAAGTCTACCTTCCTAATTTGAAGTCGAATTTCAACATTTCTTATATATTTGAGTAAGTTTGCATCTAACTCTGTCAGATATCGTCGATTAACATCCATTGAAGCCCATTGAGGTCGATTGTCACTTTGTGTTGATTGAAAATTTTCAAAGTCTATCTTCCTAATTTGAAGTCGAATTTTAACATTTCTTATATATTTGAGTGAGTTTGTCAGATAACTTTGTCAGATATCGTCGATTAACATCTATTGAAGCCCATTGAGGTCGATTGTCACTTTGTGATGATTGAAAATTTTCAAAGTCTATCTTCCTAATTTGAAGTCGAATTTCAACATTTCTCATATATTTGAGTGAGTTTGCATCTAACTTTGTCAGATATCGTCGATTAACATCCATTGAAGCCCATTGAGGTCGATTGTCACTTTGTGATGATCGAAAATTTTCAAAGTCTATCTTCCTAATTTGAAGTCGAATTTCAACATTTCTTATATATTTGAGTAAGTTTGCATCTAACTCTGTCAGATATCGTCGATTAACATCCATTGAAGCCCATTGAGGTCGATTGTCACTTTGTGTTGATTGAAAATTTTCAAAGTCTATCTTCCTAATTTGAAGTCGAATTTTAACATTTCTTATATATTTGAGTGAGTTTGTCAGATAACTTTGTCAGATATCGTCGATTAACATCTATTGAAGCCCATTGAGGTCGATTGTCACTTTGTGATGATTGAAAATTTTCAAAGTCTATCTTCCTAATTTGAAGTCGAATTTCAACATTTCTCATATATTTGAGTGAGTTTGCATCTAACTTTGTCAGATATCGTCGATTAACATCCATTGAAGCCCATTGAGGTCGATTGTCACTTTGTGTTGATTGAAAATTTTTAAAGTCAATCTTCCTAATTTGAAGTCGAATTTCAACATTTCTTATATATTTGAGTAAGTTTGCATCTAACTTTGTCAGATATCGTCGATTAACATCCATTGAAGCCCATTGAGGTCGATTGTCACTTTGTGTTGATTGAAAATTTTTAAAGTCAATCTTCCTAATTTGAAGTCGAATTTCAACATTTCTTATATATTTGAGTAAGTTTGCATCTAACTTTGTCAGATATCGTCGATTAACATCCATTGAAGCCCATTGAGGTCGATTGTCACTTTGTGATGATCGAAAATTTTCAAAGTCTATCTTCCTAATTTGAAGTCGAATTTCAACATTTCTTATATATTTGAGTGAGTTTGCATCTAAATTTGTCAGATATCGTCGATTGACATTCATTGAAGCCCATTGAGGTCGATTGTCACTTTGTGATGATTGAAAATTTTCAAAGTCTATCTTCCTAATTTGAAGTCGAATTTCAACATTTCTCATATATTTGAGTGAGTTTGCATCTAACTTTGTCAGATATCGTCGATTAACATCCATTGAAGCCCATTGAGGTCGATTGTCACTTTGTGTTGATTGAAAATTTTTAAAGTCAATCTTCCTAATTTGAAGTCGAATTTCAACATTTCTTATATATTTGAGTAAGTTTGCATCTAACTTTGTCAGATATCGTCGATTAACATCCATTGAAGCCCATTGAGGTCGATTGTCACTTTGTGATGATCGAAAATTTTCAAAGTCTATCTTCCTAATTTGAAGTCGAATTTCAACATTTCTTATATATTTGAGTAAGTTTGCATCTAACTTTGTCAGATATCGTCGATTAACATCCATTGAAGCCCATTGAGGTCGATTGTCACTTTGTGATGATCGAAAATTTTCAAAGTCTATCTTCCTAATTTGAAGTCGAATTTCAACATTTCTTATATATTTGAGTGAGTTTGCATCTAAATTTGTCAGATATCGTCGATTGACATTCATTGAAGCCCATTGAGGTCGATTGTCACTTTGTGTTGATTGAAAATTTTCAAAGTCAATCTTCCTAATTTGAAGTCGAATTTCAACATTTCTTATATATTTGAGTAAGTTTGCATCTTACTTTGTCAGATATCGTCGATTAACATCCATTGAAGCCCATTGAGGTCGATTGTCACTTTGTGATGATTGAAAATTTTCAAAGTCTACCTTCCTAATTTGAAGTCGAATTTCAACATTTCTTATATATTTGAGTAAGTTTGCATCTAACTTTGTCAGATATCGTCGATTAACATCCATTGAAGCCCATTGAGGTCGATTGTCACTTTGTGTTGATTGAAAATTTTCAAAGTCTATCTTCCTAATTTGAAGTCGAATTTTAACATTTCTTATATATTTGAGTGAGTTTGCATCTAACTTTGTCAGATATCGTCGATAAACGTTCATTGAAGGCCATTGAGGTCGATTGTCACTTTGTGTTGATTGAAAATTTTCAAAGTCAATCTTCCTAATTTGAAGTCGAATTTCAACATTTCTTATTTATTTGAGTAAGTTTGCATCTAACTTTGTCAGATATCGTCGATTAATATCTATTGAAGCCCATTGAGGTCGATTGTCACTTTGTGATGATTGAAAATTTTCAAAGTCTATCTTCCTAATTTGAAGTCGAATTTCAACATTCCTCATATATTTGAGTGAGTTTGCATCTACATTTGTCAGATATCGTCGATTAACATCCATTGAAGCCCATTGAGGTCGATTGTCACTTTGTGTTGATTGAAAATTTTCAAAGTCTATCTTCCTAATTTGAAGTCGAATTTCAACATTTCTTATATATTTGTGTGAGTTTGCATCTAACTTTGTCAGATATCGTCGATAAACGTTCATTGAAGGCCATTGAGGTCGATTGTCACTTTGTGTTGATTGAAAATTTTCAAAGTCAATCTTCCTAATTTGAAGTCGAATTTCAACATTTCTTATATATTTGAGTAAGTTTGCATCTAACTTTGTCAGATATCGTCGATTAACATCCATTGAAGCCCATTGAGGTCGATTGTCACTTTGTGTTGATTGAAAATTTTCAAAGTCAATCTTCCTAATTTGAAGTCGAATTTCAACATTTCTTATATATTTGAGTGAGTTTGCATCTAACTTTGTCAGATATCGTCGATTAACATTCATTGAAGCCCATTGAGGTCGATTGTCACTTTGTGTTGATTGAAAATTTTCAAAGTCAATCTTCCTAATTTGAAGTCGAATTTCAACATTTCTTATATATTTGAGTAAGTTTGCATCTAACTTTGTCAGATATCGTCGATTAACATCCATTGAAGCCCATTGAGGTCGATTGTCACTTTGTGTTGATTGAAAATTTTCAAAGTCTATCTTCCTAATTTGAAGTCGAATTTTTAAATTTCTTATATATTTGAGTGAGTTTGCATCTAACTTTGTCAGATATCGTCGATAGACGTTCATTGAAGGCCATTGAGGTCGATTGTCACTTTGTGTTGATTGAAAATTTTCAAAGTCAATCTTCCTAATTTGAAGTCGAATTTCAACATTTCCTATATATTTGAGTGAGTTTGCATCTAACTTTGTCAGATATCGTCGATAAACATTCATTGAAGCCCATTGAGGTCGATTGTCACTTTGTGTTGATTGAAAATTTTTAAAGTCAATCTTCCTAATTTGAAGTCGAATTTCAACATTTCTTATATATTTGAGTAAGTTTGCATCTAAATTTGTCAGATATCGTCGATTAACATCCATTGAAGCCCATTGAGGTCGATTGTCACTTTGTGTTGATTGAAAATTTTCAAAGTCTATCTTCCTAATTTGAAGTCGAATTTTAACATTTCTTATATATTTGAGTGAGTTTGCATCTAACTTTGTCAGATATCGTCGATAAACGTTCATTGAAGGCCATTGAGGTCGATTGTCACTTTGTGTTGATTGAAAATTTTAAAAGTCAATCTTCCTAATTTGAAGTCGAATTTCAACATTTCTTATTTATTTGAGTAAGTTTGCATCTAACTTTGTCAGATATCGTCGATTAATATCTATTGAAGCCCATTGAGGTCGATTGTCACTTTGTGATGATTGAAAATTTTCAAAGTCTATCTTCCTAATTTGAAGTCGAATTTCAACATTTCTCATATATTTGAGTGAGTTTGCATCTACTTTTGTCAGATATCGTCGATTAACATCCATTGAAGCCCATTGAGGTCGATTGTCACTTTGTGTTGATTGAAAATTTTTAAAGTCAATCTTCCTAATTTGAAGTCGAATTTCAACATTTCTTATATATTTGAGTAAGTTTGCATCTAACTTTGTCAGATATCGTCGATTAACATCCATTGAAGCCCATTGAGGTCGATTGTCACTTTGTGTTGATTGAAAATTTTCAAAGTCAATCTTCCTAATTTGAAGTCGAATTTCAACATTTCTTATATATTTGAGTGAGTTTGCATCTAACTTTGTCAGATATCGTCGATTAACATTCATTGAAGCCCATTGAGGTCGATTGTCACTTTGTGTTGATTGAAAATTTTCAAAGTCAATCTTCCTAATTTGAAGTCGAATTTCAACATTTCTTATATATTTGAGTAAGTTTGCATCTAACTTTGTCAGATATCGTCGATTAACATCCATTGAAGCCCATTGAGGTCGATTGTCACTTTGTGTTGATTGAAAATTTTCAAAGTCTATCTTCCTAATTTGAAGTCGAATTTTAACATTTCTTATATATTTGAGTGAGTTTGCATCTAACTTTGTCAGATATCGTCGATAAACGTTCATTGAAGGCCATTGAGGTCGATTGTCACTTTGTGTTGATTGAAAATTTTCAAAGTCAATCTTCCTAATTTGAAGTCGAATTTCAACATTTCCTATATATTTGAGTGAGTTTGCATCTAACTTTGTCAGATATCGTCGATAAACATCCATTGAAGCCCATTGAGGTCGATTGTCACTTTGTGTTGATTGAAAATTTTCAAAGTCAATCTTCCTAATTTGAAGTCGAATTTCAACATTTCCTATATATTTGAGTGAGTTTGCATCTAACTTTGTCAGATATCGTCGATTAACATCCATTGAAGCCCATTGAGGTCGATTGTCACTTTGTGTTGATTGAAAATTTTCAAAGTCAATCTTCCTAATTTGAAGTCGAATTTCAACATTTCTTATATATTTGAGTGAGTCTGCATCTAACTTTGTCAGATATCGTCGATTAACATTCATTGAAGCCCATTGAGGTCGATTGTCACTTTGTGTTGATTGAAAATTTTCAAAGTCAATCTTCCTAATTTGAAGTCGAATTTCAACATTTCTCATATATTTGAGTGAGTTTGCATCTACTTTTGTCAGATATCGTCGATTAACATCCATTGAAGCCCATTGAGGTCGATTGTCACTTTGTGTTGATTGAAAATTTTTAAAGTCAATCTTCCTAATTTGAAGTCGAATTTCAACATTTCTTATATATTTGAGTAAGTTTGCATCTAACTTTGTCAGATATCGTCGATTAACATCCATTGAAGCCCATTGAGGTCGATTGTCACTTTGTGTTGATTGAAAATTTTCAAAGTCAATCTTCCTAATTTGAAGTCGAATTCCAACATTTCTTATATATTTGAGTGAGTTTGCATCTAACTTTGTCAGATATCGTCGATTAACATTCATTGAAGCCCATTGAGGTCGATTGTCACTTTGTGTTGATTGAAAATTTTCAAAGTCAATCTTCCTAATTTGAAGTCGAATTTCAACATTTCTTATATATTTGAGTAAGTTTGCATCTAACTTTGTCAGATATCGTCGATTAACATCCATTGAAGCCCATTGAGGTCGATTGTCACTTTGTGTTGATTGAAAATTTTCAAAGTCAATCTTCCTAATTTGAAGTCGAATTTCAACATTTCTTATATATTTGAGTAAGTTTGCATCTAAATTTGTCAGATATCGTCGATTAACATCTATTGAAGCCCATTGAGGTCGATTGTCACTTTGTGTTGATTGAAAATTTTCAAAGTCAATCTTCCTAATTTGAAGTCGAATTTCAACATTTCTTATATATTTGAGTGAGTTTGCATCTAACTTTGTAAGATATCGTCGATTAACATTCATTGAAGCCCATTGAGGTCGATTGTCACTTTGTGTTGATTGAAAATTTTCAAAGTCAATCTTCCTAATTTGAAGTCGAATTCCAACATTTCTTATATATTTGAGTGAGTTTGCATCTAACTTTGTCAGATATCGTCGATAAACGTTCATTGAAGGCCATTGAGGTCGATTGTCACTTTGTGTTGATTGAAAATTTTCAAAGTCAATCTTCCTAATTTGAAGTCGAATTTCGACATTTCCTATATATTTGAGTGAGTTTGCATCTAACTTTGTCAGATATCGTCGATAAACATCCATTGAAGCCCATTGAGGTCGATTGTCACTTTGTGTTGATTGAAAATTTTCAAAGTCAATCTTCCTAATTTGAAGTCGAATTTCAACATTTCCTATATATTTGAGTGAGTTTGCATCTAACTTTGTCAGATATCGTCGATTAACATCCATTGAAGCCCATTTAGGTCGATTGTCACTTTGTGTTGATTGAAAATTTTCAAAGTCAATCTTCCTAATTTGAAGTCGAATTTCAACATTTCTTATATATTTGAGTGAGTCTGCATCTAACTTTGTCAGATATCGTCGATTAACATTCATTGAAGCCCATTGAGGTCGATTGTCACTTTGTGTTGATTGAAAATTTTCAAAGTCAATCTTCATAATTTGAAGTCGAATTTCAACATTTCTTATATATTTGAGTAAGTTTGCATCTAACTTTGTCAGATATCGTCGATTAACATCCATTGAAGCCCATTGAGGTCGATTGTCACTTTGTGTTGATTGAAAATTTTCAAAGTCTATCTTCCTAATTTGAAGTCGAATTTCAACATTTCTTATTTATTTGAGTAAGTTTGCATCTAACTTTGTCAGATATCGTCGATTAATATCTATTGAAGCCCATTGAGGTCGATTGTCACTTTGTGATGATTGAAAATTTTCAAAGTCTATCTTCCTAATTTGAAGTCGAATTTCAACATTTCTCATATATTTGAGTGAGTTTGCATCTACTTTTGTCAGATATCGTCGATTAACATCCATTGAAGCCCATTGAGGTCGATTGTCACTTTGTGTTGATTGAAAATTTTTAAAGTCAATCTTCCTAATTTGAAGTCGAATTTCAACATTTCTTATATATTTGAGTAAGTTTGCATCTAACTTTGTCAGATATCGTCGATTAACATCCATTGAAGCCCATTGAGGTCGATTGTCACTTTGTGTTGATTGAAAATTTTCAAAGTCAATCTTCCTAATTTGAAGTCGAATTTCAACATTTCTTATATATTTGAGTGAGTTTGCATCTAACTTTGTCAGATATCGTCGATTAACATTCATTGAAGCCCATTGAGGTCGATTGTCACTTTGTGTTGATTGAAAATTTTCAAAGTCAATCTTCCTAATTTGAAGTCGAATTTCAACATTTCTTATATATTTGAGTAAGTTTGCATCTAACTTTGTCAGATATCGTCGATTAACATCCATTGAAGCCCATTGAGGTCGATTGTCACTTTGTGTTGATTGAAAATTTTCAAAGTCAATCTTCCTAATTTGAAGTCGAATTTCAACATTTCTTATATATTTGAGTAAGTTTGCATCTAACTTTGTCAGATATCGTCGATTAACATCCATTGAAGCCCATTGAGGTCGATTGTCACTTTGTGTTGATTGAAAATTTTCAAAGTCAATCTTCCTAATTTGAAGTCGAATTTCAACATTTCTTATATATTTGAGTGAGTTTGCATCTAAATTTGTCAGATATCGTCGATTGACATTCATTGAAGCCCATTGAGGTCGATTGTCACTTTGTGTTGATTGAAAATTTTCAAAGTCAATCTTCCTAATTTGAAGTCGAATTTCAACATTTCTTATATATTTGAGTAAGTTTGCATCTTACTTTGTCAGATATCGTCGATTAACATCCATTGAAGCCCATTGAGGTCGATTGTCACTTTGTGATGATTGAAAATTTTCAAAGTCTACCTTCCTAATTTGAAGTCGAATTTCAACATTTCTTATATATTTGAGTAAGTTTGCATCTAACTTTGTCAGATATCGTCGATTAACATCCATTGAAGCCCATTGAGGTCGATTGTCACTTTGTGTTGATTGAAAATTTTCAAAGTCTATCTTCCTAATTTGAAGTCGAATTTTAACATTTCTTATATATTTGAGTGAGTTTGCATCTAACTTTGTCAGATATCGTCGATAAACGTTCATTGAAGGCCATTGAGGTCGATTGTCACTTTGTGTTGATTGAAAATTTTCAAAGTCAATCTTCCTAATTTGAAGTCGAATTTCAACATTTCTTATTTATTTGAGTAAGTTTGCATCTAACTTTGTCAGATATCGTCGATTAATATCTATTGAAGCCCATTGAGGTCGATTGTCACTTTGTGATGATTGAAAATTTTCAAAGTCTATCTTCCTAATTTGAAGTCGAATTTCAACATTCCTCATATATTTGAGTGAGTTTGCATCTACATTTGTCAGATATCGTCGATTAACATCCATTGAAGCCCATTGAGGTCGATTGTCACTTTGTGTTGATTGAAAATTTTCAAAGTCTATCTTCCTAATTTGAAGTCGAATTTCAACATTTCTTATATATTTGTGTGAGTTTGCATCTAACTTTGTCAGATATCGTCGATAAACGTTCATTGAAGGCCATTGAGGTCGATTGTCACTTTGTGTTGATT
The DNA here is from genome assembly GCF_026250575.1 of Diorhabda carinulata. Classification (NCBI taxonomy): domain Eukaryota; kingdom Metazoa; phylum Arthropoda; class Insecta; order Coleoptera; family Chrysomelidae; genus Diorhabda; species Diorhabda carinulata. The sequence goes on from NC_079463.1 coordinate 17,830,681, forward strand.
GAAAATTTTCAAAGTCAATCTTCCTAATTTGAAGTCGAATTTCAACATTTCTTATATATTTGAGTAAGTTTGCATCTAACTTTGTCAGATATCGTCGATTAACATCCATTGAAGCCCATTGAGGTCGATTGTCACTTTGTGTTGATTGAAAATTTTCAAAGTCAATCTTCCTAATTTGAAGTCGAATTTCAACATTTCTTATATATTTGAGTGAGTTTGCATCTAACTTTGTCAGATATCGTCGATTAACATTCATTGAAGCCCATTGAGGTCGATTGTCACTTTGTGTTGATTGAAAATTTTCAAAGTCAATCTTCCTAATTTGAAGTCGAATTTCAACATTTCTTATATATTTGAGTAAGTTTGCATCTAACTTTGTCAGATATCGTCGATTAACATCCATTGAAGCCCATTGAGGTCGATTGTCACTTTGTGTTGATTGAAAATTTTCAAAGTCTATCTTCCTAATTTGAAGTCGAATTTTTAAATTTCTTATATATTTGAGTGAGTTTGCATCTAACTTTGTCAGATATCGTCGATAGACGTTCATTGAAGGCCATTGAGGTCGATTGTCACTTTGTGTTGATTGAAAATTTTCAAAGTCAATCTTCCTAATTTGAAGTCGAATTTCAACATTTCCTATATATTTGAGTGAGTTTGCATCTAACTTTGTCAGATATCGTCGATAAACATTCATTGAAGCCCATTGAGGTCGATTGTCACTTTGTGTTGATTGAAAATTTTTAAAGTCAATCTTCCTAATTTGAAGTCGAATTTCAACATTTCTTATATATTTGAGTAAGTTTGCATCTAAATTTGTCAGATATCGTCGATTAACATCCATTGAAGCCCATTGAGGTCGATTGTCACTTTGTGTTGATTGAAAATTTTCAAAGTCTATCTTCCTAATTTGAAGTCGAATTTTAACATTTCTTATATATTTGAGTGAGTTTGCATCTAACTTTGTCAGATATCGTCGATAAACGTTCATTGAAGGCCATTGAGGTCGATTGTCACTTTGTGTTGATTGAAAATTTTCAAAGTCAATCTTCCTAATTTGAAGTCGAATTTCAACATTTCTTATTTATTTGAGTAAGTTTGCATCTAACTTTGTCAGATATCGTCGATTAATATCTATTGAAGCCCATTGAGGTCGATTGTCACTTTGTGATGATTGAAAATTTTCAAAGTCTATCTTCCTAATTTGAAGTCGAATTTCAACATTTCTCATATATTTGAGTGAGTTTGCATCTACTTTTGTCAGATATCGTCGATTAACATCCATTGAAGCCCATTGAGGTCGATTGTCACTTTGTGTTGATTGAAAATTTTTAAAGTCAATCTTCCTAATTTGAAGTCGAATTTCAACATTTCTTATATATTTGAGTAAGTTTGCATCTAACTTTGTCAGATATCGTCGATTAACATCCATTGAAGCCCATTGAGGTCGATTGTCACTTTGTGTTGATTGAAAATTTTCAAAGTCAATCTTCCTAATTTGAAGTCGAATTTCAACATTTCTTATATATTTGAGTGAGTTTGCATCTAACTTTGTCAGATATCGTCGATTAACATTCATTGAAGCCCATTGAGGTCGATTGTCACTTTGTGTTGATTGAAAATTTTCAAAGTCAATCTTCCTAATTTGAAGTCGAATTTCAACATTTCTTATATATTTGAGTAAGTTTGCATCTAACTTTGTCAGATATCGTCGATTAACATCCATTGAAGCCCATTGAGGTCGATTGTCACTTTGTGTTGATTGAAAATTTTCAAAGTCTATCTTCCTAATTTGAAGTCGAATTTTAACATTTCTTATATATTTGAGTGAGTTTGCATCTAACTTTGTCAGATATCGTCGATAAACGTTCATTGAAGGCCATTGAGGTCGATTGTCACTTTGTGTTGATTGAAAATTTTCAAAGTCAATCTTCCTAATTTGAAGTCGAATTTCAACATTTCCTATATATTTGAGTGAGTTTGCATCTAACTTTGTCAGATATCGTCGATAAACATCCATTGAAGCCCATTGAGGTCGATTGTCACTTTGTGTTGATTGAAAATTTTCAAAGTCAATCTTCCTAATTTGAAGTCGAATTTCAACATTTCCTATATATTTGAGTGAGTTTGCATCTAACTTTGTCAGATATCGTCGATTAACATCCATTGAAGCCCATTGAGGTCGATTGTCACTTTGTGTTGATTGAAAATTTTCAAAGTCAATCTTCCTAATTTGAAGTCGAATTTCAACATTTCTTATATATTTGAGTGAGTCTGCATCTAACTTTGTCAGATATCGTCGATTAACATTCATTGAAGCCCATTGAGGTCGATTGTCACTTTGTGTTGATTGAAAATTTTCAAAGTCAATCTTCCTAATTTGAAGTCGAATTTCAACATTTCTCATATATTTGAGTGAGTTTGCATCTACTTTTGTCAGATATCGTCGATTAACATCCATTGAAGCCCATTGAGGTCGATTGTCACTTTGTGTTGATTGAAAATTTTTAAAGTCAATCTTCCTAATTTGAAGTCGAATTTCAACATTTCTTATATATTTGAGTAAGTTTGCATCTAACTTTGTCAGATATCGTCGATTAACATCCATTGAAGCCCATTGAGGTCGATTGTCACTTTGTGTTGATTGAAAATTTTCAAAGTCAATCTTCCTAATTTGAAGTCGAATTCCAACATTTCTTATATATTTGAGTGAGTTTGCATCTAACTTTGTCAGATATCGTCGATTAACATTCATTGAAGCCCATTGAGGTCGATTGTCACTTTGTGTTGATTGAAAATTTTCAAAGTCAATATTCCTAATTTGAAGTCGAATTTCAACATTTCTTATATATTTGAGTAAGTTTGCATCTAACTTTGTCAGATATCGTCGATTAACATCCATTGAAGCCCATTGAGGTCGATTGTCACTTTGTGTTGATTGAAAATTTTCAAAGTCAATCTTCCTAATTTGAAGTCGAATTTCAACATTTCTTATATATTTGAGTAAGTTTGCATCTAAATTTGTCAGATATCGTCGATTAACATCTATTGAAGCCCATTGAGGTCGATTGTCACTTTGTGTTGATTGAAAATTTTCAAAGTCAATCTTCCTAATTTGAAGTCGAATTTCAACATTTCTTATATATTTGAGTGAGTTTGCATCTAACTTTGTAAGATATCGTCGATTAACATTCATTGAAGCCCATTGAGGTCGATTGTCACTTTGTGTTGATTGAAAATTTTCAAAGTCAATCTTCCTAATTTGAAGTCGAATTCCAACATTTCTTATATATTTGAGTGAGTTTGCATCTAACTTTGTCAGATATCGTCGATAAACGTTCATTGAAGGCCATTGAGGTCGATTGTCACTTTGTGTTGATTGAAAATTTTCAAAGTCAATCTTCCTAATTTGAAGTCGAATTTCGACATTTCCTATATATTTGAGTGAGTTTGCATCTAACTTTGTCAGATATCGTCGATAAACATCCATTGAAGCCCATTGAGGTCGATTGTCACTTTGTGTTGATTGAAAATTTTCAAAGTCAATCTTCCTAATTTGAAGTCGAATTTCAACATTTCCTATATATTTGAGTGAGTTTGCATCTAACTTTGTCAGATATCGTCGATTAACATCCATTGAAGCCCATTTAGGTCGATTGTCACTTTGTGTTGATTGAAAATTTTCAAAGTCAATCTTCCTAATTTGAAGTCGAATTTCAACATTTCTTATATATTTGAGTGAGTCTGCATCTAACTTTGTCAGATATCGTCGATTAACATTCATTGAAGCCCATTGAGGTCGATTGTCACTTTGTGTTGATTGAAAATTTTCAAAGTCAATCTTCATAATTTGAAGTCGAATTTCAACATTTCTTATATATTTGAGTAAGTTTGCATCTAACTTTGTCAGATATCGTCGATTAACATCCATTGAAGCCCATTGAGGTCGATTGTCACTTTGTGTTGATTGAAAATTTTCAAAGTCTATCTTCCTAATTTGAAGTCGAATTTCAACATTTCTTATTTATTTGAGTAAGTTTGCATCTAACTTTGTCAGATATCGTCGATTAATATCTATTGAAGCCCATTGAGGTCGATTGTCACTTTGTGATGATTGAAAATTTTCAAAGTCTATCTTCCTAATTTGAAGTCGAATTTCAACATTTCTCATATATTTGAGTGAGTTTGCATCTACTTTTGTCAGATATCGTCGATTAACATCCATTGAAGCCCATTGAGGTCGATTGTCACTTTGTGTTGATTGAAAATTTTTAAAGTCAATCTTCCTAATTTGAAGTCGAATTTCAACATTTCTTATATATTTGAGTAAGTTTGCATCTAACTTTGTCAGATATCGTCGATTAACATCCATTGAAGCCCATTGAGGTCGATTGTCACTTTGTGTTGATTGAAAATTTTCAAAGTCAATCTTCCTAATTTGAAGTCGAATTTCAACATTTCTTATATATTTGAGTGAGTTTGCATCTAACTTTGTCAGATATCGTCGATTAACATTCATTGAAGCCCATTGAGGTCGATTGTCACTTTGTGTTGATTGAAAATTTTCAAAGTCAATCTTCCTAATTTGAAGTCGAATTTCAACATTTCTTATATATTTGAGTAAGTTTGCATCTAACTTTGTCAGATATCGTCGATTAACATCCATTGAAGCCCATTGAGGTCGATTGTCACTTTGTGTTGATTGAAAATTTTCAAAGTCAATCTTCCTAATTTGAAGTCGAATTTCAACATTTCTTATATATTTGAGTAAGTTTGCATCTAACTTTGTCAGATATCGTCGATTAACATCCATTGAAGCCCATTGAGGTCGATTGTCACTTTGTGTTGATTGAAAATTTTCAAAGTCAATCTTCCTAATTTGAAGTCGAATTTCAACATTTCTTATATATTTGAGTGAGTTTGCATCTAACTTTGTCAGATATCGTCGATTAACATTCATTGAAGCCCATTGAGGTCGATTGTCACTTTGTGTTGATTGAAAATTTTCAAAGTCAATCTTCCTAATTTGAAGTCGAATTTCAACATTTCTTATATATTTGAGTAAGTTTGCATCTAACTTTGTCAGATATCGTCGATTAACATCCATTGGAGCCCATTGAGGTCGATTGTCACTTTGTGTTGATTGAAAATTTTCAAAGTCTATCTTCCTAATTTGAAGTCGAATTTTAACATTTCTTATATATTTGAGTGAGTTTGCATCTAACTTTGTCAGATATCGTCGATAAATGTTCATTGAAGGCCATTGAGGTCGATTGTCACTTTGTGTTGATTGAAAATTTTCAAAGTCAATCTTCCTAATTTGAAGTCGAATTTCAACATTTCTTATTTATTTGAGTAAGTTTGCATCTAACTTTGTCAGATATCGTCGATTAACATCCATTGAAGCCCATTGAGGTCGATTGTCACTTTGTGTTGATTGAAAATTTTTAAAGTCAATCTTCCTAATTTGAAGTCGAATTTCAACATTTCTCATATATTTGAGTGAGTTTGTCAGATAACTTTGTCAGATATCGTCGATTAACATCTATTGAAGCCCATTGAGGTCGATTGTCACTTTGTGATGATTGAAAATTTTCAAAGTCTATCTTCCTAATTTGAAGTCGAATTTCAACATTTCTCATATATTTGAGTAAGTTTGCATCTAACTTTGTCAGATATCGTCGATTAACATTCATTGAAGCCCATTGAGGTCGATTGTCACTTTGTGTTGATTGAAAATTTTTAAAGTCAATCTTCCTAATTTGAAGTCGAATTTCAACATTTCTTATATATTTGAGTAAGTTTGCATCTAAATTTGTCAGATATCGTCGATTAACATCCATTGAAGCCCATTGAGGTCGATTGTCACTTTGTGATGATTGAAAATTTTCAAAGTCAATCTTCCTAATTTGAAGTCGAATTTCAACATTTCCTATATATTTGAGTGAGTTTGCATCTAACTTTGTCAGATATCGTCGATAAACATTCATTGAAGCCCATTGAGGTCGATTGTCACTTTGTGTTGATTGAAAATTTTTAAAGTCAATCTTCCTAATTTGAAGTCGAATTTCAACATTTCTTATATATTTGAGTAAGTTTGCATCTAAATTTGTCAGATATCGTCGATTAACATCCATTGAAGCCCATTGAGGTCGATTGTCACTTTGTGTTGATTGAAAATTTTCAAAGTCTATCTTCCTAATTTGAAGTCGAATTTTAACATTTCTTATATATTTGAGTGAGTTTGCATCTAACTTTGTCAGATATCGTCGATAAACGTTCATTGAAGGCCATTGAGGTCGATTGTCACTTTGTGTTGATTGAAAATTTTCAAAGTCAATCTTCCTAATTTGAAGTCGAATTTCAACATTTCTTATTTATTTGAGTAAGTTTGCATCTAACTTTGTCAGATATCGTCGATTAATATCTATTGAAGCCCATTGAGGTCGATTGTCACTTTGTGATGATTGAAAATTTTCAAAGTCTATCTTCCTAATTTGAAGTCGAATTTCAACATTTCTCATATATTTGAGTGAGTTTGCATCTACTTTTGTCAGATATCGTCGATAAACGTTCATTGAAGGCCATTGAGGTCGATTGTCACTTTGTGTTGATTGAAAATTTTCAAAGTCAATCTTCCTAATTTGAAGTCGAATTTCAACATTTCTTATTTATTTGAGTAAGTTTGCATCTAACTTTGTCAGATATCGTCGATTAATATCTATTGAAGCCCATTGAGGTCGATTGTCACTTTGTGATGATTGAAAATTTTCAAAGTCTATCTTCCTAATTTGAAGTCGAATTTCAACATTTCTCATATATTTGAGTGAGTTTGCATCTACTTTTGTCAGATATCGTCGATTAACATCCATTGAAGCCCATTGAGGTCGATTGTCACTTTGTGTTGATTGAAAATTTTTAAAGTCAATCTTCCTAATTTGAAGTCGAATTTCAACATTTCTTATATATTTGAGTAAGTTTGCATCTAACTTTGTCAGATATCGTCGATTAACATCCATTGAAGCCCATTGAGGTCGATTGTCACTTTGTGTTGATTGAAAATTTTCAAAGTCAATCTTCCTAATTTGAAGTCGAATTTCAACATTTCCTATATATTTGAGTGAGTTTGCATCTAACTTTGTCAGATATCGTCGATAAACATTCATTGAAGCCCATTGAGGTCGATTGTCACTTTGTGTTGATTGAAAATTTTTAAAGTCAATCTTCCTAATTTGAAGTCGAATTTCAACATTTCTTATATATTTGAGTAAGTTTGCATCTAAATTTGTCAGATATCGTCGATTAACATCTATTGAAGCCCATTGAGGTCGATTGTCACTTTGTGATGATTGAAAATTTTCAAAGTCAATCTTCCTAATTTGAAGTCGAATTTCAACATTTCCTATATATTTGAGTGAGTTTGCATCTAACTTTGTCAGATATCGTCGATAAACATTCATTGAAGCCCATTGAGGTCGATTGTCACTTTGTGTTGATTGAAAATTTTTAAAGTCAATCTTCCTAATTTGAAGTCGAATTTCAACATTTCTTATATATTTGAGTAAGTTTGCATCTAAATTTGTCAGATATCGTCGATTAACATCCATTGAAGCCCATTGAGGTCGATTGTCACTTTGTGTTGATTGAAAATTTTCAAAGTCTATCTTCCTAATTTGAAGTCGAATTTTAACATTTCTTATATATTTGAGTGAGTTTGCATCTAACTTTGTCAGATATCGTCGATAAACGTTCATTGAAGGCCATTGAGGTCGATTGTCACTTTGTGTTGATTGAAAATTTTCAAAGTCAATCTTCCTAATTTGAAGTCGAATTTCAACATTTCTTATTTATTTGAGTAAGTTTGCATCTAACTTTGTCAGATATCGTCGATTAATATCTATTGAAGCCCATTGAGGTCGATTGTCACTTTGTGATGATTGAAAATTTTCAAAGTCTATCTTCCTAATTTGAAGTCGAATTTCAACATTTCTCATATATTTGAGTGAGTTTGCATCTACTTTTGTCAGATATCGTCGATTAACATCCATTGAAGCCCATTGAGGTCGATTGTCACTTTGTGTTGATTGAAAATTTTTAAAGTCAATCTTCCTAATTTGAAGTCGAATTTCAACATTTCTTATATATTTGAGTAAGTTTGCATCTAACTTTGTCAGATATCGTCGATTAACATCCATTGAAGCCCATTGAGGTCGATTGTCACTTTGTGTTGATTGAAAATTTTCAAAGTCAATCTTCCTAATTTGAAGTCGAATTTCAACATTTCTTATATATTTGAGTGAGTTTGCATCTAACTTTGTCAGATATCGTCGATTAACATTCATTGAAGCCCATTGAGGTCGATTGTCACTTTGTGTTGATTGAAAATTTTCAAAGTCAATCTTCCTAATTTGAAGTCGAATTTCAACATTTCTTATATATTTGAGTAAGTTTGCATCTAACTTTGTCAGATATCGTCGATTAACATCCATTGAAGCCCATTGAGGTCGATTGTCACTTTGTGTTGATTGAAAATTTTCAAAGTCAATCTTCCTAATTTGAAGTCGAATTTCAACATTTCTTATATATTTGAGTGAGTTTGCATCTAACTTTGTCAGATATCGTCGATTAACATTCATTGAAGCCCATTGAGGTCGATTGTCACTTTGTGTTGATTGAAAATTTTCAAAGTCAATCTTCCTAATTTGAAGTCGAATTTCAACATTTCTTATATATTTGAGTAAGTTTGCATCTAACTTTGTCAGATATCGTCGATTAACATCCATTGAAGCCCATTGAGGTCGATTGTCACTTTGTGTTGATTGAAAATTTTCAAAGTCTATCTTCCTAATTTGAAGTCGAATTTTAACATTTCTTATATATTTGAGTGAGTTTGCATCTAACTTTGTCAGATATCGTCGATAAACGTTCATTGAAGGCCATTGAGGTCGATTGTCACTTTGTGTTGATTGAAAATTTTCAAAGTCAATCTTCCTAATTTGAAGTCGAATTTCAACATTTCTTATTTATTTGAGTAAGTTTGCATCTAACTTTGTCAGATATCGTCGATTAACATCCATTGAAGCCCATTGAGGTCGATTGTCACTTTGTGTTGATTGAAAATTTTTAAAGTCAATCTTCCTAATTTGAAGTCGAATTTCAACATTTCTCATATATTTGAGTGAGTTTGTCAGATAACTTTGTCAGATATCGTCGATTAACATCTATTGAAGCCCATTGAGGTCGATTGTCACTTTGTGATGATTGAAAATTTTCAAAGTCTATCTTCCTAATTTGAAGTCGAATTTCAACATTTCTCATATATTTGAGTAAGTTTGCATCTAACTTTGTCAGATATCGTCGATTAACATCCATTGAAGCCCATTGAGGTCGATTGTCACTTTGTGTTGATTGAAAATTTTTAAAGTCAATCTTCCTAATTTGAAGTCGAATTTCAACATTTCTTATATATTTGAGTAAGTTTGCATCTAACTTTGTCAGATATCGTCGATTAACATCCATTGAAGCCCATTGAGGTCGATTGTCACTTTGTGATGATCGAAAATTTTCAAAGTCTATCTTCCTAATTTGAAGTCGAATTTCAACATTTCTTATATATTTGAGTGAGTTTGCATCTAAATTTGTCAGATATCGTCGATTGACATTCATTGAAGCCCATTGAGGTCGATTGTCACTTTGTGTTGATTGAAAATTTTCAAAGTCAATCTTCCTAATTTGAAGTCGAATTTCAACATTTCTTATATATTTGAGTAAGTTTGCATCTTACTTTGTCAGATATCGTCGATTAACATCCATTGAAGCCCATTGAGGTCGATTGTCACTTTGTGATGATTGAAAATTTTCAAAGTCTACCTTCCTAATTTGAAGTCGAATTTCAACATTTCTTATATATTTGAGTAAGTTTGCATCTAACTTTGTCAGATATCGTCGATTAACATCCATTGAAGCCCATTGAGGTCGATATTCACTTTGTGTTGATTGAAAATTTTCAAAGTCTATCTTCCTAATTTGAAGTCGAATTTTAACATTTCTTATATATTTGAGTGAGTTTGCATCTAACTTTGTCAGATATCGTCGATAAACGTTCATTGAAGGCCATTGAGGTCGATTGTCACTTTGTGTTGATTGAAAATTTTCAAAGTCAATCTTCCTAATTTGAAGTCGAATTTCAACATTTCTTATTTATTTGAGTAAGTTTGCATCTAACTTTGTCAGATATCGTCGATTAATATCTATTGAAGCCCATTGAGGTCGATTGTCACTTTGTGATGATTGAAAATTTTCAAAGTCTATCTTCCTAATTTGAAGTCGAATTTCAACATTTCTCATATATTTGAGTGAGTTTGCATCTACTTTTGTCAGATATCGTCGATTAACATCCATTGAAGCCCATTGAGGTCGATTGTCACTTTGTGTTGATTGAAAATTTTCAAAGTCTATCTTCCTAATTTGAAGTCGAATTTTAACATTTCTTATATATTTGAGTGAGTTTGCATCTAACTTTGTCAGATATCGTCGATAAACGTTCATTGAAGGCCATTGAGGTCGATTGTCACTTTGTGTTGATTGAAAATTTTCAAAGTCAATCTTCCTAATTTGAAGTCGAATTTCAACATTTCTTATATATTTGAGTAAGTTTGCATCTAACTTTGTCAGATATCGTCGATTAACATCCATTGAAGCCCATTGAGGTCGATTGTCACTTTGTGTTGATTGAAAATTTTCAAAGTCAATCTTCCTAATTTGAAGTCGAATTTCAACATTTCTTATATATTTGAGTGAGTTTGCATCTAACTTTGTCAGATATCGTCGATTAACATTCATTGAAGCCCATTGAGGTCGATTGTCACTTTGTGTTGATTGAAAATTTTCAAAGTCAATCTTCCTAATTTGAAGTCGAATTTCAACATTTCTTATATATTTGAGTAAGTTTGCATCTAACTTTGTCAGATATCGTCGATTAACATCCATTGAAGCCCATTGAGGTCGATTGTCACTTTGTGTTGATTGAAAATTTTCAAAGTCTATCTTCCTAATTTGAAGTCGAATTTTTAAATTTCTTATATATTTGAGTGAGTTTGCATCTAACTTTGTCAGATATCGTCGATAGACGTTCATTGAAGGCCATTGAGGTCGATTGTCACTTTGTGTTGATTGAAAATTTTCAAAGTCAATCTTCCTAATTTGAAGTCGAATTTCAACATTTCCTATATATTTGAGTGAGTTTGCATCTAACTTTGTCAGATATCGTCGATAAACATTCATTGAAGCCCATTGAGGTCGATTGTCACTTTGTGTTGATTGAAAATTTTTAAAGTCAATCTTCCTAATTTGAAGTCGAATTTCAACATTTCTTATATATTTGAGTAAGTTTGCATCTAAATTTGTCAGATATCGTCGATTAACATCTATTGAAGCCCATTGAGGTCGATTGTCACTTTGTGTTGATTGAAAATTTTCAAAGTCAATCTTCCTAATTTGAAGTCGAATTTCAACATTTCTTATATATTTGAGTGAGTTTGCATCTAACTTTGTAAGATATCGTCGATTAACATTCATTGAAGCCCATTGAGGTCGATTGTCACTTTGTGTTGATTGAAAATTTTCAAAGTCTATCTTCCTAATTTGAAGTCGAATTTCAACATTTCTTATATATTTGAGTGAGTTTGCATCTAACTTTGTCAGATATCGTCGATAAACGTTCATTGAAGGCCATTGAGGTCGATTGTCACTTTGTGTTGATTGAAAATTTTCAAAGTCAATCTTCCTAATTTGAAGTCGAATTTCAACATTTCTTATTTATTTGAGTAAGTTTGCATCTAACTTTGTCAGATATCGTCGATTAATATCTATTGAAGCCCATTGAGGTCGATTGTCACTTTGTGATGATTGAAAATTTTCAAAGTCTATCTTCCTAATTTGAAGTCGAATTTCAACATTTCTCATATATTTGAGTGAGTTTGCATCTACTTTTGTCAGATATCGTCGATTAACATCCATTGAAGCCCATTGAGGTCGATTGTCACTTTGTGTTGATTGAAAATTTTTAAAGTCAATCTTCCTAATTTGAAGTCGAATTTCAACATTTCTTATATATTTGAGTAAGTTTGCATCTAACTTTGTCAGATATCGTCGATTAACATCCATTGAAGCCCATTGAGGTCGATTGTCACTTTGTGTTGATTGAAAATTTTCAAAGTCAATCTTCCTAATTTGAAGTCGAATTTCAACATTTCTTATATATTTGAGTGAGTTTGCATCTAACTTTGTCAGATATCGTCGATTAACATTCATTGAAGCCCATTGAGGTCGATTGTCACTTTGTGTTGATTGAAAATTTTCAAAGTCAATCTTCCTAATTTGAAGTCGAATTTCAACATTTCTTATATATTTGAGTAAGTTTGCATCTAAATTTGTCAGATATCGTCGATTAACATCTATTGAAGCCCATTGAGGTCGATTGTCACTTTGTGTTGATTGAAAATTTTCAAAGTCAATCTTCCTAATTTGAAGTCGAATTTCAACATTTCTTATATATTTGAGTGAGTTTGCATCTAACTTTGTAAGATATCGTCGATTAACATTCATTGAAGCCCATTGAGGTCGATTGTCACTTTGTGTTGATTGAAAATTTTCAAAGTCTATCTTCCTAATTTGAAGTCGAATTTCAACATTTCTTATATATTTGAGTGAGTTTGCATCTAACTTTGTCAGATATCGTCGATAAACGTTCATTGAAGGCCATTGAGGTCGATTGTCACTTTGTGTTGATTGAAAATTTTCAAAGTCAATCTTCCTAATTTGAAGTCGAATTTCAACATTTCTTATTTATTTGAGTAAGTTTGCATCTAACTTTGTCAGATATCGTCGATTAATATCTATTGAAGCCCATTGAGGTCGATTGTCACTTTGTGATGATTGAAAATTTTCAAAGTCTATCTTCCTTATTTGAAGTCGAATTTCAACATTTCTCATATATTTGAGTGAGTTTGCATCTACTTTTGTCAGATATCGTCGATTAACATCCATTGAAGCCCATTGAGGTCGATTGTCACTTTGTGTTGATTGAAAATTTTTAAAGTCAATCTTCCTAATTTGAAGTCGAATTTCAACATTTCTTATATATTTGAGTAAGTTTGCATCTAACTTTGTCAGATATCGTCGATTAACATCCATTGAAGCCCATTGAGGTCGATTGTCACTTTGTGTTGATTGAAAATTTTCAAAGTCAATCTTCCTAATTTGAAGTCGAATTTCAACATTTCTTATATATTTGAGTGAGTTTGCATCTAACTTTGTCAGATATCGTCGATTAACATTCATTGAAGCCCATTGAGGTCGATTGTCACTTTGTGTTGATTGAAAATTTTCAAAGTCAATCTTCCTAATTTGAAGTCGAATTTCAACATTTCTTATATATTTGAGTAAGTTTGCATCTAACTTTGTCAGATATCGTCGATTAACATCCATTGAAGCCCATTGAGGTCGATTGTCACTTTGTGTTGATTGAAAATTTTCAAAGTCTATCTTCCTAATTTGAAGTCGAATTTTAACATTTCTTATATATTTGAGTGAGTTTGCATCTAACTTTGTCAGATATCGTCGATAAACGTTCATTGAAGGCCACTGAGGTCGATTGTCACTTTGTGTTGATTGAAAATTTTCAAAGTCAATCTTCCTAATTTGAAGTCGAATTTCAACATTTCCTATATATTTGAGTGAGTTTGCATCTAACTTTGTCAGATATCGTCGATAAACATCCATTGAAGCCCATTGAGGTCGATTGTCACTTTGTGTTGATTGAAAATTTTCAAAGTCAATCTTCCTAATTTGAAGTCGAATTTCAACATTTCCTATATATTTGAGTGAGTTTGCATCTAACTTTGTCAGATATCGTCGATTAACATCCATTGAAGCCCATTGAGGTCGATTGTCACTTTGTGTTGATTGAAAATTTTCAAAGTCAATCTTCCTAATTTGAAGTCGAATTTCAACATTTCTTATATATTTGAGTGAGTCTGCATCTAACTTTGTCAGATATCGTCGATTAACATTCATTGAAGCCCATTGAGGTCGATTGTCACTTTGTGTTGATTGAAAATTTTCAAAGTCAATCTTCCTAATTTGAAGTCGAATTTCAACATTTCTTATATATTTGAGTAAGTTTGCATCTAACTTTGTCAGATATCGTCGATTAACATCCATTGAAGCCCATTGAGGTCGATTGTCACTTTGTGTTGATTGAAAATTTTCAAAGTCTATCTTCCTAATTTGAAGTCGAATTTTAACATTTCTTATATATTTGAGTGAGTTTGCATCTAACTTTGTCAGATATCGTCGATAAACGTTCATTGAAGGCCACTGAGGTCGATTGTCACTTTGTGTTGATTGAAAATTTTCAAAGTCAATCTTCCTAATTTGAAGTCGAATTTCAACATTTCCTATATATTTGAGTGAGTTTGCATCTAACTTTGTCAGATATCGTCGATAAACATCCATTGAAGCCCATTGAGGTCGATTGTCACTTTGTGTTGATTGAAAATTTTCAAAGTCAATCTTCCTAATTTGAAGTCGAATTTCAACATTTCCTATATATTTGAGTGAGTTTGCATCTAACTTTGTCAGATATCGTCGATTAACATCCATTGAAGCCCATTGAGGTCGATTGTCACTTTGTGTTGATTGAAAATTTTCAAAGTCAATCTTCCTAATTTGAAGTCGAATTTCAACATTTCTTATATATTTGAGTGAGTCTGCATCTAACTTTGTCAGATATCGTCGATTAACATTCATTGAAGCCCATTGAGGTCGATTGTCACTTTGTGTTGATTGAAAATTTTCAAAGTCAATCTTCCTAATTTGAAGTCGAATTTCAACATTTCTTATATATTTGAGTAAGTTTGCATCTAACTTTGTCAGATATCGTCGATTAACATCCATTGAAGCCCATTGAGGTCGATTGTCACTTTGTGTTGATTGAAAATTTTCAAAGTCTATCTTCCTAATTTGAAGTCGAATTTCAACATTTCTTATTTATTTGAGTAAGTTTGCATCTAACTTTGTCAGATATCGTCGATTAATATCTATTGAAGCCCATTGAGGTCGATTGTCACTTTGTGATGATTGAAAATTTTCAAAGTCTATCTTCCTAATTTGAAGTCGAATTTCAACATTTCTCATATATTTGAGTGAGTTTGCATCTACTTTTGTCAGATATCGTCGATTAACATCCATTGAAGCCCATTGAGGTCGATTGTCACTTTGTGTTGATTGAAAATTTTTAAAGTCAATCTTCCTAATTTGAAGTCGAATTTCAACATTTCTTATATATTTGAGTAAGTTTGCATCTAACTTTGTCAGATATCGTCGATTAACATCCATTGAAGCCCATTGAGGTCGATTGTCACTTTGTGTTGATTGAAAATTTTCAAAGTCAATCTTCCTAATTTGAAGTCGAATTTCAACATTTCTTATATATTTGAGTGAGTTTGCATCTAACTTTGTCAGATATCGTCGATTAACATTCATTGAAGCCCATTGAGGTCGATTGTCACTTTGTGTTGATTGAAAATTTTCAAAGTCAATCTTCCTAATTTGAAGTCGAATTTCAACATTTCTTATATATTTGAGTAAGTTTGCATCTAACTTTGTCAGATATCGTCGATTAACATCCATTGAAGCCCATTGAGGTCGATTGTCACTTTGTGTTGATTGAAAATTTTCAAAGTCAATCTTCCTAATTTGAAGTCGAATTTCAACATTTCTTATATATTTGAGTAAGTTTGCATCTAACTTTGTCAGATATCGTCGATTAACATCCATTGAAGCCCATTGAGGTCGATTGTCACTTTGTGTTGATTGAAAATTTTCAAAGTCAATCTTCCTAATTTGAAGTCGAATTTCAACATTTCTTATATATTTGAGTGAGTTTGCATCTAACTTTGTCAGATATCGTCGATTAACATTCATTGAAGCCCATTGAGGTCGATTGTCACTTTGTGTTGATTGAAAATTTTCAAAGTCAATCTTCCTAATTTGAAGTCGAATTTCAACATTTCTTATATATTTGAGTAAGTTTGCATCTAACTTTGTCAGATATCGTCGATTAACATCCATTGAAGCCCATTGAGGTCGATTGTCACTTTGTGTTGATTGAAAATTTTCAAAGTCTATCTTCCTAATTTGAAGTCGAATTTTAACATTTCTTATATATTTGAGTGAGTTTGCATCTAACTTTGTCAGATATCGTCGATAAACGTTCATTGAAGGCCATTGAGGTCGATTGTCACTTTGTGTTGATTGAAAATTTTCAAAGTCAATCTTCCCAATTTGAAGTCGAATTTCAACATTTCTTATTTATTTGAGTAAGTTTGCATCTAACTTTGTCAGATATCGTCGATTAACATCCATTGAAGCCCATTGAGGTCGATTGTCACTTTGTGATGATTGAAAATTTTCAAAGTCTATCTTCCTAATTTGAAGTCGAATTTCAACATTTCTCATATATTTGAGTAAGTTTGCATCTAACTTTGTCAGATATCGTCGATTAACATCCATTGAAGCCCATTGAGGTCGATTGTCACTTTGTGTTGATTGAAAATTTTCAAAGTCAATCTTCCTAATTTGAAGTCGAATTTCAACATTTCCTATATATTTGAGTGAGTTTGCATCTAACTTTGTCAGATATCGTCGATAAACATTCATTGAAGCCCATTGAGGTCGATTGTCACTTTGTGTTGATTGAAAATTTTCAAAGTCAATCTTCCTAATTTGAAGTCGAATTTCAACATTTCTTATATATTTGAGTGAGTTTGCATCTAACTTTGTAAGATATCGTCGATTAACATTCATTGAAGCCCATTGAGGTCGATTGTCACTTTGTGTTGATTGAAAATTTTTAAAGTCAATCTTCCTAATTTGAAGTCGAATTTCAACATTTCTTATATATTTGAGTAAGTTTGCATCTAACTTTGTCAGATATCGTCGATTAACATCCATTGAAGCCCATTGAGGTCGATTGTCACTTTGTGTTGATTGAAAATTTTCAAAGTCAATCTTCCTAATTTGAAGTCGAATTTCAACATTTCTTATATATTTGAGTGAGTTTGCATCTAACTTTGTCAGATATCGTCGATTAACATTCATTGAAGCCCATTGAGGTCGATTGTCACTTTGTGTTGATTGAAAATTTTCAAAGTCTATCTTCCTAATTTGAAGTCGAATTTTAACATTTCTTATATATTTGAGTGAGTTTGCATCTAACTTTGTCAGATATCGTCGATTAACATCCATTGAAGCCCATTGAGGTCGATTGTCACTTTGTGTTGATTGAAAATTTTTAAAGTCAATCTTCCTAATTTGAAGTCGAATTTCAACATTTCTTATATATTTGAGTAAGTTTGCATCTAACTTTGTCAGATATCGTCGATTAACATCCATTGAAGCCCATTGAGGTCGATTGTCACTTTGTGTTGATTGAAAATTTTCAAAGTCAATCTTCCTAATTTGAAGTCGAATTTCAACATTTCTTATATATTTGAGTGAGTTTGCATCTAACTTTGTCAGATATCGTCGATTAACATTCATTGAAGCCCATTGAGGTCGATTGTCACTTTGTGTTGATTGAAAATTTTCAAAGTCTATCTTCCTAATTTGAAGTCGAATTTTAACATTTCTTATATATTTGAGTGAGTTTGCATCTAACTTTGTCAGATATCGTCGATAAACGTTCATTGAAGGCCACTGAGGTCGATTGTCACTTTGTGTTGATTGAAAATTTTCAAAGTCAATCTTCCTAATTTGAAGTCGAATTTCAACATTTC
Organism: Diorhabda carinulata; assembly: GCF_026250575.1. Taxonomy (NCBI): domain Eukaryota; kingdom Metazoa; phylum Arthropoda; class Insecta; order Coleoptera; family Chrysomelidae; genus Diorhabda; species Diorhabda carinulata. The sequence goes on from NC_079463.1 coordinate 17,848,521, forward strand.
CTATATATTTGAGTGAGTTTGCATCTAACTTTGTCAGATATCGTCGATAAACATCCATTGAAGCCCATTGAGGTCGATTGTCACTTTGTGTTGATTGAAAATTTTCAAAGTCAATCTTCCTAATTTGAAGTCGAATTTCAACATTTCTTATATATTTGAGTGAGTTTGCATCTAACTTTGTCAGATATCGTCGATTAACATTCATTGAAGCCCATTGAGGTCGATTGTCACTTTGTGTTGATTGAAAATTTTCAAAGTCTATCTTCCTAATTTGAAGTCGAATTTTAACATTTCTTATATATTTGAGTGAGTTTGCATCTAACTTTGTCAGATATCGTCGATAAACGTTCATTGAAGGCCACTGAGGTCGATTGTCACTTTGTGTTGATTGAAAATTTTCAAAGTCAATCTTCCTAATTTGAAGTCGAATTTCAACATTTCCTATATATTTGAGTGAGTTTGCATCTAACTTTGTCAGATATCGTCGATAAACGTTCATTGAAGGCCATTGAGGTCGATTGTCACTTTGTGTTGATTGAAAATTTTCAAAGTCAATCTTCCTAATTTGAAGTCGAATTTCAACATTTCCTATATATTTGAGTGAGTTTGCATCTAACTTTGTCAGATATCGTCGATAAACATTCATTGAAGCCCATTGAGGTCGATTGTCACTTTGTGTTGATTGAAAATTTTCAAAGTCAATCTTCCTAATTTGAAGTCGAATTTCAACATTTCTTATATATTTGAGTGAGTTTGCATCTAACTTTGTAAGATATCGTCGATTAACATTCATTGAAGCCCATTGAGGTCGATTGTCACTTTGTGTTGATTGAAAATTTTTAAAGTCAATCTTCCTAATTTGAAGTCGAATTTCAACATTTCTTATATATTTGAGTAAGTTTGCATCTAACTTTGTCAGATATCGTCGATTAACATCCATTGAAGCCCATTGAGGTCGATTGTCACTTTGTGTTGATTGAAAATTTTCAAAGTCAATCTTCCTAATTTGAAGTCGAATTTCAACATTTCTTATATATTTGAGTGAGTTTGCATCTAACTTTGTCAGATATCGTCGATTAACATTCATTGAAGCCCATTGAGGTCGATTGTCACTTTGTGTTGATTGAAAATTTTCAAAGTCTATCTTCCTAATTTGAAGTCGAATTTTAACATTTCTTATATATTTGAGTGAGTTTGCATCTAACTTTGTCAGATATCGTCGATTAACATCCATTGAAGCCCATTGAGGTCGATTGTCACTTTGTGTTGATTGAAAATTTTTAAAGTCAATCTTCCTAATTTGAAGTCGAATTTCAACATTTCTTATATATTTGAGTAAGTTTGCATCTAACTTTGTCAGATATCGTCGATTAACATCCATTGAAGCCCATTGAGGTCGATTGTCACTTTGTGTTGATTGAAAATTTTCAAAGTCAATCTTCCTAATTTGAAGTCGAATTTCAACATTTCTTATATATTTGAGTGAGTTTGCATCTAACTTTGTCAGATATCATCGATTAACATTCATTGAAGCCCATTGAGGTCGATTGTCACTTTGTGTTGATTGAAAATTTTCAAAGTCAATCTTCCTAATTTGAAGTCGAATTTCAACATTTCTTATATATTTGAGTAAGTTTGCATCTAAATTTGTCAGATATCGTCGATTAACATCTATTGAAGCCCATTGAGGTCGATTGTCACTTTGTGTTGATTGAAAATTTTCAAAGTCAATCTTCCTAATTTGAAGTCGAATTTCAACATTTCTTATATATTTGAGTGAGTTTGCATCTAACTTTGTAAGATATCGTCGATTAACATTCATTGAAGCCCATTGAGGTCGATTGTCACTTTGTGTTGATTGAAAATTTTCAAAGTCTATCTTCCTAATTTGAAGTCGAATTTCAACATTTCTTATATATTTGAGTGAGTTTGCATCTAACTTTGTCAGATATCGTCGATAAACGTTCATTGAAGGCCATTGAGGTCGATTGTCACTTTGTGTTGATTGAAAATTTTCAAAGTCAATCTTCCTAATTTGAAGTCGAATTTCAACATTTCTTATATATTTGAGTAAGTTTGCATCTAAATTTGTCAGATATCGTCGATTAACATCTATTGAAGCCCATTGAGGTCGATTGTCACTTTGTGTTGATTGAAAATTTTCAAAGTCAATCTTCCTAATTTGAAGTCGAATTTCAACATTTCTTATATATTTGAGTGAGTTTGCATCTAACTTTGTCAGATATCGTCGATTAATATCTATTGAAGCCCATTGAGGTCGATTGTCACTTTGTGATGATTGAAAATTTTCAAAGTCTATCTTCCTAATTTGAAGTCGAATTTCAACATTTCTCATATATTTGAGTGAGTTTGCATCTACTTTTGTCAGATATCGTCGATTAACATCCATTGAAGCCCATTGAGGTCGATTGTCACTTTGTGTTGATTGAAAATTTTTAAAGTCAATCTTCCTAATTTGAAGTCGAATTTCAACATTTCTTATATATTTGAGTAAGTTTGCATCTAACTTTGTCAGATATCGTCGATTAACATCCATTGAAGCCCATTGAGGTCGATTGTCACTTTGTGTTGATTGAAAATTTTCAAAGTCAATCTTCCTAATTTGAAGTCGAATTTCAACATTTCTTATATATTTGAGTGAGTTTGCATCTAACTTTGTCAGATATCGTCGATTAACATTCATTGAAGCCCATTGAGGTCGATTGTCACTTTGTGTTGATTGAAAATTTTCAAAGTCAATCTTCCTAATTTGAAGTCGAATTTCAACATTTCTTATATATTTGAGTAAGTTTGCATCTAACTTTGTCAGATATCGTCGATTAACATCCATTGAAGCCCATTGAGGTCGATTGTCACTTTGTGTTGATTGAAAATTTTCAAAGTCTATCTTCCTAATTTGAAGTCGAATTTTAACATTTCTTATATATTTGAGTGAGTTTGCATCTAACTTTGTCAGATATCGTCGATAAACGTTCATTGAAGGCCATTGAGGTCGATTGTCACTTTGTGTTGATTGAAAATTTTCAAAGTCAATCTTCCTAATTTGAAGTCGAATTTCAACATTTCTTATATATTTGAGTGAGTTTGCATCTAACTTTGTAAGATATCGTCGATTAACATTCATTGAAGCCCATTGAGGTCGATTGTCACTTTGTGTTGATTGAAAATTTTCAAAGTCTATCTTCCTAATTTGAAGTCGAATTTCAACATTTCTTATATATTTGAGTAAGTTTGCATCTAACTTTGTCAGATATCGTCGATTAACATCCATTGAAGCCCATTGAGGTCGATTGTCACTTTGTGTTGATTGAAAATTTTCAAAGTCTATCTTCCTAATTTGAAGTCGAATTTCAACATTTCTTATATATTTGAGTGAGTTTGCATCTAACTTTGTCAGATATCGTCGATAAACGTTCATTGAAGGCCATTGAGGTCGATTGTCACTTTGTGTTGATTGAAAATTTTCAAAGTCAATCTTCCTAATTTGAAGTCGAATTTCAACATTTCTTATATATTTGAGTAAGTTTGCATCTAACTTTGTCAGATATCGTCGATTAACATCCATTGAAGCCCATTGAGGTCGATTGTCACTTTGTGTTGATTGAAAATTTTCAAAGTCAATCTTCCTAATTTGAAGTCGAATTTCAACATTTCTTATATATTTGAGTAAGTTTGCATCTAACTTTGTCAGATATCGTCGATTAACATCCATTGAAGCCCATTGAGGTCGATTGTCACTTTGTGTTGATTGAAAATTTTCAAAGTCAATCTTCCTAATTTGAAGTCGAATTTCAACATTTCTTATATATTTGAGTGAGTTTGCATCTAACTTTGTCAGATATCGTCGATTAACATTCATTGAAGCCCATTGAGGTCGATTGTCACTTTGTGTTGATTGAAAATTTTCAAAGTCAATCTTCCTAATTTGAAGTCGAATTTCAACATTTCTTATATATTTGAGTAAGTTTGTATCTAACTTTGTCAGATATCGTCGATTAACATCCATTGAAGCCCATTGAGGTCGATTGTCACTTTGTGTTGATTGAAAATTTTCAAAGTCTATCTTCCTAATTTGAAGTCGAATTTTAACATTTCTTATATATTTGAGTGAGTTTGCATCTAACTTTGTCAGATATCGTCGATAAACGTTCATTGAAGGCCATTGAGGTCGATTGTCACTTTGTGTTGATTGAAAATTTTCAAAGTCAATCTTCCTAATTTGAAGTCGAATTTCAACATTTCTTATTTATTTGAGTAAGTTTGCATCTAACTTTGTCAGATATCGTCGATTAATATCTATTGAAGCCCATTGAGGTCGATTGTCACTTTGTGATGATTGAAAATTTTCAAAGTCTATCTTCCTAATTTGAAGTCGAATTTCAACATTTCTCATATATTTGAGTGAGTTTGCATCTACTTTTGTCAGATATCGTCGATTAACATCCATTGAAGCCCATTGAGGTCGATTGTCACTTTGTGTTGATTGAAAATTTTTAAAGTCAATCTTCCTAATTTGAAGTCGAATTTCAACATTTCTTATATATTTGAGTAAGTTTGCATCTAACTTTGTCAGATATCGTCGATTAACATCCATTGAAGCCCATTGAGGTCGATTGTCACTTTGTGTTGATTGAAAATTTTCAAAGTCAATCTTCCTAATTTGAAGTCGAATTTCAACATTTCTTATATATTTGAGTGAGTTTGCATCTAACTTTGTCAGATATCGTCGATTAACATTCATTGAAGCCCATTGAGGTCGATTGTCACTTTGTGTTGATTGAAAATTTTCAAAGTCTATCTTCCTAATTTGAAGTCGAATTTTAACATTTCTTATATATTTGAGTGAGTTTGCATCTAACTTTGTCAGATATCGTCGATTAACATCCATTGAAGCCCATTGAGGTCGATTGTCACTTTGTGTTGATTGAAAATTTTTAAAGTCAATCTTCCTAATTTGAAGTCGAATTTCAACATTTCTTATATATTTGAGTAAGTTTGCATCTAACTTTGTCAGATATCGTCGATTAACATCCATTGAAGCCCATTGAGGTCGATTGTCACTTTGTGTTGATTGAAAATTTTCAAAGTCAATCTTCCTAATTTGAAGTCGAATTTCAACATTTCTTATATATTTGAGTGAGTTTGCATCTAACTTTGTCAGATATCGTCGATTAACATTCATTGAAGCCCATTGAGGTCGATTGTCACTTTGTGTTGATTGAAAATTTTCAAAGTCAATCTTCCTAATTTGAAGTCGAATTTCAACATTTCTTATATATTTGAGTAAGTTTGCATCTAAATTTGTCAGATATCGTCGATTAACATCTATTGAAGCCCATTGAGGTCGATTGTCACTTTGTGTTGATTGAAAATTTTCAAAGTCAATCTTCCTAATTTGAAGTCGAATTTCAACATTTCTTATATATTTGAGTGAGTTTGCATCTAACTTTGTAAGATATCGTCGATTAACATTCATTGAAGCCCATTGAGGTCGATTGTCACTTTGTGTTGATTGAAAATTTTCAAAGTCTATCTTCCTAATTTGAAGTCGAATTTCAACATTTCTTATATATTTGAGTGAGTTTGCATCTAACTTTGTCAGATATCGTCGATAAACGTTCATTGAAGGCCATTGAGGTCGATTGTCACTTTGTGTTGATTGAAAATTTTCAAAGTCAATCTTCCTAATTTGAAGTCGAATTTCAACATTTCTTATTTATTTGAGTAAGTTTGCATCTAACTTTGTCAGATATCGTCGATTAATATCTATTGAAGCCCATTGAGGTCGATTGTCACTTTGTGATGATTGAAAATTTTCAAAGTCTATCTTCCTAATTTGAAGTCGAATTTCAACATTTCTTATATATTTGAGTAAGTTTGTATCTAACTTTGTCAGATATCGTCGATTAACATCCATTGAAGCCCATTGAGGTCGATTGTCACTTTGTGTTGATTGAAAATTTTCAAAGTCTATCTTCCTAATTTGAAGTCGAATTTTAACATTTCTTATATATTTGAGTGAGTTTGCATCTAACTTTGTCAGATATCGTCGATAAACGTTCATTGAAGGCCATTGAGGTCGATTGTCACTTTGTGTTGATTGAAAATTTTCAAAGTCAATCTTCCTAATTTGAAGTCGAATTTCAACATTTCTTATTTATTTGAGTAAGTTTGCATCTAACTTTGTCAGATATCGTCGATTAATATCTATTGAAGCCCATTGAGGTCGATTGTCACTTTGTGATGATTGAAAATTTTCAAAGTCTATCTTCCTAATTTGAAGTCGAATTTCAACATTTCTCATATATTTGAGTGAGTTTGCATCTACTTTTGTCAGATATCGTCGATTAACATCCATTGAAGCCCATTGAGGTCGATTGTCACTTTGTGTTGATTGAAAATTTTTAAAGTCAATCTTCCTAATTTGAAGTCGAATTTCAACATTTCTTATATATTTGAGTAAGTTTGCATCTAACTTTGTCAGATATCGTCGATTAACATCCATTGAAGCCCATTGAGGTCGATTGTCACTTTGTGTTGATTGAAAATTTTCAAAGTCAATCTTCCTAATTTGAAGTCGAATTTCAACATTTCTTATATATTTGAGTGAGTTTGCATCTAACTTTGTCAGATATCGTCGATTAACATTCATTGAAGCCCATTGAGGTCGATTGTCACTTTGTGTTGATTGAAAATTTTCAAAGTCTATCTTCCTAATTTGAAGTCGAATTTTAACATTTCTTATATATTTGAGTGAGTTTGCATCTAACTTTGTCAGATATCGTCGATAAACGTTCATTGAAGGCCACTGAGGTCGATTGTCACTTTGTGTTGATTGAAAATTTTCAAAGTCAATCTTCCTAATTTGAAGTCGAATTTCAACATTTCCTATATATTTGAGTGAGTTTGCATCTAACTTTGTCAGATATCGTCGATAAACATCCATTGAAGCCCATTGAGGTCGATTGTCACTTTGTGTTGATTGAAAATTTTCAAAGTCAATCTTCCTAATTTGAAGTCGAATTTCAACATTTCTTATATATTTGAGTGAGTTTGCATCTAACTTTGTCAGATATCGTCGATTAACATTCATTGAAGCCCATTGAGGTCGATTGTCACTTTGTGTTGATTGAAAATTTTCAAAGTCTATCTTCCTAATTTGAAGTCGAATTTTAACATTTCTTATATATTTGAGTGAGTTTGCATCTAACTTTGTCAGATATCGTCGATAAACGTTCATTGAAGGCCACTGAGGTCGATTGTCACTTTGTGTTGATTGAAAATTTTCAAAGTCAATCTTCCTAATTTGAAGTCGAATTTCAACATTTCCTATATATTTGAGTGAGTTTGCATCTAACTTTGTCAGATATCGTCGATAAACGTTCATTGAAGGCCATTGAGGTCGATTGTCACTTTGTGTTGATTGAAAATTTTCAAAGTCAATCTTCCTAATTTGAAGTCGAATTTCAACATTTCCTATATATTTGAGTGAGTTTGCATCTAACTTTGTCAGATATCGTCGATAAACATTCATTGAAGCCCATTGAGGTCGATTGTCACTTTGTGTTGATTGAAAATTTTCAAAGTCAATCTTCCTAATTTGAAGTCGAATTTCAACATTTCTTATATATTTGAGTGAGTTTGCATCTAACTTTGTAAGATATCGTCGATTAACATTCATTGAAGCCCATTGAGGTCGATTGTCACTTTGTGTTGATTGAAAATTTTTAAAGTCAATCTTCCTAATTTGAAGTCGAATTTCAACATTTCTTATATATTTGAGTAAGTTTGCATCTAACTTTGTCAGATATCGTCGATTAACATCCATTGAAGCCCATTGAGGTCGATTGTCACTTTGTGTTGATTGAAAATTTTCAAAGTCAATCTTCCTAATTTGAAGTCGAATTTCAACATTTCTTATATATTTGAGTGAGTTTGCATCTAACTTTGTCAGATATCGTCGATTAACATTCATTGAAGCCCATTGAGGTCGATTGTCACTTTGTGTTGATTGAAAATTTTCAAAGTCTATCTTCCTAATTTGAAGTCGAATTTTAACATTTCTTATATATTTGAGTGAGTTTGCATCTAACTTTGTCAGATATCGTCGATTAACATCCATTGAAGCCCATTGAGGTCGATTGTCACTTTGTGTTGATTGAAAATTTTTAAAGTCAATCTTCCTAATTTGAAGTCGAATTTCAACATTTCTTATATATTTGAGTAAGTTTGCATCTAACTTTGTCAGATATCGTCGATTAACATCCATTGAAGCCCATTGAGGTCGATTGTCACTTTGTGTTGATTGAAAATTTTCAAAGTCAATCTTCCTAATTTGAAGTCGAATTTCAACATTTCTTATATATTTGAGTGAGTTTGCATCTAACTTTGTCAGATATCATCGATTAACATTCATTGAAGCCCATTGAGGTCGATTGTCACTTTGTGTTGATTGAAAATTTTCAAAGTCAATCTTCCTAATTTGAAGTCGAATTTCAACATTTCTTATATATTTGAGTAAGTTTGCATCTAAATTTGTCAGATATCGTCGATTAACATCTATTGAAGCCCATTGAGGTCGATTGTCACTTTGTGTTGATTGAAAATTTTCAAAGTCAATCTTCCTAATTTGAAGTCGAATTTCAACATTTCTTATATATTTGAGTGAGTTTGCATCTAACTTTGTAAGATATCGTCGATTAACATTCATTGAAGCCCATTGAGGTCGATTGTCACTTTGTGTTGATTGAAAATTTTCAAAGTCTATCTTCCTAATTTGAAGTCGAATTTCAACATTTCTTATATATTTGAGTGAGTTTGCATCTAACTTTGTCAGATATCGTCGATAAACGTTCATTGAAGGCCATTGAGGTCGATTGTCACTTTGTGTTGATTGAAAATTTTCAAAGTCAATCTTCCTAATTTGAAGTCGAATTTCAACATTTCTTATATATTTGAGTAAGTTTGCATCTAAATTTGTCAGATATCGTCGATTAACATCTATTGAAGCCCATTGAGGTCGATTGTCACTTTGTGTTGATTGAAAATTTTCAAAGTCAATCTTCCTAATTTGAAGTCGAATTTCAACATTTCTTATATATTTGAGTGAGTTTGCATCTAACTTTGTCAGATATCGTCGATTAATATCTATTGAAGCCCATTGAGGTCGATTGTCACTTTGTGATGATTGAAAATTTTCAAAGTCTATCTTCCTAATTTGAAGTCGAATTTCAACATTTCTCATATATTTGAGTGAGTTTGCATCTACTTTTGTCAGATATCGTCGATTAACATCCATTGAAGCCCATTGAGGTCGATTGTCACTTTGTGTTGATTGAAAATTTTTAAAGTCAATCTTCCTAATTTGAAGTCGAATTTCAACATTTCTTATATATTTGAGTAAGTTTGCATCTAACTTTGTCAGATATCGTCGATTAACATCCATTGAAGCCCATTGAGGTCGATTGTCACTTTGTGTTGATTGAAAATTTTCAAAGTCAATCTTCCTAATTTGAAGTCGAATTTCAACATTTCTTATATATTTGAGTGAGTTTGCATCTAACTTTGTCAGATATCGTCGATTAACATTCATTGAAGCCCATTGAGGTCGATTGTCACTTTGTGTTGATTGAAAATTTTCAAAGTCAATCTTCCTAATTTGAAGTCGAATTTCAACATTTCTTATATATTTGAGTAAGTTTGCATCTAACTTTGTCAGATATCGTCGATTAACATCCATTGAAGCCCATTGAGGTCGATTGTCACTTTGTGTTGATTGAAAATTTTCAAAGTCTATCTTCCTAATTTGAAGTCGAATTTTAACATTTCTTATATATTTGAGTGAGTTTGCATCTAACTTTGTCAGATATCGTCGATAAACGTTCATTGAAGGCCATTGAGGTCGATTGTCACTTTGTGTTGATTGAAAATTTTCAAAGTCAATCTTCCTAATTTGAAGTCGAATTTCAACATTTCTTATATATTTGAGTGAGTTTGCATCTAACTTTGTAAGATATCGTCGATTAACATTCATTGAAGCCCATTGAGGTCGATTGTCACTTTGTGTTGATTGAAAATTTTCAAAGTCTATCTTCCTAATTTGAAGTCGAATTTCAACATTTCTTATATATTTGAGTAAGTTTGCATCTAACTTTGTCAGATATCGTCGATTAACATCCATTGAAGCCCATTGAGGTCGATTGTCACTTTGTGTTGATTGAAAATTTTCAAAGTCTATCTTCCTAATTTGAAGTCGAATTTCAACATTTCTTATATATTTGAGTGAGTTTGCATCTAACTTTGTCAGATATCGTCGATAAACGTTCATTGAAGGCCATTGAGGTCGATTGTCACTTTGTGTTGATTGAAAATTTTCAAAGTCAATCTTCCTAATTTGAAGTCGAATTTCAACATTTCTTATATATTTGAGTAAGTTTGCATCTAACTTTGTCAGATATCGTCGATTAACATCCATTGAAGCCCATTGAGGTCGATTGTCACTTTGTGTTGATTGAAAATTTTCAAAGTCAATCTTCCTAATTTGAAGTCGAATTTCAACATTTCTTATATATTTGAGTAAGTTTGCATCTAACTTTGTCAGATATCGTCGATTAACATCCATTGAAGCCCATTGAGGTCGATTGTCACTTTGTGTTGATTGAAAATTTTCAAAGTCAATCTTCCTAATTTGAAGTCGAATTTCAACATTTCTTATATATTTGAGTGAGTTTGCATCTAACTTTGTCAGATATCGTCGATTAACATTCATTGAAGCCCATTGAGGTCGATTGTCACTTTGTGTTGATTGAAAATTTTCAAAGTCAATCTTCCTAATTTGAAGTCGAATTTCAACATTTCTTATATATTTGAGTAAGTTTGTATCTAACTTTGTCAGATATCGTCGATTAACATCCATTGAAGCCCATTGAGGTCGATTGTCACTTTGTGTTGATTGAAAATTTTCAAAGTCTATCTTCCTAATTTGAAGTCGAATTTTAACATTTCTTATATATTTGAGTGAGTTTGCATCTAACTTTGTCAGATATCGTCGATAAACGTTCATTGAAGGCCATTGAGGTCGATTGTCACTTTGTGTTGATTGAAAATTTTCAAAGTCAATCTTCCTAATTTGAAGTCGAATTTCAACATTTCTTATTTATTTGAGTAAGTTTGCATCTAACTTTGTCAGATATCGTCGATTAATATCTATTGAAGCCCATTGAGGTCGATTGTCACTTTGTGATGATTGAAAATTTTCAAAGTCTATCTTCCTAATTTGAAGTCGAATTTCAACATTTCTCATATATTTGAGTGAGTTTGCATCTACTTTTGTCAGATATCGTCGATTAACATCCATTGAAGCCCATTGAGGTCGATTGTCACTTTGTGTTGATTGAAAATTTTTAAAGTCAATCTTCCTAATTTGAAGTCGAATTTCAACATTTCTTATATATTTGAGTAAGTTTGCATCTAACTTTGTCAGATATCGTCGATTAACATCCATTGAAGCCCATTGAGGTCGATTGTCACTTTGTGTTGATTGAAAATTTTCAAAGTCAATCTTCCTAATTTGAAGTCGAATTTCAACATTTCTTATATATTTGAGTGAGTTTGCATCTAACTTTGTCAGATATCGTCGATTAACATTCATTGAAGCCCATTGAGGTCGATTGTCACTTTGTGTTGATTGAAAATTTTCAAAGTCTATCTTCCTAATTTGAAGTCGAATTTTAACATTTCTTATATATTTGAGTGAGTTTGCATCTAACTTTGTCAGATATCGTCGATTAACATCCATTGAAGCCCATTGAGGTCGATTGTCACTTTGTGTTGATTGAAAATTTTTAAAGTCAATCTTCCTAATTTGAAGTCGAATTTCAACATTTCTTATATATTTGAGTAAGTTTGCATCTAACTTTGTCAGATATCGTCGATTAACATCCATTGAAGCCCATTGAGGTCGATTGTCACTTTGTGTTGATTGAAAATTTTCAAAGTCAATCTTCCTAATTTGAAGTCGAATTTCAACATTTCTTATATATTTGAGTGAGTTTGCATCTAACTTTGTCAGATATCGTCGATTAACATTCATTGAAGCCCATTGAGGTCGATTGTCACTTTGTGTTGATTGAAAATTTTCAAAGTCAATCTTCCTAATTTGAAGTCGAATTTCAACATTTCTTATATATTTGAGTAAGTTTGCATCTAAATTTGTCAGATATCGTCGATTAACATCTATTGAAGCCCATTGAGGTCGATTGTCACTTTGTGTTGATTGAAAATTTTCAAAGTCAATCTTCCTAATTTGAAGTCGAATTTCAACATTTCTTATATATTTGAGTGAGTTTGCATCTAACTTTGTAAGATATCGTCGATTAACATTCATTGAAGCCCATTGAGGTCGATTGTCACTTTGTGTTGATTGAAAATTTTCAAAGTCTATCTTCCTAATTTGAAGTCGAATTTCAACATTTCTTATATATTTGAGTGAGTTTGCATCTAACTTTGTCAGATATCGTCGATAAACGTTCATTGAAGGCCATTGAGGTCGATTGTCACTTTGTGTTGATTGAAAATTTTCAAAGTCAATCTTCCTAATTTGAAGTCGAATTTCAACATTTCTTATTTATTTGAGTAAGTTTGCATCTAACTTTGTCAGATATCGTCGATTAATATCTATTGAAGCCCATTGAGGTCGATTGTCACTTTGTGATGATTGAAAATTTTCAAAGTCTATCTTCCTAATTTGAAGTCGAATTTCAACATTTCTTATATATTTGAGTAAGTTTGTATCTAACTTTGTCAGATATCGTCGATTAACATCCATTGAAGCCCATTGAGGTCGATTGTCACTTTGTGTTGATTGAAAATTTTCAAAGTCTATCTTCCTAATTTGAAGTCGAATTTTAACATTTCTTATATATTTGAGTGAGTTTGCATCTAACTTTGTCAGATATCGTCGATAAACGTTCATTGAAGGCCATTGAGGTCGATTGTCACTTTGTGTTGATTGAAAATTTTCAAAGTCAATCTTCCTAATTTGAAGTCGAATTTCAACATTTCTTATTTATTTGAGTAAGTTTGCATCTAACTTTGTCAGATATCGTCGATTAATATCTATTGAAGCCCATTGAGGTCGATTGTCACTTTGTGATGATTGAAAATTTTCAAAGTCTATCTTCCTAATTTGAAGTCGAATTTCAACATTTCTCATATATTTGAGTGAGTTTGCATCTACTTTTGTCAGATATCGTCGATTAACATCCATTGAAGCCCATTGAGGTCGATTGTCACTTTGTGTTGATTGAAAATTTTTAAAGTCAATCTTCCTAATTTGAAGTCGAATTTCAACATTTCTTATATATTTGAGTAAGTTTGCATCTAACTTTGTCAGATATCGTCGATTAACATCCATTGAAGCCCATTGAGGTCGATTGTCACTTTGTGTTGATTGAAAATTTTCAAAGTCAATCTTCCTAATTTGAAGTCGAATTTCAACATTTCTTATATATTTGAGTGAGTTTGCATCTAACTTTGTCAGATATCGTCGATTAACATTCATTGAAGCCCATTGAGGTCGATTGTCACTTTGTGTTGATTGAAAATTTTCAAAGTCTATCTTCCTAATTTGAAGTCGAATTTTAACATTTCTTATATATTTGAGTGAGTTTGCATCTAACTTTGTCAGATATCGTCGATAAACGTTCATTGAAGGCCACTGAGGTCGATTGTCACTTTGTGTTGATTGAAAATTTTCAAAGTCAATCTTCCTAATTTGAAGTCGAATTTCAACATTTCCTATATATTTGAGTGAGTTTGCATCTAACTTTGTCAGATATCGTCGATAAACATCCATTGAAGCCCATTGAGGTCGATTGTCACTTTGTGTTGATTGAAAATTTTCAAAGTCAATCTTCCTAATTTGAAGTCGAATTTCAACATTTCTTATATATTTGAGTGAGTTTGCATCTAACTTTGTCAGATATCGTCGATTAACATTCATTGAAGCCCATTGAGGTCGATTGTCACTTTGTGTTGATTGAAAATTTTCAAAGTCTATCTTCCTAATTTGAAGTCGAATTTTAACATTTCTTATATATTTGAGTGAGTTTGCATCTAACTTTGTCAGATATCGTCGATAAACGTTCATTGAAGGCCACTGAGGTCGATTGTCACTTTGTGTTGATTGAAAATTTTCAAAGTCAATCTTCCTAATTTGAAGTCGAATTTCAACATTTCCTATATATTTGAGTGAGTTTGCATCTAACTTTGTCAGATATCGTCGATAAACGTTCATTGAAGGCCATTGAGGTCGATTGTCACTTTGTGTTGATTGAAAATTTTCAAAGTCAATCTTCCTAATTTGAAGTCGAATTTCAACATTTCCTATATATTTGAGTGAGTTTGCATCTAACTTTGTCAGATATCGTCGATAAACATTCATTGAAGCCCATTGAGGTCGATTGTCACTTTGTGTTGATTGAAAATTTTCAAAGTCAATCTTCCTAATTTGAAGTCGAATTTCAACATTTCTTATATATTTGAGTGAGTTTGCATCTAACTTTGTAAGATATCGTCGATTAACATTCATTGAAGCCCATTGAGGTCGATTGTCACTTTGTGTTGATTGAAAATTTTTAAAGTCAATCTTCCTAATTTGAAGTCGAATTTCAACATTTCTTATATATTTGAGTAAGTTTGCATCTAACTTTGTCAGATATCGTCGATTAACATCCATTGAAGCCCATTGAGGTCGATTGTCACTTTGTGTTGATTGAAAATTTTCAAAGTCAATCTTCCTAATTTGAAGTCGAATTTCAACATTTCTTATATATTTGAGTGAGTTTGCATCTAACTTTGTCAGATATCGTCGATTAACATTCATTGAAGCCCATTGAGGTCGATTGTCACTTTGTGTTGATTGAAAATTTTCAAAGTCTATCTTCCTAATTTGAAGTCGAATTTTAACATTTCTTATATATTTGAGTGAGTTTGCATCTAACTTTGTCAGATATCGTCGATTAACATCCATTGAAGCCCATTGAGGTCGATTGTCACTTTGTGTTGATTGAAAATTTTTAAAGTCAATCTTCCTAATTTGAAGTCGAATTTCAACATTTCTTATATATTTGAGTAAGTTTGCATCTAACTTTGTCAGATATCGTCGATTAACATCCATTGAAGCCCATTGAGGTCGATTGTCACTTTGTGTTGATTGAAAATTTTCAAAGTCAATCTTCCTAATTTGAAGTCGAATTTCAACATTTCTTATATATTTGAGTGAGTTTGCATCTAACTTTGTCAGATATCGTCGATTAACATTCATTGAAGCCCATTGAGGTCGATTGTCACTTTGTGTTGATTGAAAATTTTCAAAGTCAATCTTCCTAATTTGAAGTCGAATTTCAACATTTCTTATATATTTGAGTAAGTTTGCATCTAAATTTGTCAGATATCGTCGATTAACATCTATTGAAGCCCATTGAGGTCGATTGTCACTTTGTGTTGATTGAAAATTTTCAAAGTCAATCTTCCTAATTTGAAGTCGAATTTCAACATTTCTTATATATTTGAGTGAGTTTGCATCTAACTTTGTAAGATATCGTCGATTAACATTCATTGAAGCCCATTGAGGTCGATTGTCACTTTGTGTTGATTGAAAATTTTCAAAGTCTATCTTCCTAATTTGAAGTCGAATTTCAACATTTCTTATATATTTGAGTGAGTTTGCATCTAACTTTGTCAGATATCGTCGATAAACGTTCATTGAAGGCCATTGAGGTCGATTGTCACTTTGTGTTGATTGAAAATTTTCAAAGTCAATCTTCCTAATTTGAAGTCGAATTTCAACATTTCTTATATATTTGAGTAAGTTTGCATCTAAATTTGTCAGATATCGTCGATTAACATCTATTGAAGCCCATTGAGGTCGATTGTCACTTTGTGTTGATTGAAAATTTTCAAAGTCAATCTTCCTAATTTGAAGTCGAATTTCAACATTTCTTATATATTTGAGTGAGTTTGCATCTAACTTTGTCAGATATCGTCGATTAATATCTATTGAAGCCCATTGAGGTCGATTGTCACTTTGTGATGATTGAAAATTTTCAAAGTCTATCTTCCTAATTTGAAGTCGAATTTCAACATTTCTCATATATTTGAGTGAGTTTGCATCTACTTTTGTCAGATATCGTCGATTAACATCCATTGAAGCCCATTGAGGTCGATTGTCACTTTGTGTTGATTGAAAATTTTTAAAGTCAATCTTCCTAATTTGAAGTCGAATTTCAACATTTCTTATATATTTGAGTAAGTTTGCATCTAACTTTGTCAGATATCGTCGATTAACATCCATTGAAGCCCATTGAGGTCGATTGTCACTTTGTGTTGATTGAAAATTTTCAAAGTCAATCTTCCTAATTTGAAGTCGAATTTCAACATTTCTTATATATTTGAGTAAGTTTGCATCTAACTTTGACAGATATCGTCGATTAATATCTATTGAAGCCCATTGAGGTCGATTGTCACTTTGTGATGATTGAAAATTTTCAAAGTCTATCTTCCTAATTTGAAGTCGAATTTCAACATTTCTCATATATTTGAGTGAGTTTGCATCTACTTTTGTCAGATATCGTCGATTAACATCCATTGAAGCCCATTGAGGTCGATTGTCACTTTGTGTTGATTGAAAATTTTTAAAGTCAATCTTCCTAATTTGAAGTCGAATTTCAACATTTCTTATATATTTGAGTAAGTTTGCATCTAACTTTGTCAGATATCGTCGATTAACATCCATTGAAGCCCATTGAGGTCGATTGTCACTTTGTGTTGATTGAAAATTTTCAAAGTCAATCTTCCTAATTTGAAGTCGAATTTCAACATTTCTTATATATTTGAGTAAGTTTGCATCTAACTTTGTCAGATATCGTCGATTAACATCCATTGAAGCCCATTGAGGTCGATTGTCACTTTGTGTTGATTGAAAATTTTCAAAGTCTATCTTCCTAATTTGAAGTCGAATTTTAACATTTCTTATATATTTGAGTGAGTTTGCATCTAACTTTGTCAGATATCGTCGATAAACGTTCATTGAAGGCCATTGAGGTCGATTGTCACTTTGTGTTGATTGAAAATTTTCAAAGTCAATCTTCCTAATTTGAAGTCGAATTTCAACATTTCCTATATATTTGAGTGAGTTTGCATCTAACTTTGTCAGATATCGTCGATAAACATTCATTGAAGCCCATTGAGGTCGATTGTCACTTTGTGTTGATTGAAAATTTTCAAAGTCAATCTTCCTAATTTGAAGTCGAATTTCAACATTTCTTATATATTTGAGTGAGTTTGCATCTAACTTTGTAAGATATCGTCGATTAACATTCATTGAAGCCCATTGAGGTCGATTGTCACTTTGTGTTGATTGAAAATTTTCAAAGTCTATCTTCCTAATTTGAAGTCGAATTTCAACATTTCTTATATATTTGAGTAAGTTTGCATCTAACTTTGTCAGATATCGTCGATTAACATCCATTGAAGCCCATTGAGGTCGATTGTCACTTTGTGTTGATTGAAAATTTTCAAAGTCTATCTTCCTAATTTGAAGTCGAATTTCAACATTTCTTATATATTTGAGTGAGTTTGCATCTAACTTTGTCAGATATCGTCGATAAACGTTCATTGAAGGCCATTGAGGTCGATTGTCACTTTGTGTTGATTGAAAATTTTCAAAGTCAATCTTCCTAATTTGAAGTCGAATTTCAACATTTCTTATATATTTGAGTAAGTTTGCATCTAACTTTGTCAGATATCGTCGATTAACATCCATTGAAGCCCATTGAGGTCGATTGTCACTTTGTGTTGATTGAAAATTTTCAAAGTCAATCTTCCTAATTTGAAGTCGAATTTCAACATTTCTTATATATTTGAGTAAGTTTGCATCTAACTTTGTCAGATATCGTCGATTAACATCCATTGAAGCCCATTGAGGTCGATTGTCACTTTGTGTTGATTGAAAATTTTCAAAGTCAATCTTCCTAATTTGAAGTCGAATTTCAACATTTCTTATATATTTGAGTGAGTTTGCATCTAACTTTGTCAGATATCGTCGATTAACATTCATTGAAGCCCATTGAGGTCGATTGTCACTTTGTGTTGATTGAAAATTTTCAAAGTCTATCTTCCTAATTTGAAGTCGAATTTTAACATTTCTTATATATTTGAGTGAGTTTGCATCTAACTTTGTCAGATATCGTCGATTAACATCCATTGAAGCCCATTGAGGTCGATTGTCACTTTGTGTTGATTGAAAATTTTTAAAGTCAATCTTCCTAATTTGAAGTCGAATTTCAACATTTCTTATATATTTGAGTAAGTTTGCATCTAACTTTGTCAGATATCGTCGATTAACATCCATTGAAGCCCATTGAGGTCGATTGTCACTTTGTGTTGATTGAAAATTTTCAAAGTCAATCTTCCTAATTTGAAGTCGAATTTCAACATTTCTTATATATTTGAGTGAGTTTGCATCTAACTTTGTCAGATATCGTCGATTAACATTCATTGAAGCCCATTGAGGTCGATTGTCACTTTGTGTTGATTGAAAATTTTCAAAGTCAATCTTCCTAATTTGAAGTCGAATTTCAACATTTCTTATATATTTGAGTAAGTTTGCATCTAAATTTGTCAGATATCGTCGATTAACATCTATTGAAGCCCATTGAGGTCGATTGTCACTTTGTGTTGATTGAAAATTTTCAAAGTCAATCTTCCTAATTTGAAGTCGAATTTCAACATTTCTTATATATTTGAGTGAGTTTGCATCTAACTTTGTAAGATATCGTCGATTAACATTCATTGAAGCCCATTGAGGTCGATTGTCACTTTGTGTTGATTGAAAATTTTCAAAGTCTATCTTCCTAATTTGAAGTCGAATTTCAACATTTCTTATATATTTGAGTGAGTTTGCATCTAACTTTGTCAGATATCGTCGATAAACGTTCATTGAAGGCCATTGAGGTCGATTGTCACTTTGTGTTGATTGAAAATTTTCAAAGTCAATCTTCCTAATTTGAAGTCGAATTTCAACATTTCTTATATATTTGAGTAAGTTTGCATCTAAATTTGTCAGATATCGTCGATTAACATCTATTGAAGCCCATTGAGGTCGATTGTCACTTTGTGTTGATTGAAAATTTTCAAAGTCAATCTTCCTAATTTGAAGTCGAATTTCAACATTTCTTATATATTTGAGTGAGTTTGCATCTAACTTTGTCAGATATCGTCGATTAATATCTATTGAAGCCCATTGAGGTCGATTGTCACTTTGTGATGATTGAAAATTTTCAAAGTCTATCTTCCTAATTTGAAGTCGAATTTCAACATTTCTTATATATTTGAGTGAGTTTGCATCTAACTTTGTCAGATATCGTCGATTAACATTCATTGAAGCCCATTGAGGTCGATTGTCACTTTGTGTTGATTGAAAATTTTCAAAGTCTATCTTCCTAATTTGAAGTCGAATTTTAACATTTCTTATATATTTGAGTGAGTTTGCATCTAACTTTGTCAGATATCGTCGATTAACATCCATTGAAGCCCATTGAGGTCGATTGTCACTTTGTGTTGATTGAAAATTTTTAAAGTCAATCTTCCTAATTTGAAGTCGAATTTCAACATTTCTTATATATTTGAGTAAGTTTGCATCTAACTTTGTCAGATATCGTCGATTAACATCCATTGAAGCCCATTGAGGTCGATTGTCACTTTGTGTTGATTGAAAATTTTCAAAGTCAATCTTCCTAATTTGAAGTCGAATTTCAACATTTCTTATATATTTGAGTGAGTTTGCATCTAACTTTGTCAGATATCGTCGATTAACATTCATTGAAGCCCATTGAGGTCGATTGTCACTTTGTGTTGATTGAAAATTTTCAAAGTCAATCTTCCTAATTTGAAGTCGAATTTCAACATTTCTTATATATTTGAGTAAGTTTGCATCTAAATTTGTCAGATATCGTCGATTAACATCTATTGAAGCCCATTGAGGTCGATTGTCACTTTGTGTTGATTGAAAATTTTCAAAGTCAATCTTCCTAATTTGAAGTCGAATTTCAACATTTCTTATATATTTGAGTGAGTTTGCATCTAACTTTGTAAGATATCGTCGATTAACATTCATTGAAGCCCATTGAGGTCGATTGTCACTTTGTGTTGATTGAAAATTTTCAAAGTCTATCTTCCTAATTTGAAGTCGAATTTCAACATTTCTTATATATTTGAGTGAGTTTGCATCTAACTTTGTCAGATATCGTCGATAAACGTTCATTGAAGGCCATTGAGGTCGATTGTCACTTTGTGTTGATTGAAAATTTTCAAAGTCAATCTTCCTAATTTGAAGTCGAATTTCAACATTTCTTATATATTTGAGTAAGTTTGCATCTAAATTTGTCAGATATCGTCGATTAACATCTATTGAAGCCCATTGAGGTCGATTGTCACTTTGTGTTGATTGAAAATTTTCAAAGTCAATCTTCCTAATTTGAAGTCGAATTTCAACATTTCTTATATATTTGAGTGAGTTTGCATCTAACTTTGTCAGATATCGTCGATTAATATCTATTGAAGCCCATTGAGGTCGATTGTCACTTTGTGATGATTGAAAATTTTCAAAGTCTATCTTCCTAATTTGAAGTCGAATTTCAACATTTCTCATATATTTGAGTGAGTTTGCATCTACTTTTGTCAGATATCGTCGATTAACATCCATTGAAGCCCATTGAGGTCGATTGTCACTTTGTGTTGATTGAAAATTTTTAAAGTCAATCTTCCTAATTTGAAGTCGAATTTCAACATTTCTTATATATTTGAGTAAGTTTGCATCTAACTTTGTCAGATATCGTCGATTAACATCCATTGAAGCCCATTGAGGTCGATTGTCACTTTGTGTTGATTGAAAATTTTCAAAGTCAATCTTCCTAATTTGAAGTCGAATTTCAACATTTCTTATATATTTGAGTGAGTTTGCATCTAACTTTGTCAGATATCGTCGATTAACATTCATTGAAGCCCATTGAGGTCGATTGTCACTTTGTGTTGATTGAAAATTTTCAAAGTCAATCTTCCTAATTTGAAGTCGAATTTCAACATTTCTTATATATTTGAGTAAGTTTGCATCTAACTTTGTCAGATATCGTCGATTAACATCCATTGAAGCCCATTGAGGTCGATTGTCACTTTGTGTTGATTGAAAATTTTCAAAGTCTATCTTCCTAATTTGAAGTCGAATTTTAACATTTCTTATATATTTGAGTGAGTTTGCATCTAACTTTGTCAGATATCGTCGATAAACGTTCATTGAAGGCCATTGAGGTCGATTGTCACTTTGTGTTGATTGAAAATTTTCAAAGTCAATCTTCCTAATTTGAAGTCGAATTTCAACATTTCCTATATATTTGAGTGAGTTTGCATCTAACTTTGTCAGATATCGTCGATAAACATTCATTGAAGCCCATTGAGGTCGATTGTCACTTTGTGTTGATTGAAAATTTTCAAAGTCAATCTTCCTAATTTGAAGTCGAATTTCAACATTTCTTATATATTTGAGTGAGTTTGCATCTAACTTTGTAAGATATCGTCGATTAACATTCATTGAAGCCCATTGAGGTCGATTGTCACTTTGTGTTGATTGAAAATTTTCAAAGTCTATCTTCCTAATTTGAAGTCGAATTTCAACATTTCTTATATATTTGAGTAAGTTTGCATCTAACTTTGTCAGATATCGTCGATTAACATCCATTGAAGCCCATTGAGGTCGATTGTCACTTTGTGTTGATTGAAAATTTTCAAAGTCTATCTTCCTAATTTGAAGTCGAATTTCAACATTTCTTATATATTTGAGTGAGTTTGCATCTAACTTTGTCAGATATCGTCGATAAACGTTCATTGAAGGCCATTGAGGTCGATTGTCACTTTGTGTTGATTGAAAATTTTCAAAGTCAATCTTCCTAATTTGAAGTCGAATTTCAACATTTCTTATATATTTGAGTAAGTTTGCATCTAACTTTGTCAGATATCGTCGATTAACATCCATTGAAGCCCATTGAGGTCGATTGTCACTTTGTGTTGATTGAAAATTTTCAAAGTCAATCTTCCTAATTTGAAGTCGAATTTCAACATTTCTTATATATTTGAGTAAGTTTGCATCTAACTTTGTCAGATATCGTCGATTAACATCCATTGAAGCCCATTGAGGTCGATTGTCACTTTGTGTTGATTGAAAATTTTCAAAGTCAATCTTCCTAATTTGAAGTCGAATTTCAACATTTCTTATATATTTGAGTGAGTTTGCATCTAACTTTGTCAGATATCGTCGATTAACATTCATTGAAGCCCATTGAGGTCGATTGTCACTTTGTGTTGATTGAAAATTTTCAAAGTCAATCTTCCTAATTTGAAGTCGAATTTCAACATTTCTTATATATTTGAGTAAGTTTGTATCTAACTTTGTCAGATATCGTCGATTAACATCCATTGAAGCCCATTGAGGTCGATTGTCACTTTGTGTTGATTGAAAATTTTCAAAGTCTATCTTCCTAATTTGAAGTCGAATTTTAACATTTCTTATATATTTGAGTGAGTTTGCATCTAACTTTGTCAGATATCGTCGATAAACGTTCATTGAAGGCCATTGAGGTCGATTGTCACTTTGTGTTGATTGAAAATTTTCAAAGTCAATCTTCCTAATTTGAAGTCGAATTTCAACATTTCTTATTTATTTGAGTAAGTTTGCATCTAACTTTGTCAGATATCGTCGATTAATATCTATTGAAGCCCATTGAGGTCGATTGTCACTTTGTGATGATTGAAAATTTTCAAAGTCTATCTTCCTAATTTGAAGTCGAATTTCAACATTTCTCATATATTTGAGTGAGTTTGCATCTACTTTTGTCAGATATCGTCGATTAACATCCATTGAAGCCCATTGAGGTCGATTGTCACTTTGTGTTGATTGAAAATTTTTAAAGTCAATCTTCCTAATTTGAAGTCGAATTTCAACATTTCTTATATATTTGAGTAAGTTTGCATCTAACTTTGTCAGATATCGTCGATTAACATCCATTGAAGCCCATTGAGGTCGATTGTCACTTTGTGTTGATTGAAAATTTTCAAAGTCAATCTTCCTAATTTGAAGTCGAATTTCAACATTTCTTATATATTTGAGTGAGTTTGCATCTAACTTTGTCAGATATCGTCGATTAACATTCATTGAAGCCCATTGAGGTCGATTGTCACTTTGTGTTGATTGAAAATTTTCAAAGTCTATCTTCCTAATTTGAAGTCGAATTTTAACATTTCTTATATATTTGAGTGAGTTTGCATCTAACTTTGTCAGATATCGTCGATTAACATCCATTGAAGCCCATTGAGGTCGATTGTCACTTTGTGTTGATTGAAAATTTTTAAAGTCAATCTTCCTAATTTGAAGTCGAATTTCAACATTTCTTATATATTTGAGTAAGTTTGCATCTAACTTTGTCAGATATCGTCGATTAACATCCATTGAAGCCCATTGAGGTCGATTGTCACTTTGTGTTGATTGAAAATTTTCAAAGTCAATCTTCCTAATTTGAAGTCGAATTTCAACATTTCTTATATATTTGAGTGAGTTTGCATCTAACTTTGTCAGATATCGTCGATTAACATTCATTGAAGCCCATTGAGGTCGATTGTCACTTTGTGTTGATTGAAAATTTTCAAAGTCAATCTTCCTAATTTGAAGTCGAATTTCAACATTTCTTATATATTTGAGTAAGTTTGCATCTAAATTTGTCAGATATCGTCGATTAACATCTATTGAAGCCCATTGAGGTCGATTGTCACTTTGTGTTGATTGAAAATTTTCAAAGTCAATCTTCCTAATTTGAAGTCGAATTTCAACATTTCTTATATATTTGAGTGAGTTTGCATCTAACTTTGTAAGATATCGTCGATTAACATTCATTGAAGCCCATTGAGGTCGATTGTCACTTTGTGTTGATTGAAAATTTTCAAAGTCTATCTTCCTAATTTGAAGTCGAATTTCAACATTTCTTATATATTTGAGTGAGTTTGCATCTAACTTTGTCAGATATCGTCGATAAACGTTCATTGAAGGCCATTGAGGTCGATTGTCACTTTGTGTTGATTGAAAATTTTCAAAGTCAATCTTCCTAATTTGAAGTCGAATTTCAACATTTCTTATTTATTTGAGTAAGTTTGCATCTAACTTTGTCAGATATCGTCGATTAATATCTATTGAAGCCCATTGAGGTCGATTGTCACTTTGTGATGATTGAAAATTTTCAAAGTCTATCTTCCTAATTTGAAGTCGAATTTCAACATTTCTCATATATTTGAGTGAGTTTGCATCTACTTTTGTCAGATATCGTCGATTAACATCCATTGAAGCCCATTGAGGTCGATTGTCACTTTGTGTTGATTGAAAATTTTTAAAGTCAATCTTCCTAATTTGAAGTCGAATTTCAACATTTCTTATATATTTGAGTAAGTTTGCATCTAACTTTGTCAGATATCGTCGATAAACGTTCATTGAAGGCCACTGAGGTCGATTGTCACTTTGTGTTGATTGAAAATTTTCAAAGTCAATCTTCCTAATTTGAAGTCGAATTTCAACATTTCCTATATATTTGAGTGAGTTTGCATCTAACTTTGTCAGATATCGTCGATAAACATCCATTGAAGCCCATTGAGGTCGATTGTCACTTTGTGTTGATTGAAAATTTTCAAAGTCAATCTTCCTAATTTGAAGTCGAATTTCAACATTTCTTATATATTTGAGTGAGTTTGCATCTAACTTTGTCAGATATCGTCGATTAACATTCATTGAAGCCCATTGAGGTCGATTGTCACTTTGTGTTGATTGAAAATTTTCAAAGTCTATCTTCCTAATTTGAAGTCGAATTTTAACATTTCTTATATATTTGAGTGAGTTTGCATCTAACTTTGTCAGATATCGTCGATAAACGTTCATTGAAGGCCACTGAGGTCGATTGTCACTTTGTGTTGATTGAAAATTTTCAAAGTCAATCTTCCTAATTTGAAGTCGAATTTCAACATTTCCTATATATTTGAGTGAGTTTGCATCTAACTTTGTCAGATATCGTCGATAAACATCCATTGAAGCCCATTGAGGTCGATTGTCACTTTGTGTTGATTGAAAATTTTCAAAGTCAATCTTCCTAATTTGAAGTCGAATTTCAACATTTCTTATATATTTGAGTGAGTTTGCATCTAACTTTGTCAGATATCGTCGATTAACATTCATTGAAGCCCATTGAGGTCGATTGTCACTTTGTGTTGATTGAAAATTTTCAAAGTCTATCTTCCTAATTTGAAGTCGAATTTTAACATTTCTTATATATTTGAGTGAGTTTGCATCTAACTTTGTCAGATATCGTCGATAAACGTTCATTGAAGGCCACTGAGGTCGATTGTCACTTTGTGTTGATTGAAAATTTTCAAAGTCAATCTTCCTAATTTGAAGTCGAATTTCAACATTTCCTATATATTTGAGTGAGTTTGCATCTAACTTTGTCAGATATCGTCGATAAACGTTCATTGAAGGCCATTGAGGTCGATTGTCACTTTGTGTTGATTGAAAATTTTCAAAGTCAATCTTCCTAATTTGAAGTCGAATTTCAACATTTCCTATATATTTGAGTGAGTTTGCATCTAACTTTGTCAGATATCGTCGATAAACATTCATTGAAGCCCATTGAGGTCGATTGTCACTTTGTGTTGATTGAAAATTTTCAAAGTCAATCTTCCTAATTTGAAGTCGAATTTCAACATTTCTTATATATTTGAGTGAGTTTGCATCTAACTTTGTAAGATATCGTCGATTAACATTCATTGAAGCCCATTGAGGTCGATTGTCACTTTGTGTTGATTGAAAATTTTTAAAGTCAATCTTCCTAATTTGAAGTCGAATTTCAACATTTCTTATATATTTGAGTAAGTTTGCATCTAACTTTGTCAGATATCGTCGATTAACATCCATTGAAGCCCATTGAGGTCGATTGTCACTTTGTGTTGATTGAAAATTTTTAAAGTCAATCTTCCTAATTTGAAGTCGAATTTCAACATTTCTTATATATTTGAGTAAGTTTGCATCTAACTTTGTCAGATATCGTCGATTAACATCCATTGAAGCCCATTGAGGTCGATTGTCACTTTGTGTTGATTGAAAATTTTCAAAGTCAATCTTCCTAATTTGAAGTCGAATTTCAACATTTCTTATATATTTGAGTGAGTTTGCATCTAACTTTGTCAGATATCGTCGATTAACATTCATTGAAGCCCATTGAGGTCGATTGTCACTTTGTGTTGATTGAAAATTTTCAAAGTCTATCTTCCTAATTTGAAGTCGAATTTTAACATTTCTTATATATTTGAGTGAGTTTGCATCTAACTTTGTCAGATATCGTCGATAAACGTTCATTGAAGGCCACTGAGGTCGATTGTCACTTTGTGTTGATTGAAAATTTTCAAAGTCAATCTTCCTAATTTGAAGTCGAATTTCAACATTTCCTATATATTTGAGTGAGTTTGCATCTAACTTTGTCAGATATCGTCGATAAACATCCATTGAAGCCCATTGAGGTCGATTGTCACTTTGTGTTGATTGAAAATTTTTAAAGTCAATCTTCCTAATTTGAAGTCGAATTTCAACATTTCTTATATATTTGAGTAAGTTTGCATCTAACTTTGTCAGATATCGTCGATTAACATCCATTGAAGCCCATTGAGGTCGATTGTCACTTTGTGTTGATTGAAAATTTTCAAAGTCAATCTTCCTAATTTGAAGTCGAATTTCAACATTTCTTATATATTTGAGTGAGTTTGCATCTAACTTTGTCAGATATCGTCGATTAACATTCATTGAAGCCCATTGAGGTCGATTGTCACTTTGTGTTGATTGAAAATTTTCAAAGTCAATCTTCCTAATTTGAAGTCGAATTTCAACATTTCTTATATATTTGAGTAAGTTTGCATCTAAATTTGTCAGATATCGTCGATTAACATCTATTGAAGCCCATTGAGGTCGATTGTCACTTTGTGTTGATTGAAAATTTTCAAAGTCTATCTTCCTAATTTGAAGTCGAATTTTAACATTTCTTATATATTTGAGTGAGTTTGCATCTAACTTTGTCAGATATCGTCGATTAACATCCATTGAAGCCCATTGAGGTCGATTGTCACTTTGTGTTGATTGAAAATTTTTAAAGTCAATCTTCCTAATTTGAAGTCGAATTTCAACATTTCTTATATATTTGAGTAAGTTTGCATCTAACTTTGTCAGATATCGTCGATTAACATCCATTGAAGCCCATTGAGGTCGATTGTCACTTTGTGTTGATTGAAAATTTTCAAAGTCAATCTTCCTAATTTGAAGTCGAATTTCAACATTTCTTATATATTTGAGTGAGTTTGCATCTAACTTTGTCAGATATCGTCGATTAACATTCATTGAAGCCCATTGAGGTCGATTGTCACTTTGTGTTGATTGAAAATTTTCAAAGTCAATCTTCCTAATTTGAAGTCGAATTTCAACATTTCTTATATATTTGAGTAAGTTTGCATCTAAATTTGTCAGATATCGTCGATTAACATCTATTGAAGCCCATTGAGGTCGATTGTCACTTTGTGTTGATTGAAAATTTTCAAAGTCAATCTTCCTAATTTGAAGTCGAATTTCAACATTTCTTATATATTTGAGTGAGTTTGCATCTAACTTTGTAAGATATCGTCGATTAACATTCATTGAAGCCCATTGAGGTCGATTGTCACTTTGTGTTGATTGAAAATTTTCAAAGTCTATCTTCCTAATTTGAAGTCGAATTTCAACATTTCTTATATATTTGAGTGAGTTTGCATCTAACTTTGTCAGATATCGTCGATAAACGTTCATTGAAGGCCATTGAGGTCGATTGTCACTTTGTGTTGATTGAAAATTTTCAAAGTCAATCTTCCTAATTTGAAGTCGAATTTCAACATTTCTTATTTATTTGAGTAAGTTTGCATCTAACTTTGTCAGATATCGTCGATTAATATCTATTGAAGCCCATTGAGGTCGATTGTCACTTTGTGATGATTGAAAATTTTCAAAGTCTATCTTCCTAATTTGAAGTCGAATTTCAACATTTCTCATATATTTGAGTGAGTTTGCATCTACTTTTGTCAGATATCGTCGATTAACATCCATTGAAGCCCATTGAGGTCGATTGTCACTTTGTGTTGATTGAAAATTTTTAAAGTCAATCTTCCTAATTTGAAGTCGAATTTCAACATTTCTTATATATTTGAGTAAGTTTGCATCTAACTTTGTCAGATATCGTCGATAAACGTTCATTGAAGGCCACTGAGGTCGATTGTCACTTTGTGTTGATTGAAAATTTTCAAAGTCAATCTTCCTAATTTGAAGTCGAATTTCAACATTTCCTATATATTTGAGTGAGTTTGCATCTAACTTTGTCAGATATCGTCGATAAACATCCATTGAAGCCCATTGAGGTCGATTGTCACTTTGTGTTGATTGAAAATTTTCAAAGTCAATCTTCCTAATTTGAAGTCGAATTTCAACATTTCTTATATATTTGAGTGAGTTTGCATCTAACTTTGTCAGATATCGTCGATTAACATTCATTGAAGCCCATTGAGGTCGATTGTCACTTTGTGTTGATTGAAAATTTTCAAAGTCTATCTTCCTAATTTGAAGTCGAATTTTAACATTTCTTATATATTTGAGTGAGTTTGCATCTAACTTTGTCAGATATCGTCGATAAACGTTCATTGAAGGCCACTGAGGTCGATTGTCACTTTGTGTTGATTGAAAATTTTCAAAGTCAATCTTCCTAATTTGAAGTCGAATTTCAACATTTCCTATATATTTGAGTGAGTTTGCATCTAACTTTGTCAGATATCGTCGATAAACATCCATTGAAGCCCATTGAGGTCGATTGTCACTTTGTGTTGATTGAAAATTTTCAAAGTCAATCTTCCTAATTTGAAGTCGAATTTCAACATTTCTTATATATTTGAGTGAGTTTGCATCTAACTTTGTCAGATATCGTCGATTAACATTCATTGAAGCCCATTGAGGTCGATTGTCACTTTGTGTTGATTGAAAATTTTCAAAGTCTATCTTCCTAATTTGAAGTCGAATTTTAACATTTCTTATATATTTGAGTGAGTTTGCATCTAACTTTGTCAGATATCGTCGATAAACGTTCATTGAAGGCCACTGAGGTCGATTGTCACTTTGTGTTGATTGAAAATTTTCAAAGTCAATCTTCCTAATTTGAAGTCGAATTTCAACATTTCCTATATATTTGAGTGAGTTTGCATCTAACTTTGTCAGATATCGTCGATAAACGTTCATTGAAGGCCATTGAGGTCGATTGTCACTTTGTGTTGATTGAAAATTTTCAAAGTCAATCTTCCTAATTTGAAGTCGAATTTCAACATTTCCTATATATTTGAGTGAGTTTGCATCTAACTTTGTCAGATATCGTCGATAAACATTCATTGAAGCCCATTGAGGTCGATTGTCACTTTGTGTTGATTGAAAATTTTCAAAGTCAATCTTCCTAATTTGAAGTCGAATTTCAACATTTCTTATATATTTGAGTGAGTTTGCATCTAACTTTGTAAGATATCGTCGATTAACATTCATTGAAGCCCATTGAGGTCGATTGTCACTTTGTGTTGATTGAAAATTTTTAAAGTCAATCTTCCTAATTTGAAGTCGAATTTCAACATTTCTTATATATTTGAGTAAGTTTGCATCTAACTTTGTCAGATATCGTCGATTAACATCCATTGAAGCCCATTGAGGTCGATTGTCACTTTGTGTTGATTGAAAATTTTTAAAGTCAATCTTCCTAATTTGAAGTCGAATTTCAACATTTCTTATATATTTGAGTAAGTTTGCATCTAACTTTGTCAGATATCGTCGATTAACATCCATTGAAGCCCATTGAGGTCGATTGTCACTTTGTGTTGATTGAAAATTTTCAAAGTCAATCTTCCTAATTTGAAGTCGAATTTCAACATTTCTTATATATTTGAGTGAGTTTGCATCTAACTTTGTCAGATATCGTCGATTAACATTCATTGAAGCCCATTGAGGTCGATTGTCACTTTGTGTTGATTGAAAATTTTCAAAGTCTATCTTCCTAATTTGAAGTCGAATTTTAACATTTCTTATATATTTGAGTGAGTTTGCATCTAACTTTGTCAGATATCGTCGATAAACGTTCATTGAAGGCCACTGAGGTCGATTGTCACTTTGTGTTGATTGAAAATTTTCAAAGTCAATCTTCCTAATTTGAAGTCGAATTTCAACATTTCCTATATATTTGAGTGAGTTTGCATCTAACTTTGTCAGATATCGTCGATAAACATCCATTGAAGCCCATTGAGGTCGATTGTCACTTTGTGTTGATTGAAAATTTTCAAAGTCAATCTTCCTAATTTGAAGTCGAATTTCAACATTTCTTATATATTTGAGTGAGTTTGCATCTAACTTTGTCAGATATCGTCGATTAACATTCATTGAAGCCCATTGAGGTCGATTGTCACTTTGTGTTGATTGAAAATTTTCAAAGTCTATCTTCCTAATTTGAAGTCGAATTTTAACATTTCTTATATATTTGAGTGAGTTTGCATCTAACTTTGTCAGATATCGTCGATAAACGTTCATTGAAGGCCACTGAGGTCGATTGTCACTTTGTGTTGATTGAAAATTTTCAAAGTCAATCTTCCTAATTTGAAGTCGAATTTCAACATTTCCTATATATTTGAGTGAGTTTGCATCTAACTTTGTCAGATATCGTCGATAAACGTTCATTGAAGGCCATTGAGGTCGATTGTCACTTTGTGTTGATTGAAAATTTTCAAAGTCAATCTTCCTAATTTGAAGTCGAATTTCAACATTTCCTATATATTTGAGTGAGTTTGCATCTAACTTTGTCAGATATCGTCGATAAACATTCATTGAAGCCCATTGAGGTCGATTGTCACTTTGTGTTGATTGAAAATTTTCAAAGTCAATCTTCCTAATTTGAAGTCGAATTTCAACATTTCTTATATATTTGAGTGAGTTTGCATCTAACTTTGTAAGATATCGTCGATTAACATTCATTGAAGCCCATTGAGGTCGATTGTCACTTTGTGTTGATTGAAAATTTTTAAAGTCAATCTTCCTAATTTGAAGTCGAATTTCAACATTTCTTATATATTTGAGTAAGTTTGCATCTAACTTTGTCAGATATCGTCGATTAACATCCATTGAAGCCCATTGAGGTCGATTGTCACTTTGTGTTGATTGAAAATTTTCAAAGTCAATCTTCCTAATTTGAAGTCGAATTTCAACATTTCTTATATATTTGAGTGAGTTTGCATCTAACTTTGTCAGATATCGTCGATTAACATTCATTGAAGCCCATTGAGGTCGATTGTCACTTTGTGTTGATTGAAAATTTTCAAAGTCTATCTTCCTAATTTGAAGTCGAATTTTAACATTTCTTATATATTTGAGTGAGTTTGCATCTAACTTTGTCAGATATCGTCGATTAACATCCATTGAAGCCCATTGAGGTCGATTGTCACTTTGTGTTGATTGAAAATTTTTAAAGTCAATCTTCCTAATTTGAAGTCGAATTTCAACATTTCTTATATATTTGAGTAAGTTTGCATCTAACTTTGTCAGATATCGTCGATTAACATCCATTGAAGCCCATTGAGGTCGATTGTCACTTTGTGTTGATTGAAAATTTTCAAAGTCAATCTTCCTAATTTGAAGTCGAATTTCAACATTTCTTATATATTTGAGTGAGTTTGCATCTAACTTTGTCAGATATCGTCGATTAACATTCATTGAAGCCCATTGAGGTCGATTGTCACTTTGTGTTGATTGAAAATTTTCAAAGTCTATCTTCCTAATTTGAAGTCGAATTTTAACATTTCTTATATATTTGAGTGAGTTTGCATCTAACTTTGTCAGATATCGTCGATTAACATCCATTGAAGCCCATTGAGGTCGATTGTCACTTTGTGTTGATTGAAAATTTTTAAAGTCAATCTTCCTAATTTGAAGTCGAATTTCAACATTTCTTATATATTTGAGTAAGTTTGCATCTAACTTTGTAAGATATCGTCGATTAACATTCATTGAAGCCCATTGAGGTCGATTGTCACTTTGTGTTGATTGAAAATTTTCAAAGTCAATCTTCCTAATTTGAAGTCGAATTTCAACATTTCTTATATATTTGAGTGAGTTTGCATCTAACTTTGTCAGATATCGTCGATTAACATTCATTGAAGCCCATTGAGGTCGATTGTCACTTTGTGTTGATTGAAAATTTTCAAAGTCTATCTTCCTAATTTGAAGTCGAATTTTAACATTTCTTATATATTTGAGTGAGTTTGCATCTAACTTTGTCAGATATCGTCGATTAACATCCATTGAAGCCCATTGAGGTCGATTGTCACTTTGTGTTGATTGAAAATTTTTAAAGTCAATCTTCCTAATTTGAAGTCGAATTTCAACATTTCTTATATATTTGAGTGAGTTTGCATCTAACTTTGTAAGATATCGTCGATTAACATTCATTGAAGCCCATTGAGGTCGATTGTCACTTTGTGTTGATTGAAAATTTTTAAAGTCAATCTTCCTAATTTGAAGTCGAATTTCAACATTTCTTATATATTTGAGTAAGTTTGCATCTAACTTTGTCAGATATCGTCGATTAACATCCATTGAAGCCCATTGAGGTCGATTGTCACTTTGTGTTGATTGAAAATTTTCAAAGTCAATCTTCCTAATTTGAAGTCGAATTTCAACATTTCTTATATATTTGAGTGAGTTTGCATCTAACTTTGTCAGATATCGTCGATTAACATTCATTGAAGCCCATTGAGGTCGATTGTCACTTTGTGTTGATTGAAAATTTTCAAAGTCTATCTTCCTAATTTGAAGTCGAATTTTAACATTTCTTATATATTTGAGTGAGTTTGCATCTAACTTTGTCAGATATCGTCGATTAACATCCATTGAAGCCCATTGAGGTCGATTGTCACTTTGTGTTGATTGAAAATTTTTAAAGTCAATCTTCCTAATTTGAAGTCGAATTTCAACATTTCTTATATATTTGAGTGAGTTTGCATCTAACTTTGTCAGATATCGTCGATTAACATTCATTGAAGCCCATTGAGGTCGATTGTCACTTTGTGTTGATTGAAAATTTTCAAAGTCTATCTTCCTAATTTGAAGTCGAATTTTAACATTTCTTATATATTTGAGTGAGTTTGCATCTAACTTTGTCAGATATCGTCGATTAACATCCATTGAAGCCCATTGAGGTCGATTGTCAC
This sequence comes from Diorhabda carinulata, assembly GCF_026250575.1. Classification (NCBI taxonomy): domain Eukaryota; kingdom Metazoa; phylum Arthropoda; class Insecta; order Coleoptera; family Chrysomelidae; genus Diorhabda; species Diorhabda carinulata. The sequence goes on from NC_079463.1 coordinate 17,881,974, forward strand.
TTTGTGTTGATTGAAAATTTTTAAAGTCAATCTTCCTAATTTGAAGTCGAATTTCAACATTTCTTATATATTTGAGTAAGTTTGCATCTAACTTTGTCAGATATCGTCGATTAACATCCATTGAAGCCCATTGAGGTCGATTGTCACTTTGTGTTGATTGAAAATTTTCAAAGTCTATCTTCCTAATTTGAAGTCGAATTTTAACATTTCTTATATATTTGAGTGAGTTTGCATCTAACTTTGTCAGATATCGTCGATTAACATCCATTGAAGCCCATTGAGGTCGATTGTCACTTTGTGTTGATTGAAAATTTTCAAAGTCAATCTTCCTAATTTGAAGTCGAATTTCAACATTTCTTATATATTTGAGTGAGTTTGCATCTAACTTTGTCAGATATCGTCGATTAACATTCATTGAAGCCCATTGAGGTCGATTGTCACTTTGTGTTGATTGAAAATTTTCAAAGTCTATCTTCCTAATTTGAAGTCGAATTTTAACATTTCTTATATATTTGAGTGAGTTTGCATCTAACTTTGTCAGATATCGTCGATTAACATCCATTGAAGCCCATTGAGGTCGATTGTCACTTTGTGTTGATTGAAAATTTTTAAAGTCAATCTTCCTAATTTGAAGTCGAATTTCAACATTTCTTATATATTTGAGTAAGTTTGCATCTAACTTTGTCAGATATCGTCGATTAACATCCATTGAAGCCCATTGAGGTCGATTGTCACTTTGTGTTGATTGAAAATTTTCAAAGTCAATCTTCCTAATTTGAAGTCGAATTTCAACATTTCTTATATATTTGAGTGAGTTTGCATCTAACTTTGTCAGATATCGTCGATTAACATTCATTGAAGCCCATTGAGGTCGATTGTCACTTTGTGTTGATTGAAAATTTTCAAAGTCAATCTTCCTAATTTGAAGTCGAATTTCAACATTTCTTATATATTTGAGTAAGTTTGCATCTAACTTTGTCAGATATCGTCGATTAACATCCATTGAAGCCCATTGAGGTCGATTGTCACTTTGTGTTGATTGAAAATTTTCAAAGTCAATCTTCCTAATTTGAAGTCGAATTTCAACATTTCTTATATATTTGAGTGAGTTTGCATCTAACTTTGTCAGATATCGTCGATTAACATTCATTGAAGCCCATTGAGGTCGATTGTCACTTTGTGTTGATTGAAAATTTTCAAAGTCAATCTTCCTAATTTGAAGTCGAATTTCAACATTTCTTATATATTTGAGTAAGTTTGTATCTAACTTTGTCAGATATCGTCGATTAACATCCATTGAAGCCCATTGAGGTCGATTGTCACTTTGTGTTGATTGAAAATTTTCAAAGTTAATCTTCCTAATTTGAAGTCGAATTTCAACATTTCTTATATATTTGAGTGAGTTTGCATCTAACTTTGTCAGATATCGTCGATTAACATTCATTGAAGCCCATTGAGGTCGATTGTCACTTTGTGTTGATTGAAAATTTTCAAAGTCAATCTTCCTAATTTGAAGTCGAATTTCAACATTTCTTATTTATTTGAGTAAGTTTGCATCTAACTTTGTCAGATATCGTCGATTAATATCTATTGAAGCCCATTGAGGTCGATTGTCACTTTGTGATGATTGAAAATTTTCAAAGTCTATCTTCCTAATTTGAAGTCGAATTTCAACATTTCTCATATATTTGAGTGAGTTTGCATCTACTTTTGTCAGATATCGTCGATTAACATCCATTGAAGCCCATTGAGGTCGATTGTCACTTTGTGTTGATTGAAAATTTTTAAAGTCAATCTTCCTAATTTGAAGTCGAATTTCAACATTTCTTATATATTTGAGTAAGTTTGCATCTAACTTTGTCAGATATCGTCGATTAACATCCATTGAAGCCCATTGAGGTCGATTGTCACTTTGTGTTGATTGAAAATTTTCAAAGTCAATCTTCCTAATTTGAAGTCGAATTTCAACATTTCTTATATATTTGAGTGAGTTTGCATCTAACTTTGTCAGATATCGTCGATTAACATTCATTGAAGCCCATTGAGGTCGATTGTCACTTTGTGTTGATTGAAAATTTTCAAAGTCTATCTTCCTAATTTGAAGTCGAATTTTAACATTTCTTATATATTTGAGTGAGTTTGCATCTAACTTTGTCAGATATCGTCGATTAACATCCATTGAAGCCCATTGAGGTCGATTGTCACTTTGTGTTGATTGAAAATTTTTAAAGTCAATCTTCCTAATTTGAAGTCGAATTTCAACATTTCTTATATATTTGAGTAAGTTTGCATCTAACTTTGTCAGATATCGTCGATTAACATCCATTGAAGCCCATTGAGGTCGATTGTCACTTTGTGTTGATTGAAAATTTTCAAAGTCAATCTTCCTAATTTGAAGTCGAATTTCAACATTTCTTATATATTTGAGTGAGTTTGCATCTAACTTTGTCAGATATCGTCGATTAACATTCATTGAAGCCCATTGAGGTCGATTGTCACTTTGTGTTGATTGAAAATTTTCAAAGTCAATCTTCCTAATTTGAAGTCGAATTTCAACATTTCTTATATATTTGAGTAAGTTTGCATCTAAATTTGTCAGATATCGTCGATTAACATCTATTGAAGCCCATTGAGGTCGATTGTCACTTTGTGTTGATTGAAAATTTTCAAAGTCAATCTTCCTAATTTGAAGTCGAATTTCAACATTTCTTATATATTTGAGTGAGTTTGCATCTAACTTTGTAAGATATCGTCGATTAACATTCATTGAAGCCCATTGAGGTCGATTGTCACTTTGTGTTGATTGAAAATTTTCAAAGTCTATCTTCCTAATTTGAAGTCGAATTTCAACATTTCTTATATATTTGAGTGAGTTTGCATCTAACTTTGTCAGATATCGTCGATAAACGTTCATTGAAGGCCATTGAGGTCGATTGTCACTTTGTGTTGATTGAAAATTTTCAAAGTCAATCTTCCTAATTTGAAGTCGAATTTCAACATTTCTTATTTATTTGAGTAAGTTTGCATCTAACTTTGTCAGATATCGTCGATTAATATCTATTGAAGCCCATTGAGGTCGATTGTCACTTTGTGATGATTGAAAATTTTCAAAGTCTATCTTCCTAATTTGAAGTCGAATTTCAACATTTCTCATATATTTGAGTGAGTTTGCATCTACTTTTGTCAGATATCGTCGATTAACATCCATTGAAGCCCATTGAGGTCGATTGTCACTTTGTGTTGATTGAAAATTTTTAAAGTCAATCTTCCTAATTTGAAGTCGAATTTCAACAGTTCTTATATATTTGAGTAAGTTTGCATCTAACTTTGTCAGATATCGTCGATTAACATCCATTGAAGCCCATTGAGGTCGATTGTCACTTTGTGTTGATTGAAAATTTTCAAAGTCAATCTTCCTAATTTGAAGTCGAATTTCAACATTTCTTATATATTTGAGTGAGTTTGCATCTAACTTTGTCAGATATCGTCGATTAACATTCATTGAAGCCCATTGAGGTCGATTGTCACTTTGTGTTGATTGAAAATTTTCAAAGTCAATCTTCCTAATTTGAAGTCGAATTTCAACATTTCTTATATATTTGAGTAAGTTTGCATCTAACTTTGTCAGATATCGTCGATTAACATCCATTGAAGCCCATTGAGGTCGATTGTCACTTTGTGTTGATTGAAAATTTTCAAAGTCAATCTTCCTAATTTGAAGTCGAATTTCAACATTTCTTATATATTTGAGTAAGTTTGCATCTAACTTTGTCAGATATCGTCGATTAACATCCATTGAAGCCCATTGAGGTCGATTGTCACTTTGTGTTGATTGAAAATTTTCAAAGTCAATCTTCCTAATTTGAAGTCGAATTTCAACATTTCTTATATATTTGAGTGAGTTTGCATCTAACTTTGTCAGATATCGTCGATTAACATTCATTGAAGCCCATTGAGGTCGATTGTCACTTTGTGTTGATTGAAAATTTTCAAAGTCAATCTTCCTAATTTGAAGTCGAATTTCAACATTTCTTATATATTTGAGTAAGTTTGCATCTAACTTTGTCAGATATCGTCGATTAACATCCATTGAAGCCCATTGAGGTCGATTGTCACTTTGTGTTGATTGAAAATTTTCAAAGTCTATCTTCCTAATTTGAAGTCGAATTTTAACATTTCTTATATATTTGAGTGAGTTTGCATCTAACTTTGTCAGATATCGTCGATAAACGTTCATTGAAGGCCATTGAGGTCGATTGTCACTTTGTGTTGATTGAAAATTTTCAAAGTCAATCTTCCTAATTTGAAGTCGAATTTCAACATTTCTTATTTATTTGAGTAAGTTTGCATCTAACTTCGTCAGATATCGTCGATTAATATCTATTGAAGCCCATTGAGGTCGATTGTCACTTTGTGATGATTGAAAATTTTCAAAGTCTATCTTCCTAGTTTGAAGTCGAATTTCAACATTTCTCATATATTTGAGTGAGTTTGCATCTACTTTTGTCAGATATCGTCGATTAACATCCATTGAAGCCCAATGACGTCGATTGTCACTTTGTGTTGATTGAAAATTTTCAAAGTCAATCTTCCTAATTTGAAGTCGAATTTCAACATTTCTTATATATTTGAGTAAGTTTGCATCTAACTTTGTCAGATATCGTCGATTAACATCCATTGAAGCCCATTGAGGTCGATTGTCACTTTGTGTTGATTGAAAATTTTCAAAGTCAATCTTCCTAATTTGAAGTCGAATTTCAACATTTCTTATATATTTGAGTGAGTTTGCATCTAACTTTGTCAGATATCGTCGATTAACATTCATTGAAGCCCATTGAGGTCGATTGTCACTTTGTGTTGATTGAAAATTTTCAAAGTCAATCTTCCTAATTTGAAGTCGAATTTCAACATTTCTTATATATTTGAGTGAGTTTGCATCTAACTTTGTCAGATATCGTCGATTAACATTCATTGAAGCCCATTGAGGTCGATTGTCACTTTGTGTTGATTGAAAATTTTCAAAGTCAATCTTCCTAATTTGAAGTCGAATTTCAACATTTCTTATATATTTGAGTAAGTTTGCATCTAACTTTGTCAGATATCGTCGATTAACATCCATTGAAGCCCATTGAGGTCGATTGTCACTTTGTGTTGATTGAAAATTTTCAAAGTCTATCTTCCTAATTTGAAGTCGAATTTTAACATTTCTTATATATTTGAGTGAGTTTGCATCTAACTTTGTCAGATATCGTCGATAAACGTTCATTGAAGGCCATTGAGGTCGATTGTCACTTTGTGTTGATTGAAAATTTTCAAAGTCAATCTTCCTAATTTGAAGTCGAATTTCAACATTTCTTATTTATTTGAGTAAGTTTGCATCTAACTATGTCAGATATCGTCGATTAATATCTATTGAAGCCCATTGAGGTCGATTGTCACTTTGTGATGATTGAAAATTTTCAAAGTCTATCTTCCTAATTTGAAGTCGAATTTCAACATTTCTCATATATTTGAGTGAGTTGCATCTACTTTTGTCAGATATCGTCGATTAACATCCATTGAAGCCCATTGAGGTCGATTGTCACTTTGTGTTGATTGAAAATTTTTAAAGTCAATCTTCCTAATTTGAAGTCGAATTTCAACATTTCTTATATATTTGAGTAAGTTTGCATCTAACTTTGTCAGATATCGTCGATTAACATCCATTGAAGCCCATTGAGGTCGATTGTCACTTTGTGTTGATTGAAAATTTTCAAAGTCAATCTTCCTAATTTGAAGTCGAATTTCAACATTTCTTATATATTTGAGTGAGTTTGCATCTAACTTTGTCAGATATCGTCGATTAACATTCATTGAAGCCCATTGAGGTCGATTGTCACTTTGTGTTGATTGAAAATTTTCAAAGTCAATCTTCCTAATTTGAAGTCGAATTTCAACATTTCTTATATATTTGAGTAAGTTTGCATCTAACTTTGTCAGATATCGTCGATTAACATCCATTGAAGCCCATTGAGGTCGATTGTCACTTTGTGTTGATTGAAAATTTTCAAAGTCTATCTTCCTAATTTGAAGTCGAATTTTAACATTTCTTATATATTTGAGTGAGTTTGCATCTAACTTTGTCAGATATCGTCGATAAACGTTCATTGAAGGCCATTGAGGTCGATTGTCACTTTGTGTTGATTGAAAATTTTCAAAGTCAATCTTCCTAATTTGAAGTCGAATTTCAACATTTCCTATATATTTGAGTGAGTTTGCATCTAACTTTGTCAGATATCGTCGATAAACATTCATTGAAGCCCATTGAGGTCGATTGTCACTTTGTGTTGATTGAAAATTTTTAAAGTCAATCTTCCTAATTTGAAGTCGAATTTCAACATTTCTTATATATTTGAGTAAGTTTGCATCTAAATTTGTCAGATATCGTCGATTAACATCTATTGAAGCCCATTGAGGTCGATTGTCACTTTGTGTTGATTGAAAATTTTCAAAGTCAATCTTCCTAATTTGAAGTCGAATTTCAACATTTCTTATATATTTGAGTGAGTTTGCATCTAACTTTGTCAGATATCGTCGATTAACATCCATTGAAGCCCATTGAGGTCGATTGTCACTTTGTGTTGATTGAAAATTTTCAAAGTCTATCTTCCTAATTTGAAGTCGAATTTTAACATTTCTTATATATTTGAGTGAGTTTGCATCTAACTTTGTCAGATATCGTCGATAAACGTTCATTGAAGGCCATTGAGGTCGATTGTCACTTTGTGTTGATTGAAAATTTTCAAAGTCAATCTTCCTAATTTGAAGTCGAATTTCAACATTTCTTATTTATTTGAGTAAGTTTGCATCTAACTATGTCAGATATCGTCGATTAATATCTATTGAAGCCCATTGAGGTCGATTGTCACTTTGTGATGATTGAAAATTTTCAAAGTCTATCTTCCTAATTTGAAGTCGAATTTCAACATTTCTCATATATTTGAGTGAGTTGCATCTACTTTTGTCAGATATCGTCGATTAACATCCATTGAAGCCCATTGAGGTCGATTGTCACTTTGTGTTGATTGAAAATTTTTAAAGTCAATCTTCCTAATTTGAAGTCGAATTTCAACATTTCTTATATATTTGAGTAAGTTTGCATCTAACTTTGTCAGATATCGTCGATTAACATCCATTGAAGCCCATTGAGGTCGATTGTCACTTTGTGTTGATTGAAAATTTTCAAAGTCAATCTTCCTAATTTGAAGTCGAATTTCAACATTTCTTATATATTTGAGTGAGTTTGCATCTAACTTTGTCAGATATCGTCGATTAACATTCATTGAAGCCCATTGAGGTCGATTGTCACTTTGTGTTGATTGAAAATTTTCAAAGTCAATCTTCCTAATTTGAAGTCGAATTTCAACATTTCTTATATATTTGAGTAAGTTTGCATCTAACTTTGTCAGATATCGTCGATTAACATCCATTGAAGCCCATTGAGGTCGATTGTCACTTTGTGTTGATTGAAAATTTTCAAAGTCTATCTTCCTAATTTGAAGTCGAATTTTAACATTTCTTATATATTTGAGTGAGTTTGCATCTAACTTTGTCAGATATCGTCGATAAACGTTCATTGAAGGCCATTGAGGTCGATTGTCACTTTGTGTTGATTGAAAATTTTCAAAGTCAATCTTCCTAATTTGAAGTCGAATTTCAACATTTCCTATATATTTGAGTGAGTTTGCATCTAACTTTGTCAGATATCGTCGATTAACATCCATTGAAGCCCATTGAGGTCGATTGTCACTTTGTGTTGATTGAAAATTTTTAAAGTCAATCTTCCTAATTTGAAGTCGAATTTCAACATTTCTTATATATTTGAGTAAGTTTGCATCTAACTTTGTCAGATATCGTCGATTAACATCCATTGAAGCCCATTGAGGTCGATTGTCACTTTGTGTTGATTGAAAATTTTCAAAGTCAATCTTCCTAATTTGAAGTCGAATTTCAACATTTCTTATATATTTGAGTGAGTTTGCATCTAACTTTGTCAGATATCGTCGATTAACATTCATTGAAGCCCATTGAGGTCGATTGTCACTTTGTGTTGATTGAAAATTTTCAAAGTCAATCTTCCTAATTTGAAGTCGAATTTCAACATTTCTTATATATTTGAGTAAGTTTGCATCTAACTTTGTCAGATATCGTCGATTAACATCCATTGAAGCCCATTGAGGTCGATTGTCACTTTGTGTTGATTGAAAATTTTCAAAGTCTATCTTCCTAATTTGAAGTCGAATTTTAACATTTCTTATATATTTGAGTGAGTTTGCATCTAACTTTGTCAGATATCGTCGATAAACGTTCATTGAAGGCCATTGAGGTCGATTGTCACTTTGTGTTGATTGAAAATTTTCAAAGTCAATCTTCCTAATTTGAAGTCGAATTTCAACATTTCCTATATATTTGAGTGAGTTTGCATCTAACTTTGTCAGATATCGTCGATAAACATTCATTGAAGCCCATTGAGGTCGATTGTCACTTTGTGTTGATTGAAAATTTTTAAAGTCAATCTTCCTAATTTGAAGTCGAATTTCAACATTTCTTATATATTTGAGTAAGTTTGCATCTAAATTTGTCAGATATCGTCGATTAACATCTATTGAAGCCCATTGAGGTCGATTGTCACTTTGTGTTGATTGAAAATTTTCAAAGTCAATCTTCCTAATTTGAAGTCGAATTTCAACATTTCTTATATATTTGAGTGAGTTTGCATCTAACTTTGTCAGATATCGTCGATTAACATCCATTGAAGCCCATTGAGGTCGATTGTCACTTTGTGTTGATTGAAAATTTTCAAAGTCTATCTTCCTAATTTGAAGTCGAATTTTAACATTTCTTATATATTTGAGTGAGTTTGCATCTAACTTTGTCAGATATCGTCGATAAACGTTCATTGAAGGCCATTGAGGTCGATTGTCACTTTGTGTTGATTGAAAATTTTCAAAGTCAATCTTCCTAATTTGAAGTCGAATTTCAACATTTCTTATTTATTTGAGTAAGTTTGCATCTAACTATGTCAGATATCGTCGATTAATATCTATTGAAGCCCATTGAGGTCGATTGTCACTTTGTGATGATTGAAAATTTTCAAAGTCTATCTTCCTAATTTGAAGTCGAATTTCAACATTTCTCATATATTTGAGTGAGTTGCATCTACTTTTGTCAGATATCGTCGATTAACATCCATTGAAGCCCATTGAGGTCGATTGTCACTTTGTGTTGATTGAAAATTTTTAAAGTCAATCTTCCTAATTTGAAGTCGAATTTCAACATTTCTTATATATTTGAGTAAGTTTGCATCTAACTTTGTCAGATATCGTCGATTAACATCCATTGAAGCCCATTGAGGTCGATTGTCACTTTGTGTTGATTGAAAATTTTCAAAGTCAATCTTCCTAATTTGAAGTCGAATTTCAACATTTCTTATATATTTGAGTGAGTTTGCATCTAACTTTGTCAGATATCGTCGATTAACATTCATTGAAGCCCATTGAGGTCGATTGTCACTTTGTGTTGATTGAAAATTTTCAAAGTCAATCTTCCTAATTTGAAGTCGAATTTCAACATTTCTTATATATTTGAGTAAGTTTGCATCTAACTTTGTCAGATATCGTCGATTAACATCCATTGAAGCCCATTGAGGTCGATTGTCACTTTGTGTTGATTGAAAATTTTCAAAGTCTATCTTCCTAATTTGAAGTCGAATTTTAACATTTCTTATATATTTGAGTGAGTTTGCATCTAACTTTGTCAGATATCGTCGATAAACGTTCATTGAAGGCCATTGAGGTCGATTGTCACTTTGTGTTGATTGAAAATTTTCAAAGTCAATCTTCCTAATTTGAAGTCGAATTTCAACATTTCCTATATATTTGAGTGAGTTTGCATCTAACTTTGTCAGATATCGTCGATAAACATTCATTGAAGCCCATTGAGGTCGATTGTCACTTTGTGTTGATTGAAAATTTTTAAAGTCAATCTTCCTAATTTGAAGTCGAATTTCAACATTTCTTATATATTTGAGTAAGTTTGCATCTAAATTTGTCAGATATCGTCGATTAACATCTATTGAAGCCCATTGAGGTCGATTGTCACTTTGTGTTGATTGAAAATTTTCAAAGTCAATCTTCCTAATTTGAAGTCGAATTTCAACATTTCTTATATATTTGAGTGAGTTTGCATCTAACTTTGTAAGATATCGTCGATTAACATTCATTGAAGCCCATTGAGGTCGATTGTCACTTTGTGTTGATTGAAAATTTTCAAAGTCTATCTTCCTAATTTGAAGTCGAATTTCAACATTTCTTATATATTTGAGTAAGTTTGCATCTAACTTTGTCAGATATCGTCGATTAACATCCATTGAAGCCCATTGAGGTCGATTGTCACTTTGTGTTGATTGAAAATTTTCAAAGTCTATCTTCCTAATTTGAAGTCGAATTTCAACATTTCTTATATATTTGAGTGAGTTTGCATCTAACTTTGTCAGATATCGTCGATTAACATCCATTGAAGCCCATTGAGGTCGATTGTCACTTTGTGTTGATTGAAAATTTTCAAAGTCTATCTTCCTAATTTGAAGTCGAATTTCAACATTTCTTATATATTTGAGTGAGTTTGCATCTAACTTTGTCAGATATCGTCGATTAATATCTATTGAAGCCCATTGAGGTCGATTGTCACTTTGTGATGATTGAAAATTTTCAAAGTCTATCTTCCTAATTTGAAGTCGAATTTCAACATTTCTCATATATTTGAGTGAGTTTGCATCTACTTTTGTCAGATATCGTCGATTAACATCCATTGAAGCCCATTGAGGTCGATTGTCACTTTGTGTTGATTGAAAATTTTCAAAGTCTATCTTCCTAATTTGAAGTCGAATTTTAACATTTCTTATATATTTGAGTGAGTTTGCATCTAACTTTGTCAGATATCGTCGATAAACGTTCATTGAAGGCCATTGAGGTCGATTGTCACTTTGTGTTGATTGAAAATTTTCAAAGTCAATCTTCCTAATTTGAAGTCGAATTTCAACATTTCTTATATATTTGAGTAAGTTTGCATCTAACTTTGTCAGATATCGTCGATTAACATCCATTGAAGCCCATTGAGGTCGATTGTCACTTTGTGTTGATTGAAAATTTTCAAAGTCAATTTTCCTAATTTGAAGTCGAATTTCAACATTTCTTATATATTTGAGTAAGTTTGCATCTAACTTTGTCAGATATCGTCGATTAACATCCATTGAAGCCCATTAAGGTCGATTGTCACTTTGTGTTGATTGAAAATTTTCAAAGTCAATCTTCCTAATTTGAAGTCGAATTTCAACATTTCTTATATATTTGAGTGAGTTTGCATCTAACTTTGTCAGATATCGTCGATTAACATTCATTGAAGCCCATTGAGGTCGATTGTCACTTTGTGTTGATTGAAAATTTTCAAAGTCAATCTTCCTAATTTGAAGTTGAATTTCAACATTTCTTATATATTTGAGTAAGTTTGCATCTAACTTTGTCAGATATCGTCGATTAACATCCATTGAAGCCCATTGAGGTCGATTGTCACTTTGTGTTGATTGAAAATTTTCAAAGTCTATCTTCCTAATTTGAAGTCGAATTTTAACATTTCTTATATATTTGAGTGAGTTTGCATCTAACTTTGTCAGATATCGTCGATAAACGTTCATTGAAGGCCATTGAGGTCGATTGTCACTTTGTGTTGATTGAAAATTTTCAAAGTCAATCTTCCTAATTTGAAGTCGAATTTCAACATTTCTTATTTATTTGAGTAAGTTTGCATCTAACTTTGTCAGATATCGTCGATTAATATCTATTGAAGCCCATTGAGGTCGATTGTCACTTTGTGATGATTGAAAATTTTCAAAGTCTATCTTCCTAATTTGAAGTCGAATTTCAACATTTCTCATATATTTGAGTGAGTTTGCATCTACTTTTGTCAGATATCGTCGATTAACATCCATTGAAGCCCAATGACGTCGATTGTCACTTTGTGTTGATTGAAAATTTTCAAAGTCAATCTTCCTAATTTGAAGTCGAATTTCAACATTTCTTATATATTTGAGTAAGTTTGCATCTAACTTTGTCAGATATCGTCGATTAACATCCATTGAAGCCCATTGAGGTCGATTGTCACTTTGTGTTGATTGAAAATTTTCAAAGTCAATCTTCCTAATTTGAAGTCGAATTTCAACATTTCTTATATATTTGAGTGAGTTTGCATCTAACTTTGTCAGATATCGTCGATTAACATTCATTGAAGCCCATTGAGGTCGATTGTCACTTTGTGTTGATTGAAAATTTTCAAAGTCAATCTTCCTAATTTGAAGTCGAATTTCAACATTTCTTATATATTTGAGTGAGTTTGCATCTAACTTTGTCAGATATCGTCGATTAACATTCATTGAAGCCCATTGAGGTCGATTGTCACTTTGTGTTGATTGAAAATTTTCAAAGTCAATCTTCCTAATTTGAAGTCGAATTTCAACATTTCTTATATATTTGAGTAAGTTTGCATCTAACTTTGTCAGATATCGTCGATTAACATCCATTGAAGCCCATTGAGGTCGATTGTCACTTTGTGTTGATTGAAAATTTTCAAAGTCTATCTTCCTAATTTGAAGTCGAATTTTAACATTTCTTATATATTTGAGTGAGTTTGCATCTAACTTTGTCAGATATCGTCGATAAACGTTCATTGAAGGCCATTGAGGTCGATTGTCACTTTGTGTTGATTGAAAATTTTCAAAGTCAATCTTCCTAATTTGAAGTCGAATTTCAACATTTCTTATTTATTTGAGTAAGTTTGCATCTAACTATGTCAGATATCGTCGATTAATATCTATTGAAGCCCATTGAGGTCGATTGTCACTTTGTGATGATTGAAAATTTTCAAAGTCTATCTTCCTAATTTGAAGTCGAATTTCAACATTTCTCATATATTTGAGTGAGTTGCATCTACTTTTGTCAGATATCGTCGATTAACATCCATTGAAGCCCATTGAGGTCGATTGTCACTTTGTGTTGATTGAAAATTTTCAAAGTCTATCTTCCTAATTTGAAGTCGAATTTTAACATTTCTTATATATTTGAGTGAGTTTGCATCTAACTTTGTCAGATATCGTCGATAAACGTTCATTGAAGGCCATTGAGGTCGATTGTCACTTTGTGTTGATTGAAAATTTTCAAAGTCAATCTTCCTAATTTGAAGTCGAATTTCAACATTTCTTATATATTTGAGTAAGTTTGCATCTAACTTTGTCAGATATCGTCGATTAACATCCATTGAAGCCCATTGAGGTCAATTGTCACTTTGTGTTGATTGAAAATTTTCAAAGTCAATCTTCCTAATTTGAAGTCGAATTTCAACATTTCTTATATATTTGAGTAAGTTTGCATCTAACTTTGTCAGATATCGTCGATTAACATCCATTGAAGCCCATTGAGGTCGATTGTCACTTTGTGTTGATTGAAAATTTTCAAAGTCAATCTTCCTAATTTGAAGTCGAATTTCAACATTTCTTATATATTTGAGTGAGTTTGCATCTAACTTTGTCAGATATCGTCGATTAACATTCATTGAAGCCCATTGAGGTCGATTGTCACTTTGTGTTGATTGAAAATTTTCAAAGTCAATCTTCCTAATTTGAAGTCGAATTTCAACATTTCTTATATATTTGAGTAAGTTTGCATCTAACTTTGTCAGATATCGTCGATTAACATCCATTGAAGCCCATTGAGGTCGATTGTCACTTTGTGTTGATTGAAAATTTTCAAAGTCTATCTTCCTAATTTGAAGTCGAATTTTAACATTTCTTATATATTTGAGTGAGTTTGCATCTAACTTTGTCAGATATCGTCGATAAACGTTCATTGAAGGCCATTGAGGTCGATTGTCACTTTGTGTTGATTGAAAATTTTCAAAGTCAATCTTCCTAATTTGAAGTCGAATTTCAACATTTCCTATATATTTGAGTGAGTTTGCATCTAACTTTGTCAGATATCGTCGATAAACATTCATTGAAGCCCATTGAGGTCGATTGTCACTTTGTGTTGATTGAAAATTTTCAAAGTCAATCTTCCTAATTTGAGGTCGAATTTTAACATTTCTTATATATTTGAGTGAGTTTGCATCTAACTTTGTCAGATATCGTCGATAAACGTTCATTGAAGGCCATTGAGGTCGATTGTCACTTTGTGTTGATTGAAAATTTTCAAAGTCAATCTTCCTAATTTGAAGTCGAATTTCAACATTTCTTATTTATTTGAGTAAGTTTGCATCTAACTTTGTCAGATATCGTCGATTAATATCTATTGAAGCCCATTGAGGTCGATTGTCACTTTGTGATGATTGAAAATTTTCAAAGTCTATCTTCCTAATTTGAAGTCGAATTTCAACATTTCTCATATATTTGAGTAAGTTTGCATCTAACTTTGTCAGATATCGTCGATTAACATCCATTGAAGCCCATTGAGGTCGATTGTCACTTTGTGTTGATTGAAAATTTTCAAAGTCAATCTTCCTAATTTGAAGTCGAATTTCAACATTTCTTATATATTTGAGTGAGTTTGCATCTAACTTTGTCAGATATCGTCGATTAACATTCATTGAAGCCCATTGAGGTCGATTGTCACTTTGTGTTGATTGAAAATTTTCAAAGTCAATCTTCCTAATTTGAAGTCTAATTTCAACATTTCTTATATATTTGAGTGAGTTTGCATCTAACTTTGTCAGATATCGTCGATTAACATTCATTGAAGCCCATTGAGGTCGATTGTCACTTTGTGTTGATTGAAAATTTTCAAAGTCAATCTTCCTAATTTGAAGTCGAATTTCAACATTTCTTATATATTTGAGTAAGTTTGCATCTAACTTTGTCAGATATCGTCGATTAACATCCATTGAAGCCCATTGAGGTCGATTGTCACTTTGTGTTGATTGAAAATTTTCAAAGTCTATCTTCCTAATTTGAAGTCGAATTTTAACATTTCTTATATATTTGAGTGAGTTTGCATCTAACTTTGTCAGATATCGTCGATTAATATCTATTGAAGCCCATTGAGGTCGATTGTCACTTTGTGATGATTGAAAATTTTCAAAGTCTATCTTCCTAATTTGAAGTCGAATTTCAACATTTCTCATATATTTGAGTGAGTTTGCATCTACTTTTGTCAGATATCGTCGATTAACATCCATTGAAGCCCATTGAGGTCGATTGTCACTTTGTGTTGATTGAAAATTTTCAAAGTCTATCTTCCTAATTTGAAGTCGAATTTTAACATTTCTTATATATTTGAGTGAGTTTGCATCTAACTTTGTCAGATATCGTCGATAAACGTTCATTGAAGGCCATTGAGGTCGATTGTCACTTTGTGTTGATTGAAAATTTTCAAAGTCAATCTTCCTAATTTGAAGTCGAATTTCAACATTTCTTATATATTTGAGTAAGTTTGCATCTAACTTTGTCAGATATCGTCGATTAACATCCATTGAAGCCCATTGAGGTCGATTGTCACTTTGTGTTGATTGAAAATTTTCAAAGTCTATCTTCCTAATTTGAAGTCGAATTTCAACATTTCTTATATATTTGAGTGAGTTTGCATCTAACTTTGTCAGATATCGTCGATTAACATTCATTGAAGCCCATTGAGGTCGATTGTCACTTTGTGTTGATTGAAAATTTTCAAAGTCAATCTTCCTAATTTGAAGTCGAATTTCAACATTTCTTATATATTTGAGTGAGTTTGCATCTAACTTTGTCAGATATCGTCGATTAACATTCATTGAAGCCCATTGAGGTCGATTGTCACTTTGTGTTGATTGAAAATTTTCAAAGTCAATCTTCCTAATTTGAAGTCGAATTTCAACATTTCTTATATATTTGAGTAAGTTTGCATCTAACTTTGTCAGATATCGTCGATTAACATCCATTGAAGCCCATTGAGGTCGATTGTCACTTTGTGTTGATTGAAAATTTTCAAAGTCTATCTTCCTAATTTGAAGTCGAATTTTAACATTTCTTATATATTTGAGTGAGTTTGCATCTAACTTTGTCAGATATCGTCGATAAACGTTCATTGAAGGCCATTGAGGTCGATTGTCACTTTGTGTTGATTGAAAATTTTCAAAGTCAATCTTCCTAATTTGAAGTCGAATTTCAACATTTCCTATATATTTGAGTGAGTTTGCATCTAACTTTGTCAGATATCGTCGATAAACATTCATTGAAGCCCATTGAGGTCGATTGTCACTTTGTGTTGATTGAAAATTTTTAAAGTCAATCTTCCTAATTTGAAGTCGAATTTCAACATTTCTTATATATTTGAGTAAGTTTGCATCTAAATTTGTCAGATATCGTCGATTAACATCTATTGAAGCCCATTGAGGTCGATTGTCACTTTGTGTTGATTAAAAATTTTCAAAGTCTATCTTCCTAATTTGAAGTCGAATTTCAACATTTCTTATATATTTGAGTAAGTTTGCATCTAACTTTGTCAGATATCGTCGATTAACATCCATTGAAGCCCATTGAGGTCGATTGTCACTTTGTGTTGATTGAAAATTTTCAAAGTCTATCTTCCTAATTTGAAGTCGAATTTCAACATTTCTTATATATTTGAGTAAGTTTGCATCTAACTTTGTCAGATATCGTCGATTAACATCCATTGAAGCCCATTGAGGTCGATTGTCACTTTGTGTTGATTGAAAATTTTCAAAGTCTATCTTCCTAATTTGAAGTCGAATTTTAACATTTCTTATATATTTGAGTGAGTTTGCATCTAACTTTGTCAGATATCGTCGATAAACGTTCATTGAAGGCCATTGAGGTCGATTGTCACTTTGTGTTGATTGAAAATTTTCAAAGTCAATCTTCCTAATTTGAAGTCGAATTTCAACATTTCCTATATATTTGAGTGAGTTTGCATCTAACTTTGTCAGATATCGTCGATAAACATTCATTGAAGCCCATTGAGGTCGATTGTCACTTTGTGTTGATTGAAAATTTTTAAAGTCAATCTTCCTAATTTGAAGTCGAATTTCAACATTTCTTATATATTTGAGTAAGTTTGCATCTAAATTTGTCAGATATCGTCGATTAATATCTATTGAAGCCCATTGAGGTCGATTGTCACTTTGTGATGATTGAAAATTTTCAAAGTCTATCTTCCTAATTTGAAGTCGAATTTCAACATTTCTCATATATTTGAGTGAGTTTGCATCTACTTTTGTCAGATATCGTCGATTAACATCCATTGAAGCCCATTGAGGTCGATTGTCACTTTGTGTTGATTGAAAATTTTCAAAGTCTATCTTCCTAATTTGAAGTCGAATTTTAACATTTCTTATATATTTGAGTGAGTTTGCATCTAACTTTGTCAGATATCGTCGATAAACGTTCATTGAAGGCCATTGAGGTCGATTGTCACTTTGTGTTGATTGAAAATTTTCAAAGTCAATCTTCCTAATTTGAAGTCGAATTTCAACATTTCTTATATATTTGAGTAAGTTTGCATCTAACTTTGTCAGATATCGTCGATTAACATCCATTGAAGCCCATTGAGGTCGATTGTCACTTTGTGTTGATTGAAAATTTTCAAAGTCAATCTTCCTAATTTGAAGTCGAATTTCAACATTTCTTATATATTTGAGTAAGTTTGCATCTAACTTTGTCAGATATCGTCGATTAACATCCATTGAAGCCCATTGAGGTCGATTGTCACTTTGTGTTGATTGAAAATTTTCAAAGTCAATCTTCCTAATTTGAAGTCGAATTTCAACATTTCTTATATATTTGAGTGAGTTTGCATCTAACTTTGTCAGATATCGTCGATTAACATTCATTGAAGCCCATTGAGGTCGATTGTCACTTTGTGTTGATTGAAAATTTTCAAAGTCAATCTTCCTAATTTGAAGTCGAATTTCAACATTTCTTATATATTTGAGTAAGTTTGCATCTAACTTTGTCAGATATCGTCGATTAACATCCATTGAAGCCCATTGAGGTCGATTGTCACTTTGTGTTGATTGAAAATTTTCAAAGTCTATCTTCCTAATTTGAAGTCTAATTTCAACATTTCTTATATATTTGAGTGAGTTTGCATCTAACTTTGTCAGATATCGTCGATAAACGTTCATTGAAGGCCATTGAGGTCGATTGTCACTTTGTGTTGATTGAAAATTTTCAAAGTCAATCTTCCTAATTTGAAGTCGAATTTCAACATTTCTTATTTATTTGAGTAAGTTTGCATCTAACTTTGTCAGATATCGTCGATTAATATCTATTGAAGCCCATTGAGGTCGATTGTCACTTTGTGATGATTGAAAATTTTCAAAGTCTATCTTCCTAATTTGAAGTCGAATTTCAACATTTCTCATATATTTGAGTGAGTTTGCATCTACTTTTGTCAGATATCGTCGATTAACATCCATTGAAGCCCATTGAGGTCGATTGTCACTTTGTGTTGATTGAAAATTTTTAAAGTCAATCTTCCTAATTTGAAGTCGAATTTCAACATTTCTTATATATTTGAGTAAGTTTGCATCTAACTTTGTCAGATATCGTCGATTAACATCCATTGAAGCCCATTGAGGTCGATTGTCACTTTGTGTTGATTGAAAATTTTCAAAGTCAATCTTCCTAATTTGAAGTCGAATTTCAACATTTCTTATATATTTGAGTGAGTTTGCATCTAACTTTGTCAGATATCGTCGATTAACATTCATTGAAGCCCATTGAGGTCGATTGTCACTTTGTGTTGATTGAAAATTTTCAAAGTCAATCTTCCTAATTTGAAGTCGAATTTCAACATTTCTTATATATTTGAGTAAGTTTGCATCTAACTTTGTCAGATATCGTCGATTAACATCCATTGAAGCCCATTGAGGTCGATTGTCACTTTGTGTTGATTGAAAATTTTCAAAGTCTATCTTCCTAATTTGAAGTCGAATTTTAACATTTCTTATATATTTGAGTGAGTTTGCATCTAACTTTGTCAGATATCGTCGATTAACATTCATTGAAGCCCATTGAGGTCGATTGTCACTTTGTGTTGATTGAAAATTTTCAAAGTCAATCTTCCTAATTTGAAGTCGAATTTCAACATTTCTTATATATTTGAGTAAGTTTGCATCTAACTTTGTCAGATATCGTCGATTAACATCCATTGAAGCCCATTGAGGTCGATTGTCACTTTGTGTTGATTGAAAATTTTCAAAGTCTATCTTCCTAATTTGAAGTCTAATTTCAACATTTCTTATATATTTGAGTGAGTTTGCATCTAACTTTGTCAGATATCGTCGATAAACGTTCATTGAAGGCCATTGAGGTCGATTGTCACTTTGTGTTGATTGAAAATTTTCAAAGTCAATCTTCCTAATTTGAAGTCGAATTTCAACATTTCTTATTTATTTGAGTAAGTTTGCATCTAACTTTGTCAGATATCGTCGATTAATATCTATTGAAGCCCATTGAGGTCGATTGTCACTTTGTGATGATTGAAAATTTTCAAAGTCTATCTTCCTAATTTGAAGTCGAATTTCAACATTTCTCATATATTTGAGTGAGTTTGCATCTACTTTTGTCAGATATCGTCGATTAACATCCATTGAAGCCCATTGAGGTCGATTGTCACTTT
Organism: Diorhabda carinulata; assembly: GCF_026250575.1. NCBI lineage: Eukaryota > Metazoa > Arthropoda > Insecta > Coleoptera > Chrysomelidae > Diorhabda > Diorhabda carinulata. The sequence goes on from NC_079463.1 coordinate 17,901,671, forward strand.
GTGTTGATTGAAAATTTTTAAAGTCAATCTTCCTAATTTGAAGTCGAATTTCAACATTTCTTATATATTTGAGTAAGTTTGCATCTAACTTTGTCAGATATCGTCGATTAACATCCATTGAAGCCCATTGAGGTCGATTGTCACTTTGTGTTGATTGAAAATTTTCAAAGTCAATCTTCCTAATTTGAAGTCGAATTTCAACATTTCTTATATATTTGAGTGAGTTTGCATCTAACTTTGTCAGATATCGTCGATTAACATTCATTGAAGCCCATTGAGGTCGATTGTCACTTTGTGTTGATTGAAAATTTTCAAAGTCAATCTTCCTAATTTGAAGTCGAATTTCAACATTTCTTATATATTTGAGTAAGTTTGCATCTAACTTTGTCAGATATCGTCGATTAACATCCATTGAAGCCCATTGAGGTCGATTGTCACTTTGTGTTGATTGAAAATTTTCAAAGTCTATCTTCCTAATTTGAAGTCGAATTTTAACATTTCTTATATATTTGAGTGAGTTTGCATCTAACTTTGTCAGATATCGTCGATAAACGTTCATTGAAGGCCATTGAGGTCGATTGTCACTTTGTGTTGATTGAAAATTTTCAAAGTCAATCTTCCTAATTTGAAGTCGAATTTCAACATTTCCTATATATTTGAGTGAGTTTGCATCTAACTTTGTCAGATATCGTCGATAAACATTCATTGAAGCCCATTGAGGTCGATTGTCACTTTGTGTTGATTGAAAATTTTTAAAGTCAATCTTCCTAATTTGAAGTCGAATTTCAACATTTCTTATATATTTGAGTAAGTTTGCATCTAAATTTGTCAGATATCGTCGATTAACATCTATTGAAGCCCATTGAGGTCGATTGTCACTTTGTGTTGATTGAAAATTTTTAAAGTCAATCTTCCTAATTTGAAGTCGAATTTCAACATTTCTTATATATTTGAGTAAGTTTGCATCTAAATTTGTCAGATATCGTCGACTAACATCTATTGAAGCCCATTGAGGTCGATTGTCACTTTGTGTTGATTGAAAATTTTCAAAGTCAATCTTCCTAATTTGAAGTCGAATTTCAACATTTCTTATATATTTGAGTAAGTTTGCATCTAACTTTGTCAGATATCGTCGATTAACATCCATTGAAGCCCATTGAGGTCGATTGTCACTTTGTGTTGATTGAAAATTTTCAAAGTCAATCTTCCTAATTTGAAGTCGAATTTCAACATTTCTTATATATTTGAGTGAGTTTGCATCTAACTTTGTCAGATATCGTCGATAAACGTTCATTGAAGGCCATTGAGGTCGATTGTCACTTTGTGTTGATTAAAAATTTTGAAAGTCAATCTTCCTAATTTGAAGTCGAATTTCAACATTTCTTATATATTTGAGTAAGTTTGCATCTAACTTTGTCAGATATCGTCGATTAACATCCATTGAAGCCCATTGAGGTCGATTGTCACTTTGTGTTGATTGAAAATTTTCAAAGTCAATCTTCCTAATTTGAAGTCGAATTTCAACATTTCTTATATATTTGAGTAAGTTTGCATCTAACTTTGTCAGATATCGTCGATTAACATCCATTGAAGCCCATTGAGGTCGATTGTCACTTTGTGTTGATTGAAAATTTTCAAAGTCAATCTTCCTAATTTGGAGTCGAATTTCAACATTTCTTATATATTTGAGTAAGTTTGCATCTAACTTTGTCAGATATCGTCGATTAACATCCATTGAAGCCCATTGAGGTCGATTGTCACTTTGTGTTGATTGAAAATTTTCAAAGTCTATCTTCCTAATTTGAAGTCGAATTTTAACATTTCTTATATATTTGAGTGAGTTTGCATCTAACTTTGTCAGATATCGTCGATAAACGTTCATTGAAGGCCATTGAGGTCGATTGTCACTTTGTGTTGATTGAAAATTTTCAAAGTCAATCTTCCTAATTTGAAGTCGAATTTCAACATTTCTTATATATTTGAGTAAGTTTGCATCTAACTTTGTCAGATATCGTCGATTAACATCCATTGAAGCCCATTGAGGTCGATTGTCACTTTGTGTTGATTGAAAATTTTCAAAGTCTATCTTCCTAATTTGAAGTCGAATTTTAACATTTCTTATATATTTGAGTGAGTTTGCATCTAACTTTGTCAGATATCGTCGATAAACGTTCATTGAAGGCCATTGAGGTCGATTGTCACTTTGTGTTGATTGAAAATTTTCAAAGTCAATCTTCCTAATTTGAAGTCGAATTTCAACATTTCTTATATATTTGAGTAAGTTTGCATCTAACTTTGTCAGATATCGTCGATTAACATCCATTGAAGCCCATTGAGGTCGATTGTCACTTTGTGTTGATTGAAAATTTTCAAAGTCTATCTTCCTAATTTGAAGTCGAATTTCAACATTTCTTATATATTTGAGTGAGTTTGCATCTAACTTTGTAAGATATCGTCGATTAACATTCATTGAAGCCCATTGAGGTCGATTGTCACTTTGTGTTGATTGAAAATTTTCAAAGTCTATCTTCCTAATTTGAAGTCGAATTTCAACATTTCTTATATATTTGAGTAAGTTTGCATCTAACTTTGTCAGATATCGTCGATTAACATCCATTGAAGCCCATTGAGGTCGATTGTCACTTTGTGTTGATTGAAAATTTTCAAAGTCTATCTTCCTAATTTGAAAACGAATTTCAACATTTCTTATATATTTGAGTGAGTTTGCATCTAACTTTGTCAGATATCGTCGATTAACATCCATTGAAGCCCATTGAGGTCGATTGTCACTTTGTGTTGATTGAAAATTTTCAAAGTCTATCTTCCTAATTTGAAGTCGAATTTCAACATTTCTTATATATTTGAGTGAGTTTGCATCTAACTTTGTCAGATATCGTCGATTAATATCTATTGAAGCCCATTGAGGTCGATTGTCACTTTGTGATGATTGAAAATTTTCAAAGTCTATCTTCCTAATTTGAAGTCGAATTTCAACATTTCTCATATATTTGAGTGAGTTTGCATCTACTTTTGTCAGATATCGTCGATTAACATCCATTGAAGCCCATTGAGGTCGATTGTCACTTTGTGTTGATTGAAAATTTTCAAAGTCTATCTTCCTAATTTGAAGTCGAATTTTAACATTTCTTATATATTTGAGTGAGTTTGCATCTAACTTTGTCAGATATCGTCGATAAACGTTCATTGAAGGCCATTGAGGTCGATTGTCACTTTGTGTTGATTGAAAATTTTCAAAGTCAATCTTCCTAATTTGAAGTCGAATTTCAACATTTCTTATATATTTGAGTAAGTTTGCATCTAACTTTGTCAGATATCGTCGATTAACATCCATTGAAGCCCATTGAGGTCGATTGTCACTTTGTGTTGATTGAAAATTTTCAAAGTCAATCTTCCTAATTTGAAGTCGAATTTCAACATTTCTTATATATTTGAGTAAGTTTGCATCTAACTTTGTCAGATATCGTCGATTAACATCCATTGAAGCCCATTGAGGTCGATTGTCACTTTGTGTTGATTGAAAATTTTCAAAGTCAATCTTCCTAATTTGAAGTCGAATTTCAACATTTCTTATATATTTGAGTGAGTTTGCATCTAACTTTGTCAGATATCGTCGATTAACATTCATTGAAGCCCATTGAGGTCGATTGTCACTTTGTGTTGATTGAAAATTTTCAAAGTCAATCTTCCTAATTTGAAGTCGAATTTCAACATTTCTTATATATTTGAGTAAGTTTGCATCTAACTTTGTCAGATATCGTCGATTAACATCCATTGAAGCCCATTGAGGTCGATTGTCACTTTGTGTTGATTGAAAATTTTCAAAGTCTATCTTCCTAATTTGAAGTCTAATTTCAACATTTCTTATATATTTGAGTGAGTTTGCATCTAACTTTGTCAGATATCGTCGATAAACGTTCATTGAAGGCCATTGAGGTCGATTGTCACTTTGTGTTGATTGAAAATTTTCAAAGTCAATCTTCCTAATTTGAAGTCGAATTTCAACATTTCTTATTTATTTGAGTAAGTTTGCATCTAACTTTGTCAGATATCGTCGATTAATATCTATTGAAGCCCATTGAGGTCGATTGTCACTTTGTGATGATTGAAAATTTTCAAAGTCTATCTTCCTAATTTGAAGTCGAATTTCAACATTTCTCATATATTTGAGTGAGTTTGCATCTACTTTTGTCAGATATCGTCGATTAACATCCATTGAAGCCCATTGAGGTCGATTGTCACTTTGTGTTGATTGAAAATTTTTAAAGTCAATCTTCCTAATTTGAAGTCGAATTTCAACATTTCTTATATATTTGAGTAAGTTTGCATCTAACTTTGTCAGATATCGTCGATTAACATCCATTGAAGCCCATTGAGGTCGATTGTCACTTTGTGTTGATTGAAAATTTTCAAAGTCAATCTTCCTAATTTGAAGTCGAATTTCAACATTTCTTATATATTTGAGTGAGTTTGCATCTAACTTTGTCAGATATCGTCGATTAACATTCATTGAAGCCCATTGAGGTCGATTGTCACTTTGTGTTGATTGAAAATTTTCAAAGTCAATCTTCCTAATTTGAAGTCGAATTTCAACATTTCTTATATATTTGAGTAAGTTTGCATCTAACTTTGTCAGATATCGTCGATTAACATCCATTGAAGCCCATTGAGGTCGATTGTCACTTTGTGTTGATTGAAAATTTTCAAAGTCTATCTTCCTAATTTGAAGTCGAATTTTAACATTTCTTATATATTTGAGTGAGTTTGCATCTAACTTTGTCAGATATCGTCGATAAACGTTCATTGAAGGCCATTGAGGTCGATTGTCACTTTGTGTTGATTGAAAATTTTCAAAGTCAATCTTCCTAATTTGAAGTCGAATTTCAACATTTCCTATATATTTGAGTGAGTTTGCATCTAACTTTGTCAGATATCGTCGATAAACATTCATTGAAGCCCATTGAGGTCGATTGTCACTTTGTGTTGATTGAAAATTTTTAAAGTCAATCTTCCTAATTTGAAGTCGAATTTCAACATTTCTTATATATTTGAGTAAGTTTGCATCTAAATTTGTCAGATATCGTCGATTAACATCTATTGAAGCCCATTGAGGTCGATTGTCACTTTGTGTTGATTGAAAATTTTTAAAGTCAATCTTCCTAATTTGAAGTCGAATTTCAACATTTCTTATATATTTGAGTAAGTTTGCATCTAAATTTGTCAGATATCGTCGACTAACATCTATTGAAGCCCATTGAGGTCGATTGTCACTTTGTGTTGATTGAAAATTTTCAAAGTCAATCTTCCTAATTTGAAGTCGAATTTCAACATTTCTTATATATTTGAGTAAGTTTGCATCTAACTTTGTCAGATATCGTCGATTAACATCCATTGAAGCCCATTGAGGTCGATTGTCACTTTGTGTTGATTGAAAATTTTCAAAGTCAATCTTCCTAATTTGAAGTCGAATTTCAACATTTCTTATATATTTGAGTGAGTTTGCATCTAACTTTGTCAGATATCGTCGATAAACGTTCATTGAAGGCCATTGAGGTCGATTGTCACTTTGTGTTGATTAAAAATTTTGAAAGTCAATCTTCCTAATTTGAAGTCGAATTTCAACATTTCTTATATATTTGAGTAAGTTTGCATCTAACTTTGTCAGATATCGTCGATTAACATCCATTGAAGCCCATTGAGGTCGATTGTCACTTTGTGTTGATTGAAAATTTTCAAAGTCAATCTTCCTAATTTGAAGTCGAATTTCAACATTTCTTATATATTTGAGTAAGTTTGCATCTAACTTTGTCAGATATCGTCGATTAACATCCATTGAAGCCCATTGAGGTCGATTGTCACTTTGTGTTGATTGAAAATTTTCAAAGTCAATCTTCCTAATTTGAAGTCGAATTTCAACATTTCTTATATATTTGAGTAAGTTTGCATCTAACTTTGTCAGATATCGTCGATTAACATCCATTGAAGCCCATTGAGGTCGATTGTCACTTTGTGTTGATTGAAAATTTTCAAAGTCTATCTTCCTAATTTGAAGTCGAATTTTAACATTTCTTATATATTTGAGTGAGTTTGCATCTAACTTTGTCAGATATCGTCGATAAACGTTCATTGAAGGCCATTGAGGTCGATTGTCACTTTGTGTTGATTGAAAATTTTCAAAGTCAATCTTCCTAATTTGAAGTCGAATTTCAACATTTCTTATATATTTGAGTAAGTTTGCATCTAACTTTGTCAGATATCGTCGATTAACATCCATTGAAGCCCATTGAGGTCGATTGTCACTTTGTGTTGATTGAAAATTTTCAAAGTATATCTTCCTAATTTGAAGTCGAATTTTAACATTTCTTATATATTTGAGTGAGTTTGCATCTAACTTTGTCAGATATCGTCGATAAACGTTCATTGAAGGCCATTGAGGTCGATTGTCACTTTGTGTTGATTGAAAATTTTCAAAGTCAATCTTCCTAATTTGAAGTCGAATTTCAACATTTCTTATATATTTGAGTAAGTTTGCATCTAACTTTGTCAGATATCGTCGATTAACATCCATTGAAGCCCATTGAGGTCGATTGTCACTTTGTGTTGATTGAAAATTTTCAAAGTCAATCTTCCTAATTTGAAGTCGAATTTCAACATTTCTTATATATTTGAGTAAGTTTGCATCTAACTTTGTCAGATATCGTCGATTAACATCCATTGAAGCCCATTGAGGTCGATTGTCACTTTGTGTTGATTGAAAATTTTCAAAGTCTATCTTCCTAATTTGAAGTCGAATTTTTAAATTTCTTATATATTTGAGTGAGTTTGCATCTAACTTTGTCAGATATCGTCGATAAACGTTCATTGAAGGCCATTGAGGTCGATTGTCACTTTGTGTTGATTGAAAATTTTCAAAGTCAATCTTCCTAATTTGAAGTCGAATTTCAACATTTCCTATATATTTGAGTGAGTTTGCATCTAACTTTGTCAGATATCGTCGATAAACATTCATTGAAGCCCATTGAGGTCGATTGTCACTTTGTGTTGATTGAAAATTTTTAAAGTCAATCTTCCTAATTTGAAGTCGAATTTCAACATTTCTTATATATTTGAGTAAGTTTGCATCTAAATTTGTCAGATATCGTCGATTAACATCTATTGAAGCCCATTGAGGTCGATTGTCACTTTGTGTTGATTGAAAATTTTCAAAGTCAATCTTCCTAATTTGAAGTCGAATTTCAACATTTCTTATATATTTGAGTGAGTTTGCATCTAACTTTGTAAGATATCGTCGATTAACATTCATTGAAGCCCATTGAGGTCGATTGTCACTTTGTGTTGATTGAAAATTTTCAAAGTCTATCTTCCTAATTTGAAGTCGAATTTCAACATTTCTTATATATTTGAGTAAGTTTGCATCTAACTTTGTCAGATATCGTCGATTAACATCCATTGAAGCCCATTGAGGTCGATTGTCACTTTGTGTTGATTGAAAATTTTCAAAGTCTATCTTCCTAATTTGAAGTCGAATTTTAACATTTCTTATATATTTGAGTGAGTTTGCATCTAATTTTGTCAGATATCGTCGATAAACGTTCATTGAAGGCCATTGAGGTCGATTGTCACTTTGTGTTGATTGAAAATTTTTAAAGTCAATCTTCCTAATTTGAAGTAGAATTTCAACATTTCTTATATATTTGAGTGAGTTTGCATCTAACTTTGTAAGATATCGTCGATTAACATTCATTGAAGCCCATTGAGGTCGATTGTCACTTTGTGTTGATTGAAAATTTTCAAAGTCTATCTTCCTAATTTGAAGTCGAATTTTAACATTTCTTATATATTTGAGTAAGTTTGCATCTAACTTTGTCAGATATCGTCGATTAACATCCATTGAAGCCCATTGAGGTCGATTGTCACTTTGTGTTGATTGAAAATTTTCAAAGTCAATCTTCCTAATTTGAAGTCGAATTTCAACATTTCTTATATATTTGAGTAAGTTTGCATCTAACTTTGTCAGATATCGTCGATTAACATCCATTGAAGCCCATTGAGGTCGATTGTCACTTTGTGTTGATTGAAAATTTTCAAAGTCTATCTTCCTAATTTGAAGTCGAATTTTTAAATTTCTTATATATTTGAGTGAGTTTGCATCTAACTTTGTCAGATATCGTCGATAAACGTTCATTGAAGGCCATTGAGGTCGATTGTCACTTTGTGTTGATTGAAAATTTTCAAAGTCAATCTTCCTAATTTGAAGTCGAATTTCAACATTTCCTATATATTTGAGTGAGTTTGCATCTAACTTTGTCAGATATCGTCGATAAACATTCATTGAAGCCCATTGAGGTCGATTGTCACTTTGTGTTGATTGAAAATTTTTAAAGTCAATCTTCCTAATTTGAAGTCGAATTTCAACATTTCTTATATATTTGAGTAAGTTTGCATCTAAATTTGTCAGATATCGTCGATTAACATCTATTGAAGCCCATTGAGGTCGATTGTCACTTTGTGTTGATTGAAAATTTTCAAAGTCAATCTTCCTAATTTGAAGTCGAATTTCAACATTTCTTATATATTTGAGTGAGTTTGCATCTAACTTTGTAAGATATCGTCGATTAACATTCATTGAAGCCCATTGAGGTCGATTGTCACTTTGTGTTGATTGAAAATTTTCAAAGTCTATCTTCCTAATTTGAAGTCGAATTTCAACATTTCTTATATATTTGAGTAAGTTTGCATCTAACTTTGTCAGATATCGTCGATTAACATCCATTGAAGCCCATTGAGGTCGATTGTCACTTTGTGTTGATTGAAAATTTTCAAAGTCTATCTTCCTAATTTGAAGTCGAATTTTAACATTTCTTATATATTTGAGTGAGTTTGCATCTAATTTTGTCAGATATCGTCGATAAACGTTCATTGAAGGCCATTGAGGTCGATTGTCACTTTGTGTTGATTGAAAATTTTTAAAGTCAATCTTCCTAATTTGAAGTAGAATTTCAACATTTCTTATATATTTGAGTGAGTTTGCATCTAACTTTGTAAGATATCGTCGATTAACATTCATTGAAGCCCATTGAGGTCGATTGTCACTTTGTGTTGATTGAAAATTTTCAAAGTCTATCTTCCTAATTTGAAGTCGAATTTTAACATTTCTTATATATTTGAGTGAGTTTGCATCTAACTTTGTCAGATATCGTCGATAAACGTTCATTGAAGGCCATTGAGGTCGATTGTCACTTTGTGTTGATTGAAAATTTTCAAAGTCAATCTTCCTAATTTGAAGTCGAATTTCAACATTTCTTATATATTTGAGTAAGTTTGCATCTAACTTTGTCAGATATCGTCGATTAACATCCATTGAAGCCCATTGAGGTCGATTGTCACTTTGTGTTGATTGAAAATTTTCAAAGTATATCTTCCTAATTTGAAGTCGAATTTTAACATTTCTTATATATTTGAGTGAGTTTGCATCTAACTTTGTCAGATATCGTCGATAAACGTTCATTGAAGGCCATTGAGGTCGATTGTCACTTTGTGTTGATTGAAAATTTTCAAAGTCAATCTTCCTAATTTGAAGTCGAATTTCAACATTTCTTATATATTTGAGTAAGTTTGCATCTAACTTTGTCAGATATCGTCGATTAACATCCATTGAAGCCCATTGAGGTCGATTGTCACTTTGTGTTGATTGAAAATTTTCAAAGTCAATCTTCCTAATTTGAAGTCGAATTTCAACATTTCTTATATATTTGAGTAAGTTTGCATCTAACTTTGTCAGATATCGTCGATTAACATCCATTGAAGCCCATTGAGGTCGATTGTCACTTTGTGTTGATTGAAAATTTTCAAAGTCTATCTTCCTAATTTGAAGTCGAATTTTTAAATTTCTTATATATTTGAGTGAGTTTGCATCTAACTTTGTCAGATATCGTCGATAAACGTTCATTGAAGGCCATTGAGGTCGATTGTCACTTTGTGTTGATTGAAAATTTTCAAAGTCAATCTTCCTAATTTGAAGTCGAATTTCAACATTTCCTATATATTTGAGTGAGTTTGCATCTAACTTTGTCAGATATCGTCGATAAACATTCATTGAAGCCCATTGAGGTCGATTGTCACTTTGTGTTGATTGAAAATTTTTAAAGTCAATCTTCCTAATTTGAAGTCGAATTTCAACATTTCTTATATATTTGAGTAAGTTTGCATCTAAATTTGTCAGATATCGTCGATTAACATCTATTGAAGCCCATTGAGGTCGATTGTCACTTTGTGTTGATTGAAAATTTTCAAAGTCAATCTTCCTAATTTGAAGTCGAATTTCAACATTTCTTATATATTTGAGTGAGTTTGCATCTAACTTTGTAAGATATCGTCGATTAACATTCATTGAAGCCCATTGAGGTCGATTGTCACTTTGTGTTGATTGAAAATTTTCAAAGTCTATCTTCCTAATTTGAAGTCGAATTTCAACATTTCTTATATATTTGAGTAAGTTTGCATCTAACTTTGTCAGATATCGTCGATTAACATCCATTGAAGCCCATTGAGGTCGATTGTCACTTTGTGTTGATTGAAAATTTTCAAAGTCTATCTTCCTAATTTGAAGTCGAATTTTAACATTTCTTATATATTTGAGTGAGTTTGCATCTAATTTTGTCAGATATCGTCGATAAACGTTCATTGAAGGCCATTGAGGTCGATTGTCACTTTGTGTTGATTGAAAATTTTTAAAGTCAATCTTCCTAATTTGAAGTAGAATTTCAACATTTCTTATATATTTGAGTGAGTTTGCATCTAACTTTGTAAGATATCGTCGATTAACATTCATTGAAGCCCATTGAGGTCGATTGTCACTTTGTGTTGATTGAAAATTTTCAAAGTCTATCTTCCTAATTTGAAGTCGAATTTTAACATTTCTTATATATTTGAGTAAGTTTGCATCTAACTTTGTCAGATATCGTCGATTAACATCCATTGAAGCCCATTGAGGTCGATTGTCACTTTGTGTTGATTGAAAATTTTCAAAGTCTATCTTCCTAATTTGAAGTCGAATTTTAACATTTCTTATATATTTGAGTGAGTTTGCATCTAACTTTGTCAGATATCGTCGATAAACGTTCATTGAAGGCCATTGAGGTCGATTGTCACTTTGTGTTGATTGAAAATTTTTAAAGTCAATCTTCCTAATTTGAAGTCGAATTTCAACATTTCTTATATATTTGAGTAAGTTTGCATCTAACATTGTCAGATATCGTCGATTAACATCCATTGAAGCCCATTGAGGTCGATTGTCACTTTGTGTTGATTGAAAATTTTCAAAGTCAATCTTCCTAATTTGAAGTCGAATTTCAACATTTCCTATATATTTGAGTGAGTTTGCATCTAACTTTGTCAGATATCGTCGATAAACATTCATTGAAGCCCATTGAGGTCGATTGTCACTTTGTGTTGATTGAAAATTTTTAAAGTCAATCTTCCTAATTTGAAGTCGAATTTCAACATTTCTTATATATTTGAGTAAGTTTGCATCTAACATTGTCAGATATCGTCGATTAACATCCATTGAAGCCCATTGAGGTCGATTGTCACTTTGTGTTGATTGAAAATTTTCAAAGTCTATCTTCCTAATTTGAAGTCGAATTTTAACATTTCTTATATATTTGAGTGAGTTTGCATCTAACTTTGTCAGATATCGTCGATAAACATTTATTGAAGCCCATTGAGGTCGATTGTCACTTTGTGTTGATTGAAAATTTTCAAAGTCAATCTTCCTAATTTGAAGTCGAATTTCAACATTTCCTATATATTTGAGTGAGTTTGCATCTAACTTTGTCAGATATCGTCGATTAACATCCATTGAAGCCCATTGAGGTCGATTGTCACTTTGTGTTGATTGAAAATTTTCAAAGTCTATCTTCCTAATTTGGAGTCGAATTTCAACATTTCTCATATATTCGAGTTAGTTTGCATCTAACTTTGTCAGATATCGTCGATAAACATTTATTGAAGCCCATTGAGGTCGATTGTCACTTTGTGTTGATTGAAAATTTTCAAAGTCAATCTTCCTAATTTGAAGTCGAATTTCAACATTTCTTATATATTTGAGTAAGTTTGCATCTAACTTTGTCAGATATCGTCGATTAACATCCATTGAAGCCCATTGAGGTCGATTGTCACTTTGTGTTGATTGAAAATTTTCAAAGTCTATCTTCCTAATTTGAAGTCTAATTTCAACATTTCTTATATATTTGAGTGAGTTTGCATCTAACTTTGTCAGATATCGTCGATAAACGTTCATTGAAGGCCATTGAGGTCGATTGTCACTTTGTGTTGATTGAAAATTTTCAAAGTCAATCTTCCTAATTTGAAGTCGAATTTCAACATTTCTTATTTATTTGAGTAAGTTTGCATCTAACTTTGTCAGATATCGTCGATTAATATCTATTGAAGCCCATTGAGGTCGATTGTCACTTTGTGATGATTGAAAATTTTCAAAGTCTATCTTCCTAATTTGAAGTCGAATTTCAACATTTCTCATATATTTGAGTGAGTTTGCATCTACTTTTGTCAGATATCGTCGATTAACATCCATTGAAGCCCATTGAGGTCGATTGTCACTTTGTGTTGATTGAAAATTTTTAAAGTCAATCTTCCTAATTTGAAGTCGAATTTCAACATTTCTTATATATTTGAGTAAGTTTGCATCTAACTTTGTCAGATATCGTCGATTAACATCCATTGAAGCCCATTGAGGTCGATTGTCACTTTGTGTTGATTGAAAATTTTCAAAGTCAATCTTCCTAATTTGAAGTCGAATTTCAACATTTCTTATATATTTGAGTGAGTTTGCATCTAACTTTGTCAGATATCGTCGATTAACATTCATTGAAGCCCATTGAGGTCGATTGTCACTTTGTGTTGATTGAAAATTTTCAAAGTCAATCTTCCTAATTTGAAGTCGAATTTCAACATTTCTTATATATTTGAGTAAGTTTGCATCTAACTTTGTCAGATATCGTCGATTAACATCCATTGAAGCCCATTGAGGTCGATTGTCACTTTGTGTTGATTGAAAATTTTCAAAGTCTATCTTCCTAATTTGAAGTCGAATTTTAACATTTCTTATATATTTGAGTGAGTTTGCATCTAACTTTGTCAGATATCGTCGATAAACGTTCATTGAAGGCCATTGAGGTCGATTGTCACTTTGTGTTGATTGAAAATTTTCAAAGTCAATCTTCCTAATTTGAAGTCGAATTTCAACATTTCCTATATATTTGAGTGAGTTTGCATCTAACTTTGTCAGATATCGTCGATAAACATTCATTGAAGCCCATTGAGGTCGATTGTCACTTTGTGTTGATTGAAAATTTTTAAAGTCAATCTTCCTAATTTGAAGTCGAATTTCAACATTTCTTATATATTTGAGTAAGTTTGCATCTAAATTTGTCAGATATCGTCGATTAACATCTATTGAAGCCCATTGAGGTCGATTGTCACTTTGTGTTGATTGAAAATTTTTAAAGTCAATCTTCCTAATTTGAAGTCGAATTTCAACATTTCTTATATATTTGAGTAAGTTTGCATCTAAATTTGTCAGATATCGTCGACTAACATCTATTGAAGCCCATTGAGGTCGATTGTCACTTTGTGTTGATTGAAAATTTTCAAAGTCAATCTTCCTAATTTGAAGTCGAATTTCAACATTTCTCATATATTTGAGTGAGTTTGCATCTACTTTTGTCAGATATCGTCGATTAACATCCATTGAAGCCCATTGAGGTCGATTGTCACTTTGTGTTGATTGAAAATTTTCAAAGTCTATCTTCCTAATTTGAAGTCGAATTTTAACATTTCTTATATATTTGAGTGAGTTTGCATCTAACTTTGTCAGATATCGTCGATAAACGTTCATTGAAGGCCATTGAGGTCGATTGTCACTTTGTGTTGATTAAAAATTTTGAAAGTCAATCTTCCTAATTTGAAGTCGAATTTCAACATTTCTTATATATTTGAGTAAGTTTGCATCTAACTTTGTCAGATATCGTCGATTAACATCCATTGAAGCCCATTGAGGTCGATTGTCACTTTGTGTTGATTGAAAATTTTCAAAGTCAATCTTCCTAATTTGAAGTCGAATTTCAACATTTCTTATATATTTGAGTAAGTTTGCATCTAACTTTGTCAGATATCGTCGATTAACATCCATTGAAGCCCATTGAGGTCGATTGTCACTTTGTGTTGATTGAAAATTTTCAAAGTCAATCTTCCTAATTTGAAGTCGAATTTCAACATTTCTTATATATTTGAGTAAGTTTGCATCTAACTTTGTCAGATATCGTCGATTAACATCCATTGAAGCCCATTGAGGTCGATTGTCACTTTGTGTTGATTGAAAATTTTCAAAGTCTATCTTCCTAATTTGAAGTCGAATTTTAACATTTCTTATATATTTGAGTGAGTTTGCATCTAACTTTGTCAGATATCGTCGATAAACGTTCATTGAAGGCCATTGAGGTCGATTGTCACTTTGTGTTGATTGAAAATTTTCAAAGTCAATCTTCCTAATTTGAAGTCGAATTTCAACATTTCTTATATATTTGAGTAAGTTTGCATCTAACTTTGTCAGATATCGTCGATAAACATTCATTGAAGCCCATTGAGGTCGATTGTCACTTTGTGTTGATTGAAAATTTTTAAAGTCAATCTTCCTAATTTGAAGTCGAATTTCAACATTTCTTATATATTTGAGTAAGTTTGCATCTAAATTTGTCAGATATCGTCGATTAACATCTATTGAAGCCCATTGAGGTCGATTGTCACTTTGTGTTGATTGAAAATTTTCAAAGTCAATCTTCCTAATTTGAAGTCGAATTTCAACATTTCTTATATATTTGAGTGAGTTTGCATCTAACTTTGTAAGATATCGTCGATTAACATTCATTGAAGCCCATTGAGGTCGATTGTCACTTTGTGTTGATTGAAAATTTTCAAAGTCTATCTTCCTAATTTGAAGTCGAATTTCAACATTTCTTATATATTTGAGTAAGTTTGCATCTAACTTTGTCAGATATCGTCGATTAACATCCATTGAAGCCCATTGAGGTCGATTGTCACTTTGTGTTGATTGAAAATTTTCAAAGTCTATCTTCCTAATTTGAAGTCGAATTTTAACATTTCTTATATATTTGAGTGAGTTTGCATCTAACTTTGTCAGATATCGTCGATAAACGTTCATTGAAGGCCATTGAGGTCGATTGTCACTTTGTGTTGATTGAAAATTTTCAAAGTCAATCTTCCTAATTTGAAGTCGAATTTCAACATTTCCTATATATTTGAGTGAGTTTGCATCTAACTTTGTCAGATATCGTCGATAAACATTCATTGAAGCCCATTGAGGTCGATTGTCACTTTGTGTTGATTGAAAATTTTTAAAGTCAATCTTCCTAATTTGAAGTCGAATTTCAACATTTCTTATATATTTGAGTAAGTTTGCATCTAAATTTGTCAGATATCGTCGATTAACATCTATTGAAGCCCATTGAGGTCGATTGTCACTTTGTGTTGATTGAAAATTTTCAAAGTCAATCTTCCTAATTTGAAGTCGAATTTCAACATTTCTTATATATTTGAGTGAGTTTGCATCTAACTTTGTAAGATATCGTCGATTAACATTCATTGAAGCCCATTGAGGTCGATTGTCACTTTGTGTTGATTGAAAATTTTCAAAGTCTATCTTCCTAATTTGAAGTCGAATTTCAACATTTCTTATATATTTGAGTAAGTTTGCATCTAACTTTGTCAGATATCGTCGATTAACATCCATTGAAGCCCATTGAGGTCGATTGTCACTTTGTGTTGATTGAAAATTTTCAAAGTCTATCTTCCTAATTTGAAGTCGAATTTTAACATTTCTTATATATTTGAGTGAGTTTGCATCTAATTTTGTCAGATATCGTCGATAAACGTTCATTGAAGGCCATTGAGGTCGATTGTCACTTTGTGTTGATTGAAAATTTTTAAAGTCAATCTTCCTAATTTGAAGTAGAATTTCAACATTTCTTATATATTTGAGTGAGTTTGCATCTAACTTTGTAAGATATCGTCGATTAACATTCATTGAAGCCCATTGAGGTCGATTGTCACTTTGTGTTGATTGAAAATTTTCAAAGTCTATCTTCCTAATTTGAAGTCGAATTTTAACATTTCTTATATATTTGAGTAAGTTTGCATCTAACTTTGTCAGATATCGTCGATTAACATCTATTGAAGCCCATTGAGGTCGATTGTCACTTTGTGTTGATTGAAAATTTTCAAAGTCTATCTTCCTAATTTGAAGTCGAATTTTAACATTTCTTATATATTTGAGTGAGTTTGCATCTAACTTTGTCAGATATCGTCGATAAACGTTCATTGAAGGCCATTGAGGTCGATTGTCACTTTGTGTTGATTGAAAATTTTCAAAGTCAATCTTCCTAATTTGAAGTCGAATTTCAACATTTCCTATATATTTGAGTGAGTTTGCATCTAACTTTGTCAGATATCGTCGATAAACATTCATTGAAGCCCATTGAGGTCGATTGTCACTTTGTGTTGATTGAAAATTTTTAAAGTCAATCTTCCTAATTTGAAGTCGAATTTCAACATTTCTTATATATTTGAGTAAGTTTGCATCTAACATTGTCAGATATCGTCGATTAACATCCATTGAAGCCCATTGAGGTCGATTGTCACTTTGTGTTGATTGAAAATTTTCAAAGTCTATCTTCCTAATTTGAAGTCGAATTTTAACATTTCTTATATATTTGAGTGAGTTTGCATCTAACTTTGTCAGATATCGTCGATAAACATTTATTGAAGCCCATTGAGGTCGATTGTCACTTTGTGTTGATTGAAAATTTTCAAAGTCAATCTTCCTAATTTGAAGTCGAATTTCAACATTTCCTATATATTTGAGTGAGTTTGCATCTAACTTTGTCAGATATCGTCGATTAACATCCATTGAAGCCCATTGAGGTCGATTGTCACTTTGTGTTGATTGAAAATTTTCAAAGTCTATCTTCCTAATTTGGAGTCGAATTTCAACATTTCTCATATATTCGAGTTAGTTTGCATCTAACTTTGTCAGATATCGTCGATTAACATCTATTGAATCCCATTGAGGTCGATTGTCACTGTGTTGATTGAAAATTTTCAAAGTCAATCTTCCTAATTTGAAGTCGAATTTCAACATTTCTTATATATTTGAGTAAGTTTGCATCTAACTTTGTCAGATATCGTCGATTAACATCCATTGAAGCCCATTGAGGTCGATTGTCACTTTGTGTTGATTGAAAATTTTCAAAGTCAATCTTCCTAATTTGAAGTCGAATTTCAACATTTCTCATATATTCGAGTAAGTTTGCATCTAACTTTGTCAGATATCGTCGATTAACATCCATTAAAGCCCATTGAGGTCGATTGTCACTTTGTGTTGATTGAAAATTTTCAAAGTCTATCTTCCTAATTTGAAGTCTAATTTCAACATTTCTTATATATTTGAGTGAGTTTGCATCTAACTTTGTCAGATATCGTCGATTAACATCCATTGAAGCCCATTGAGGTCGATTGTCACTTTGTGTTGATTGAAAATTTTCAAAGTCTATCTTCCTAATTTGAAGTCGAATTTCAACATTTCTTATATATTTGAGTGAGTTTGCATCTAACTTTGTCAGATATCGTCGATTAATATCTATTGAAGCCCATTGAGGTCGATTGTCACTTTGTGATGATTGAAAATTTTCAAAGTCTATCTTCCTAATTTGAAGTCGAATTTTAACATTTCTTATATATTTGAGTGAGTTTGCATCTAACTTTGTCAGATATCGTCGATAAACGTTCATTGAAGGCCATTGAGGTCGATTGTCACTTTGTGTTGATTGAAAATTTTCAAAGTCAATCTTCCTAATTTGAAGTCAAATTTCAACATTTCTTATATATTTGAGTAAGTTTGCATCTAACTTTGTCAGATATCGTCGATTAACATCCATTGAAGCCCATTGAGGTCGATTGTCACTTTGTGTTGATTGAAAATTTTCAAAGTCAATCTTCCTAATTTGAAGTCGAATTTCAACATTTCTTATATATTTGAGTGAGTTTGCATCTAACTTTGTCAGATATCGTCGATTAACATTCATTGAAGCCCATTGAGGTCGATTGTCACTTTGTGTTGATTGAAAATTTTCAAAGTCAATCTTCCTAATTTGAAGTCGAATTTCAACATTTCTTATATATTTGAGTAAGTTTGCATCTAACTTTGTCAGATATCGTCGATTAACATCCATTGAAGCCCATTGAGGTCCATTGTCACTTTGTGTTGATTGAAAATTTTCAAAGTCTATCTTCCTAATTTGAAGTCGAATTTTTAAATTTCTTATATATTTGAGTGAGTTTGCATCTAACTTTGTCAGATATCGTCGATAAACGTTCATTGAAGGCCATTGAGGTCGATTGTCACTTTGTGTTGATTGAAAATTTTCAAAGTCAATCTTCCTAATTTGAAGTCGAATTTCAACATTTCCTATATATTCGAGTGAGTTTGCATCTAACTTTGTCAGATATCGTCGATTAACATTCATTGAAGCCCATTGAGGTCGATTGTCACTTTGTGTTGATTGAAAATTTTTAAAGTCAATCTTCCTAATTTGAAGTCGAATTTCAACATTTCCTATATATTTGAGTGAGTTTGCATCTAACTTTGTCAGATATCGTCGATAAACATTCATTGAAGCCCATTGAGGTCGATTGTCACTTTGTGTTGATTGAAAATTTTCAAAGTCAATCTTCCTAATTTGAAGTCGAATTTCAACATTTCTTATATATTTGAGTAAGTTTGCATCTAACTTTGTCAGATATCGTCGATTAACATCCATTGAAGCCCATTGAGGTCGATTGTCACTTTGTGTTGATTGAAAATTTTCAAAGTCTATCTTCCTAATTTGAAGTCGAATTTTAACATTTCTTATATATTTGAGTGAGTTTGCATCTAACTTTGTCAGATATCGTCGATAAACGTTCATTGAAGGCCATTGAGGTCGATTGTCACTTTGTGTTGATTGAAAATTTTCAAAGTCAATCTTCCTAATTTGAAGTCGAATTTCAACATTTCTTATATATTTGAGTAAGTTTGCATCTAACTTTGTCAGATATCGTCGATTAACATCCATTGAAGCCCATTGAGGTCGATTGTCACTTTGTGTTGATTGAAAATTTTCAAAGTCAATCTTCCTAATTTGAAGTCGAATTTCAACATTTCTTATATATTTGAGTAAGTTTGCATCTAACTTTGTCAGATATCGTCGATTAACATCCATTGAAGCCCATTGAGGTCGATTGTCACTTTGTGTTGATTGAAAATTTTCAAAGTCAATCTTCCTAATTTGAAGTCGAATTTCAAAATTTCTTATATATTTGAGTGAGTTTGCATCTAACTTTGTCAGATATCGTCGATTAACATTCATTGAAGCCCATTGAGGTCGATTGTCACTTTGTGTTGATTGAAAATTTTCAAAGTCAATCTTCCTAATTTGAAGTCGAATTTCAACATTTCTTATATATTTGAGTAAGTTTGCATCTAACTTTGTCAGATATCGTCGATTAACATCCATTGAAGCCCATTGAGGTCGATTGTCACTTTGTGTTGATTGAAAATTTTCAAAGTCTATCTTCCTAATTTGAAGTCGAATTTTAACATTTCTTATATATTTGAGTGAGTTTGCATCTAACTTTGTCAGATATCGTCGATAAACGTTCATTGAAGGCCATTGAGGTCGATTGTCACTTTGTGTTGATTGAAAATTTTCAAAGTCAATCTTCCTAATTTGAAGTCGAATTTCAACATTTCCTATATATTTGAGTGAGTTTGCATCTAACTTTGTCAGATATCGTCGATAAACATTCATTGAAGCCCATTGAGGTCGATTGTCACTTTGTGTTGATTGAAAATTTTTAAAGTCAATCTTCCTAATTTGAAGTCGAATTTCAACATTTCTTATATATTTGAGTAAGTTTGCATCTAAATTTGTCAGATATCGTCGATTAACATCTATTGAAGCCCATTGAGGTCGATTGTCACTTTGTGTTGATTGAAAATTTTCAAAGTCAATCTTCCTAATTTGAAGTCGAATTTCAACATTTCTTATATATTTGAGTGAGTTTGCATCTAACTTTGTAAGATATCGTCGATTAACATTCATTGAAGCCCATTGAGGTCGATTGTCACTTTGTGTTGATTGAAAATTTTCAAAGTCTATCTTCCTAATTTGAAGTCGAATTTCAACATTTCTTATATATTTGAGTAAGTTTGCATCTAACTTTGTCAGATATCGTCGATTAACATCCATTGAAGCCCATTGAGGTCGATTGTCACTTTGTGTTGATTGAAAATTTTCAAAGTCTATCTTCCTAATTTGAAGTCGAATTTCAACATTTCTTATATATTTGAGTGAGTTTGCATCTAACTTTGTCAGATATCGTCGATTAACATCCATTGAAGCCCATTGAGGTCGATTGTCACTTTGTGTTGATTGAAAATTTTCAAAGTCTATCTTCCTAATTTGAAGTCGAATTTCAACATTTCTTATATATTTGAGTGAGTTTGCATCTAACTTTGTCAGATATCGTCGATTAATATCTATTGAAGCCCATTGAGGTCGATTGTCACTTTGTGATGATTGAAAATTTTCAAAGTCTATCTTCCTAATTTGAAGTCGAATTTTAACATTTCTTATATATTTGAGTGAGTTTGCATCTAACTTTGTCAGATATCGTCGATAAACGTTCATTGAAGGCCATTGAGGTCGATTGTCACTTTGTGTTGATTGAAAATTTTCAAAGTCAATCTTCCTAATTTGAAGTCGAATTTCAACATTTCTTATATATTTGAGTAAGTTTGCATCTAACTTTGTCAGATATCGTCGATTAACATCAATTGAAGCCCATTGAGGTCGATTGTCACTTTGTGTTGATTGAAAATTTTCAAAGTCAATCTTCCTAATTTGAAGTCGAATTTCAACATTTCTTATATATTTGAGTGAGTTTGCATCTAACTTTGTCAGATATCGTCGATTAACATCCATTGAAGCCCATTGAGGTCGATTGTCACTTTGTGTTGATTGAAAATTTTCAAAGTCAATCTTCCTAATTTGAAGTCGAATTTCAACATTTCTTATATATTTGAGTAAGTTTGCATCTAACTTTGTCAGATATCGTCGATTAACATCCATTGAAGCCCATTGAGGTCGATTGTCACTTTGTGTTGATTGAAAATTTTCAAAGTCAATCTTCCTAATTTGAAGTCGAATTTCAACATTTCTTATATATTTGAGTGAGTTTGCATCTAACTTTGTCAGATATCGTCGATTAACATTCATTGAAGCCCATTGAGGTCGATTGTCACTTTGTGTTGATTGAAAATTTTCAAAGTCAATCTTCCTAATTTGAAGTCGAATTTCAACATTTCTTATATATTTGAGTAAGTTTGCATCTAACTTTGTCAGATATCGTCGATTAACATCCATTGAAGCCCATTGAGGTCGATTGTCACTTTGTGTTGATTGAAAATTTTCAAAGTCTATCTTCCTAATTTGAAGTCGAATTTTTAAATTTCTTATATATTTGAGTGAGTTTGCATCTAACTTTGTCAGATATCGTCGATAAACGTTCATTGAAGGCCATTGAGGTCGATTGTCACTTTGTGTTGATTGAAAATTTTCAAAGTCAATCTTCCTAATTTGAAGTCGAATTTCAACATTTCCTATATATTCGAGTGAGTTTGCATCTAACTTTGTCAGATATCGTCGATTAACATTCATTGAAGCCCATTGAGGTCGATTGTCACTTTGTGTTGATTGAAAATTTTCAAAGTCAATCTTCCTAATTTGAAGTCGAATTTCAACATTTCTTATATATTTGAGTAAGTTTGCATCTAACTTTGTCAGATATCGTCGATTAATATCTATTGAAGCCCATTGAGGTCGATTGTCACTTTGTGATGATTGAAAATTTTCAAAGTCTATCTTCCTAATTTGAAGTCGAATTTCAACATTTCTCATATATTTGAGTGAGTTTGCATCTACTTTTGTCAGATATCGTCGATTAACATCCATTGAAGCCCATTGAGGTCGATTGTCACTTTGTGTTGATTGAAAATTTTCAAAGTCTATCTTCCTAATTTGAAGTCGAATTTTAACATTTCTTATATATTTGAGTGAGTTTGCATCTAACTTTGTCAGATATCGTCGATAAACGTTCATTGAAGGCCATTGAGGTCGATTGTCACTTTGTGTTGATTGAAAATTTTCAAAGTCAATCTTCCTAATTTGAAGTTGAATTTCAACATTTCTTATATATTTGAGTAAGTTTGCATCTAACTTTGTCAGATATCGTCGATTAACATCCATTGAAGCCCATTGAGGTCGATTGTCACTTTGTGTTGATTGAAAATTTTCAAAGTCTATCTTCCTTATTTGAAGTCGAATTTTAACATTTCTTATATATTTGAGTGAGTTTGCATCTAACTTTGTCAGATATCGTCGATAAACGTTCATTGAAGGCCATTGAGGTCGATTGTCACTTTGTGTTGATTGAAAATTTTCAAAGTCAATCTTCCTAATTTGAAGTCGAATTTCAACATTTCTTATTTATTTGAGTAAGTTTGCATCTAACTTTGTCAGATATCGTCGATTAATATCTATTGAAGCCCATTGAGGTCGATTGTCACTTTGTGATGATTGAAAATTTTCAAAGTCTATCTTCCTAATTTGAAGTCGAATTTCAACATTTCTCATATATTTGAGTGAGTTTGCATCTACTTTTGTCAGATATCGTCGATTAACATCCATTGAAGCCCATTGACGTCGATTGTCACTTTGTGTTGATTGAAAATTTTCAAAGTCAATCTTCCTAATTTGAAGTCGAATTTCAACATTTCCTATATATTTGAGTGAGTTTGCATCTAACTTTGTCAGATATCGTCGATTAACATCCATTGAAGCCCATTGAGGTCGATTGTCACTTTGTGTTGATTGAAAATTTTCAAAGTCTATCTTCCTAATTTGGAGTCGAATTTCAACATTTCTCATATATTCGAGTTAGTTTGCATCTAACTTTGTCAGATATCGTCGATTAACATCTATTGAATCCCATTGAGGTCGATTGTCACTGTGTTGATTGAAAATTTTCAAAGTCAATCTTCCTAATTTGAAGTCGAATTTCAACATTTCTTATATATTTGAGTAAGTTTGCATCTAACTTTGTCAGATATCGTCGATTAACATCCATTGAAGCCCATTGAGGTCGATTGTCACTTTGTGTTGATTGAAAATTTTCAAAGTCTATCTTCCTAATTTGAAGTCGAATTTCAACATTTCTCATATATTTGATTGAGTTTGCATCTAACTTTGTCAGATATCGTCGATTAACATTCATTGAAGCCCATTGAGGTCGATTGTCACTTTGTGTTGATTGAAAATTTTTAAAGTCAATCTTCCTAATTTGAAGTCGAATTTCAACATTTCTTATATATTTGAGTAAGTTTGCATCTAACTTTGTCAGATATCGTCGATTAACATCCATTGAAGCCCATTGAGGTCGATTGTCACTTTGTGTTGATTGAAAATTTTCAAAGTCAATCTTCCTAATTTGAAGTCGAATTTCAACATTTCTTATATATTTGAGTAAGTTTGCATCTAACTTTGTCAGATATCGTCGATTAACATCCATTGAAGCCCATTGAGGTCGATTGTCACTTTGTGTTGATTGAAAATTTTCAAAGTCAATCTTCCTAATTTGAAGTCGAATTTCAAAATTTCTTATATATTTGAGTGAGTTTGCATCTAACTTTGTCAGATATCGTCGATTAACATTCATTGAAGCCCATTGAGGTCGATTGTCACTTTGTGTTGATTGAAAATTTTCAAAGTCAATCTTCCTAATTTGAAGTCGAATTTCAACATTTCTTATATATTTGAGTAAGTTTGCATCTAACTTTGTCAGATATCGTCGATTAACATCCATTGAAGCCCATTGAGGTCGATTGTCACTTTGTGTTGATTGAAAATTTTCAAAGTCTATCTTCCTAATTTGAAGTCGAATTTTAACATTTCTTATATATTTGAGTGAGTTTGCATCTAACTTTGTCAGATATCGTCGATAAACGTTCATTGAAGGCCATTGAGGTCGATTGTCACTTTGTGTTGATTGAAAATTTTCAAAGTCTATCTTCCTAATTTGAAGTCGAATTTCAACATTTCTTATATATTTGAGTAAGTTTGCATCTAACTTTGTCAGATATCGTCGATTAACATCCATTGAAGCCCATTGAGGTCGATTGTCACTTTGTGTTGATTGAAAATTTTCAAAGTCTATCTTCCTAATTTGAAGTCGAATTTCAACATTTCTTATATATTTGAGTGAGTTTGCATCTAACTTTGTCAGATATCGTCGATTAACATCCATTGAAGCCCATTGAGGTCGATTGTCACTTTGTGTTGATTGAAAATTTTCAAAGTCTATCTTCCTAATTTGAAGTCGAATTTCAACATTTCTTATATATTTGAGTAAGTTTGCATCTAACTTTGTAAGATATCGTCGATTAACATCCATTGAAGCCCATTGAGGTCGATTGTCACTTTGTGATGATTGAAAATTTTCAAAGTCTATCTTCCTAATTTGAAGTCGAATTTTAACATTTCTTATATATTTGAGTGAGTTTGCATCTAACTTTGTCAGATATCGTCGATAAACGTTCATTGAAGGCCATTGAGGTCGATTGTCACTTTGTGTTGATTGAAAATTTTCAAAGTCAATCTTCCTAATTTGAAGTCGAATTTCAACATTTCTTATATATTTGAGTAAGTTTGCATCTAACTTTGTCAGATATCGTCGATTAACATCAATTGAAGCCCATTGAGGTCGATTGTCACTTTGTGTTGATTGAAAATTTTCAAAGTCAATCTTCCTAATTTGAAGTCGAATTTCAACATTTCTTATATATTTGAGTGAGTTTGCATCTAACTTTGTCAGATATCGTCGATAAACGTTCATTGAAGGCCATTGAGGTCGATTGTCACTTTGTGTTGATTAAAAATTTTGAAAGTCAATCTTCCTAATTTGAAGTCGAATTTCAACATTTCTTATATATTTGAGTAAGTTTGCATCTAACTTTGTCAGATATCGTCGATTAACATCCATTGAAGCCCATTGAGGTCGATTGTCACTTTGTGTTGATTGAAAATTTTCAAAGTCAATCTTCCTAATTTGAAGTCGAATTTCAACATTTCTTATATATTTGAGTAAGTTTGCATCTAACTTTGTCAGATATCGTCGATTAACATCCATTGAAGCCCATTGAGGTCGATTGTCACTTTGTGTTGATTGAAAATTTTCAAAGTCAATCTTCCTAATTTGAAGTCGAATTTCAACATTTCTTATATATTTGAGTAAGTTTGCATCTAACTTTGTCAGATATCGTCGATTAACATCCATTGAAGCCCATTGAGGTCGATTGTCACTTTGTGTTGATTGAAAATTTTCAAAGTCTATCTTCCTAATTTGAAGTCGAATTTTAACATTTCTTATATATTTGAGTGAGTTTGCATCTAACTTTGTCAGATATCGTCGATAAACGTTCATTGAAGGCCATTGAGGTCGATTGTCACTTTGTGTTGATTGAAAATTTTCAAAGTCAATCTTCCTAATTTGAAGTCGAATTTCAACATTTCTTATATATTTGAGTAAGTTTGCATCTAACTTTGTCAGATATCGTCGATAAACATTCATTGAAGCCCATTGAGGTCGATTGTCACTTTGTGTTGATTGAAAATTTTTAAAGTCAATCTTCCTAATTTGAAGTCGAATTTCAACATTTCTTATATATTTGAGTAAGTTTGCATCTAAATTTGTCAGATATCGTCGATTAACATCTATTGAAGCCCATTGAGGTCGATTGTCACTTTGTGTTGATTGAAAATTTTCAAAGTCAATCTTCCTAATTTGAAGTCGAATTTCAACATTTCTTATATATTTGAGTGAGTTTGCATCTAACTTTGTAAGATATCGTCGATTAACATTCATTGAAGCCCATTGAGGTCGATTGTCACTTTGTGTTGATTGAAAATTTTCAAAGTCTATCTTCCTAATTTGAAGTCGAATTTCAACATTTCTTATATATTTGAGTAAGTTTGCATCTAACTTTGTCAGATATCGTCGATTAACATCCATTGAAGCCCATTGAGGTCGATTGTCACTTTGTGTTGATTGAAAATTTTCAAAGTCTATCTTCCTAATTTGAAGTCGAATTTTAACATTTCTTATATATTTGAGTGAGTTTGCATCTAACTTTGTCAGATATCGTCGATAAACGTTCATTGAAGGCCATTGAGGTCGATTGTCACTTTGTGTTGATTGAAAATTTTCAAAGTCAATCTTCCTAATTTGAAGTCGAATTTCAACATTTCCTATATATTTGAGTGAGTTTGCATCTAACTTTGTCAGATATCGTCGATAAACATTCATTGAAGCCCATTGAGGTCGATTGTCACTTTGTGTTGATTGAAAATTTTTAAAGTCAATCTTCCTAATTTGAAGTCGAATTTCAACATTTCTTATATATTTGAGTAAGTTTGCATCTAAATTTGTCAGATATCGTCGATTAACATCTATTGAAGCCCATTGAGGTCGATTGTCACTTTGTGTTGATTGAAAATTTTCAAAGTCAATCTTCCTAATTTGAAGTCGAATTTCAACATTTCTTATATATTTGAGTGAGTTTGCATCTAACTTTGTAAGATATCGTCGATTAACATTCATTGAAGCCCATTGAGGTCGATTGTCACTTTGTGTTGATTGAAAATTTTCAAAGTCTATCTTCCTAATTTGAAGTCGAATTTCAACATTTCTTATATATTTGAGTAAGTTTGCATCTAACTTTGTCAGATATCGTCGATTAACATCCATTGAAGCCCATTGAGGTCGATTGTCACTTTGTGTTGATTGAAAATTTTCAAAGTCTATCTTCCTAATTTGAAGTCGAATTTTAACATTTCTTATATATTTGAGTGAGTTTGCATCTAATTTTGTCAGATATCGTCGATAAACGTTCATTGAAGGCCATTGAGGTCGATTGTCACTTTGTGTTGATTGAAAATTTTTAAAGTCAATCTTCCTAATTTGAAGTAGAATTTCAACATTTCTTATATATTTGAGTGAGTTTGCATCTAACTTTGTAAGATATCGTCGATTAACATTCATTGAAGCCCATTGAGGTCGATTGTCACTTTGTGTTGATTGAAAATTTTCAAAGTCTATCTTCCTAATTTGAAGTCGAATTTTAACATTTCTTATATATTTGAGTAAGTTTGCATCTAACTTTGTCAGATATCGTCGATTAACATCTATTGAAGCCCATTGAGGTCGATTGTCACTTTGTGTTGATTGAAAATTTTCAAAGTCTATCTTCCTAATTTGAAGTCGAATTTTAACATTTCTTATATATTTGAGTGAGTTTGCATCTAACTTTGTCAGATATCGTCGATAAACGTTCATTGAAGGCCATTGAGGTCGATTGTCACTTTGTGTTGATTGAAAATTTTCAAAGTCAATCTTCCTAATTTGAAGTCGAATTTCAACATTTCCTATATATTTGAGTGAGTTTGCATCTAACTTTGTCAGATATCGTCGATAAACATTCATTGAAGCCCATTGAGGTCGATTGTCACTTTGTGTTGATTGAAAATTTTTAAAGTCAATCTTCCTAATTTGAAGTCGAATTTCAACATTTCTTATATATTTGAGTAAGTTTGCATCTAACATTGTCAGATATCGTCGATTAACATCCATTGAAGCCCATTGAGGTCGATTGTCACTTTGTGTTGATTGAAAATTTTCAAAGTCTATCTTCCTAATTTGAAGTCGAATTTTAACATTTCTTATATATTTGAGTGAGTTTGCATCTAACTTTGTCAGATATCGTCGATAAACATTTATTGAAGCCCATTGAGGTCGATTGTCACTTTGTGTTGATTGAAAATTTTCAAAGTCAATCTTCCTAATTTGAAGTCGAATTTCAACATTTCCTATATATTTGAGTGAGTTTGCATCTAACTTTGTCAGATATCGTCGATTAACATCCATTGAAGCCCATTGAGGTCGATTGTCACTTTGTGTTGATTGAAAATTTTCAAAGTCTATCTTCCTAATTTGGAGTCGAATTTCAACATTTCTCATATATTCGAGTTAGTTTGCATCTAACTTTGTCAGATATCGTCGATTAACATCTATTGAATCCCATTGAGGTCGATTGTCACTGTGTTGATTGAAAATTTTCAAAGTCAATCTTCCTAATTTGAAGTCGAATTTCAACATTTCTTATATATTTGAGTAAGTTTGCATCTAACTTTGTCAGATATCGTCGATTAACATCCATTGAAGCCCATTGAGGTCGATTGTCACTTTGTGTTGATTGAAAATTTTCAAAGTCAATCTTCCTAATTTGAAGTCGAATTTCAACATTTCTCATATATTCGAGTAAGTTTGCATCTAACTTTGTCAGATATCGTCGATTAACATCCATTAAAGCCCATTGAGGTCGATTGTCACTTTGTGTTGATTGAAAATTTTCAAAGTCTATCTTCCTAATTTGAAGTCGAATTTCAACATTTCTTATATATTTGAGTGAGTTTGCATCTAACTTTGTCAGATATCGTCGATTAACATCCATTGAAGCCCATTGAGGTCGATTGTCACTTTGTGTTGATTGAAAATTTTCAAAGTCTATCTTCCTAATTTGAAGTCGAATTTCAACATTTCTTATATATTTGAGTGAGTTTGCATCTAACTTTGTCAGATATCGTCGATTAATATCTATTGAAGCCCATTGAGGTCGATTGTCACTTTGTGATGATTGAAAATTTTCAAAGTCTATCTTCCTAATTTGAAGTCGAATTTTAACATTTCTTATATATTTGAGTGAGTTTGCATCTAACTTTGTCAGATATCGTCGATAAACGTTCATTGAAGGCCATTGAGGTCGATTGTCACTTTGTGTTGATTGAAAATTTTCAAAGTCAATCTTCCTAATTTGAAGTCAAATTTCAACATTTCTTATATATTTGAGTAAGTTTGCATCTAACTTTGTCAGATATCGTCGATTAACATCCATTGAAGCCCATTGAGGTCGATTGTCACTTTGTGTTGATTGAAAATTTTCAAAGTCAATCTTCCTAATTTGAAGTCGAATTTCAACATTTCTTATATATTTGAGTGAGTTTGCATCTAACTTTGTCAGATATCGTCGATTAACATTCATTGAAGCCCATTGAGGTCGATTGTCACTTTGTGTTGATTGAAAATTTTCAAAGTCAATCTTCCTAATTTGAAGTCGAATTTCAACATTTCTTATATATTTGAGTAAGTTTGCATCTAACTTTGTCAGATATCGTCGATTAACATCCATTGAAGCCCATTGAGGTCCATTGTCACTTTGTGTTGATTGAAAATTTTCAAAGTCTATCTTCCTAATTTGAAGTCGAATTTTTAAATTTCTTATATATTTGAGTGAGTTTGCATCTAACTTTGTCAGATATCGTCGATAAACGTTCATTGAAGGCCATTGAGGTCGATTGTCACTTTGTGTTGATTGAAAATTTTCAAAGTCAATCTTCCTAATTTGAAGTCGAATTTCAACATTTCCTATATATTCGAGTGAGTTTGCATCTAACTTTGTCAGATATCGTCGATTAACATTCATTGAAGCCCATTGAGGTCGATTGTCACTTTGTGTTGATTGAAAATTTTTAAAGTCAATCTTCCTAATTTGAAGTCGAATTTCAACATTTCCTATATATTTGAGTGAGTTTGCATCTAACTTTGTCAGATATCGTCGATAAACATTCATTGAAGCCCATTGAGGTCGATTGTCACTTTGTGTTGATTGAAAATTTTCAAAGTCAATCTTCCTAATTTGAAGTCGAATTTCAACATTTCTTATATATTTGAGTAAGTTTGCATCTAACTTTGTCAGATATCGTCGATTAACATCCATTGAAGCCCATTGAGGTCGATTGTCACTTTGTGTTGATTGAAAATTTTCAAAGTCTATCTTCCTAATTTGAAGTCGAATTTTAACATTTCTTATATATTTGAGTGAGTTTGCATCTAACTTTGTCAGATATCGTCGATAAACGTTCATTGAAGGCCATTGAGGTCGATTGTCACTTTGTGTTGATTGAAAATTTTCAAAGTCAATCTTCCTAATTTGAAGTCGAATTTCAACATTTCTTATATATTTGAGTAAGTTTGCATCTAACTTTGTCAGATATCGTCGATTAACATCCATTGAAGCCCATTGAGGTCGATTGTCACTTTGTGTTGATTGAAAATTTTCAAAGTCAATCTTCCTAATTTGAAGTCGAATTTCAACATTTCTTATATATTTGAGTAAGTTTGCATCTAACTTTGTCAGATATCGTCGATTAACATCCATTGAAGCCCATTGAGGTCGATTGTCACTTTGTGTTGATTGAAAATTTTCAAAGTCAATCTTCCTAATTTGAAGTCGAATTTCAAAATTTCTTATATATTTGAGTGAGTTTGCATCTAACTTTGTCAGATATCGTCGATTAACATTCATTGAAGCCCATTGAGGTCGATTGTCACTTTGTGTTGATTGAAAATTTTCAAAGTCAATCTTCCTAATTTGAAGTCGAATTTCAACATTTCTTATATATTTGAGTAAGTTTGCATCTAACTTTGTCAGATATCGTCGATTAACATCCATTGAAGCCCATTGAGGTCGATTGTCACTTTGTGTTGATTGAAAATTTTCAAAGTCTATCTTCCTAATTTGAAGTCGAATTTTAACATTTCTTATATATTTGAGTGAGTTTGCATCTAACTTTGTCAGATATCGTCGATAAACGTTCATTGAAGGCCATTGAGGTCGATTGTCACTTTGTGTTGATTGAAAATTTTCAAAGTCAATCTTCCTAATTTGAAGTCGAATTTCAACATTTCCTATATATTTGAGTGAGTTTGCATCTAACTTTGTCAGATATCGTCGATAAACATTCATTGAAGCCCATTGAGGTCGATTGTCACTTTGTGTTGATTGAAAATTTTTAAAGTCAATCTTCCTAATTTGAAGTCGAATTTCAACATTTCTTATATATTTGAGTAAGTTTGCATCTAAATTTGTCAGATATCGTCGATTAACATCTATTGAAGCCCATTGAGGTCGATTGTCACTTTGTGTTGATTGAAAATTTTCAAAGTCAATCTTCCTAATTTGAAGTCGAATTTCAACATTTCTTATATATTTGAGTGAGTTTGCATCTAACTTTGTAAGATATCGTCGATTAACATTCATTGAAGCCCATTGAGGTCGATTGTCACTTTGTGTTGATTGAAAATTTTCAAAGTCTATCTTCCTAATTTGAAGTCGAATTTCAACATTTCTTATATATTTGAGTAAGTTTGCATCTAACTTTGTCAGATATCGTCGATTAACATCCATTGAAGCCCATTGAGGTCGATTGTCACTTTGTGTTGATTGAAAATTTTCAAAGTCTATCTTCCTAATTTGAAGTCGAATTTCAACATTTCTTATATATTTGAGTGAGTTTGCATCTAACTTTGTCAGATATCGTCGATTAACATCCATTGAAGCCCATTGAGGTCGATTGTCACTTTGTGTTGATTGAAAATTTTCAAAGTCTATCTTCCTAATTTGAAGTCGAATTTCAACATTTCTTATATATTTGAGTGAGTTTGCATCTAACTTTGTCAGATATCGTCGATTAATATCTATTGAAGCCCATTGAGGTCGATTGTCACTTTGTGATGATTGAAAATTTTCAAAGTCTATCTTCCTAATTTGAAGTCGAATTTTAACATTTCTTATATATTTGAGTGAGTTTGCATCTAACTTTGTCAGATATCGTCGATAAACGTTCATTGAAGGCCATTGAGGTCGATTGTCACTTTGTGTTGATTGAAAATTTTCAAAGTCAATCTTCCTAATTTGAAGTCGAATTTCAACATTTCTTATATATTTGAGTAAGTTTGCATCTAACTTTGTCAGATATCGTCGATTAACATCAATTGAAGCCCATTGAGGTCGATTGTCACTTTGTGTTGATTGAAAATTTTCAAAGTCAATCTTCCTAATTTGAAGTCGAATTTCAACATTTCTTATATATTTGAGTGAGTTTGCATCTAACTTTGTCAGATATCGTCGATTAACATCCATTGAAGCCCATTGAGGTCGATTGTCACTTTGTGTTGATTGAAAATTTTCAAAGTCAATCTTCCTAATTTGAAGTCGAATTTCAACATTTCTTATATATTTGAGTAAGTTTGCATCTAACTTTGTCAGATATCGTCGATTAACATCCATTGAAGCCCATTGAGGTCGATTGTCACTTTGTGTTGATTGAAAATTTTCAAAGTCAATCTTCCTAATTTGAAGTCGAATTTCAACATTTCTTATATATTTGAGTGAGTTTGCATCTAACTTTGTCAGATATCGTCGATTAACATTCATTGAAGCCCATTGAGGTCGATTGTCACTTTGTGTTGATTGAAAATTTTCAAAGTCAATCTTCCTAATTTGAAGTCGAATTTCAACATTTCTTATATATTTGAGTAAGTTTGCATCTAACTTTGTCAGATATCGTCGATTAACATCCATTGAAGCCCATTGAGGTCGATTGTCACTTTGTGTTGATTGAAAATTTTCAAAGTCTATCTTCCTAATTTGAAGTCGAATTTCAACATTTCTTATATATTTGAGTAAGTTTGCATCTAACTTTGTCAGATATCGTCGATTAACATTCATTGAAGCCCATTGAGGTCGATTGTCACTTTGTGTTGATTGAAAATTTTCAAAGTCTATCTTCCTAATTTGAAGTCGAATTTCAACATTTCTTATATATTTGAGTGAGTTTGCATCTAACTTTGTCAGATATCGTCGATTAACATTCATTGAAGCCCATTGAGGTCGATTGTCACTTTGTGTTGATTGAAAATTTTCAAAGTCAATCTTCCTAATTTGAAGTCGAATTTTTAAATTTCTTATATATTTGAGTGAGTTTGCATCTAACTTTGTCAGATATCGTCGATAAACGTTCATTGAAGGCCATTGAGGTCGATTGTCACTTTGTGTTGATTGAAAATTTTCAAAGTCAATCTTCCTAATTTGAAGTCGAATTTCAACATTTCCTATATATTCGAGTGAGTTTGCATCTAACTTTGTCAGATATCGTCGATTAACATTCATTGAAGCCCATTGAGGTCGATTGTCACTTTGTGTTGATTGAAAATTTTCAAAGTCAATCTTCCTAATTTGAAGTCGAATTTCAACATTTCTTATATATTTGAGTAAGTTTGCATCTAACTTTGTCAGATATCGTCGATTAATATCTATTGAAGCCCATTGAGGTCGATTGTCACTTTGTGATGATTGAAAATTTTCAAAGTCTATCTTCCTAATTTGAAGTCGAATTTCAACATTTCTCATATATTTGAGTGAGTTTGCATCTACTTTTGTCAGATATCGTCGATTAACATCCATTGAAGCCCATTGAGGTCGATTGTCACTTTGTGTTGATTGAAAATTTTCAAAGTCTATCTTCCTAATTTGAAGTCGAATTTTAACATTTCTTATATATTTGAGTGAGTTTGCATCTAACTTTGTCAGATATCGTCGATAAACGTTCATTGAAGGCCATTGAGGTCGATTGTCACTTTGTGTTGATTGAAAATTTTCAAAGTCAATCTTCCTAATTTGAAGTTGAATTTCAACATTTCTTATATATTTGAGTAAGTTTGCATCTAACTTTGTCAGATATCGTCGATTAACATCCATTGAAGCCCATTGAGGTCGATTGTCACTTTGTGTTGATTGAAAATTTTCAAAGTCTATCTTCCTTATTTGAAGTCGAATTTTAACATTTCTTATATATTTGAGTGAGTTTGCATCTAACTTTGTCAGATATCGTCGATAAACGTTCATTGAAGGCCATTGAGGTCGATTGTCACTTTGTGTTGATTGAAAATTTTCAAAGTCAATCTTCCTAATTTGAAGTCGAATTTCAACATTTCTTATTTATTTGAGTAAGTTTGCATCTAACTTTGTCAGATATCGTCGATTAATATCTATTGAAGCCCATTGAGGTCGATTGTCACTTTGTGATGATTGAAAATTTTCAAAGTCTATCTTCCTAATTTGAAGTCGAATTTCAACATTTCTCATATATTTGAGTGAGTTTGCATCTACTTTTGTCAGATATCGTCGATTAACATCCATTGAAGCCCATTGACGTCGATTGTCACTTTGTGTTGATTGAAAATTTTCAAAGTCAATCTTCCTAATTTGAAGTCGAATTTCAACATTTCCTATATATTTGAGTGAGTTTGCATCTAACTTTGTCAGATATCGTCGATTAACATCCATTGAAGCCCATTGAGGTCGATTGTCACTTTGTGTTGATTGAAAATTTTCAAAGTCTATCTTCCTAATTTGGAGTCGAATTTCAACATTTCTCATATATTCGAGTTAGTTTGCATCTAACTTTGTCAGATATCGTCGATTAACATCTATTGAATCCCATTGAGGTCGATTGTCACTGTGTTGATTGAAAATTTTCAAAGTCAATCTTCCTAATTTGAAGTCGAATTTCAACATTTCTTATATATTTGAGTAAGTTTGCATCTAACTTTGTCAGATATCGTCGATTAACATCCATTGAAGCCCATTGAGGTCGATTGTCACTTTGTGTTGATTGAAAATTTTCAAAGTCTATCTTCCTAATTTGAAGTCGAATTTCAACATTTCTCATATATTTGATTGAGTTTGCATCTAACTTTGTCAGATATCGTCGATTAACATTCATTGAAGCCCATTGAGGTCGATTGTCACTTTGTGTTGATTGAAAATTTTTAAAGTCAATCTTCCTAATTTGAAGTCGAATTTCAACATTTCTTATATATTTGAGTAAGTTTGCATCTAACTTTGTCAGATATCGTCGATTAACATCCATTGAAGCCCATTGAGGTCGATTGTCACTTTGTGTTGATTGAAAATTTTCAAAGTCAATCTTCCTAATTTGAAGTCGAATTTCAACATTTCTTATATATTTGAGTAAGTTTGCATCTAACTTTGTCAGATATCGTCGATTAACATCCATTGAAGCCCATTGAGGTCGATTGTCACTTTGTGTTGATTGAAAATTTTCAAAGTCAATCTTCCTAATTTGAAGTCGAATTTCAAAATTTCTTATATATTTGAGTGAGTTTGCATCTAACTTTGTCAGATATCGTCGATTAACATTCATTGAAGCCCATTGAGGTCGATTGTCACTTTGTGTTGATTGAAAATTTTCAAAGTCAATCTTCCTAATTTGAAGTCGAATTTCAACATTTCTTATATATTTGAGTAAGTTTGCATCTAACTTTGTCAGATATCGTCGATTAACATCCATTGAAGCCCATTGAGGTCGATTGTCACTTTGTGTTGATTGAAAATTTTCAAAGTCTATCTTCCTAATTTGAAGTCGAATTTTAACATTTCTTATATATTTGAGTGAGTTTGCATCTAACTTTGTCAGATATCGTCGATAAACGTTCATTGAAGGCCATTGAGGTCGATTGTCACTTTGTGTTGATTGAAAATTTTCAAAGTCTATCTTCCTAATTTGAAGTCGAATTTCAACATTTCTTATATATTTGAGTAAGTTTGCATCTAACTTTGTCAGATATCGTCGATTAACATCCATTGAAGCCCATTGAGGTCGATTGTCACTTTGTGTTGATTGAAAATTTTCAAAGTCTATCTTCCTAATTTGAAGTCGAATTTCAACATTTCTTATATATTTGAGTGAGTTTGCATCTAACTTTGTCAGATATCGTCGATTAACATCCATTGAAGCCCATTGAGGTCGATTGTCACTTTGTGTTGATTGAAAATTTTCAAAGTCTATCTTCCTAATTTGAAGTCGAATTTCAACATTTCTTATATATTTGAGTAAGTTTGCATCTAACTTTGTAAGATATCGTCGATTAACATCCATTGAAGCCCATTGAGGTCGATTGTCACTTTGTGATGATTGAAAATTTTCAAAGTCTATCTTCCTAATTTGAAGTCGAATTTTAACATTTCTTATATATTTGAGTGAGTTTGCATCTAACTTTGTCAGATATCGTCGATAAACGTTCATTGAAGGCCATTGAGGTCGATTGTCACTTTGTGTTGATTGAAAATTTTCAAAGTCAATCTTCCTAATTTGAAGTCGAATTTCAACATTTCTTATATATTTGAGTAAGTTTGCATCTAACTTTGTCAGATATCGTCGATTAACATCAATTGAAGCCCATTGAGGTCGATTGTCACTTTGTGTTGATTGAAAATTTTCAAAGTCAATCTTCCTAATTTGAAGTCGAATTTCAACATTTCTTATATATTTGAGTGAGTTTGCATCTAACTTTGTCAGATATCGTCGATTAACATTCACTGAAGCCCATTGAGGTCGATTGTCACTTTGTGTTGATTGAAAATTTTCAAAGTCAATCTTCCTAATTTGAAGTCGAATTTCAACATTTCTTATATATTTGAGTAAGTTTGCATCTAACTTTGTCAGATATCGTCGATTAACATCCATTGAAGCCCATTGAGGTCGATTGTCACTTTGTGTTGATTGAAAATTTTCAAAGTCTATCTTCCTAATTTGAAGTCGAATTTTTAAATTTCTTATATATTTGAGTGAGTTTGCATCTAACTTTGTCAGATATCGTCGATAAACGTTCATTGAAGGCCATTGAGGTCGATTGTCACTTTGTGTTGATTGAAAATTTTCAAAGTCAATCTTCCTAATTTGAAGTCGAATTTCAACATTTCCTATATATTCGAGTGAGTTTGCATCTAACTTTGTCAGATATCGTCGATTAACATTCATTGAAGCCCATTGAGGTCGATTGTCACTTTGTGTTGATTGAAAATTTTTAAAGTCAATCTTCCTAATTTGAAGTCGAATTTCAACATTTCTTATATATTTGAGTAAGTTTGCATCTAACTTTGTCAGATATCGTCGATTAACATCCATTGAAGCCCATTGAGGTCGATTGTCACTTTGTGTTGATTGAAAATTTTCAAAGTCTATCTTCCTAATTTGAAGTCGAATTTCAACATTTCTCATATATTTGAGTGAGTTTGCATCTACTTTTGTCAGATATCGTCGATTAACATCCATTGAAGCCCATTGAGGTCGATTGTCACTTTGTGTTGATTGAAAATTTTCAAAGTCTATCTTCCTAATTTGAAG
Source organism: Diorhabda carinulata (assembly GCF_026250575.1). NCBI lineage: Eukaryota > Metazoa > Arthropoda > Insecta > Coleoptera > Chrysomelidae > Diorhabda > Diorhabda carinulata. Next base: position 17,939,044 of record NC_079463.1, read on the forward strand.
TCGAATTTTAACATTTCTTATATATTTGAGTGAGTTTGCATCTAACTTTGTCAGATATCGTCGATAAACGTTCATTGAAGGCCATTGAGGTCGATTGTCACTTTGTGTTGATTGAAAATTTTCAAAGTCAATCTTCCTAATTTGAAGTCGAATTTCAACATTTCTTATATATTTGAGTAAGTTTGCATCTAACTTTGTCAGATATCGTCGATTAACATCCATTGAAGTCCATTGAGGTCGATTGTCACTTTGTGTTGATTGAAAATTTTCAAAGTCTATCTTCCTAATTTGAAGTCGAATTTTTAAATTTCTTATATATTTGAGTGAGTTTGCATCTAACTTTGTCAGATATCGTCGATAAACGTTCATTGAAGGCCATTGAGGTCGATTGTCACTTTGTGTTGATTGAAAATTTTCAAAGTCAATCTTCCTAATTTGAAGTCGGATTTCAACATTTCCTATATATTTGAGTGAGTTTGCATCTAACTTTGTCAGATATCGTCGATAAACATTCATTGAAGCCCATTGAGGTCGATTGTCACTTTGTGTTGATTGAAAATTTTTAAAGTCAATCTTCCTAATTTGAAGTCGAATTTCAACATTTCTTATATATTTGAGTAAGTTTGCATCTAAATTTGTCAGATATCGTCGATTAACATCTATTGAAGCCCATTGAGGTCGATTGTCACTTTGTGTTGATTGAAAATTTTCAAAGTCAATCTTCCTAATTTGAAGTCGAATTTCAACATTTCTTATATATTTGAGTGAGTTTGCATCTAACTTTGTAAGATATCGTCGATTAACATTCATTGAAGCCCATTGAGGTCGATTGTCACTTTGTGTTGATTGAAAATTTTCAAAGTCTATCTTCCTAATTTGGAGTCGAATTTCAACATTTCTTATATATTTGAGTAAGTTTGCATCTAACTTTGTCAGATATCGTCGATTAACATCCATTGAAGCCCATTGAGGTCGATTGTCACTTTGTGTTGATTGAAAATTTTCAAAGTCTATCTTCCTAATTTGAAGTCGAATTTTAACATTTCTTATATATTTGAGTGAGTTTGCATCTAATTTTGTCAGATATCGTCGATAAACGTTCATTGAAGGCCATTGAGGTCGATTGTCACTTTGTGTTGATTGAAAATTTTCAAAGTCAATCTTCCTAATTTGAAGTCGAATTTCAACATTTCTTATATATTTGAGTAAGTTTGCATCTAACTTTGTCAGATATCGTCGATTAACATCCATTGAAGCCCATTGAGGTCGATTGTCACTTTGTGATGATTGAAAATTTTCAAAGTCTATCTCCCTAATTTGAAGTCGAATTTCAACATTTCTCATATATTTGAGTGAGTTTGCATCTAACTTTGTCAGATATCGTCGATTAACATTCATTGAAGCCCATTGAGGTCGATTGTCACTTTGTGTTGATTGAAAATTTTCAAAGTCAATCTTCCTAATTTGAAGTCGAATTTCAACATTTCTTATATATTTGAGTAAGTTTGCATCTAACTTTGTCAGATATCGTCGATAAACATTCATTGAAGCCCATTGAGGTCGATTGTCACTTTGTGTTGATTGAAAATTTTTAAAGTCTATCTTCCTAATTTGAAGTCGAATTTTAACATTTCTTATATATTTGAGTGAGTTTGCATCTAACTTTGTCAGATATCGTCGATAAACGTTCATTGAAGGCCATTGAGGTCGATTGTCACTTTGTGTTGATTGAAAATTTTCAAAGTCAATCTTCCTAATTTGAAGTCGAATTTCAACATTTCTTATATATTTGAGTAAGTTTGCATCTAACTTTGTCAGATATCGTCGATTAACATCCATTGAAGTCCATTGAGGTCGATTGTCACTTTGTGTTGATTGAAAATTTTCAAAGTCTATCTTCCTAATTTGAAGTCGAATTTTTAAATTTCTTATATATTTGAGTGAGTTTGCATCTAACTTTGTCAGATATCGTCGATAAACGTTCATTGAAGGCCATTGAGGTCGATTGTCACTTTGTGTTGATTGAAAATTTTCAAAGTCAATCTTCCTAATTTGAAGTCGAATTTCAACATTTCCTATATATTTGAGTGAGTTTGCATCTAACTTTGTCAGATATCGTCGATAAACATTCATTGAAGCCCATTGAGGTCGATTGTCACTTTGTGTTGATTGAAAATTTTTAAAGTCAATCTTCCTAATTTGAAGTCGAATTTCAACATTTCTTATATATTTGAGTAAGTTTGCATCTAAATTTGTCAGATATCGTCGATTAACATCTATTGAAGCCCATTGAGGTCGATTGTCACTTTGTGTTGATTGAAAATTTTCAAAGTCAATCTTCCTAATTTGAAGTCGAATTTCAACATTTCTTATATATTTGAGTGAGTTTGCATCTAACTTTGTAAGATATCGTCGATTAACATTCATTGAAGCCCATTGAGGTCGATTGTCACTTTGTGTTGATTGAAAATTTTCAAAGTCTATCTTCCTAATTTGAAGTCGAATTTCAACATTTCTTATATATTTGAGTAAGTTTGCATCTAACTTTGTCAGATATCGTCGATTAACATCCATTGAAGCCCATTGAGGTCGATTGTCACTTTGTGTTGATTGAAAATTTTCAAAGTCTATCTTCCTAATTTGAAGTCGAATTTTAACATTTCTTATATATTTGAGTGAGTTTGCATCTAATTTTGTCAGATATCGTCGATAAACGTTCATTGAAGGCCATTGAGGTCGATTGTCACTTTGTGTTGATTGAAAATTTTTAAAGTCAATCTTCCTAATTTGAAGTCGAATTTCAACATTTCTTATATATTTGAGTAAGTTTGCATCTAACTTTGTCAGATATCGTCGATTAACATCCATTGAAGCCCATTGAGGTCGATTGTCACTTTGTGTTGATTGAAAATTTTCAAAGTCAATCTTCCTAATTTGAAGTCGAATTTCAACATTTCTCATATATTTGAGTGAGTTTGCATCTACTTTTGTCAGATATCGTCGATTAACATCCATTGAAGCCCATTGAGGTCGATTGTCACTTTGTGTTGATTGAAAATTTTTAAAGTCAATCTTCCTAATTTGAAGTCGAATTTCAACATTTCTTATATATTTGAGTAAGTTTGCATCTAACTTTGTCAGATATCGTCGATTAACATCCATTGAAGCCCATTGAGGTCGATTGTCACTTTGTGTTGATTGAAAATTTTCAAAGTCAATCTTCCTAATTTGAAGTCGAATTTCAACATTTCTTATATATTTGAGTGAGTTTGCATCTAACTTTGTCAGATATCGTCGATTAACATTCATTGAAGCCCATTGAGGTCGATTGTCACTTTGTGTTGATTGAAAATTTTCAAAGTCAATCTTCCTAATTTGAAGTCGAATTTCAACATATCTTATATATTTGAGTAAGTTTGCATCTAACTTTGTCAGATATCGTCGATTAACATCCATTGAAGCCCATTGAGGTCGATTGTCACTTTGTGTTGATTGAAAATTTTCAAAGTCTATCTTCCTAATTTGAAGTCGAATTTTAACATTTCTTATATATTTGAGTGAGTTTGCATCTAACTTTGTCAGATATCGTCGATAAACGTTCATTGAAGGCCATTGAGGTCGATTGTCACTTTGTGTTGATTGAAAATTTTCAAAGTCAATCTTCCTAATTTGAAGTCGAATTTCAACATTTCCTATATATTCGAGTGAGTTTGCATCTAACTTTGTCAGATATCGTCGATTAACATTCATTGAAGCCCATTGAGGTCGATTGTCACTTTGTGTTGATTGAAAATTTTCAAAGTCAATCTTCCTAATTTGAAGTCGAATTTCAACATTTCTTATATATTTGAGTAAGTTTGCATCTAACTTTGTCAGATATCGTCGATTAATATCTATTGAAGCCCATTGAGGTCGATTGTCACTTTGTGATGATTGAAAATTTTCAAAGTCTATCTTCCTAATTTGAAGTCGAATTTCAACATTTCTCATATATTTGAGTGAGTTTGCATCTACTTTTGTCAGATATCGTCGATTAACATCCATTGAAGCCCATTGAGGTCGATTGTCACTTTGTGTTGATTGAAAATTTTCAAAGTCTATCTTCCTAATTTGAAGTCGAATTTTAACATTTCTTATATATTTGAGTGAGTTTGCATCTAACTTTGTCAGATATCGTCGATAAACGTTCATTGAAGGCCATTGAGGTCGATTGTCACTTTGTGTTGATTGAAAATTTTCAAAGTCAATCTTCCTAATTTGAAGTTGAATTTCAACATTTCTTATATATTTGAGTAAGTTTGCATCTAACTTTGTCAGATATCGTCGATTAACATCCATTGAAGCCCATTGAGGTCGATTGTCACTTTGTGTTGATTGAAAATTTTCAAAGTCTATCTTCCTTATTTGAAGTCGAATTTTAACATTTCTTATATATTTGAGTGAGTTTGCATCTAACTTTGTCAGATATCGTCGATAAACGTTCATTGAAGGCCATTGAGGTCGATTGTCACTTTGTGTTGATTGAAAATTTTCAAAGTCAATCTTCCTAATTTGAAGTCGAATTTCAACATTTCTTATTTATTTGAGTAAGTTTGCATCTAACTTTGTCAGATATCGTCGATTAATATCTATTGAAGCCCATTGAGGTCGATTGTCACTTTGTGATGATTGAAAATTTTCAAAGTCTATCTTCCTAATTTGAAGTCGAATTTC